>NC_045140.1:6506504-7253122 GCF_008831285.2 Nymphaea colorata
TTGGTCTGTTCCGTTTCCAGTGTATGGAACAATTTCTGGGAGGCAGTTTCCTATGTTCAAGAACAGGTTCAAGACCAGGCTGCCGACTGAGTTTTGGGGTTAGCTTTTCCTTCATTCTTAGTCTTTTAGAATGGTCTATGTAAGTTTTTTTTGTAAGGGTAGATGAATCACGTGGTGCATAAATGCAATCTGAGAAATGGGATCCAATACTTTTCAAAATGAAAGAGCTTGATTTGTGCAAAGGAAATTATATTCTGTAAGAAAAAAATCGATTTACATGAGATACTTGTTTCAACTTATTACACACATAGATATGCGTGCATTCCTATCTTTGCATGCATGAGACTTTGCTTCATGTGCCTTTTCAATTTTGTCTTCATAAAGAATGTTTCTTCCCCACCATTTTTCGGCAATTTATTTTGAGTCTTGCGAGGAGGCAGAGAGAGAGAGAGAGGGAGAGAAAGAGAGAGAGAGAGCGAGAGAGAGATCTCAGCAGAAGCTTTCTGGACAAGAATGCTACTCGGTTTACCATTCCTCCTTCAAATTTCCTTGTTTCTTTGGTGCTTCTGATCTTGTTTTCTTTCTTTTTTTCTTTTTTTTTCTATAAGGTGATAAGCACTTCTTCATTTTTTTAACATTTGTGATAACTGTTCCCAATTGAATGATGTTTTCTCGTTTCCTTTAAAGAAAAGAGTTGGTGGGAGACTATAAAGAGGCAGAAGCCATAAAATTTGTGGAGAAGATACGTTTTCTTGCTCGGCACATGAGCAAATTTTCAATAATTTTACAGGTTCCTTTTTTTTTTTTTTTTCTGAAGGGGGAAGGAAGGGTGGGCCGGTCTGCTAATTAATGAAAATGCCTTTAATTGTTAATGCTGATAGTGGATTTCAAATTAATGGTTTTGATTGTATCGGTGTGTGAGGGGACCCATTCATGATCATAACATGCAATATTTCATTTTCCTAATGATATATTCTATTTTGATTTTTTTTTAAGGGGCTGATGGTCACAATCTTTTCAATGGGGCTAATTGATTAGAGCTGAGTTTGTGTATAAATTAACATTCTCATCTGTGATATATTAGAAGCCTACTAACCCCAGATTAATAGACACCAACCATTATCTAGAATCTAGATGCATTTGCTGAACCGGAGGGCTCCACAAAGTAGGTAAACATACATTTTCTCCTAGCAATTATGCATTTTGAATGTATTAATGACAATGTCTAGCAAGTTGAGATTTTGGACATTTGGAGCCAATGATTTTTGGAAGTCCAGAGCGAGGTTTTAAAACCCAGTGACTCAGGACTCAACTTGGCTGTTCTCGACTCGTGACTTGGCGGGTTAAGTCGGTGACTTGGAATAGGTTTTGTTAACTTTTTTTTAGAAAATAACAATGTATAACTTGTTTTTTAAATATAAAAAAACTGTAACATGACCTAATTTTCTTATACGATTCAAAAACAAGTCAAACTGACATCAACTGAGGCCATAACTCATAACTAAGTTATATATTCATGTAATAACTAGAAAGTAAAAATTGTGCCTTCATGACATTGATCAACATCAAACTACTATTGGTACTCTACAATTGCACACATCAATGTAATTGAATATCAATTATTAAATGTCAATACATCAATTAACAACAATGCAAAACAAGCATTAAAATCGATCTATTGAAGTAATTATGTATGTTTTCTAAAAATTGAAATAAATAGATAAGCATACCTAAAATTGAGCATAATTAACTTTAAATTTTCATTTTTAATATGCAAAATTAACAAGTGAACGTTCATGCTAAATTTTTGTGTTCCAAGTTTCCAACTTCTAATAGATAGAATCATAGAATCATAGAAGCTTCACATCAAGAATTAAGTAACAATATCGAACTGGGTTGAATTGTTGCACGAAAATCAACTTTCAAAATACTGTTGCAAAGTATAATATGTCAGTATCTCAAAGGTCAAAACTGAAATCAGTATTCAAAATATCAAGATCCAAAATGTCTTCAAACTTGAATCCTAGTCTCCAATGATTACTTGTGGTTTCATTTCCTGAGTTGGTATTAGAGGTAAATAGCTCAATTGGAGTTGAAATAGTAAGATATTCTATTGCATTTTCATTTCCACATTCATCACCTCCTTCATCATTAACAATGTTGGCTTCAGCAATGTTCTCAACTTCCATCTCTAGTTCCCTTAAGAAATCATTCATTCAACAAAAATGACATGAAGTTAAAATGTAAAAAAAAGCTATATAGTATATAATAATTAATAATCATTAATCACTAGGTTAAAATGTAAAAAAAGATGTATAGTATATAATAATTCGTAATCATTAATCACTAGTCAAAATTTTACATAACGTTATACCGCATCTCTATTTAAGACTCCTTCCATAACCCATTCACCCATAGGCGTATGCAAATATATATTATCCAAAGAAATTGTATTGAGGCAAGTTTTTTTAAGTTGTCTTTCATACAAAAGTCGATTGTAATGGACAAACATTAGGTCATTCAATTTCTTTTGAGCCAATCTATTCCTCCTCTTAATGTGAATTTAGTAAATGGGATTCCAATACTGTTCACATCCATATGAAAAACATGTTTGACTTAATACACGAATAACAACTTTTTGAAGTTCATGAACACAATCCCCATGCATCTTCCACCACTTGGCTGAAAAAGGTACATCACTAAGTTCAAATGCAAATTGTAAGCACAAAATACATATAAACTGTTTCATGCATATCTAAACACCTACTATCTGGCTTGTGTTCTTCTTTAGTCATAATAGCTATTGAAGTATCGAGGTCTGCACTTGCATCTTCAGACAACTCAAGCTAATGTAGGCACAAAGCCAACACATATGCATTTTAATTGAAAAATTATTAAAAATAACAATTGAATAATTAGAAAATCTAAGATAATAATATAATTTAGAAAAATTATGAATATCTCGCTCTTATTCTTGCTGGAATATCTAGCTCTACTTTTTCAATGCATATATTTTTAATTGGGAAATTCCCGGCCCAAGCCCCGCGGCGGGCCGGCCTGTTGCCCAGGCCTAATAATGACAAGTGACCGGTGACAAACGTGCATAACTAAGTCACCCATTTAATGTGCATTGATTGCTGTAACACTCGTGAGTGTGATATAAACATGGATTGACAACATACCTCAGACGCCCAAGAGAAGTGATGCCACCAAACACTCAAGCACTCGAGAAAAAAAATGCAAATAAACTCTCACCAAAGAATTAGTAAGGGTAAATGAAGATAAAGGAAAAGTTGTACAATGCATGAAACCTCTCAGCACACGAAGCAATCCAATGGTTCACAGTATATACATTTTAATTGTTAAACTTTAAATTTCATTTCTATTATTATTATTTTAGTATTTTTTTTAAAGAAAACATAGGGGTTTACAGTTGCTGGAATCCCTATTCTCACCGAAAGTATTGACAAAAACAATGAGGGTAATGGAAGTCTTAACTCTGTTAAAAACACATGAGAGAGTGCAACAAGGTGAGTGATCGTGGAAGCATGGCGTAGGGGTCTTCCCCCGGCAGTGGGTTTCCAACGATAGAGCAGGTGGTGATGCCTGTGTTGATCAGCGTAGCACCAATGGAAGAAGAGCCTCTCTCAGTTGTGGAAACAAGCTGCATCAGAGGTAAGTCCCCTCCTTCATCACCTTTACTGGTTAAATGTAGGGTCGATTTCATGCCTCCTCTTGGGCTCTTCTCTGCGAATGGGGAAGTTGAGGGTAGATGAATGGCAATGAAGTGGTATCTGCATACTGGAAAGGGAAATCTCCCATAGCGAATGTTTGTTGTGGAGAGGGAAGCACTTGCCTAGGGGAGGAAGCTGGTGTTCTGGAGTAGTTTGGCAGTGTGGGTAAAAGGGGCCTTCCCCAGCCTCGATCTTGGGCGGACCGTGTGGCAGGTTGAGTTATTGATTGTGAAGATGATCTGCCTCCCTTAAAAGTGATTCTTGGCAAGGGGTGCCCAAGAATAGTGATGACCGAGGAAGATCTCCAAAGCATGACAAAACCCTTTCAATGGTTCATGGTTGCATCCTCAAAAGTCAGTAGGGACATCTCTAAGCTGATTTCAAGCCTGTTTACGCAATGGATGGGGAGAATATCTCCTCAACTCTCCCTTCTCAATAAAGGGGATTTTCTGATTGGAGTGGCAAGTGAAGGAGAACTTAACTTGGTGCTAGAAAAACATGCTTGGAAAGTGGATGGTAGGGTTCTAGTGGCAGCCAGATGGAGCCCTGGCCGATCGCATGAGATAAACCCGAATACCACTCCCTTTTTTCGGTGAGGCTGTCAGGTATAGCACCTTATTTTTGGAACTGTCAAATCTTCAAAACAGTGGCAATGGGACTGCAAGGTGACTTCCTGGAGGTGGACACTCCAACGGTCCAATTGTCCCACACTAATTTTTCCCGCATCCTCTTGGATCTTCCCATTCAATCTGACTTACCGCTAGAGGTGGAAATTGACTTGGGAGGTGGCCACATCCTTGCACAAGCAATGGTTAATGAAGGTTGCCTCCGGTTTTGCAGAATGTGTGGTGTGAACTCCCACCCCCAAGAGACTTGCCTTAAAACTCAGAACCTAAAATTTAAAGACGGCTCCAGAACACTTGAGGCCGGTCACACCATCATTGGAATTTCTCTCAGCAGAGGAAATGGGGCTTTAGGCAGATCTTGACTGGAGCATCTAGCTGCGGCCAACAGGTTTGAAGTGTTAGCGGAACTTGTGGAGGATCAAGCCCCTCATGAGAAAATTAAGGAGGGGTTAGAGCAGCTGCATCAGAAATCAGGGTAGGAAGGTCATACCCCTTTTCACGTCCCCAGAGGAAAAGGAGGCAAGCGTAGATCGCCTAATCCAGGGAAGAGTCAGAACAACAGTTCCACACCCAATAAGCTTTTCTCCAATCCGTTTGTCTCAGAGGTTCTAGATGAGCAGGATTTCCCATGGGAAGTTCCCCCAGGTTTTTCCTTTTCATCATTAGGTGACCTGGGGCAAGTTGGAGTTGCAATTTCTTCAAGTTAGCGAGGCGTCTCGGTGGAACACCGGCATAGGAATTTAGATTAAATCGCGTGGCAAAACATATGAGTAGGGAAGGGGAAGCAGTGGGGGAAGAGGTTAGAAAATTCTGAAAGACATCAAACTTCAATTTGTACTCCCACATGGAAATTTAGAAGGAGTGGGCAGCAAACGTAAAAGGACCTGCTATGTCTCCTCCTTGTCAGACTTTGTTTCCAAACCCTAGGAACAACCCATAGGTGGCCTCATGTGGGAGTCCAAGG
Organism: Nymphaea colorata; assembly: GCF_008831285.2. Lineage (NCBI taxonomy): Eukaryota > Viridiplantae > Streptophyta > Magnoliopsida > Nymphaeales > Nymphaeaceae > Nymphaea > Nymphaea colorata. The sequence continues at coordinate 6,511,829 of NC_045140.1, forward strand.
AGCGTAAGATGCCCATATCAGATTCCCATACATGAATTTGCTGTCTTGGAATGTAACAGGGTTTGTTAGACAGGAGGCTAACCTAAAACTCTCATCTTTTCTCCAAGTTTTCTCCCCTAAGTGGTTTTGCTTAATTGACACAATGCTATGTGGAACCAAGCTCAAACAATGGCAGCTTGGAATGAGAATTATGGTATGGTTTCCAATATACACCTTTCCTTTGGGGTCACCCATATTCTCTGTGCATGGGATCCAGTAAGACTGAAAACTCAAGTTGTGGTGATAGACCATTCCTGGATTTTCCTAAGATGCTCTAGGAGAGGCTCTTGTGAGACTTTCTATGTGGGAGGAATTTATCTTCCCACAAACCCCTATGCTAGGCAGGTAGAATTTTAGAAACTCTGCTCTCTTCTGCGACATCTAAATGAGCTAGCTTTGTTGATGAGTGATTTTAATTGCATGTTGGGACCTCAAGATAAAAATGAAAAAAAAAACCCTCTCCTTCTTCCTATAGCAAGTTTTCTTCCTTCTTGACAAGCAATAGCTTTAGTCCATTGGAAGATCTTAAAAAGACTTTCACTTGGACTAATAACCGTTAAAACAGAGAAACCATGTTCTGCAAGTTGGATTGGTGTCTGTTAAACTCGGCATGGCGTCAGAAATGGTCTGGGAGAAATCAACTTAAAATGGTGATTTGATCTTCCTCTGATCACTTGCCTCTTGTTTTCTCGTCATCCTTTTCTCAAATCTACCATACATACCCTAGGCTCTTCAAATATTTTAACAGATGGGCTCGGCTCCCAGAGAGCCACAAGATAGTGGCTGAGGCTTGGTCTTGCCATGATCAAGGTTGCCCACTCCTTAGGGTAATCTTGAAGCTTGAAAGAGTAAGGAAAAACTTATTCAGATGGTACAAGCACCAGGTTGGGGATGTGGCTCTGCGAATCAACAACCTAAAACAGTCCCTTGGGGATACTCAAATCAGATTTGAAGCGAAAGATCGTTCTGCAGCTCCAGTGGAACTGTTGCTAAGGAAAGAGTTATCGAGCACTCCGTGGAAGAAGCAAGTCAATCAACACAAAAGGCTATGATCAAATTGCTTCGTGAGTGGGACAGAAATACGTTCTTTTTCCAAAGAGTGGTGAAGGGGCGTAGTGCTAAAAATCAAATCCTCTCAATGGAATAGGGTGGTTTGGAGCTTCAGGATGAAGATACGATTCAACAAATCTGTTTCAGATATTTTTCTAATCTCCTTGGTTCTACTGAGGGATCGAGGGAGCTCTTCCCATGTCTATGGGATGGAGTCATGGAGAGGTCATTTTAGAGATAGAAAACCAAAGTTTGATCAAACCGGTCACTAGGGAGGAGGTGGAACAGGTGGCTTCGAGTCTGACGTACACAACGCTCTGGGTCCAGACGGATTCCCTGCCTTTTTTTTTAGATCATATTGGAATATAGTGGGAGGATATTTTTGAGGTCATGCATAGTTTTATGAATTTGGGGAGGCTAGTCAAGAAAATTAACAGGCCTATGATAGCTCTTATTCCAAAACATGAGAGAGCCAAAAGGGTCAACGACTTTCATCCTACAGCTCTATGCAACTCTATGTATAAATTTTTGTCCAAATTGTTGGCTAATAGGATAAAAAGCATTCTCACAGGCATTATTGGAAAAGACCGATGTGACATTTATCTCAGGCAGATCTTTCTATGAAAGCATTATATTGGCTCATGAAATGGTTCACTCCCTTCAATCCTCAAAGAGACCCTCTTGTTACTTGAAACTTGTCTTGTCTAAAGCATATGATTTAGTAAATTGAACATTTCTTAAAAACACGCTACATAAGGTAGGTTTTTCAGAAGCATGGTTTACGTGCGTCATGTCTGATGTCACTTCTGCCTCTACTTCGGTCTTGGTAAATGGGGCACATGGAGAGTATTTCAACCTTGCTCGAGACCCTCATCAGGGCGATCCAATATCCCCCTATCTTTTTATTGTCACAACGGAAATTTTCAGCAGGACTACTTCAGGGAGAGTGACAGATCGTTTGCATAAGCCTCCTCTCATTCCTCATGTGGGTTCCCATTTCTTGCATTTGCAGATGATGTTCTCATTTTCAGCAAAACTTCACAAGTTTCAATATAAGTTCAAGACACCTTGTGGCTCCTAGAGGTTACTACAGGTCTGAAGGTTAACTCCAAAAAATCAAATATATTCTTTTCTGAGGCAATGCCGACTGAGGTGCAAGACAGGATTTGTTATACTCTTAGGTGGCTTTGTGATTCCCTTCCAACGTCTCACCTAGGGCTGCCTATGTTCGCTAGGAAACTCAAGGATGAGTGGTGTCAACCTCTTCTCACCAAGATCAAAAAATGGCTCTCCCTACGGAAATCAGCCACTCTCTCATACGCAGGATGATTATGCCTCCTCAAGCACGTCTTTGGCAATGTAATTGGTTTCTAGTCATCAGTTTTTGCTCTTCCTAAAAAGGTATCAGAAAATCTCACCTCAACCATGGCCAATTTCCTATGGGGTGGAGATGGGAACTCTAGAGCAAGACACCTGATTGCATGGGACCAAGTATGCAAACCCTACTCAGAGGAAGAAGCAGGCTTGACACTGCTAACTGAATGGGCTAGGGCATGCCAACTAAAATGGTCCCTTTTCATATGTGCTCATAAAGTAAATTGGGCCAAATTCTGTCACAAGAAATACGTTACACTAAGGGGTTTATGGGTTATTGAGGCCCAATCGAAACCGTCTTGGTTTTTCACGAAGTTCATTATTTCTTGGTCTCAAGTTAAGGGAAATGCTGTGTGGCAGATCAGAAGTTAAGGGAAATGCTGAGATCACTAAAGGCGAGATTAGCTATTGGTATGGAAACAGGGGTGGTCATGTTCGGGCTAAGGCCCTCCTGGAGGAAGAACAAATATTCCTCCAAGAATCCTGAAAAATGACGATCCAACAGATTTTGGAATCTGATCTCTTCATTGTCTCTGAGTTCAGTGCAGTTTTCCATAGGTTATATATGCCCAAGCCTCAATTGGGAAGTGGCTTGGATGTGCTATTTTATGCTGGGAGGCCTGCCCTTGAAGTTAAGGTGAGAGATACTTGGGAGGATACTAGAGAGAAGTGGCCTACTTGGAGGGAACTTATTTAGAATAAAGATGTACATCCTCGTGGCCATTGGTTCACTTACATAGCTGTGAATGGGCATCTACCAACTTAAGATAGACAAAAGAAGAGGGGTCTTTCCCTTGCAAATTGATGACCTATTTGTACTGCTGTAGAGGAGTCAAATGGGCATGTGTTGTTGGAATGCCGACTTGCAAGGAAAATCTGGAATTTGGTCTCAAAGAAATTTGGAAAGAAACTAGGGGGAGGAAGAACAATTACTAGGGAATTGAAGCACTGGTACAGCTGCAGCTTCAAGAGAGGATGGGTTGCTCGTTGCTAGAAGCTCTGCTTTGAAACTGTAATATGGAGTATATGGAATTGGAGAAACAGGTGTTTCCAAGGGGGGATAGTAGATCGATAGATTTGATGTGTTCTCAGATATAGTTGGACTGTGTTAGTAGTTTTGCTGCCCTACTCGATAGCCAGGCCTGAGGAGCTTTATGAGATGAGATCCTGGTCCACGTTCGGCATCCTGTTGGGTAAATGGTTAACCACTCAACCAAACCAAGGAAGTATCCAAATAGCCTTTAGGAAAACAAATGGTGCATGTTGGGTTGCGGTTAAGGTCAAGGGAGCAACAAATTCAAATGACATGGAAAATCCTTTCTGCCGCCAATCAATATCACCTTTCTTTGAGACGAAGATGTTAGCTTGGACGCTATGCTATTTTGACTTCAATGGTTGCTCCACTATAAACATTGGTGTTAACAACAGGAAAATGGATAGATTAGACACTATGACGGGTTAGACGCTATTTTGGCTTAGCTCTCTAATTGAAGGGAGAGGGGATGACAGGTTTGCTCCCCATATTTTGGCTAACAAAGTTCACTTATTATGTGTCACTAACGAAAATCCAGATGTGCAAACTCTCTCATTGTTGCAGTTAATTTGAGGTTAATTGTATTTCCATGTGTAGGATGCAGCAATTTTTTGTGAGGTTCCTGTAAATATTGAATTAATAAATATCTTGGAGGACTCCAACAGGCTTGATGCGAAAACCAGGGTTTGAAGTGCTTTTTCTGTTCCTCTCGTCTTTTACCCTCGTCAGCGGAGAACCGGAGGGTTTCACCGTTTCAACATGTTTTATAACATGTGTCAATTACAAAGATGTCCCTCTCAAGTTTGAGTTTTTCTGAAACACCTCGTACAAAATTCGATGAGTTTAAACTCACCTGTGACTTGTTTGGAGTGGATGATTCAATGTAAGAACTCGCCCGAGGTTTTCTCAAAAAAAAGAAAAAAAAACTTAGGTGAGTCTTCCTTGATTTGTGACTCGGCCGAGTCACGTGAGTCCAACCGAGTCTTACCGAGTTTCTGACAACACCGAGTTTCCTTGGTAGGTTGACCCGGTTGGAAGGCGAGCTGAGTCAGCCGAATCAACAACCTGACTCTGAGATCTTAAAGATTGGTCCAAAGACTCTACCTTGTCTCCTAGCAATTATACATTTGGAATGTACCTTTTTATATATATATAAGTACCATCTCCCAGGACGCGTATTCAGAATACAGATTAAACTTCAAAACTGCGCCATGGCCTGTCATTCTTCTCTCCACATTCTTGTCCTTAGCGCACCAAGGTCCAGCAGGGACTTGGCTTTCATGGTGATCTTCATAGCGATTTCAATGGGATTGGCAATAGCGATTTCAGTACCTCTTGCAGCAATCAACTCCATTTCTCGGCAAGCTACCAAACGTCTCTCTCAGATATGTGCTTCTTTCCTCAATCTTTTGCTAAATTTCATCACCTTTACAGTCCAGACTTCTCTGAATCTCTTGAAGCATATCATCGAGGGTTTCGGCGGATCTGTTTCCCGATTAGTTGCTCGCTGCTCCTCCACCATTGAGAACTGGATAAACGACTGGATCGCCGATCTGTTAAGCAAATTGTTCAGTTCTGCTGCTTCCCAACTGCTTGATTTATTGAAGACTGTGATCTCAAAGTCTGTTAATACTCTATTCTCTTCACTTACGAAAGCTCACGGAAAGCTACCCAAGGATGAGGTACCTAATCCTGAAGGAGTAGGTGCCCCAACAAGCATTATCTACAACTTATTGGCATCCATTGCTTCAAGCTTTGTGAACGCTTTGAAAGATCAAGCTACCCGCCTGCTCCAAAATGGCGTTCCATCTGTCTATGAAAGAATGAAAGAAGTATTCCTTGAGAAGTGGAAACAAAAATTGGAGTCGATGGCGGAATTTATATTGGCACTTTCAAGTCTTGTGAGCTTAATGAGGGACTTCATGCGCTTATTACTTCGAGCTACTACATGATGTTTGAGTGCTCTACCTTAATTTACAGAACTGTAAAACTTCATTTTTGTCAAATTGGAAATTTTGATGCGGATGCATGTCTCAATATGTAGTTCTTTAGAACTGGAATTTTGTAGTTCGGGAGTTGTCTTTTTACGACAAAGATCCCAAAATCTTGAATAATTGAAATATCAAGTATGATTTCATCTTTTCGATGACATTATGCATCTTCCAACAAGTATTCTGAACTGAATTTTCAGCAAATTAGGGCGATTAGTGCTCACACAAGATTAACAAACTCGAATTGAGCAATGAATTTTGTATGAATCTCATAATATTCTGCACAAGGGTTTCCGAAACAGTCTGTCATCAAAGGATTCAATCGAGCCAGAACCAAGTCAATGTCCCTTATGCCTGAATGTTCAGGTTGAGCACAAAGTAAACCCAACTAAAAAACAAAAGGGTACGTTGGCCCTTCTTTAAAAAAAAATTTAAAAAATTTATATGTAAATTTCAGAAAATTTTGTATGTCTTATTTGAAAATTTTAAAAAATCATATTTCAACCAAAATTTAATTCGGCCTCTCTTATAAAAAATTTCTGGCTCCGTCCTTGCTTTGCCGTCCAGCCCTGGGCAGAAGGCAGTTTGCCTCTTGATCCTACCTTCCATTAATACGTTTTGATGATGCTGCTACCTTCGTTGACCAATCAACAAGAGGGGCACGATGACATCTGATCAACACACTAACAAGTGGGTGACCCTTCCAGCCTTACATGAGGTAGGTATTAATGCCGCCATAAATGATGTATAAATTTTTGTAATGATCGAAGCTACAGGCCTAGTGCATATTTGCATGTTTTTGTAACACATAAGTGGGCCAAAGATATAGGTGTGGTGCCTTCAAAGCTGTGCACCATGCACAGTGGTGCACAATTCCCTCTTAACGTTCAAGGGGTCATTGTTTAAACTCAGCTGACTCGGTGACTGAGTAATCGGAGGTTTGACCATGTCAAAGCTGTTTGAAACCAATGCCCTTTTATTGGTTATTCCTGAAACAATACTGACTTTGCCCTGGAAGGATTCAAGTGTTGCGCCTGAACCCAAACAAAATTTGTGGCCTCAGAAATCCGTGTTCCTTGGTGGATTATATATGCCTGAACATATGAAGTTAATTTGCGCAGAGATTAAATTAGTTTACCCTTGTGTAAAAAAAAAAAAAAAGGTTCCTCCAGGTTTCCCTCTTGATCCTATCTCTTTTTAATCATTAATATGTTCCGTTCCTGTCTCTTTCATTTCCTTTTTCAATAAATAACAAATAACCAGTGGGGGGACCCCGTACCATGCATGGAAAATTCCAGTATCATATTAATAAACGATCAGATTTTTCTCACATATAATACTGCGAAGTAGTGTTTTTTTTGGGGAAAATCTCGGCATACTTTATACGTTGAAAAGCTAAGAAACGTAAAAGGATGTGCACATAACAATCTGGTCATTAAAAAGCATAAACGGTGTGGAAAAAAGTGAAGAAAATGCCAAAACTGCAAAAAGAAAGTGAAAAAACGGGAATAAAAACTGAATATCACATTTTTTTTTTCATTGTCGCCTTTTTTTGAAAAAAAAAAACATGTGTTTTCCCTTTTTTTGTTTTGGTTGACTTGTTTTTAAGGTTTTTCTCGCTGTTTTCGAATAAAATAAGTTTTCTATGACTTTGTCGAAGATGAAGGCCCAATATTTGTCCCTAGATTACCTCACCTCATGATCAGCAAGCAGGACAGAGCTAGTCGCAGGAAGAATACATAATGAGGTCTGAATATTCTATCAACAGTTGAATAACTAAAGACCAAGGTCTTCCTCACATGTGGTATGACGTTGAGCAATCGGCAAAAAAGTACTTTCCAATGTCACCGTGCAAGCTTAAGCATGAATTTCTTTTCTTAAGGTGCTGCAGCTCTTGCAACCATCTTCTTCACGATGGCTTTTGTTCTTATAATTAAACACTTAATTTTCATGGTCACACAAAAACTTTTGCTACTTTTCTTTGGCCACTTCATAATTATCTAAATTCCTTTAGAACACATATAAGGGAAGGACAAGAGAGACATAAACGAATAGTACCTCAACAGCAAGAAGAATAGGACAGAATATTTTACTTTGTTCGTTTCACAGTATCCTAGTTTTCAGTGGCTTAATCATCTACGCTGATAAATTAGATACATTATTAAAACAACTATTACATGGTATTAATAATGAACATTCAAATAGTTGTCATAAATTAATGTTTAAATTTGACAAATATTTACTTTACGCAGTCTCTGATGTAATCTACATGTATTACACAAATTTCAAACGCTGAAATATACATTTAATTTTACCTTAATGTCCTTGATTTTAGTTTCAGCTTCTGTTGTGTTTCTCTGTAATGCTCAAAATTGATGCAATAATTTTGATATTATGAGACCAATGTCTTGAATTGCAGCTTCTTCATATGCCTTTAACTTGCATGCTAAAATCTTTTACGCATGTACTAATTACTACTAACTTTGAAACTAGAACTCAATCCATGAAATATTTGCATGAGAAAGCTTGAACTTGTTACTTGGTGGCAGTAATTTGGTCATGTTAACCTTTTTTTTCTTAAAAAATTAAAAGGTTTATGAAAATGTAAAGACAAAGATATGAGATGACCTGTGACACAGATAAGTCATTTTGGGTCTTCAAGGTTTCTCATGTCTTTTATAAACACTCATTGCTATGGTCAAACGGAGATTTTTCATGGCAGACTATTTGTTTTACCAATTTACAGTAGTTGAATTGTCTTGAGATGATGAATGGGGTCTGAAATGATGGAAGGACCAATGCAATTAATGCCCTGGCCTACGAAGAACAACCGTCTATCTATAAGAGTCTGATGATGGGTGGAACAAAGGATGACAGAACATTTAATTGGATCATCAGATTCTAGCTTGCAGGCCAAGTCCATATTGATTGATGTAAATTTCTACGGATATATTAGGCTTCACATGCAAGACCCAGAGTCAATGTTTATCAGTTGTAAGGGAAGATTCTAACTAAACGGATTTCAAAGTCTACATTTTTTGAAAATTGAGTGAGAGCAAAGTATGCAACGAGCAGAACTTGTAAACAGAGCTTAGCAAGAGAGTAAGAACAGAGCAAATGTGTAAAAAGGTAGAGAAGTTCTCGAACGACAACATTTAGATCAGAACAAAGAGGAAAGGAGACTCGAACAGAATGTGTCTCTTCTCTTTCATTACTTTTACAATGGCCTTAAATAGATTTACACAGCAGAAATCAAATATAATCAATGGCTCACAGATGATCATCTCAACTTATTTGTTGTACAAAAATATCTATAACTGATTACTGTGTCGCGTGTAAGACATGATACACTTACTACTGGAGGATTCAAGAATCAAATAATCATTAATTTAATCCAATAGAGATTTCGAGAGGGATCAAGATGTTTGTGAACCCACATTGAGTCCCAACCCCCCTCCTCAAACTAGTGCATGCAGTAAAATGCTCCTTACCGAATGCTTTAGTAAGCACATCAGTTAACTGATTTTTGGATGATATATGCGATGCCCAAACTACGTTCATTTTAATTAAATCATGCTTGAGATTACAATCAATCTCGATATCTTTCATATGCTTATGGAATATTGGGCTTGCAAATATATGTATAGCTGCACAACTATCACAAAATAATCTAATAGGTGAAGTGTGTTGCTAACAATGCCTTTAACCACACTATTTCACAACCAGCATTCTTCATCAATCTATACTCTGCTTCAATAGAGGAATAATCCACTTGTTAATGGTTATGATAAAGCCAACCAGCACATATGCGACATTTCCAAAAGGTGGAGATCGAGCATAATGAGGCCATTAAACACCTTGACATATTGGATGATAGGCATGAAAAACACCCACCTAAAAATAAGGAAAGTTACGTTTGTTATTATCTCAAATGAGATTCTCATCCATGTGTAAACTTGCATGTACCAAGCCATCATAATAATAATTAATCAAGCCTTCTCTCATTCAGTTTTCACGAAGAATAAAGAGGAGAGAGCTCTTACATTGTGGGTATAGGCTGCATTAGCCTAATAATGTATATTTTTACATTTCTTTATCTCTTCCCTTTTCTCATGTGGTGCTTAAAGTTTAATTTGGTATGACAGCCATATTTCTGATGCTGAGGTGGGGTATTGAGGGGGAGGGGGGGCACTGGTGGGGCAATGGCCCCATCACATTTTTGGAAAAAAAATTATGTGTAGATATTTTTAACTTCGCATATATAAAAATTCAGGAAAATATTGTTCAGTCATTGTACAAATTTTAAAAATACAATTCACACCCCCCACCCCCCAAAACCCCCCCAAAAAAAATTTATGGCCGTACCCTTGATGACTGCTGTAAGTTATACTTCATCTAGGCCCTCATCTTCTACTACTCAAGTTATGCCGTGGAACACTCTGCAAGTTTGGGAACTATGAAACTCGACTCACAAACTATGTATTATAGGTTTCACAAATTGAGAGTATCATGCTCATCACAACCTTATGAGATATGTTGACAGATCATTTCCTCCTCTTCCTAAATATTTGGATGACAATGAATTGAAGCCAAATAAAGCATTCAATCCTTGGAAACATAGAGATGAATTGGCCTTAAGTTGGAATAAAGCCATCATTAGTGAATCTATTTTAGGAGTTCAGCAGATCACTTAATAAGAAGTTTGGTGTACCCTTAAGCAACAACACACTTCTCAATCCAATATGCATATTATTCAATTAGAAGGGACATGCACAACATTAAGAAAATGACTATTTTATGACTACTTAACTAAAGCACATGGAAATTCTTAAATGATATATGGTGTGTTGTTAATCATCAAATTTCTATTTTGGATTTGGTATTTCATACTCTTAATGGTCTCGCGAGTGATTACGAGTCTTTCTTAACATTTGTTTCAATATTAAACAAACTTCCCACCTTTTCCTATTTTATGATTTGTTGATCTCCCAAGAGAAATGCCTGAGCTAATCAAGTTGAAGTTTACAGGTAGCTTTTGTTTGGCAACAAGGATGGGCCATGGCTTTCATTTTAATAGTTGGGAGACTCTTTCTCTAATTGTGGATGAAGACACTCATCAAATAATTTTAATTCCCAACTCACATCCCATCAGAAGAATGATTCCATCCAAGGTGTCTTGTTTGTCAATGTGGAATTAAATAACGTCACATGACAATACTAGCATGTACCGAAAGCATTTATTGATTTGGCCATGAATGTTTTTCAACCATACGATTCCATACAACATAATACTTTTGCTTATTCAATTTAAGACAAAACTGATTTTGGGTATTACGCCCACTCATCACGTTGGTAAAAGTACTGATCAACAAATGCAAGGTAAAATTCTATACTTTTGTAATGATTCTGCTATTGTTGGTGTAATCACCCAAATTTTTTTTCAAAATGCTACACTCTTTTACCAAAACACAAAACCCAATTTTTTGATCTAAATTAGACCCAAAACCCAAGTTTAAATCCAAATCAAGCATTTCAAACCTAAAATTTGAATCGAGTATGAAACGACAAAATTTGAGTGTCACGCGTGCACGGACCCTCCCTTTGTTTTAAGGTCTCATTCTCATGCCAAAACATATTTTTAAACCCAAGTCGCACGCTCGAACTAGTCGACAACCGATTGAACCAAAATCGAATTTAAAACGAATCCGGAGTCACTCTAAATGAAGTCGACCACCCATTTGAAACAACAAAAAAAGGATTTTATGCTCATTTTATCTTTAATTTAATTTTAAAAAAATTAAAAAAAAATTGTTTTTGTGCTCCCGCGATGCGCAGTCGCTCGAACGCGCACTCGAGTGTGTCGCGCAAAGCACGACCGTGCGGCAGTATGCATGCGATGCGCATGTACGTGAGCGTGCGATCGTGTGACCGCACACCCTCAAACGCGTTTTCGCGCTGGCATGTGTTGTCGAACTTCATTTTTCTTTGGAAATCGACCATTAGAGGGGAATTTTGAGCGTTTTATGTGGGCATTAGCGCTGCCTAAACCTCAAAAATGGATTTACAGGCCTAATGGCCAATCATACTCACTTCAAACCTATTTTTTTTCAAAAAAATTGAAAATAATGCAAAATTATTTGAAATTCGCATGAAAATGTTGTGAAATTCAATAAAAATTCAAATTTTGAGTTTTGGTTCCAAAACTCTATATAAAAACCCTTATTTTCCTCCCTCTTGGGCAATAAGCTAGTCATTGGAGAAGTTCAAGTGCATTTTTACTTGAAGACTTAGAGTTTTTTTTTTAGCTCTCTTCCTCTTCTTTCCTTCTCAAGCTTTTTCTTGTTCTCTAACTTGGAGCAAGCTTCATCAAGCTACAACTCTTCAAGGGAGCACGAAGATCTCTTGGAGACCTCTTATTCATTACCTTGGAGCTCTATTCAAGGTGAGTTTAGGATCACTCGAAGCAAGGGTGTACATGTTAATATGTATGGTTTGGGACTCTTCATGGTTATGCTAATTTCTTAGGCTGGGACTTGTCCAACCCGAGGAAAACTCTCACTAATATGTACATGTTAATATGCATTTTCATGTCATTTTACGTTAATTTTCTTTTTAATCATCCGGCTAGGAACCCTAATGAGCACTTATCATGTGGTTTGATTTTCATTCATACCCAATGGTGGAAGAAACATATTCCCTTGTAACCAACGAAATAACTGTGTTTTATGTCCATATATTTGAAATCAAGTTTTCCAAAAAAAGAATCTTTTCTAATGTGACTTTGGAGACTTAGCTTAGGCTGTTACATGAGTCCAAGCTCCCCTCTGACCTACATCAAACTTGAGGTCGGTTATTTCAAGTCATGTTTTGATTTTAATCTCATAAAGATATGAATGTATATACGTGTTATATACATATACATGCACATAATGATTTTCTTCCATCTCTCTCTATGTTTTCATATTTTATAAATTTTCATATATACATAAATACATGTATATATGTATTCTATTTTTTTTTCTAGAATCTTTTATTTCTCTTTTCAAGATAAATATCTTCCCTTACAAATTTTCTTATACATACAAATATACGTATGTATATGCATTTCTCTTTTCCTCTAAAAATCTCTCTTCCTATTCAAATCAATATCATTTTTTATAAACTTTCATATATGTACATATGTAATGGTATGTATACATGTATGTACATCATTTTCTATCTCTCTCTCTTAATTTCTTTTTATGAGAGTATTTCCTCTTTTCTATTCTTTTTAACATTTTCCTCTCAAGATCTTTTTATTTACTGACTTCACTAATACCAAAAAGTTCAGTAATGACCCAATATTGGATTCATGCTTGATGGTCTGCAACTTCAATCCATTTTCAAAAATTTTTCCTTCTTATATATGATAGTTATCAAAACAAAAATCTTAGATGTATGTTGGAGTATGAATGTTTTTAGATGAATGTTATGGTAGGAATGAATGATTTTCCTTTCTAATCATATAGGATCAATGCATTCATGCATTCATACTCACTTGATATCACTTATGATCACAAGCACCTCTCAAAAAGAATTTAAGCAAGGTGAGATGAAACTCTAACTATGTAGTAACCAAATTAGAGCAAAATCTCAAACCTACTTAAAGTCTTCAGAGAACACTAAAATGACTTCAAAATGATTTTACAAGTTTTCCAAATGATATATACAAAGATTTCCTAATTCTAATCTTTCCTAAAATATTTTACATTCTCAAATAATTCTTCAATAATCTTTTCAAAAGTTTGAAACATCAAACTTTTAATATTTTTATACACTACATATAGAATGAAATAGATGTTTAAGACAAAATAAAATGCATCAATAATAAACATAGCCCTTGGATTGATTACCTCCGGTAAAAGCGTCGGGAACAGTCGATCCTCGTACCGATGGGCGAGTCTCTCTCTCTTTCATTTTCAAAACAAAACTCAACTTTCTGGAGCACTCCAAAACAAAAAAAATTTGGGGATGCAAACAGTTGGCAATGAAGAGCACATAAAGATTCATCATTTTCGTAATGTTGTTTTTCATTCCAATTTCTTCTCTCATTTTCTGTTGAAGGATGCACATCAAGTGCCTAATGTGGAGAAAAATCTTTTATCGAACCTCAAATTCATTGGATATCATTCATACAAAGATTAATTTATTGCTAATGGTTTTATTGTGAGGCATTTGCAGATGGGGCATGTTCTTCTCCTAGGTCACAATATGTCTAGTCAGGTTATTTCTCTCCATCACTTGAAATGCACAAGCAAGAAGTTTTTCATGGTGCCAAACGACATGTTGATCGTAGCATCCAATCTACCAAAAAGTAGTCTTGTTGTTTTTAGATGTACAATCTTCGTATTATTTTGATTTCTGGAATTACGCCTTAGAGTTGGTCATTCTCAAATGATTTTTAAACTTCATGGTGCTAAATTGATTTATGTTGATAGTCAACATGTTGATTTGATTTCTATACTATTGGCCCTTTGGGAAAAGTACACTACCATGCTTTTCCTAAATCTAATTTTTAGGCCAACATCCTCTGGAGCTTTTAATGTTGATTTATGGGGATAGACACTATGTCCATTAAGAGAAGGTTATGTTTATTACTTTTCCATTAATGAAGAAGCAGAATACTTTTCATTGTTTTAAAACTTTTTTAGTTTCGTTGAATGAACACTTGAATTTAACATTAAGAATTTTTCTATTGGAGGGGTTGAGTTTTTGAGAAAAGAGTTTTAAGCAAACATTTTTTTATGCCAAAGGAAGTCATGCTAGATCACATGCCATCATACATCCCAACAAAATGGGATTGTAGAGAGAAAGCACCATCCTCAAGTTGATATGAAGCTTGGTGTATGCTTAAGCAACAACACACTTCTCAATCCAATATGTGTATTATTCAATTAGAAGGGACATGCATATCATTAAGAAAGTTGACTATTTCATGACTAATCTAAATCATGTGAAGTTCTTAAGTGATATATGGTGTGTTGTTAATTATCAACTTTCTATTTTGGATTTCGTATTTCATAACCTTAATGGTCTCCCGAGTGATCATTAATGTGTCTTAACATCGGATTCAATATTAAAGAAGCTTCTCACCTTTTCCAATTTTATGATTTTGTGATCTTCCAAGAGAAATGCCTAAGCTAATGAAGTTGAAGGGTACAAGTTGCTTTTGTTTCTCAACAAGGATGGGCCAATACTCTTATTTTTAATAATTGAGAGGATCCTTTGCTAATTGTGGATAAAGACACTCATCGAATAATTCCAATTCTCAACACTCATCCCAGTAGATGAATGATTCCACCCGAGTTGTTGTTTGTCAATTTGCTATTAAATAACACCACATGACAATGCTGGCATGTACCGAAAGCATTTATTGATTTGGGCATGAATGTTTTTCAATCATACGGTTTCATTCAATATAATACTCTAGCCGATTCAATTGAGTAGAAAACTGATTCTGAGTGGTACCCATACATAGAAGCCACCCGTCACATTGCTAAGTGTACTGATCAACAAACGCAAGGTAAAATTCTATACTCTTGTAATGATTCTACTATTGTTGGCTATGGGGAGCACATAAAGATTCATCATGTTGTTAACGTTGTTTTTCATTCCAATTGCTCTTCTTATTTTCTGTTGAAGGATACACATCATGTGCCTAATCGGTAGAAAAATCTTTTATCAGACTCTAAATTCAGTGAATATCATCCATACAAAGTTGAATTTATTGCTAATGGTTTTGTTGTTAGGCATTAGCAGATGGGGCATGTTCTTCACTAGGTCAATAATAAGCTTGGTCTTTATGTCTAGTCGGGTTCTTCCTCTCCATCACTTGGAATGTACAAGCAAGAAGTTAGTCATGGTGCGAAAGGACATCTTGGTCATAGTGTCTAATCTACCAATAAGTAGTCACTTAATGTTTTTACATGTACAATCATCGTACAATCATCATATTCTTTTGATTTGTGGAATTGTCGCTTTAGAGTTGGTCATTCTGAGTTGATTTTGAAACGTCATGATGCTAAAGTGATTTATGTTGATGGTCAACAAGCTGATTTTGATTTCTATACTATTGGTGCTTTAGGTAAAGTACACCACCATGCTTTTCCTAAATATAATTTTCAGGCCAAACATCCTCTGGAGTTTTTACATGTTGATTGATGGGGATAGACACTATGTCTATTAAGAGAGGGTTATGTTTATTACATATTGTTTATCATTATTCTCATTTTACATTGTTTTTTTCATTAATGAAGAAGCAGAACACTTTTCATTGCTTTAAAACTTTCCTTTCGTTGAATGAAAACTTGAATTTCATGTTAAGACTTTTTCTATTGAAGGGGTGGAGTTTTTGAGAAAAGAGTTTTAAGCAAATGTTTTTTTATACCAAAGGAATTCATGCTAGATCACATGCCCTCACACATCCCAACAAAAGGGATTGTGGAGAGGAAGCACCATCATCATGTTGAATTGATGTTGAGCATGTTTTTTCATTTCACTTTACCCTCTTGTTTTTTGTTTTGGATGCCTTAAAGACAATAGTTCATGCATTACAAACAAATTGCCTCTTGATAATCTCCAAAAGGATACACCTTTTGAGATGTTGATATGAAAGGTTTCTCAATATGATCAGTTGAGGGTTTTTTTTTTGTACTGTCTACCCTTAAATGAGTCATTCAGGTTGAACCAAGCTGGATCCAAATTGCAAACCAACGTTTCCCTTGGTGATAAGACATGACATAAAGGGTGTTGTCTACCCTCAAATGGGCCATTTGGATCTAAAATCACAAACCAGTGTTCTTTGGCAACGAGACATGTCATAAATGATACATTTGCTTTAATTCTATTACTAAGCAAATTGCTATAGCTTGTCATGTTATCTTTGATGAGAAATATTTCTTGCATGCTTGTTGGTCTGAACCCCTCATGGTCAAAGATATCACTCGGTGGCTTTACCATCAAATAACTTATCTAATGTTATTGTCACAAGTCTCATTTACGTTTGTGGACCTTATAAAGAACAACCAACCTACATGATCAACACTTATAACCACATCTTCTCACAATACTGATCTTATAACTAGTTCCTCTCAGATTCATTAGAAAATATATTTACTTTAGGACCACCGAACCAGCCTAAATCTCAAACCTAAAGTGTACTCATGCCTGGGACACTGCAAAACTGTGTCTCATCACTTTCATTACTCTTACAATGGCCTTAAATATCTTTATATAACATAAATAAAAAACAATCAACGGCTCATAGATGATCATCTCAACTTATTTGCTGCATAAAATATCTATAACTGATTGTTGTGTTACAAGTGAAACATGATACACTTACTGCTAGAGGCTTCAAGAATCAAATAATTACTAATTTGATCTTGTAGTGATTTTGAGGGGGAATAAGATGTTTCTGGACCAATATTGAGTCCCAACAACTCTTCTCAAACTAGTGCATGTAGTAAAATGCTCCTTGTCCAAAGCTTTAGTAAACACATTTGTTAACGTGATGCATGAATTATGTTTATGTTAATCAAATCATACATGAGATTGTAATCAATCTCGATTTATCTCATAGGCTTATAGAATACTGGGTCCACTGATATATGTAGAGCTACCCTCCTATCATAAAATAATCTAATAGGTGAAGTGTTGCTAACAATGCCTTCAACCACACTATTTCACAGCCAACATTCTTCATCAATTCATACTCTGCTTCAATAGGGGAATAGGCCACTTCTTAAGGCGTATGATAAAGCTCACTAGTACAATATGTGACCTTTCCAAATGGTAAGATCAAGCATAATCAGGACATTGAACTCCTTGACATGTTAGATGATAAACATGAAAAACAACTGCCTAAAATTGAGGAAAGTTACATTTGTTGCTATCTCAAATGAGATCTCATGTATCTCAAGGATTGTATAAATTTGCATGTACAGAGCCACCATAATCATAAATATCCACTTTTCTCCCTCTCTCACAGAGTTTTCACGAAGAATAGAGAGGAGAAAAGTTCTTTCATCTTGGGTATAGGCTTCATTAGCCTAACCATGTCTGTTTTGTATTTTTTCCTCTCTTCCTTTTCTTGTGCGTTGCTGGAAATTTAACGTGCTATCAGAGCAATATTTTTTATTTTATGTCGTTGGCACATGCCATGACTACCAGGGATGGAGGGAAGGGGGAGCAGGCAAGGCCATGGCACCGCCTCACATTTTGGGAAAAAAAAGAAATTATGCTTATATATTTTTAACTTCACATATATAAAAATTATACAAAATTTTGTTCAGCTGCTGTACAAATTTTGAAAGTACTGTTCAGTCCCCTTAAAAAAATTTTGTCTTTACTCCTCATGATGACTGGTATAAGTTCTGCTTCATTGGGGTCCTCTTCTCCACATCTCTAGTTATGCAGTAGAATGTTTTTCAAGTATGGGGACTATGAAACTTTACTCACAAACGATCTATCATAGCTTTCACAAATTGAGTGCCATGCTCATCATTACGTTATGTGATATGTTGACCGATCATTTCTGCCTCCGCCTAAATATTTGGATAACGAGAAATCAAAGCCAAATGAATTGGCCTTAAGTTGGATTATGGCCATCATTATTGAATCTATATTCGGCCAGTTAGTTTGGCACACCACTTAATGTGAAGCTTGGTATACCCTTAAGCAGAAATACACTCCTCAATCCAATATGCTTATTATTCATTCAGAAGGCACATGCACAATATTAAGAAAGATGACTCTTTCATGACTAATTATCTAAATCATGTGAAGTTCTTAAATGATATATAGTGTGTTGTCAAACATCAAATTTCTATTTTGGATTTGGATTTGGCATATGAATACTCTAAAATGGTCTCTCGAGTGATTATGAGTCTTTCTTAACATCGGTTACAATATTGAAGAAGCTTCCTACCTTTTGAAGCTTTAAGATTTGTTGATCTCCCAGAGAAGTGCCTGAGCTAATCAAGTTAAAGGCTATAGGTTGCTTTTGTTAATCAACATGGACAAGTCGTGGGCCTTATTCTGATAATCAAGAGGCTCTTTTGCTAATTGTGATAAGGACATTCATCAAATAATTCCAATTCTCAATTCGCAACTCAGTAATCAAATGATTCCACCAAGGTGTAGTTTGTCAATTTGTGAGTAAATCACACTATACAACAATGCTGGCATATACCAAAAGCATTTATTGATTTGGCCATGATTCTGAGTGGTACCCAGCCATAGAGGCTACCCATCACGTTGCCAAGAGTACTGATCAACAAATGCATGGTAAAAATTATATATTTGGCAATAATTCTGTAATTGTTGGCAATGGGGAGCAAACAAAGATTCATGATATTGGTAATGTTGTTTTTCATTCTAATTGCTCTTCTCATTTTTGTTGAATGATGCATATCATGTGCATAATGAGTAGAAAAATCTTTTATTGGTCTCCAAGTTCACTAGAGATCATTCATGCAAAGTTGAATTTATTGCTAATGGTTTTGTTGTTAAGCATTTGCAGATGGGGCATGTTCTTCACCCAGGTAGCAATAAGCTTGGTCTTTACGTCTAGTCAAGTTTTTCTTCTTTTGTTGATGCTCAGCATGTTGATTTTGATTTATATACTACTTGTGCTTTGGGTAATGTACACCTTGCTTCCTTTTCCTAAATCTAATTTTCAGGCCAAACATCATCTTGACCTTTTACATGTTGTGCTATAGGAAGAGGCTTGCCTGTCCATTAGGAGTCAGTCATCTTTATTACTTACTTATAGTTGGTCATTATTCTTGTTTTACATAGATTTTTTCATTAATCAATAAGCAGAACACTTTTCAGTACTTCAAAACGTTCTTTAGTTTTGTTGAATGGAGACTTGATTTTAACATTAAGACTTTTCCTGGTTCAGGGGCTGAGTTTTTAAGGAAAGAGTTTTCAGCATTTTTTTATGCTAAGGGAATTTATGCTAGATTACATGCCCCACATTTGCCAACAAAATGAGATTGTAGCCATCATCTTGTTGAAATGTGGTTGAGTATATTTTTTTTATGTTAGTGTACTATCTTGTTTCCGGTTTGATTTCTCTTGATAATCTCCAAAATGAAACACCTTATGAGATGTTGCTTGGAAAGGTTCCCCAATACGATCACTTGTGAGTTTTTGATTTCACTGGACCTACCTTAAAATGAGCTAGTCAGGTCGAATCAAGCTGGATCCAAATCACAAACCAAAGTTTTCCTTGGTGATGGTACATGTCATAAAGGGTACTGTCTACCCTTAAATGAGCCATTTGGGTTAAACCAACCTGAATAAAAAATCACAAAGCAGTGGTTTCCTTGGCAATGGGACATGTCATAAAGATTACATTTGCTTTAATTCCATCACCAAGCACATTACTATATTTTTTTTGTGTTATCTTGGACAAACAAAAATTTCTTGCATGCTAGCCGGTCTGAACCCATCACTGGGAAAGATGTCACTCAGTGACTTTACCATCAAATAACCCATCCAATGTTGTTGTCACATGCGTCATTTACCTTTCTAGATCTTATGAAGAACATGCAGCATGGTCAACACTCATAGCCACCTCTTCTCTTCTCACAATACCGATGTTATACCCAATTCCTCTCCAGATTATTCATTAGAACATATATTTACTTTAGGACAATAAAACCAGCCTAACTCTCAGACCCTAATACAAGCTCGAAACATTAATACTCACTTTATGATCACGAGGTCTCAAGATCGGGCCCATTGACTAAAGTGTACTCATGGCAAACTACTTTATTAGCAGATTGTGTCAAACCCTCAAACCTAAATGGTTTGAGGCCTTGAATAGTGAAATACAAGCTCTACACAAGAACAACACCTGGTAGTTGGTTCCTTCTAAAACCTCATTATAATATTATTGGATGTTGATGGATGTACATGATTAAACATCATATGTATGGATCTGTAGTATGGTTCAAAGCAAGAAGTGTTGCTAAGGGTCATAGTCACAAAGAAGAAATTGGCTGTTTCGGTGCTTTTAGTCCAATGGTCAAAGCTACCACTATTGGATTGGTTATGTCCATCACTCATAGTCATAGGAGATCAGAAGCCCCCAAACGCCAAATTCAGCTATCAAAAAGGAAGAACCAAATTTAGATGCACCAACTGTAAGCGATCTGGACATACCTATGAAAAATGCTGAGAGCTGGTTGGAAAACCTACCAGAGACAAAGCTACAACTTCCACCAACTCTGACGCAGCCAATTTCATCACCAAGGACGACCTTGAGAAATTCTTTCAAAAGTTCGCCAAGACCAATTTAATTTCATCTCAGCACGTCAGCAATTCTGAAGGTAACAACTTTGCCTTGATTGCTACTTTAAATCATTCTACATGGGTCATTGATACAGGGGCTACTGATTATATGTCTAGTGACTTAACAAAATTGATCAATCTTGATCAAACAAAAAAAGATTTGTCTTTACTGTTGATGGATCAACCATTACTACTGCTGAAGGATATGGTGAAACTAGGTTCTTTAAAAAGGAGCAGAACTCTCAAGTTTTATATATTCCTAGACTATCAGCCAATCTTATGTCAGTTAGCAAATTAACCAAGTCTCATAATTGTTTGGCTGTTTTCTCCTCAAAGGATGTCATATTTCAGGATCGTGTGACGAAACGGGAGATTGGTAGAGCACACGAGCAGAATGGGCTATACATGATGGACGAAAATTGTTGCAGCTTCATGGTGAATAATCAGCAAGACAAATGCTCCCCTTACTGGACCTAGCACGCCAGACTTGGTCACATCTCGAACCAAAGTTTAGCTCACCTTATTCCCAATCTTATAGTGGAAAATAATTTTTGTGATGCTTGTGAATTTTCTAAATCGACGAGACTGCCATTTCAATCTTCCACTGAAAAATCTAAGAAAATGTTTGACTTAGTTCACTCAGATGTTTGGGGTCCAGCCCCAGAAGCGTCATATTCTGGATTTAGATAATATGTTTCTTTTATTGATGATAAGACTGGCATGACTTGGTTGTTTTTTTTCAAGTATAAGAGTGAAGTTTTCAGTGCTTTTAAAGATTTTTTCAAGATGGTACATGCTCAATATGGCGTAAAAATTAAAAAACTTCACTATGATAATGGAGGAGAATATGTGAATGAAGCCCATGAAAACTTTCTAAAAGGAGAAGGAATACAACCTCAGTACTCCTGTGCAGGCACCCCTCAGCTGAATGGAGTTGCCGAACGAAAAAATAGGCAACTGTTGAATATTGCTCGATCTCTTATGATACATATGCATGTTCCGCTTCATTTTTGGAATGACGCTGTAGCCAGAACATGTTATATTGCCAACAGGGCACCAAGTTCTAGCGTTGAAAATCAAGTTCTCATTGAACTTCTTCTCAATAGAAAAATAACTATAAAGCATCTTAAAATTTTTGGATGCAAGTGTTATGCTCATATACAAGAAAAATTTAAAAACAAATTTGAAAAGCGTGCTGTCAAATGTATCTTTCTCGGCTATTCTAGTAGAAAGAAGGGGTACAAGTGTTATCATCTAGTTACAACAAAATTACTTATATCTCGTGATGTGAAGTTTTTCGAACAGGAGTCCTTCTTTGATGCTCAAAGAAAGGGGGAGACAAACATCAAGCAGGCCACACTACCGAAGGTTGAAAACAACAATAAAGTTCCTCCTGCAAGCGAGAAGCCTGTACTGCCATTAGTTGAAATTGGGCCTGTATTGCCATTAGTTGAAATTGATGAAATTCCTCACGCAATACAGCCTCATCAAAGCACCTCAAATGATGTGCCCTTCCATCCACCTCAAAGAATCCAACAACCTGATACCAGCACCAATCCTTCAAATGAATCAAATTCCAACTTCAACAACTCAAGCCAAACATCTCAAGAAGACTCCATTAGACAGTCCACTCGTTCTACTAAACCACCAACCAAATTTAGTGACTATTACACTTATCTTACAAAAAACAAAAATTATTCCATAAACCAATACCTATCATTTGAAAACTTGTCCAGTCACTATAAATCCTATATCCTAAATACATATTCCAAATATGAACCAAAAACCTATGAGGAAGCTAATTCCAATCTAGAATGGCATAATGCAATGAAAGAGGAGCTTGCAGCACTGACAAAAAACCAGACTTGGGATCTAGTTCCTTTACCTAATGGTAAGAAGCTGGTTGGATGCAAGTGGGTTTATCGAATAAAATATTACAGCGATGGAAGTGTAGAGCGATACAAAGCTCGCTTGGTTGCCAAAGGCTTCACTCAAACCGAAGGTATTGACTATACTGAAACCTTTGCTCCTATTGCAACGATGAGCTCTATCCGAACTTTGATTTTAGTAGCAGCAAACAAGAGATGGCCTCTGACTTAGCCTGATGTGAAAAATGCTTTTCTTCATGGGGAACTCAACGAAGAAGTTTATATGGAGGCTCCAAAAGGTATTAAAAATGAGCACATGTATGTTTACAAGTTAAAAAAATGCTCTATACGGGTTGAAACAGTCACCACGAGCTTGGTTCTCTCGTCTCAGTGGTGCCCTTATTAGAATGAGTTTCAAAAGAAGCAGTGCTGACCATACCATGTTTACATCGTTGAAATATTCTAAAATCTGTATTCTCCTTGTTTATGTGGACGACATAATAATGATAGGTGATGATATTGACCTTATGCCACGCCTGAATATCTCAATCAGCTATTTGAAATCAAGGATTTGGGAATACTAAGATTCTTCTTAGGAATTGAAGTTGCTCACTCAAATAAAGGAGTTTTTCTTTGTCAAAGGAAATATACGCTAGATTTGTTGAAAGAAACTGGATGCTTGGGTACCAAACCTGTAGAGACTCCTCTCGAAGTCAACTGTAAACTCAAGAAAGATGAAGGTGAACCTGTCGAAAATATTCAAAGCTTTAATAAACTCGTTGGTAAGCTTATATATTTGACTGTTACAAGACTAGACAGATCTTATGTTGTAAGTCTTATTAGTCATTCATGCACTCTCCTAGAACATCTCATGTTGAAGCTACTCATAGAATTTTGAGATATTTGAAAAAAAATTCCTGGAAAATGAATTTTGATGAAACGTGATATGCCGCTAGATGTTGTGGGTTATGCTGATGCAGATTGGGCATGGCATCCAAATGACAGAAAATCTACTTCTGGTTTTTGTACCTTTGTTGGAGGAAATTTCGTAACATGGAGAAGCAAAAAACAATCAGTAGTTGCTAGATCAAGTGCAGAAGCAGAATATAGAGCTATGGTCGGGTGCACATGTGAACTTGTATGGATTAAAGCTCTTTTAAAAGATATGAATATTGATGTGCAAGAACCTATAAAGCTTATATGCGACAATATGGCTGCAATTTATATCGGGGCAAATCCAGTTTTTCACGAAAGGACCAAGGATAAAAGTCTTTCAATCAGATGAAGGAGGATAATATAAAAGTACAAAATTTAGAGATTATCTAAAATCTCTTGGAACCAAACAACGGTTTTCTTGCTCGTACACCATACAAAAAAATGGTATGGCAGAAACAAAACATCGAAACATCATGGAATTGGGTTTGACCATGATGTTGCATGCCAATGTTTCCAAACATTTCTGGTTTGAAGCTTTTTGCGGTGCTGTTTTTTTCATTAATAGGCTACCTTCGTGTTCTCTTAAGATGGATTCTCCTTGAAGCTTTTTGGACAGCATCCTAAATATGATTTTCTTTGTATTTTTGGATGTCAATGTTTTCCTTACTTAAGAGATTATACAAGAGATAAATTGGAGCCTCAATCACTGCCGTGTGTTTTTCTTGGGTATAGTGACAGTCACAAAGGATATCGCTGTTTGTATCCGGTCACTGGAAAAATGTTTCTCTCGACATGTTTGTTTTGATGAACATTTTTTTCCTTATAAAAATCCTACTCAATTATATGATGGAGATTCTCTAACTTCAGATTTAATTTCTTTCAATGAGGAACAAGAGGACATAGAGCAATCAGCTTCTGAAGATGATAGTCTTATTCGAACAAATGATACTCATAAGAAATAAGGAGTTGAGATTGGCACCCACTCTCAGCTTCGAGAGGTTTCAATTGACAATAGGATGATCAATGAATAGCCGGTTCACAATCAGCTGGAAAACTTGAAACAAGATCAAGGCGAACATGAAATGCTTGATCAAAGTGAGCATGTGACAATCATGACTTAAAACATGGAACA
Organism: Nymphaea colorata; assembly: GCF_008831285.2. Classification (NCBI taxonomy): domain Eukaryota; kingdom Viridiplantae; phylum Streptophyta; class Magnoliopsida; order Nymphaeales; family Nymphaeaceae; genus Nymphaea; species Nymphaea colorata. The sequence continues at coordinate 6,536,594 of NC_045140.1, forward strand.
AGATTAAGTGCACAAAAATAAAGATAGTACTATGCTAGCCAATGAATAGCTAGTTCACAATCAGCTGGAAAATTTGGAACAAGATCAAGGCGAACATGAAATGCTTGACATGTCCACGATTGAAAACTTGGAACAAGGTGCGCATGATATCACTACTATTTCTCCTTCAGCTATGATTAGAATGATGGTCACTAGATCGATGGTAGGAACTTTCAAACCAAATCCCAAGTATGCCAACTTACATATTTTGTATCAAGATATTCCTAAAGAACCTTCAAGTGTTAGAAGCTCTTGAGAAACCAGGCTGCAAGAAAGCTATGGACGAAGAAATTAAAGCCTTATATGAAAATAAAACCTGGAGACTTGTACCCTATGACCCAAAGATGAATCTAGCAGGATCGAAGTGAGTGTTTAAAACCAAACTCAAATCAGATGGGTCGTTAGAAAAACTTAAAGCTAGACTTGTTGCTCGAGGTATTACTCAAAAAGAGGGAATTGATTTCCATGAAACCTTTTCTCGAGTGGTTCGTCCTACCACTATTAGAATGGTCCTTTCCATTGCCACTGTTAGACGGTGGGAAATAAGGCAGCTAGATATTAAGAACATCTTCTTACATGGCGCTATTCATGAAGATGTATGCATGAGACAACCACCCGGGTATGAAGATAAACCAAAACTAGGATATGTTTGTAAATTGCAGGGAGCCATTTATGGTCTGAAATAGGCATCGCGTGCATGGTATGCTAGATTAAGTAGTTTTCTTCTTGATTATGGTTTCTCTACTAGTATGGCTGATCCATTTATGTTTACATTGCATCAAAAATAAAAAATTTTTGTGCTTCTTGTGTATGTTGATGACATGATCTTAACCAAAAATTGTTCTATATTTCTGCAAAGTTTTGTTAATGTTTTTTGAAGGAGTTTCCTATCAAATATCTCGGCAGGTTGAGCTATTTTTTAGGAGTTGACAGAACAGGGAATTCTCTTATGTCAAACCAAATATGCTAAGGACATTCTTGAAAGAGTAAAGATGGAGGACTGCAAACCAAGTATCACACCAATGAGTCCAAAAATGCCTCAGTATAAAGATGATGAAATAAAATTTGCCAATCCTACTCTCTACAGGTAGATAGTTGTATCCTTGCAATGCTTGAACTTAACACGACCAGATATCTCTTTTGCTGTCAATTATGTTAGTCAGTTTATGTATGAGCCATTTCAGATTCACTATCAAATGGTCAAAAGGATTTTATGGTACATTAAAGGATCAATACAAACAAGACTAAACATATTAATGCAAAACACTCTTGATTTATATGCTTTTTCAAATTCAGATTGGGTAGGATGTTTCAAACTAGGCGATCCACTACAGAATTTTGTGTTTTTCTTGGTGCAAATTGTGTCTTGGAGTGCCAAGAAGCAAAATAGTGTAGCTAGATCTAGTACTAAGGCTGAATATAGAGCAATGGCGTCGACAGCAACAGAACTTACATGGATGCAATTCTTAATGAAGGACATTGGAATACAGGTTATCAAAGTCCCAATTTTACATTGTGACAATAAGAGCTCACTTTATATGATAGCAAATCCAGTTTTTCATAACCAAAGCAAACACATTCAAATTGATTTTCATTATGTAAGAAAGAGAGTGGCCCAAAAGCAACTTGAAACTGAGTACATTTCAACCACCAATCAAGTGGCTGGTCTTTTTACCAGAAGCTCATCAAAGCATACTTTCAATCTTCTCAAGAACAAACTCGACCTCCAACAGCAGCTCGGTTTGAGGGGGAATGTTAACAAAACTAGTAAGGATGATAAAGATGACAAATCCATTGGAGAGAAAATCAATCATCAAGAGATGGATAAAGATGTCAAGCTGGTCAGAGAAAATTCCAGACATATTAAATTAGACTTATTTGTTAGTTAGAATTGTAATTCATGATTAAATTAGTATTCATGTTATAGCTAACTGCATTAATTGTTTCAATATATTTTTTATATTTATAATACCTACATTTATATCCCAATCCCTCTTTAACACCTCACATTTTTCATTCAATTGCTGAAGGCAATTCCAAAAATTTTGCAAAGGATTTCACAGAAAGTATTGAGAAAAACTTTAATTTCAAACTGAATTTCGAACTCAAACTCAGTTTAGGTTAAAAGCATGAATTTAACTCGTAACACAAATCTCAATATAGGATTACGAGCCCAAATCCCAATCTAATGTACAATATTGGATTCAAATTAAGGTTTTAACCCAAATCCAATTAAGATTGTCATTGGAATCCAAATCTGGATTTTAAATCTAAAACTAGATCCAATTAGAGATTCAAACTTCATGTAGGACCCACTTGCGGGCCCCACCTAGCCTGTGGAGGCAAGGTACAACCAAGATGAAATGCACCTCCATCCTTCTCCAAATCATTAAAAATTTCATCTTTGACCAAAAAAGTTTAAAATATAGAGAAAATCTAAAAAGAAAAGGAGAATGATTAAAATAATTAAATGAAGACAGAGACAAGGTATAAAGATGTCAACAGGCATTGGCCCCTTTGTACAAATCCTCATCTTCTTGTCTAATACCCACTTAATTACAAGTGAGTTTGGACCAAAGGCTCACCCAATGGTGGTGCCACATCTAGTGGGCTGTGTCAAACTCAATCAACACATGTTAAACATGTTAATCAATCCAATCTTGGACAGAAATGATCCTTGACTGAACCCACAGAGCTCTGACTAAGCTTATAAGTCGAAGCCCAACTCAAATTTAACTTAGCAAAAAGATAATTAAAATGTTTTCTAAGTGTCAAATCATCAGCTTCGTCAAATATAGACGAAGTCATAGCATGAATAGGATGTTGACCATGGTCAAATCTTCTAATCAATTTAATTTTAAGACAAAATTGTCCTTTTTCATCAAGTTTAATATATAAAACCCTAATTTAGGGTTTTGAACGAATCAATTACATATTTGAACTTGTAACCAATATGAGTTACATATGCAATTGTACAATCTAAATTTGAATTAGGGTTTTGACCAAGTCAAACCTATTTTCAATCAAATTTTACATGGAAATGTCCTTTGCAATACAATTCAACACCATGAATTTAAACTTAAATTGGATCATTGAATTTATAGATAAGAAAGTCTGTAATTCAATGCTATTTAAATGTAGGATACTAGGTTAAAGCCTAGTGAACTCAAGTCAAACTCAGACACACTCAATAGAGAATGTTCAAAAACAAAAAAAATTTCTCATCAAAATTTAAACTTTAATTTACAACTAGGTTTTAAACCTAAAGTGTTGAATTACAATAACATAATTAAACACGATGGAGTTGACCTACCCCAAGCCCCGTTGCATGTAGGTTAGGTGAGGTCACTTTTAAAAAGAAAAAACTAATCTTTCTTGGTCATCAATCCAACCTGTTTGGATTTGATCAATGAGAGAAAAAGAAACTCTCATGGATTGGTCAATAATGTGGCCGCCACATGATCCATGTTATAAGTACAAGCTAGGTGGTTCTTTCCACCTAAACAATCAATTATTGGCTGGTCCCTGCTACATGATTGGGCTGGACCAAACCTAATTTGCCACCTCAAAAGAATGTCCTCCAAGGGTGGACTATTTTTTTTAATTGAGATGACCTTAAGGGCTAACATTAATCATAACCAATGCAAAATTATTCTTTTAAACCCCATTGGATGCATGGCTTAATTGGAGATATGCAGCCATTGGAGGACAATTCTCATCCAAGTCAACCCACTCAACGCTTGACACACAAGCATGAGGTGAGCCCAAAATCTATATAAACCCTTGTTGACACCCAAAAGGGGGGGGGGGGGGGGATTTTCTAGTTCAGCTCTCTCTCTTTCTCTCTCTCTCTCTCTTCTCCATAGCAGCAGCCAAGAGGAAGAAGAAGAAAAGAATAGGAAAGAAACAGTCATCGTGCAAGCCTCTCACTCTCTTTCTCCTTGTCATCGAACTTGCTAAGCTGGAGACTTTCTCTTGACTCTACTTTAGGATCTTTGTTATAAAGAGCCCCATTTTCAATATAAACAAAGAAAGGTAGCAACACTGTGGACAACTAGCTGAGAATTACCCGAGACCTTGCATGTTTAGTTGATATATTGGACATTCTAATACAAGAACAAAACTAAATTGAAATGAGTGGAGCCTTGAACAACATTTAAAATAAAGGAATACAACTAAAAATAAAAAATAATCTATCAAGTTCAATCCAGCAAAATGAATGACAGCATCAAAGTTGCAGAAAAAGTAGAGTAAGCTTAATGCACATACAACTTAACGGGCATGACAGGCTCCCAACCATTTAAAATGAAAGGATGCAGTTATGCACACCAGAATGCAAAACAAAACAAGGTTACAGCAAAAAGAGAATAGACTCAAACTTACCTTGAAGAAGAAAACACTTTTTGAGGAGATAAAGCATTGAATCTTGCAATAGACTGAGGCAGACAGGAAACTATTGCCACAATTGTCGACATGATCTAATAACACCAAGGTACATAGCATTCCAGGGCTCCAAGTTGCATACATCAGAAAACTGCTTTGATTGTGCAATTCATATGCTATTTCTCTTGTTTTTTTTCATTAATCCCTTCATTTTTAATCTTTACATATTAATTCTCTGATTTTATATCTATGCTAAATGTTTTTAGTTTCTGTTTTTTAGCTCACATCTTTGAAGCAGACTCTATAACTCCACCAAATTGTAATAAATTCAGTCACATTAACCTGAAAGAGATTTATGTGAATTACTTGAACCCACAATTCCAGGAACACAATCTTACTAGTAATATGGTCATGGACTCATCGGACCATCGATGCTTAGCTACTATAATGAACGTCAGGCATCAAGAGTCAACACACTACTGAAGTATATCAGAATCAGTGAAGTAGCAGCAGTCTAAGACCCTTCTACTGTATCTGATGTGCATTAATGCAAGAAGAATCAAGATTAACCAATCTTAATCCAACTGCATTCAAGACTAAGCTAAAACTATGTTTAACACTAACTATAACTTACGAAAGGAAAGAACAGGAGAGAAAAAAACAATGAACAAAGAAAACTAAGAAAAGCTTGCATTTCATCTCTTTCAACTTTTTTGACTGCCGACAAAATGAACCAACGTCCCTTCATATAGAGAAAAGGATGGATTGTGGATCTGGATCCATTTACAAGTATGAATAACTAACTAGACTCAGTTACAAGATTTGGTTCTGCTTTCATTTTGCATCAATTCTCATAGCAAAATGTAACTCTGCTGGTTTCCTTAGTACTCCCCTTGGGCAGGTCTTGAGACTCCATTGCCCCGAAATGGAGATTATAAGAAAAGCAAGGGATTGTTGAGCCTGGTTTTCCGTGTAATTGGGCAGCTAGCACGGAACCTGGCTAAGGATCTTCTATTTTTTTTTTTAATTCTACTTTACGCTTTATGGGTCTGGTCCATTAATTCAGAACGGATGGTTAAGAAGCAGATTGAAGCAAAACAACAAGAAGATGTTGATAATGAAGAAAGCGATTGCGCTAAACTAAACAGAATAAAATGTAAGAGATATGTCATTCGCCAATATGCCTACATCTATTTTGAAGGAAAAGCAGGATTTTCTTGAAAAGAAAAGAGACTATAGAGGCCATACAAAATGCCTTCAGAACCAAACAAGATTGAACTCCAATAGAAACATCAACAAATAAGACAAAAACCAACTATAAAGGAGATGGATGACATGTCTCATTTGCCAAAATGAAAGAAGACAGAGAGAATACTGAAGAGATGCCTCAACCTTCAATTACGCTCTACATATGGAAACTAGAAACCCTTATTTCTTTCTCAAAAACTCCCAAAAGGTCATGCATAGAAGAACTTGTGGTGGAGCTGGGGCTGCAAGGCAGCTAACCTGCAATCCTTTTGAATAGTCCTACCAGTTTCAAGCGATGGATGTGGAACATTAGGTAGAATAAAATAAAGAGATCATGATCGATATGAAAGATTATGACTGCATGTTTGTTATAATAATTAGACGGCTCTTTATAAACTTTCGTGTCTGAGTAGTTTCTATAGTTGAATGCCGCTCGGATCAGCTACAATAAAGTGTCGATATTCATAGTTCTTTTACCAAAGTAAACTGTCGGTGGAGGCTGATCTTCAGGTTTTGAATAATACCTCACGAGCCAAATCAGCGCCGGTGAGCAGCAAAGCAATGACGAGCGACTGGCTAAAAGGAGGATAGATGAGAAGGATCACGACTCCATTATCCAACAACAGCTAACCACAGCAGTGGATGGAGGAAAGAGAAATTCGTTGATCAATGTGCTAAACAAACCCTAGCTCTCGCTGTCGATCTCGTTCGAGTCCTCTCTCTCTCTCTCTCTCTCTCTCTCTCTCTCTCTCTCTCTGTGTGTAAACAACCAGAAAAAGACTTCGATTGGGCAAAGATGAAGGGGTGAATTCTGTAGATCAGCACTCAGCATCTCCCGATCGGCCAAATCTCCGTGAGGTTAGTTGCTGCAGAGAGTCATCCCAAAGCTTCCCCTGATTTGCCACAGGAGATCAAAGGCACTGGCGCGAAAATTCAGATATATCTCGAGCGGTTCGTGGGAAAAAGGAAAACGGGTCGCTGTTTAATGTTGCGGAGCATTATCCGCTACGACTTACTCCCTAAGCATTGGTCGTAGCAGATTTAGAATTGCTGATTGCCTGTTCCAGAATTAATCACTGACGATTTAGAATTATTAACACACATGCCAGAATGTGAATGTGACGACTAAAAGTACATGCATATATAGTGCTAAAGCTCTCCTCGCCAGATTAGTTATCAGACTCAATGGGATGTGATGGTATCATGAAATTCAAACGCACCTCAAAAGATTTTTTTTTCTTTTTTAAGTTGTAATGTTTCAGTTGAATTAAATAAGATCAATAACTAGGGGTTGGGCCGCTCAGCCCGGCCCGCGCTCCCAACACCCTTTCCCCCTCCTCGACACCCTTTCGCCCTCCCGATCCCCTTTCCCCCGCCCTCCCGTCGCCCTCTGGCTACGTCATTGGGTCCCCGCCGACGGCCCACACGATGAACGACTGCAGCAACAGCGACGAAGGAGCAGCGGGAGGGAGACGGAGGAGGAGGAGGGGGAGCGGCGAGGGAGATGGAGGAGGGAGATGGGGGACGGAGATGGAGGAGGGAGCAGGAGAGGGGGAGCAGGAGCAGAGAGGGAGAGGAGGAGGGAGAAGGAGACAGAGGAGGAGGGGGAGCGGGGGACGGAGGGCGGGGGTTGGGCCGGGTCGGGCCGGCTTATCGGGCCCACCGCCAGGTTTTTCTTGGCCCAGACCCTGGTCCGACCGGGCCGACCCGGCCCGGCCCGACCCACGCCCAAGCTTACCAATAACAAATAAGATTATTCAGTGTGTAAATAAGTTTGTTTAGAGATCATCACTATACTGCCATGCAACCAAAGGCTCGACAATGTTACTGCATGATAACTTAATTTGATTTTGGAACAATTAATCTTACTCTATTACTTTAGACCATCTCTGAGATTGAGGTTAATGCATTACAAAAAGGATGGATTCATCGACGCGTGAAAAACCTCACATCGGTGGAGGCAAATTTTGGTGGATATAAATTTTCACTGACGTTTAGAAGAAGATGTCAGAGAAAATCAGCCTTCATCGATGCGTGTTAGTATGTCGCTGAAGTTGGCTCTTTACCGATATCCGAAATACAAACGTGCTAAAAATTTAACTGTTATCGACATCCACATTCGAATGTCGGTAAAAGTAGCCAGTTTTACCAACGCACGGCCATTTTAGCGTGGATGATACTTTTTTTCCGGTAGAAATTACTGACATTCAGCTCCAAACGTTAGTAACTGTAATGAGCTAGTTTTATTGACACGTGAACATTATCATGTCATTTAAGTGAACAATTGTCTACGTCCGGTTAGCGTGTCCATAAAACTCTTATTAGCTCTAGATGTTGTTAACGAACGTCTTTAAAGTTTCAGCATTTAATACGGTACTCTTCCCACCCCTGCTATTTTTTATGCTTAGGAGGCTCCATTTTCTTTTTCTTTTAAAAGGGCGTTTCCCCCTTATGGACAGCAGCAAACGGGACCCAAATGTAGCACCTTTATAAGGAAGAAATACATTCATTTTACCTATATCTTGAAAAGAAATGGACATTTTCCACTTTCTGTATTTTGTCCCTATAGGAGGTCTTCTTTTTTCCAATCCAAAAGCATTCTGGTCATTTTGCATCTCAGTGCGCCAAAAACATGCGCTGTATATGGCAGCTTTGATGATTGAGCATCTTCAGTAAGAGAAGCGGCACCCCACCTACACCACTGACCTCATGTCCTATACTTGCTACATGTAATAAAAGTGAACGTTACTAGTGCATGGTAAATTAAATGCATACAAACGAAATTTGCATCGGGAAAAGCATACAAGTTAAATTAAAGATTGTTTAAAAATCGTAAGTTAGAGTATTCGTGCCTATAAGTTTCAAGAACTGGAGCTGTGCTCTCTTCTTCAGCAGGTGATCATGCTGCCAACTTGTCACCGTTGTTGCCAATCTCCTATCCTGATCCTAAAGAGGTAAACACACTGACGAGTAAATAACGTACGTCACAGAAGGCACGGGCTCTGGCACAATGTTTTCCAGCGGCAGTACCATCTTTTTTGGGGGACGGATGCCGGATCAAGGATTCTTTTGCGGCCCTTATTTAACGTCAGATATACATGTTACTGAGGCGCTGTGTATTTTCGCCACAAAATCGCGAATGGCAGTCCTAGGTGTGGCGCGATTTGTGGTTTCTCGAAGACATCATATACAGTGGCTCTTGTTTAACGCCAGAACTGACAGGTTTTCCTGTGCAGCTTGCCTGAAGCCAAGGTCCTGTTCATCCGTTGTTGTTTTATAATTTGTTTGGAGTTTAACTAATCTTGCGTATATTCCAGGCTTTTATATTATCGTATCTTGGATAGAGGACCCTCCAGTATTTTCCTAATTAGAGATCAACAACATGGCTACTTTGGGAAATACATTCATTCCACCATAACATGATCAGAGTCGATTCCTCTTCACAGCAACATAATAATTTATTATTATTCATTTGAAGACGCTCGGGCACCCTTAACTAACAATATTGGATTTCAACCATCAAGCTTGTTGAGGACAGCAAAATACAGGGTGCAGATAGCTCTATGATGGCGTTGGACATCATTTGCCCTCTCAACATAGCCATTTTTGAAAAATATGGACATGATCTCTGCAATATCATGTATAAATTTAAGAGTATCTTGAGAAATTCATAAAAATAAAAGTGAAGTTGAGGGAAAAGTCGGTGTATAATAAAAATTTTAATTCTAACTAAGGATGTGAATCCAATCTCAAATGGATTTTATGAATACTACGAGCAGTACAGAGCTAAAGAAAAAACAACACCTAAACTGCTACAATGGAATGGTCTAACCAAACCTTCCATAATTATCCAGGTGTTTTAGGATAAAAATATCACTGTAATTTCCCTCCACGTTTCTTTCAGAAACAACAGAATGTCTAGAATGCAATGTGAAAAATACATAAAAGAAAAAAGAACAAGACCAGCTAGGTACTTCGAAAACTCTTCGAGAGGCATAAAAAAATTCTACATATATATATATATATATATATATATATATATATATATATATATATATATATATATATATATAGAGAGAGAGAGAGAGAGAGAGAGAGACATGTAAAATGATTAATCAATCCATAATGCAGATTACAACAATGTATGAATCGATAGAGAATAGATAGAAAGAAAGAGATTATCGTGGATACAGAGCTTATCTTCTTTCTTGCTTTTTTAATTAGTGAATCACTCAATCTCCAACTGCACCCCTCCAGATTCTACGGTCCACAGAAGATTTGGACTATCAGATGATCAATTGATTGATTGAGATAGGAATATCTTATCGTGGATCACGTTCTGTAAACCTTGGTAGATCATGTGTTCGATCCTAAGGTACAAAATGGTGAGCATTGTTGATAGATGGGTAGGAGCCTAGGAGGGAGAGCAAAGAGACACCAACAGAGTCAGAAATTTTTTCTAGTGGGGGAGCACTCATTCAATACTTATAATTTTTTGGAGCACTTACATGTATAACAATCAAATATATCAAAATATTAACATATATATTAAACTAATTTTGTGGGGCTGGTGGACAACTGCCCACACCAGCCACCATGGAGCTACGCCACTCCATTCCAGGGAGGAAAAACCAACCAGATCCAATTGCCTACGGAATATACACTTCCATACAAAATTGATAGGTTTGGGGCATTCTAGAAATTGAAATGTACCTTTTAATCTTTTTACTTTTTTTACAATCCCATTTTTTATCTTTCTGAAACTTTTTTTTTTTCAGTTCTTATATAAGAGGTATATTGGTCATTACACTCCACACAGGAAGAAATGTGTTCTTCCTTCACAATTTTTTCCTTTCCAACATGGGAGGGGGTTGAGAGGACTTGTTCACACTTTTTCCTTTACAACGCGGGAATGGAAAAGCCCGCCAAGAGTAATGGTATATGATATGAGTCTCCGAGGAGAGTTGGTACAGCGGGTCGGTTCCCGCGCCGAGTCTTCCATAACGGGAACCATGCGTTTTTAAAACGGAGACTGGTTATGTACGTCATTTCTGTGTATGAAATTTCATATGTCATATTTTAATAATGACAAAACATGTCTATCATTAATACCAAAAAAAAGAGTTTGTAGGAATATTATGTATAAGGTTAGAAACATTGGAATAATACATTTAAAACTAAAAAAAATGACTGACTTAATATATATTTCCTCTCACATTTTGGGAATATTATGTATAAGGTTAGAAACAAAAACGGAAATGAATTGATAACCTATTTTAAGGGTTCAATGTTAGATTTGCGAAAACATTTTGCCATAGAGAATGGTGGGAACTTTGATTTAATGAAATCCTCATAGCAGGTGGACCAGGAATAAAAACGGGTGTAAATCAAATATATTTTTTTCAAAGCCTTTGATGCCTTGAGCTTGCACGCTACAGGTGCTACCCTAATTTCTCATCTTATTCCTAAGCCATAAACAAATGAAAGAAGAAGAGATGGAGTTGCGTGCACTACGTCCTAGTGCACATAACCAGCAGTTAAACTCAATTGGTGACAATATCTGGGAAGAATGATGAAGAAAGGCAATCGATGAGGCGCTTATTCCACGTTGATGTGGTTGGGGAAAGGGCAGGCCCCTCCATGGGCCTGGCTTTCATGGCGGTCTTTGTAGCCTTTCCACTTGGAGTTGCCGTGGCCCTTTACGCCCTCAACGCCCCCCTCTCGGCAGTCTACTCCTTTCTTCAACAAGGCGTCGACCTCCTCAATCAGATATGTGCCTCTTTCCTCAACTTTTTGTTTCGTATCATCATCTTCGCAATTCGAATGTCTTTGAATCTATTGAAATCCATGGTCATATCTTCCTTCAGAAATCTCGCCTCTAGGATCGGACAACACGCCGGAGACTTCAGGAACAGAATTTCTGCTGCTTCCTACGTGCTCGGGCTGTTGACGCGCCCACCTACCAAATCAATCGGTTCGTTATCTTCTTTGATCAGAGATCTCCTTGTCAAACTATACAAGCAGATAACTAGTAGTACTGGCAAGGACATAAAAGTTGACATCGCAAGCTTCAACAACGATTCTTCGGAAGCGATCGCTTCTGGGATTAATGCACATCCTGTGCTAGGCCCAGTTGCCAATTTTTTCAGGAATATTTTTGCGTCTTCCATAGCTGAACTCGCCAGGGACAGCTCCAAGGCAGTGGTGAAGTGGATCGGAGAGGTGTTGGAGAGATCCAGTTTAATGGTGGCGAAAGAAAAGTTGGTGTCCAAGGCTTCAAGTGGCGTAAGTTTCATGAGGAGCGTCGTCCCTGGCCCTTTCGTCGTTGTAGGCGTCACAGTTACCATTATCGTGCCTGCGTGGTATTTCGAACTCATAAGAAGGGTCAGCGAGGCAGTTCCTGCAGTTCTTCTCAGGGTCAGGCAGCTGACGGAAGTTATTGCGTTGTTAAGAAGAATCCGTAATTCGTGAACTGAGGCCTCTGCATTTTCGTGTAAGCAATAATGAAGCTTGCTTCTTCTATTAATCTTAGGAAGAGTTGTACAGTTCATGAAAGTCTCCGGCAAGACGAGAGGTTGCTTCTTTACTCTTTCATGGATGCATCAACCCTAATTCCTTGTTTGTTTATTTTGAATAAACTCATCTTTTATGGATGCATCAACCCTAATTCCTTGTTTGTTTATTTCGAATAAACTCACTTTGTACTGTTAGAAGAATTAGAATCAGAGTTTTTTTTTTCATTTTTTTTCCTAATAAAGATGAATTTAAATCATTCTTGCAGTTTAGTACTTCTCTCTGCTTTTGATGACCCTTTTGAATTTAGGATCATATGTCCGCCCTTCGAATTATGTGTAATCGGGGACCAGATTTGATCAAAATCCGATTCATTATAATAGATTTTAGCAAACTGGATTTGGATATAACTTAAATAGAATCAGACAAGGGAGCCCGCGTATATATAATCTTTCCCCTCCTGAAAATTTTGCAAAGTCAGTGGGCTCCCCTGAAATTTTAACACCCCTAATGTTTTGTGTGGACAATGTTTTGTAATTAAGGAAAAGTTGACAACTTCAAACTTTTATCACATCCGGCGAGCGTATTTGATTACGATATGTTTTACGTGCTCAGAGCAAGTTTGAGGCATACTAAATTACACCTGTCCGTTAGTTAGATTGTTTCTCATGTCTAAATTAGTATTAACTCTAGAAATAACTATATTAATTTTTACAATATATTTTATATATATATATGTATACCCACATTTATATCACAATCCCTCCCTCTCAGACAGATCAAGCCAAATTGGATTAATTACAAAAAAAAAGAGAAATTTTTAATACAATTTGTTGCATTTTTTTAATAATTTAAAAATACACAATTAGAAAGGGTGACCTGGTCAAGTTGGGTTGTGTTATTATCAATGAAACTTTAAAGTGGAAGGTCAATAATAGTCATGCACGTGTTTATAATATGTATTTGCATATCAGAGATACAATTAAAATCAGATGGTGCTGGACGGCCAAAAAGTTTAAACCTTTTGTTAAAACTGCCATAGACAATTGTTAATTAAAGACACTATAAAGTATAATTGCATGAGAGACTGTTGCTATATATATATATATATATATATATACATATATATATATATATATAAAGAGAGAGAGAGAGTCCACTAATGGTGACTATAGAACGTCATACCCTGACTTTTACCCTCAACCTTTTTTTCAATAAAACAATGTTAATGTGAGACGACACAATTATCAAAATAGAGCTATGCAAATTAAAATAACAATGAGACGACTAATCCATTTATACACCAAAATGAGTTCATGACAAAATGGCTCTCAAAATAAACATTGATGTTTAAACAAAAACAAGACATCATGAAACAAAAGACATGACGCACCAGCATGACTATACACAAAATCTTTCTAATAAGATGTGAGCTGAGTCATCTGATAAATTTACTACTCCGGAACTATCAAAACCTGAAAAATATAAACAAAAAAAAGGCTAAGCATACACAATATGACAACAAATTAGATAAATCCCTAACCTTCTAAGTAAGAGCTCAAAAATATTATCCAACTTATAAAAGAAACGTGATCATTTTAATAACATGATGCCTACGTGCATTGTCATGAACAGTCATGGTAGTACTCTAATATATTCCATAATATGTAGGGATTATTCAATAGCCACAATCGGCATACTTGTTCGTCATATTCAATTCCTCAAAGTCACTTCATTTCATTCACATTTGATTCAATTAATTGACAACTTATATGGGTGCAAAACAAAAGTGTGTGCACACCACGAGTGACCTACAATCGGGAGAGTATCTTTATAGACAGAGGTGAAGCCAGGATTTTTAAACTATAATATTATATATATATATATATATATATATATATATATATACTCACATAGGTTAAATAATATTTGCAAACCACAATATAGTAGAAGTGAACATATGTCGTATATAATTGCCCACGTCATGAACGTGAAGCGCGACATGTCTTACGGCACATTTAATAATTGCTTGTGCCATTAGCGCAAAGCGTGATCTTTTGAAAATCAAAGCGGGGTTAAGGTCCCTTCCAGCCCTCCTTTATTTAGCCTCCAGATAACACCCTTAAACAACTTAATTAGTTTTATGAAATAGTAAAAATAACTTTTGCCTAAAAAAGTGTGGGAGGCAGGTTATTAGGGTTCTTTATGAAAATCAGGTGTTATCAAAACTGATTTTTAGTATACCCAGTTTTAATGTCATTTAAATGCACATGAAATGATTGTTTGAAGGCAAAAGTAGGTTTTGCTTCCAAAATCTGGTTTTAAACTATTTTCAAAAGTCATTCAAGTACTATAATAATTAAGAACCCATCTGTCCTGTTATGATGATCACATACATTTATATGAAACAAGCCAATAAGCATCAAAATCTATTCCTCTTAATCTTAACAATTACTCTAAAACGTTGAGCAATATAACAGAAGGGGGCTGGAAACAAAACTGAAAGGCAAAGCAACGGAGAAATGGATCAAAATAAACAAAACAATTTTGTTCGCAAATGACAAAAAAAAGAGTAGGCAACAATGAAAAAAAGGCATTACCCAGTTTTGCTTATTCCATGTGCTATGGGGCAGGGAGGGAGGGAGCGAGTGAGAGAGAGGGTGCAAGAGAGAGGGCAGGTCCCGCAATCGCCTGTGCTGTGGGCCAGGGTAGGGAGGGAGCGAGAGAGAGCACAGGAGAGAGAGGGTGGGGCCAGCAATGGCCTGAGTGTGGACCAGAGAGGCAGAGACAGAGGGCGGGGCAGGGGGACCGGCGCTCGCTATGGACGAGAGAGGGAGCGAGAGAGACTCAGAGAGGGCGCGAAAGAGAGGGTGCGAGAGAGAGAAGGGGCTGGCGAAATACGGTAGGGCCAGAGAGGGAGGGAGAGAGAGAGAGAGAGGGGCGAAATAGGGTAGGGCCAAAGAGGGAGGGAGTGAGCGAGAGAGAGGGCGGGGCTGGCGAGGGTAGGTAGGGCCGAAGAGAGAGGGCGCGGGAGAGAGGGTAGGGCGGACGAGAGGGAGAGGGCGGGGCTGGCGAGGGTAGGTAGGGCCAGAAAGAGATGGCGGGGCTGGCGAGGGTAGGTAGGGCCAGAAAGAGAGGGCGTGAGAGAGAGAGAGTAGGGCCAGAGAGAAAAATGTAATTTTTTTTTTTTTCGTGGGCTGGGGTAGGGCCATGGCCCAGGTTGGCCCCCCCTCCCCTGCCCCGTTGTTCAACCTTTAATAAAAACAAAACCATTGGGCGTTGCACGGCCTCCACTCGGAGCATGGTCACGATTGTGTGAGATGCCATCCGATCAAAGTTTTTAATCAACCATTAAGATGAAAAAGGCCATTTCAAAATAGGGGTTGCAAGAGCGCTCACTCGTTCCTCCCTTTCACTCTCACTCCCCCCGCCCACTCATTCACTCTATTTCTCTTCTCCCTCCCACTATCTCCCTTTCTTTACCCCCTTTCTCCATCTCCCTGCTGCCCTTTGCCCTAGCCCCACATTGATAGAGAGCTCCGCTCATTGGAGCGAGAGTTGTTACTCAGCACCCACCAGTTGACAGATTTTTTACAGCAAGTATCATTGCCCTCTCACCCAGGTTCTGATTGCTTCTTTCTCTATCTCTCTAACTATCTCTCTCTCATGGGTGTGTCGTAGACCAATCTTCTGTTGATGAGCCATGGAAGTAGTGGATTCCCATTACTTCTACAGATTCCTGGTACAACTCCTTTCTACTTGGTGTTCTCGAATCCACACCGAGCTTGGCCTGCCTCAGCTTCTGAGCCTTCTGTGCTGAAGTGCATGTCAAGCTTTCAGGCATCCACCACTGTAGAAGCTATGGTGTGCAGATAATTACAGGACCCAAACACCAACTGTGGCTTCCTATGTGGCACTACTGTTATTGCAACTGCAACTGTTTCCACTGGGAGGCATTGGAGTGTGATACTTTTTGTCTCATTTTTTGGTAGTCATTGCTGCTATGTCGTGCGCTTGTCATTGATGCGGGCTGGAAACATTTTAAGCTAGTTATAAGCAGGCTCACGGAATGCTGAGTAGCCATTTTCTTTCTTCTACGTTTTAGTACCTCGTAAAAAGCCTTCTGTATTTATTATCCGTTTGAAGCTGGTTCCTTCAAGGTGGAACCTCTTATGGCTATTTCTTTACTCATGCTTTATATTGAGTTGTGTTGATCAAATTCAACTCTCTTTATTGTGTCGTACTGATCCAAACAAAAGTTGTACATAGAGATGCTTTTCTGCGAGTTGGGGATGATATGTTTTAGAAAGCTGATGTTACCAAAGGCAAAGGAAGTCACCACTGCCATATCTTAAGGGTGGAGCCAGAATAGGCTTAACAAATACTAAAATTATTTGGGAAACAAGATTCAATGTGCCCCCTGATAAGTTTGATGGAAATTTATAGACCAAATTATATCATTCCAACCTTGGGAATTTCTTTCAGCACCCTAGCTTTTTTTGTATGTGTGCGCACGCACTACAACAGGCATCATATTTAGTGGCACAAAAAATGAGCTACTAAAACCTTTCAATAAAAAAAAGCCCGTGCCACTAAGATTAACTATACAAAAAGTGACAAAAAAGTCTGTGCACTATTTATTACTATTTGCGACAAAGTTGTTGATAATTGATTGTCACGAAAAGTCGTGTCACTGAATATTTTCAATTGTGTTTTTCTGGACCATTGAATATCATGTTTGCACCACTGAAGCAGGTAGTTAAATTGTGACTTCGTATCAGTAGCGCAATACGTGCGTTGATGATTATAAGATTTTTTTTTCTTCCGCTGAATATCACAAAATCAAGATGCTCGTGCCAGTTTTTTTTACTTTTTGCTTATTTGTTGGATGCTCAACATGAATTATCCCACTAATCATGAAATTGACAACTAGAATAAGAATATATGTTAGTCAAGAGATGGATATCATACAGAGGAGAAACACACAAGTAATGTCTTTCCAAATGTATTACAACTTAGCTTCTGCGAATATTTCTTTCTTTGGATCCCAACTACATATCACATAAACCTTGTCACTCTTTCATTACCCGATCTTATCACTCTTGCTGGCTTGCTAGTTGATGGACAGACCAAGAAATTGAAGCCACAGCTCAAAATTTATTGCAGATATTCTATGATGTAAAGGAAAGAAGGTAGGTCATAACATCTCTAAGCAAATAAAAGAAGAGTGACAAATCGGCCAGTGGAGGTAACTTGACCAAGTGCACCTGCTAGTTGGTCACCAGATTCTTAGATCGTCCTGTAAGCCCCTAGCAAATCATCAATTTGGAAAGCCATCAACATTTATACCATCTTTGTCCAAATATGTGGGCTTGATAAATGCAGCTAACTACATTTGAACATCTGAAACAACAAAAGTATACTACCATCAAACGTTTTATATGATCAGCAAATGGAGTATTACCTGTGCACATAATCCATTTAAATTGCTACCTGTGACACCGGTATGTGGAATGGACTCACGTACCCGGTCCTGTGTGCTGGTACGCAGAACCAGGTATGCCGTCAATGTTAGTACGGCTAAGATCGGGTATGAGTCAGACCCGATCCAAACGATAAAAAAAAATTTTTATGTTACGGAAGGTCGAGCTCTTCAGGTCGACCCCGACAGGCGTTCTTCCACAATAGAGTAGTAGAGCGATGACTGGTGGTGGTGGCATATCCGGCGACTGGCGGCCACGTCCGGTTGTGCATGGCAGGTAGGTAAGTGTTTTTTTATTCGTTTCACTATTACAACTTAAGGTTTCAGTTTTTTATTTGGGGGTTTTCGTTTTTTTGATTTGGGGATGTTTTTTTTTTTTTGAAGATTGAACCGTAAATCTATAGATTTATATACATTTTGATGTTTTGTTTGATTTTATGTGTTTATCTGTTGCTCCCACTTTTGTTTGGTTGCATTTTATTTTTTTCAGCTACTTCAGCTGCCAGTTTTGTTTCGTTGCTGCCAACTTTGATTAAAAGTTTGATGAATCTATCAGCTATTTCTTTCAATTCTCTTCGTCAACCAAAAAAAGTGATGTTGCCGATTAGCCAAGCTTATGTGCAAGCCAAAATGAAGAGTGATAGGGAAGGCTCACTTTTCTGTAACAGCTGATTATGTTTCATTCTTTGAATTTTCTAATCATTATATATTTTTGTCTTGCATCTTTTTGTTATTTTGTTTGTAGAATTTTTTATGGGATTACACTTGCTATTAATATTTTTTTTCATTTTATCATTTTTTAGAATTTAAAAATTTACCATACTAGTATAGCCATCATTTTCAAAATCACCATACCCGAACTTGTATTACCGTACCCGTACCCATACTGCATGAAGAGGCAAGAGGCAAGGACGGGCAGCTTGCCACTACCAGGCAAGAAAAGACGTCTCTTCCTTGTCCCCAAAAAGCTCCCCCGTGCACATATAGGAGGCTAAGGGGATGGGCATGATATTGAGACTGAAAGCCTGCCTGTGGCTGAAGAGTTGGGGAGGCCAGGCCCGCCACGCGATACCATAGGAAGACCTCGGCCTCCGCTGAGATGAGGTGCAAGGGCATAGCTGAGAGCCGGTCTTCGAGGCCACCAACATCCCGAGTGCAAGCCCGGCTGGCTATGTTGGAGCAACCGATAGGGGCTCTAACAACTCGACCTACTCCTGAGTTTGGGCCCCTGGCTCGATGGATCCCAACCCGCCGCCTAGCAATTTTGGCTTCAGCCCTCGAAAAGGGTAGGAACTAGAATAATCATCTCATTAATGACCTTCCTTTATAAGCTCTTGAAGATCCCTCACAATCTTCGATACAAGACTAAACTTCGGGGGTGTTACAATCTACCCTCCTTAAGGCACACGCGTTCGCGCGTGCGGGACCCCAGGTCTGAGTGTTGAACCAGCTCTGATACCATTCCTGGGCTCGGTTCCCTGGTTCGACGGATCCCAACCCACCCCCTAACAATTTCGGCTTCAGCACTCGAAAAGGCAAGGAACCAGGACAATCAACTCATTGATGGTCTCCCTTTATAAGCCTTTGAAGATCCCTCACAATCTTCGATACAAGACTAAACTTCAGGAATGTTACATACCAAGCGTAGCCCAACCCGACCCAAGCAGCTGAGCCATTGCCGGTGGTAGCCTCACAAATAGGTGGTTGCAGACGTGCCATGGCCATGCCTACCAAGAAGCCACCGCCAGCCCCATAACCAAGGGCATACGGTTAGTGTCTCTGGAGGTTCACACCACACGATGAAGAAGGTCTCACCCAGCGTAAGATTTGGCTACAGGCAAGGCTCAGCCGTGATCACTCAAGAGTCTCAGCAAGGATCGGCGGAGACCGCCCAATAGTCTCGGCAAGGCTCGGCTGAGAGGAGCTCAACCAGAACAATGCAGAGCAGTACATGCCTCCCTATAAGGCGGGACACGTCGAGATATGTAGGACATGCAGGCAAGACGTGAATTAGCCACGGTGAAGGCACGTCGACAACGGCGGATCGGCCAGAGGTTGGCAGTGTCGCAGGCTAACCGGCAGGAATCTGCCCATATCGGGCTAGATGAGCAGCATCTAGGCTCACTACCTTGGGTTCAGCAATGACTCGGGCGGAAGTCGATTCCCGAGCATCGAACCGGTTCCACGCCTTTCCATATCGATGCATCAACGGTGGGGCGGCGTGTCAGATCGTGCCATGGTCACGTCATGTCGGCACGACTCAAGACTCGCTGGACACGGGTCTAGCTTTTGTACAGTGGGTCGGGTTCAGATAGTTCTACAAATCCAAACCCAAACCCGCCATCACCTTTTGGGCTCAAATTGTTCAATCAGGTTGAGCACAGACTTGAACCTGACTTGTTTTGTTGTACCGGGCAATGACCCGGGTTTTTGGCCAGTTTGACAGCCTTTATGGCTGATCGACTCGATTCAACCGCATGGGCGGCTGTGCGTGCGAAACTGCCGGTTTCACACGAGATGCATCAACCAAGCCGGTGACCAGTTTGCCCCCGATAAACTCTCCCCCACCGGAGAGTTTCATGGCTTTTGAAATGTTGTAAAATGGAGGACGAGATTCCAATTTTTTTTTTGGCACCCAAACAGCCGAGACTCCCATGGGTGTCGGCGTCATTCGCCGGACTTGCCGGTGGTGACCACCTCGACGAAGACTTCCTCCCAATCGCTTTTCCAGTGTCAGGCTTCCATCAATGCACTGTTGGTTCATCCGTCGGTTTCTTCCATTCATTCACCTCGAATCTGTCCATGGACTTATCTAGATTCAATCCTAGGTGAGTTGCGACTGAAACCCCCTTTTTCTGGTGGACACTGCAGTCATTCTATCGTTGTTGTACTCTTTCAAATGTATTTCTCACCTGCTGTTTCATTTATTTCTGGCGGCCATTCCGGTGGGAACCGACAACCCGAACAGCATGGCTGCCATGTCACCAACCTTCTAGAGCAAACTCATGATGAATCAATCTCCAATCCATCTCCATCTCTACACTTTGGGAGCACTCGGTTTGCAGGCTCTCATCTTTCTGGCGGCCTTGTTCAAAATCGCATTGTACAGACCATTCACCGCCAAATTGCTCAAATGATATCCCCCGCGTGAGGCAATTCCAATGTGCTCAAGCTCGGCACTAGGCGTGTACCTTGCTGGCCGGAATCTCCGAATTGCCGGCCTCAGCTTTTCAGTGAAGGACTCTAGCGTCTGTGTTCATCATCATGCCGTCCCTGTCTCCGACACCTGTCAATAGCCAAAACGCTCAGGCGACATTCTCGGTGTGTTGCGATTCCAATGAGCCCGGGACGTGCACCCTGCCGGCCAAAATCCTCAAATTTCCAGCGAATCAAACTACTACGTCAGGCGAGAGCTTGCCTCGCCTCCGGCGCCGAGCATCCCTGCCTCTCTCAAAGAATGGGTTATTCTCCCTCGCTCTTGCCTCTGTCCCCCTGCTTAACTACTGCATTTCTTAAATGTTGTATATGTTTTCTGCCAAGGTGAGGAGGCTGGTCTCCGCCAGTTGGTCCAGCCCTGCTGCTGCTGCTGATCCCCACCCGACGATATTCTCATGGAGGGCCTTGGGAGGCTGTATGCCTCCTGTCGGCTGCTGCAGTGTCGCAACGTCGGGCTAGCCCCGTGTGGGTAAATGTCCCTTGACACCTTATAGATCGGAGAAGGGTGTTCTTGTTTGCATTCCACCATTGGCCTTGCTACTACCGGAGGGCTCCTCCAACACACGTGGCACTGAGGACACGGCTTCCCTGCAGCCTGATCTTGGGTGGGTGTGGTTTGGCTGCATAGGAATGTTTGCATGTGTTTGATGAGTGAGCTGAGCTGAGAGTGTTTAAAATCTGTTGTAATAATTAAGACCTGGACTGAACAGCATACTTGTGGTCAGCTTTGGGGCTGGGCCGATCTGTAATATCTTCACAGAAATCAGTTTAGGATTTAGGGCCGCTGTTCGGCCGAGGGAAACCTGTACAAGCCTATCCCTCTGTTTAGCTAGGCGTGATCTTTTGAAAAAAGTGTGGGTCGCAACCCTGCCGAGCCAACTTGTTGATCACGGACCTTGGTAAGAACGACCTCATGCATGTTTATAAAATAATAAAATATTTATAAGATAATGAGATAACATTATAAGAGAGACAAAAAAAAAAAAGGATCACTTTTTTACTGCTTAAATAGATATATTGGTCATAACGACATGCATATCCAAAGTGACAAATTTTACTTTATCAATTTCAAAACTTTGTTTTTATGGTTTTCGTTTTATCCTTATAAAAAGTTTTTTTTGTATTAATCATAAGTTTTTTTTTGTCATACTTAAAATGAAGCATGAAATTGTATACACAGAGTTTGAGTATATAACCAGCTTCTCTACATTAGTTTATTTATACCATCGTCACAAAAAATGTGTATGGGTATTATACAACAAGGAATTTCTCAGGTATGTACGGTAAAGTTGTATATCTTATAAAAATCTTGGCAAATTTTTAAAAAATTTAAAACATTTAATAAATCTTGAGAATTATAAAAAATAAAAAATCATAAAAAATATGAAAAAACGCAAAAAACATGAATAATATGCATATAGTATGTGTTTTTTCACGTTTTTTATTTTTTAGCATTTTTTTTAAAAAGACTCATTTTTTTGACGTTTTATACGGCCGGTTTGGCGTATTATACATGTTTTTTTATTTCAATAAGATGCGTTTTCTTTATACTATTGTTGGCCCTTAAGCAGGTGATTGAAAAAAAAAAAATGCAAAAATAGGTATTGGCAGAACGATCTGCGAGCAAAATAGTTTTTTTTCAGTTGCGAACTCCAGTTAAGTTTCCAACAAGAAATTAATGCATCCGGGGTTCGCTTTAATTTCGCAATGGCTGGTCTCAAATTCTGAACGGCGACATTAGTAAAACAAGGGCAAATTAATGATGACGACACTAAATTAAGTTACGAAGGGATGTAATTAAGCTGGGACTAAGATTCATATAGTTCTAGTTTTGTGAAGTCAGATTCGGTTCTTATTGAAGTTTCTTTCCAAAATTTCGGGGGACCAAATAAATTTTTTTGAGAATATTTAATCAATAAAACTTTACTGCAATGCGTTGAGCTAAAAGTCGATGTTATATCTAGTAATTCAATTAAGTCAGTTGGGAATCAATATCATACAATATCTTAATTATCTTAATTTAATTATATGTAATGATCATTAAATTTAGTTTTATTCCGGATCTATACTGGGCTGGAATTGACTACCAAGATTGGAATGAGGGGAAGAAAAAGGAAGAGTGGAATGAGGGAAAGGAAAAGGAATGGAAAGCACCTGCAGCGTAGAGGAGAAAATATTAAACATGAATAAACGGATATATACATGTATATTAATTAGAATAGCAAACATATAAATTATTTTAAAATAACTACAAAATGACATGTGGCACTCTCAAATAAGCTACAGTACAGTTATATTAAGTTAGACAAATTATCATTTGTCATAAAAGAAGAAATGAATTAAGTGCACCAATTGAACAGTGAGGCTCGTGGAGAGAGAACCTCCGGCGTCCAAAAAATGGGAAAGGGCTCGGGAGTCGGGCATCCTCGTCGTCCCCTTCAGGGGGCGAAGGCACGACCACCACAATGGAGGAATCGATCGTTGCTGCTGCCCGTATTGCTGTGGCTGAAGCGTTTGGAAAC
This sequence comes from Nymphaea colorata, assembly GCF_008831285.2. NCBI lineage: Eukaryota > Viridiplantae > Streptophyta > Magnoliopsida > Nymphaeales > Nymphaeaceae > Nymphaea > Nymphaea colorata. The sequence goes on from NC_045140.1 coordinate 6,559,997, forward strand.
TTTATGGGTTGTTTTTAAGTAATTGGCCGGCTAATTCAAACTCTCATTTGTTTGAAAAGAGCACATATTTTATTGTTACAAATCTAAAAATAACTTCAAATTTCTTTTGATGGTTTTGGAACATTGTTAGAAACAAATCGATCTCTTGTAAAATTGGATGTTCGGAATCTTGTTTTGAAAGAATTTGGTTCCTTGAAGAACCGACAGATTTGGGTAGCCGCATCCATCTTTGGGATGGCCGTTTTTAAGATCTGAAAAATTACATTTTCAGATGTTGTTTGAACAGAAAAATTTGAAAAAATAAATTCTGATTTCTTCTTGTAGTTACCGATCTTGGCTATCGGTTTAGAAAATTTCTTGCGAATTGAACTAGAGAGAACCCTTGTTCATAGGATCGGTAATCTGGCTAGATTATGAAGTGATTTTTCCTATGATTTTGACGAACAAATTTTTGAAAATTGTAGGTATTTTTGAAAATTTTAAAAACAATATATTTTGAACAAATAACTGCTCATTTGAAAACATGCTCATTACGATTGATTTTGCTGCTTGTAAGGTGGACTACGCTCATTGTTTGAGTAAGTCTGATCCTCAATTGGACTGGAATAGACAGGTTTGGTATTAGGAAACGTCATGCATTCATCTCTCTTTCCCCTCTCTCACGTATTGAACTCATGAAAGAGAAAGCAAAGCAAGATAGAACAACACCACATGATCGAGCCTCACTAATCCTATTTTTAGGATCTCTCACCATGGGTGTTCTTAACTTTTTCAAAATCTGACTTTGTAGGTTGGCCAATTGAGGAAAACTTCGTTTTCTTTTATTGAAAACACGTTTTGATAGGTTTCTTTGTCAAAACTCAGACATATGCATGCACACATATGCATCAACATGTACAATTTTTGCATAGGCAGCTTGGCTGGGCATCATTCTCAGACTCAAATTGAATAATAGAGTCTCCAACCCATGAGGGATCATTCATTCATCCCAAGCAAGAAATGAAATAAAAATTGTTGTTCGAGAGGCTGAGTCAACACCTTGGAGGAAGAAGGGCTGAATTGAGAAAGCTGCACTTGGTTTAGGAGCAGCAAGGTTGCTTCAAATTTGGGAGCAGCAGATCTGCTACAAATTGGAGACAGCAGGAAGCTGGTCCGAACTTGAAAGTAGTATATCAAAAGCAGTAGGGAGCTGCGGCTTGAAGACAACAAGGCTGTTATGGCTTGAAAACAGCAGGGCTGCCATTTTGGAGCTTGAAGATAGCAAGTGATCTGTCGATTGGGAGCAACAGGGTTGCTAGTTTGAATGAAGAACAGCAGAGAACTGCTGGTCTGAGCTTGGGGACAGTAGGGAGTTGTTGTCACTGGTTGCGGAAGGAGCTTGGACAAGGTGCTGTTGAATTGAATTGAGCTTAGTTTCTCTGTTGGAAAAGTTCGGAAGCAGCTAGGTGGGCTGCTGTTGCTTGAGCAGGAGTCCAGCTACTGCCAGATTAGATAGGGAGCAACAGAGCAGGGCACTGCTGGGTTTGGTAGAGATAAGGAGGTCTAAGCCCTGCTGGTTTGGTAGGTAATAGCAGAGAAACCTGCTGATTTGATAAGGAGCAGTAGGGGTAAGACTGCTACAAAGTTTGTTTGGGAGAAGCAGAGGTTGAACTCTGCTGGAATAGATAAGGAGCAGCAGCAAGTGTGTCTGTTGTCATTGGATTGGTTGCAACAGGGAAAACCCGCTGGCTGAATGGGTATAAAAAAATAGATCTCTTCATAAAACAGAATAACATTGTTTTAACGAGGTTCGGCAATGTGCCTACGTCCTCGGTGGAAGTTTGCTTCTCGCAACTTTCATTAAAACTCTCTCTTTTTTTTCTCACTTTACAATGAGGATGGGTGGTCGTATTTAACAACCTTCACACCTTTTTGGTTTTTCTTCATCTTGATGATCTTCATAATATTTTCTTTCCTTAGTTCTTTCACCCGTTGAGGATTTTACAGCTTGTAAATCTTCCCTGTTGTTAATGGTTTCTTGCCTTACAAGTGTTTGATCCTTTCCTCCAAGTGTCGAGTTCTTTCCTTCAACATCTCTCCTCAAGTGCATGGGACTGATAGTCACATGCAACGTGCTTTAAGAAATGCAAATCGATGCTTGGGTAAAGGTTTTGTGAATATATCTGCAACCTGATCTTTGAATGATATATATTGAATTTTGAGTTGCTTCATTGCAAGTTTCTCTTGTACAAAAAGTAGATTTATTTCCACATGTTTGGTTCTGGTATGAAACACTGGATGAGAAGCTAAGCATGTTGCACCCACATTACCACACCATATTGTTGGAATTATCGTTGAGTGTATATTGAGTTCTTGCAGCAAATATTTCATCCATAGAAGCTCAGCTATTGCATTTGCTAGGGCTTGATACTCTGCTTCAATGCTGGATCTGGATACTACATTTTGTTTTCTCGAGCTCCAGGAGACCAATGTTTGTCCAAGGAAGATGGCATATCCTCTGGTGGACCTTCGATCAATAGGGCAGCCGCCCAATCTGCATCAGTAAAAACAACAAGAGATAATTGCGGTGAAGCATTTATACATAGTCCCTCATGGATAGTGGCTTTCAAGTATCTTAAAATCCTTTTTACGGCAGCCCAATGGTTCTCTGTTGGTGAGTGCATAAACTGACACACCCGATTAACAGCAAAGCTGATGTTTGGACGTGTCAAAGTTACATATTGTAATGCTCCAACTGTACTATGATAAAGAGTAGCATCATAAAGTTTTTCTCCAGAATTTTCCATGTTTGTTGTGGCCATTGGTGTAGAGATAGGTCGAACTCCTTCCATTTTGACTCTAAGTAGGAGATCCAAGATATATTTTTGATGTGTAAGAGTAAGACCATTAGATGTTTCTATGGCCTCTATCCCAAGAAAGTAATGCAACTTACCCAAATCCTTTACTGCAAATTCCTGCCCGAGATGAGATATGAGCTTTAATATTTCTTCCTTGTTGTTTCCTGTCACAATGATATCATCTACATAAATTAGCACAAAGAGTTCAACTGAACCATTAATGAGTATCAAAAAAGAAGTATCAGTCTTGGCAATTCTGAACCCAAGTTTCTGCAAGTGTGAACTTAATCTGGAGTACCATGCCCTGGGTGCTTGTTTAAGTCCATATAAAGCTTTCTGCAATTTGCAGACATGGTCTGGTTTGTTAGGATCTTCGAATTTTGGAGGTGATACATATAGACATCTTCTTCCACATCACCGTGAAGGAAGACATTTTGTACATCAAGTTGTCGTATGGGCCACTTCCTGCTAACAACAATATTTAATATTGTCCTAATGGTTGTAGGTTTTACCACAGGACTAAAAGTTTGAAAATAGTCTAGGCCTTCTCGTTGAGAGTATCATTTAGCTACAAGTCGTGCCTTGTATCTTTCAATAGATACATCTGCATTTTTTTTTTTTTTTGAAAATCCACTTGCATCCTATAATGCTTTTAGCTTGACTTGCCGGAACCAAAGACCAAGTTTCGTTTTTCTTGAGGGTATTAAATTCTGCTTGCATAGCTGCTCTCCATCTATTATCTTGAATAGCTACTCTTACATCGCTTGGCTCTACTTCAGTTTGAACTAGCAAAAGTAACGCAAGGGGTGGTGGGTGCTTGCTTGATGAGTATACTTTTGGTTTTAGGCTGCCTGTCTGTGATCTGGCTATCATATGATGCGTGTGACCTGATGATTGTTCCTCGCGTGAATATTAACCCTCTAGAGATTGAGTTTCTTGCTCAGTTTTAGCCGGTACATTAAATTCAGCTTCATTTTCTATATCACCCGGTGTTGGTGTGGCATGAGCAATATTTTCAGAGGTGTCCAAATTGATGTTTTGCATTTCTCCATATGAGCTCCTTCCTCTTGGCATGATAAATGACGGCACGTCAAGGATCTGCACGTTGGGGTGACTTTTGTCACCATTTTCTCTAGATGGTGTCTCCCCTTGAAGTTCAAGAAATGGGAACCTATTTTTATCAAACATTACATGTCTAGAAATGAATATTTTTCGATCTCTCATTCTTAAGCACAAATACCCGTGGTGGTTGGGAGCATATCCAATAAATGTGCATAACTCACTTTTGTAATCTAATTTGTTTTGTCTATATGAATCGAGGCAAGGGTAACAAGCACTGCCATAAACCTTGAGAAAATTGTAATCTGGCTTTTGTTTAAACACAACTTCCATAGGCGACTTGTATCTTAAAACTTTGGATGGGAGCCAGATAATGAGAAAAACAACTGAGTGAAAAACTTGTGCCCAATATTTTTTCGGTATTCCAGCATGAGGCATCATGCTCAAGCTTGTTTCAACTATGTGACGATGGCGGCGTTCAGACATACCATTTTGTTGTGGGGTGTGTGGGCATGAAACTCTTTCCCCAATTCCATGTTTTTCCAAAAATTCTGAGAGGGCTTGAAATTCTCTACCCCAATCTGAGTGAAAACATTTTATCTTTCGTTCAACAACATTTTCAACATGCACCTTGAAAGAAGTAAAAATTTTCAACACATCTGATTTCTGCTTCATGCAATATAACCAAATATATTTGGAGTACCCATCAATGAAAATAACATAATATTTAAAACCACTAGAGCTAAGTACCGGGGCTGGCCCCCAAACATCTGAAAAGTTAGCTTCTAAGGGTTCGGTCTGAGAACCGACTTTATTTTTGAACGGAAGCCTATGTGACTTGCCATTCTGACATGCTTCACACACAAAATGATCAAAATAAGAGTCATAAGGTATATTCATAGAGTTTAAAACTGACTCAACAATTTTAAACGCAGGATGTCCTAGGCGTTGATGCCAAGTATGAGTCGTCTTCCTCTCAGGATTATTTGCTTGCTTATTCTGATGTTGCAAACTGAACCGAAGCTGCTGCCTTGAGCATAGAGCAGCAATCTTTAGCTGCTGCACTTGAATAGGGAATAGCTGCTACTCCCCTGTCTCCTTCCCAAATTTAAAGGCAAATCCTGGAGGTGCATCCATTTCATTAAGAAATTTATCCCCCTCTAGAGTAGCAAATGGATTAAAATAGATGGTCGAAGAGATAGTACCTTTCTGTAGACTCTTCCTTGGTGTTAGGCTCTACAGTTTACCATGCTACGCTTTCCACAGAGGCCTATCTTCAGTTGCTTTGTACCCATCTGCTTATCATTTCCTAACTCTCACCTGAGATCTGTGCCCCTTTTCTACTTTCTTCCCCTACACGATTATCCACCATTCTGGCATTTTCCTAAGGGTCCTACTACAATAGGTGATTTTTTATTCTTATACAATTACTTGCTTATAGATTTCCTTCTTCAACACACTCATATTCACCACCAGAATCGACTAGAGCCCACTAGAACCTACACTCCTATTGTAACAACCTGACCCACTCCTGGGCTTGGACCCTTAGTCTAGTGGATCCCAACCCACTTCCTAATAGTTTCGGTTCTATTCCAAAAAAAAAAAATTAGGAACCAGGACAACCAACTATTTAACCCCTTTTATAAGCTCTTGAAGTTTTCTCACAATCTTCAATATGAGACTAAATTTTTAAGGTGTTACAACCCACCTACATGCATCCACGTGTATAGGACCCCAAATTCTAGTGTTGAACCATGCTCTGGTACTACTGTAACGACCTGGAACCAGGACAACCACTTATTTAACAACCTCTTTTATAAACCCTTCATCCCTCATAATCTTTAATGCGGGACTAAATTTTTAGGGTGTTACACCTATCTTTGTAAAATTTTGTCCCAAATTTTTGTGCATTTGTCTTCTGCTACAAAGCCTCTCCCATTGCCTTTGCCACCCCTTTGAATGCATATTCCTTCGAAAGATGCACACAAAGATTTGGTAACTGAAGAGCACTGATTGTGATTCCTTGATCTTTAGTTCTTCACCTAGTTTCCAGTGGCTCGCAACCCCGGCTCATTTACCCACCCAGGCTCTCTTCCTCAACATAATACGCAGCTCATCTTTTGACTCAACCGTGATCAAGAATCTCTCCATATCTTCGAAAATTTTGGGTTCCTGATCATCGACCATTGTTTACTAAGTGATTCAAACACAAAATTGAAATCCAGGCCTGGTCAGGAAACACCTCCAAACAGCCCAGCCACCGCTGCAAATCTGAAAGGTTCTATGCGTCTTTCATATGCATATGGATGAAACGATATTAGAGGCCCCTCATCAGTTAACTCCACTTGTGCTTCAGGAATTTCGGCCAGAGATGGATTTTCTACTTTTTTAACCAAGTCTGCACAGCTACGGATCTTTCCTTTCTCTAGTCCTTCCCCTTCCTCTGATGGTTGAGGATCATTTTCCAGATCCCATCTAGGGCTAGCGCCTTCCTAGAGCGAGCTCTCAACTTCCATTCTCCCACAGACCTTTGTCTAGAAACCAAAATTTTGACCAAATGTGTTGTTGGTCACTTATATATCTATTATTAACTATGTATTTTATACAGTTTTTTAGGGTGTGCACCTGACCCTTCACGCAATGAAGTCTTCATTATGACATGGAGACAAGTAGAAGAAGCGACTATCATAATCGATCGACTAGTAAAGCAATTGTAAGTCATATATCTCATTGTTATTAAAAGGTATAATGTTGAAAATTATTTAGTGCAAATGTTATTAGAACTTATATAAATCTGCAGGCTCAGATCAATGAAGTGATGTCTAAACTGCCTGAAGACACAAGAGATGATCCATCTCAAAATGAAGTTTTCTCACAAGTGATGTGCCCAAACAAATATGGGCAAGTGCATACAAATGGGATGGGAGTCAAATTAGAATTTTATAGTGCAGCTCCTAGTTGAATAAAACTGATGACATAAAATGTGATTTTGTGCGGAGAGGTAAAAGAGACAAATATGTGAATTGGAAGCTCGACAAGCTTTGGCAGCTAAACAAGCAGAAAAGAAAGTAAAATGAAATAAAACAAAGAGAAAATAATTGAGTTACAAGCTCAAGTTAAGTTGTTGATGGCAAGGAAGACAACAACTGAAACATCGGTAAACTAATTGGTAAATATTAAAGGCAAAATTTTCGTATTATTATGTCTATGATTGGTAGAAAATTATGTGCTTTATTAGGGCTGACATATGTCATTTGGAGCTATGCTTAGAAAAACTTTTGTGTAAATTGAGTTACAAGTTCTTCCCTTGTTGGTTTTTCAAGGTTTTTAATAGACCATCATATGTCTTGTGGAGCTGGGCGTAAAAAAAAACTGTCTAAATAAGGTTGGGTAAACGAAATATTTTGTGTAAATACATTTCATCTTTTCATACATTTTTTTTGTCTAAACATGGTATGACAAAGACCTCAACATGATAAATCATTTCATTTTCCATGTTGTTCAAAGCAGGCAACATTTCATTAGCTGAAGTCTATTTATGTAACCATTTTTACCTTGAGAAACCAGTTTCTTTAATTCAATCATGTCCTTCTTCCATTTTAGCATACAGTAGTCCTGAGTAAATGTTCCTAGCACAGATCCATTTGCATATGATTCTTACCAGCCATGTGACACCAGCATATTTGATTCCTGCGTTTGGACCTTCTCCTAAGTGGTGCACTTACCTAGAGCACATAACAGTACAAATTTTTAATCTTTTCATAATTATTAGTTATTGTTACTGTTTTGTTTAATCACAAGCTCTTCTCTACGACTCTGTGTTTTAACTATAAATCTTTGACAAGACAGGATATTGATTGCCTAAAATTGACAAATTTGATTGGCAGTAATCTATTAAGAACTTATATGCATCGGTTCTTTATTGATTATAGTGTCTATCAAAGGGTAAGCCTGCTATTTTTTTTAATTTACAATATTCTGCAAGAAGTTTACAATTAAATATTGAAGTCGCTTGATTTTTTTCTTTGAGGACTTCCCTCATGCTGCTGTGATTAAGTGGTGGAAAAATACTTAGTGTAAAACAGGGGCGGAGGGAGGGGGCGCCTGCCTGGCCCATGGCCCGGGTAGCGCATGGAAAAAAAAAAGATCTATATTTGAAAAATCAAAAATTTGTATTTTGGCCCGACCCTCCGCGATGTGTTGGCCCTACCCTATTTCGCCGGCCCCACCCTCTCTCTCGCTCGCAGCGTCGCTCCCTCCCTCTCCGGCCCTACCATATTTTGCCGGTCCCACCCTCTCTCTCTCTCGCTCCCTGAGTTCCTCCCTCTCTGTCTCTGGCCCACAGCGCAGACCATTGCTGGCCCCGCCCTCTCTCTCGCGCCCTCTCTCTCGCTCGTTCCCTACCTCTCTGGCCCACAGTGCAGGCTAGCGCCGGCCCCACCCTGTCTCTCGTGCACTCTCTCTTGCTCGCTCCCTCCCTCCTTGCCCTGGCTGCTTATTTTGGCATTTTGATAGACAAACGTTTCACCTTCCTGTAAGCGTACATTTGTCTCATTATCAAAGGACTCGTTTGGTGGATTTTGTGATTTCCTCAAGCTTTCTTTTCCTTCTGCAGCAATGATTTGGTAAGCTTGCTCCATTATTTCCTTTCATGCTTGTTTGCTGAGTTTTAGTTTGTTCCTTGGAATATTTTTTTCTCTAGCCATTCATGGACTGTTATCTTTTGATTGACACAGTCCATGACCCTTGAGTTTCCTTATAATGGAATAATGATCTGGATGTCTTTAACAGGTTATGAGTCCTGACTTGCATGAAACCAGAAAGATAGTAAATTCAGCTTTTCGATAAGAGAGATTGAGGTTTAAAACTGAACTAAAAGATGCATGAAGGAGAGACTCATTGGTTGATAAAAGTTAAATCTCTCAGGTTTTAGACTTTGTTTACTTTCAAAATATCCGCATCATTTGACCAGTAAATCCACAAGTCTTTAATACTTTATTTTGCTAAAAAGGCACGTCAAGAATGTTCTCCCCACTGCTTATTGTAATGGATCTCTCATAATCTTTATAATCCTTCATTTTGTTTCTCTGAAAAGCCTTACTACTTTGTGTTTGCTTTATTGTATACCATATGGCCTGAGTGCTACTGGAAGGTTATTGGTTTCACGACGTGGGTAATTATATAAGACATATGTTCATTTCTACTATACTGTGGTTTGTAAATATTATCTAAAGTGTTGGAATCTCTCTCTCTCTCTCTCTCTCTCTCTCTATATATATATATATATATATATATATATATATATATATATATATATATATATATATATATATATATATATATATATATATATATATATAATATTATAGTTTGTTGGACCGTTTGGCTTGCCCCAGAAAAAAATTCTTGCTTCGCCTCTGCTGTAAAATTCCAATACTTTTCTTCCTTTTTTGGTTTCTATTGTTAATATAGAGGCGCTAAGTTTTATAGATCCATTTGCATATGATTCTTACTTTAAGCAACAGATACAATAGAAAATAGAAAAAGAACATGCTGCTCAAATTATAGTGCAGTTTCTCTGACCTATTGATCTTTCTTGCTACATGTTTAACCTGAAGTATTAGTTTATTTCATGTTGCACTACTTCAATTTGACTTTAAAATCTCTGGATCCAGCATAGTTTGAAGTGCATATAGTTTCATCTGCTAAAGGTCTTTATGGCTATACAAGAGTGCATTAACCCAGTATTATTACCTGACGATTCCGTCTTCAACAAGTCAGCCAAAATAGATCTAAAAGGTCAAGTTTTTTTGGGAACCATCTCATTATGACTGAGAATGTTGCATTAACTTGTTTAACTTTGCAGTCAATTTATTGACGTTCCCTACAAATTTTTCCATCTTGGTTTTATAAATAATCATGAAGTTGATGCAAATCTAGCCTAGTCTTGAAGCATGAGTTTAATTTCAGTAGATGGCATTCCTTACTCAACCTGAAGTTGATTACAACTGTTAGGAGCTGCAGAATTATATTGTTGTTAGGGTTTTCCCCTTCAACTTATTAAAGAAAAAAAAAAAATATGAGTATGAAAGCTTGAACACTTCTTGTGTACTTCTCATCTAATTCTAGTTGGAGATTTGTCACTTTCCAATGCTGATTGATTATAACCACGTATCCACCCATCAAAATTCTCTGCACCTAACAAATGACAATACATGAGAAATTGGATGACTTGGCATTGGATTGATCTACTGCTGTCACTTTTTCTATTTTCTTTTGTTTTCCAAAGGCATGCACAGAACTTCGACTATTCAAACAACAATATGAGTTTTTATATTTTATTTTTCTTCAAAGACAAGTTGTTGTCAGGTAGATTCTTACCAAATTATGCCAACATAGATAGCTATCCATGAGTTGCTTGCACTTATCTCTAAAGTTGCTTGGACTTGAAAGCTTAAGAGACAACAACCTATCCAAGTCTTGCAAATCGCATGTCGCAGATTTTTTTGGGTTCGGCTCCTTCCATGAATAGCATCCATATTGATTAACATGTACAACCATTTTCAAAAAATATTTGGCTCTTTTTTAACCATAATGTGATTTTCATACTTCCTTTTTTATGAAAGGAGTCTTGAGTTTGCTTATTTCGACGTGTTAGCAGTAGTTAAATAAGAAAGTATGTAAGGCCCATTTTCATGCCCAAGACTGAAATAAGCACATAAGTCTTGGGTTTGCTTATTTCATACCCAAGACGTGTTAGCAGCATAAGTCTTGGGTATGAAATATGAAAGGCCCATTTTCATGCTTATTTCGACGTGTGTTGCAGCACATTTGTAACTTCCAAGACATCAATGGATATTGAAATTTTAATCAAATCAGGGCATTTCAGTTGCTGATTTCCATGTAAAAACTGTTTAAAAGGAGTTTAATTTTGTGAAACAAAGGTGAAAACTCGAGAATTGCACTGCTCATATGGTCCTGCAGTTAAGTACAATCAATTGCTTATACATATGTTTTATTTTGATGGGAAAGGTGGTCATCTGTAATAAACACAGTACGTGGCGGGCCTTTTACATGGGGTCCTGCCATTGGTGGCAGGGTGTTCGTATGGAACTCAGTTTGCCAAATGTTGGGACAACCGTAGGTGCTGTTGCTAGCGACTTTGTTGGTAGTGGCATATGTCTGACTCTTGTTATCGTGTAAACATATTGCTAAATCTTCTTCATTTTATCAAATGTTAGTTTTCATTTTAAAAAAAAATTGAGTTGTTTGACATTAGCTTGTGAACGATAATAAGGACCCATCGGGTATTCATAAAAAAAGTAATTAGTTACACGGAATTTTTGTTATAAAAAATTATTTTGCAATGTACATTTCATCGCTAAAAGTATGTTCCACTACCATGAGAACAAACGCAAACCTAAAATTGCAACATCGATGTTTCATTCTCATAGATAATTAACAACAAAAAATTTGCATTGGTGATAATGAATCATTTGTAACAATATCAATTTCATCATTAATGGATTCAACATCGTGATTTTTAGTAATAGAAATGGATTTCTTTGTTACTAAAAGTCTTTCCTCTTGTAGTGCTTGTTATGAATATGCTTGCAGAATGTATGAATTGGACATGGAAAAGGAAATAGCAGCCATTGAAATGAATTATCGATGCTTGAAAACTTGAGTCTTACCAGATGACAAAAATGCCATTGGTGTGAAATGAGTCTATAAAGTAAAATAAAATATTGATGGGAGCATGCACGAATACAAAGCAAGGCTTGTTGCAAAAGGATATGCTCAAGAATATATGATAGATTTGTCATAAACTTGTTCTCTTGTTAGACATTTTGAAACTGTTATAATTATTTTGGCACTAGAAGCTCATATGAAATGGTCAGGTTTTCAGTTTGAAGTGAAGTATGTTTTTCTAAATGGTTTTTGGGAGGAAGAAATTTATGTTTGCCAACCTCAGGTGTTTGCTCTCAATGGACAAGATGAGGTATATAAGTTGAAGAAAGCTCTTGCTGGACTTAGACAAGCACTAAGAGCTTGGTTTGGGAGATTATTAAATTTACACTTTATACACAATGGATTTCACATAAGTAAAAGTAAACACACTTTATGTGTGAAGGAAATAGGTAAGGACGTTCTTATAATTTGTGTTATATATATATATATATATATATATATATATATATAGGCTCTTCTAGTTGCCTCATTGAAAAATTTAAGGCAAGCATGATGTGTGAATTTGATATATCAAATCTGAGATTGTTAGATTATTTTTTTGGACTTTAAGTTAAATAGACTAATGATGATGTTTTCATTTTTGAAGAAAAATATACTTTATATATGCTTGAAAATTTTAATATGTTGTCATGCAAGTCTTGTTTTATTCTCATGAACACCAATGAGAAATTAACTATAAATGATGACATTGTGAGAGTTGATGTGAAGCTATGTAAGAGTCTAGTTGGGAAATTGATGTACCTCACAAACACATCTAGATATTGTGTTATCAATTGATCTGATCTCCAAGTTTATGCATTACCTATCAAGATATCATTTTGAAGCAGCAAATGAATCCGAGCAACAACCAACTATGGGATTGGGAACCAATGTAAATATTAAATTAGTTGGCTTTTCTAATAGTGATTGAGCTGGTTTTATAGCTGACAAAAAACAATAATGGGTTCATCTTTACCCTTGACTCTGGGGTTGTGTTTTGGATGTTGAAAAAACAAGTAATTGGGCCTTACCATCTTCAGACGCGGAGTATGCTGCAACCACTGCATATACCTGTCAAGCTATCTAGATACGAAAAATTTTAGGTGACAACTTGATGCATCAAAGCTTTTTTGTGATAACCAAGCTGGAATTGTCGTGACAAAAAAACCAGTGTTCTGGAAGAACTAAACATATTGAGCTTAACCACCACTTTATCTGTGAAACAGTCACCGATTGATCAATCATAATGAAGTATTGTTCTACGAATGATCAAGTGGCTGACAGATTTACAAAAGCTCTCGACTATTCAAAGTTCATGAAGTTCAAGTCATCTCTTGGTGTAGAAAGTGATAGAATGTGACACAAAACTCCTTTCCACATGTGGAGTCCATAATAAGGGACGCCTTTGCTAAAGTGTTGAAGAAAGGTTAAAGTCATGTGGCAGCTTTTTATAAAGGTACGTAGCTGTGACATGATAAGTTACAAGGACTTTTCTTATATTTTAATATCATGAACGTGGTAGAGTTACATGTTCTCTTAGGCTTATATATAGAGGTCTTGGAGTCCATTATGGTGTACCACGGTACAATTGAAATGTGCGCATGAGCTTAGTGTTCTTGCAATAGTGTTCCACGAGCTCTTCTTTGTTTTTTGCTTCCTCCAACAGAACCAACCTCTTTCAAGGGAGTTCATGGCGGCCAAGACAATGCAGGCTGTTAGATACGAAGCTTACGGTGGTGGTTCCGCTGCCCTAAAGGTACGGACTAGCTCATCCTCATCACACTCTAACCCCCTTTATCAGCCCTTCTGTATTATTTTGTCATATAACACGGACATTTTATTTATATATTGGTGCCCCTCAACCATTTTATTATCCAAGCTGACTATATGCATACAAACTAATGTTTATTTGCATATTTTGCCCCACGGACATTTTATTTCTATATTGGTTCCCCTCAACCATTTTACTTTCCAAACTGACTATATGTTCAGGTGCATGAAATTAGGTGACACAGTGCTCAAAAGTTGAAATTAAAATCCCTCCTTACAAAGACAAAATGGAGGAAGAAAAAATTACATGGTCCTCGTCAGGGAGCGACATGGTTCGACCCTGTATACACACCACAGTGGTTTTTACTATGGGGGTGTTGGGTGACACCCGTTTTTGTAAAAAGTTTGTTTTATGAAACCCAAGTTTTTTAACAAGTAATTTGGAAACTTTGTTTATTTGTTTGAATTATACATCCCAAAACTGGCTTTTCATGAATAACAAATGCTTTTCTCTCCTTTTTTACAAAACCAAATTTTATATTGGAAACTGAGTTTTCCTCAAATCTTATTTTAATCTCCCCGAAAAACTCAAAACCTGGCTTTAGAGGCAAAACTGATTTTGCGGTGTCATCCAAATCGTCTGCAAAGCCTAAAATTTGATTATTAGTTATTTGAAACCTCAGCAACCAACCAATCCTTGTTAGGTTGAACCATAATAAAATGGAGAAACTAAGTGTAATTGTCAAGATCATCATCCCCTTACATTTCTTTTATAATATATAGGAAAGTTTCAAAATCAGCGCCCAACAACAAACAACCGATCAACAGCCCCTCAACTCTTGTATGTGATTGTTGAAGAACCGGTTTCTTATAAAAAAAATGTATATTAAAATAATAAAAAAGGGACACGATTCCCTTTTCAAGCAATTTTTTTCCAATATATGATAGGCACATTTTCAAGTTTCGATGCTCTAACAATTTAGATGTTCAATATTTATATTTCTATTCATTTAACAGAGGTACGCCTCCACTCATAGAGGTCAAACGAAAATCATTTTATGGGTATAGCACGTGAAATTTGGCTTTTACCCTATTTTTATTGTCCTGGTGCTTTCTAAAGAACATATTATGAAAAGGTTTGTTTAAAGTTTATGGCTAGCTTCGACAAATTTATTCATGACTTACTTCTATGTATTGATGCATCATTCTTCCACTGAAGTTTCAGATCTTTTAGTGTAAAATTTATGGACGAAAGTTGTGGCTCTAATTCTAAACTATTCTTATTGTTATTGTCGTGGTGTTTTAAAATGTACCTAACTTGGAATATATTATGAAAAGGTTCTTTTACGCTTATATGTAACTTTGTTAGATTTGTTCATGCGGTATTGCCATTGATTGATCCATCCCAGTATTTAAGTGTTTGAAACGTGAAAATTTATGAAGGAACCAAAATTTTGGATTTTAAAGTATTATTGTCATTATCCGGGTGCTCCAGATGGAAGGGCACGTTATCAGACATTCAATGGCTCATTTGGCAACAGTAATAAATTGTTACTATTGTGTGAACCTAAACACTATGATGTCATTTTTTGTTGGTTGACATTCTCCTACCATTTAGATGGTGCGGTCCGAAAAATTAAAGCACAAAATTAATAAAGGTAACTGCAAGTGGTATGACAATATGCGTCTCTTTATAAATGGCTTCGACTGATCGTATGCTTTCTTCGCTCTTTCCATGTCACAGAACTGTGTGATCGCCCACAAGGAAATGTGGACTGCCAACTCCTTCCCAGAAATTTTCCTGCAAAAGTTAAACCACCATATGGTTTCTTCCTGGAAGACAGATTAAAGAAAGGAAGAACATTTCAAGCAGAAATTAACATTAATACTGTTAGTTTATGCGCAATTCTTAACTGTGTTGTCCTACCAACTTTGAAAATCAAATTAATTCATGTATATAATTCAAGTTTGGTGGGCTTAAGACTGGAAAAAGTATGTAAGCCTAACTGGCCACATGACTGCTCATTCAGACGGGGGCCACAGCTGGTCGTTTGTGGAACACTGCATTTTAAAGAATATGGCATTCTTATTATCAAACGCCCAAGTAGGTCCTCGGAGTTAGATGAAAAACGGGTAGCTAAACCATGACAAGAGCACGGTTTTTTCCTACTCTTCTACCCTGTGCAGTCTTCGTTTCCTCCCCACCTGCATAGTGGTACAAAATGGCTGTTGTCATTCCTTTGATGAGGTCCTTATTTTAGAGGTCATTTGGTAGTAGGAATACTTTGTTCCGTCTTCGTTTCCTCCCCACCTGCATAGTGGTACAAAATGGTTGTTGTCATTCCTTTGATGAGGTCCTTATTTTAGAGGTCATTTGGCAGTAGTAATACTTTGTAAAAGTCCGTTGAATTTGTGAACATTAGTTGTTCCATGAATGTTGTCTAATCTTTGGGCGTGTTTATGGAGCACTCCTGTGAGTGTCCATGGTGCCAAACGACCCCTTAATGACCAATTCTGATTTTTGGTGAGTTTTTGTTGGGTCTCATTAACTTCATATTAGTAATGTTCTTGTCTTAGACAATGCAGGATTCATTTTCTATTTTACATGTTCGAAATATTTTAATAACGACAGGTGGCCTATCTCGATTAGGAGTTTACTGTAAGTATACTCCTAATTACATCAGTTTAGGTGACGATTGAAAACTTGGGTTTAGGTAATCAAGTTCTATCTGGGTGACGATTCGTGACCATGGGGGTCTGCTTCTGTGAGTTATCAATAATTAATTTATAAAAATCAGGTTCTGCTTGGCTGACGATTGAAAACCTGGCTTTAAGTAACCAAGTTCTATTTGGCTGACGATTCGTGACCATGGGGGTCTGCCTTTGTGTTTGACAAAAGAACGAGTTGGTTTCGGAACGCATTTCTAGAATACATGTTCAACGGAACACTATGTTCTACATAATATATTTACGTGTAGTGTTTAACTGTTCAATTTAGAAACAACATCCATAATCAGATCATGTTTCTTGAAACAAAAACATAGTGTTCTCGAAACATATTTTTAAGACACTATTCTAACAACACAATGTTCTTTTACTGATGAATGCCCTCTTACTGACAGATTTATTGACAATAAGATGCACCAGTTGCTTGTACGTCAAAAATGAATTTGAGAAAATGATCTTCCAACTCTATTGCTAACATATCATCTTCTGTTGAATGAGTGAGGTTTCGGTACTTGCTTGAATCAAATGTCACAGTAGCCCTACCTAACAGGCTGCTGCGGCCACCACCACTGCCACCTTTTTTTATTAGCTCGTCTTCAAACTCATTGACGCCATGCCAAAGCTTTGATGTCTTTCCTGTGTTTGGTTGGTGAAAGACTACTTGGGTTCCCAGATCTGATTTATGTGGGTGACTTGGACCAGTAGAGGAGCTACATGGGGTTGGTTTGAGCCACTGCCCACACCAGTGCTTCTAAAATATTGTCGTTGGAATCAAGGCTGGACTCAGGTCTAGCCACATGCAATGCCCACACTAGACCCGGTTCAGTGACTCTAGTGTCTCTCAGCCAAAGAATTTTCTATCTGCCACTGACTCAGATTAGATCGGAAAATTTACAGCAATTCCTTAGAGGTTCTTTAGCAGCAAGAACACTCTATGTATCGGCTACAAAGAATGGAGCAAATTCATGGAAGTCTACTAGAATGTTTCAACTGCCAAACAACCTCTTAGTGACTTACACCTCTTTCACCAAGTATGTGGGCAACCGATACTAAACTGAAACTTTGTTGCAGCATGCGGAGATTCCAATACCCATGCCGAAGCACGGCGAGGTTCTATTGAAACTCGAAGCAACGAGCCTGAACCCAGTTGATTGGAGGCTTCAGCATGGCCTGTTGCGGCCGCTCCTCCCATTCAAGTTCCCATTCATCCCAGGTATATAACCTCCTCATGGACCGATACTGCTTAGAAGGCATATTTGCATGTGGATGTATCAGGCTGCATTGGCCACAATACGAAAGTAAATAAATATTACTTTGCTTGATAATCACCATATGGATGGACACCGGCAGCCGATATTCGAAGTGTTAGGGTCAGCTTATTCGAATCAAATCACCAGCAAACTGAATCCAAACGTGCCACTGCCTCATGTGCCTTCTTTGTTTTTGCTTTCTTTGTGTTTGTTCTGGTATTCGTCTGAGTGTTACCCATCTCTATTATGGCAGCTTATATGTTCCGGCTGGGCCCTCACCGGCCAAGGAGGGGGTCGTGCGTAATTTGGTTATGTGTTTGGGGCCCGAACATGGGTTGCGTGTTTGGGTGCTTGAAAAGACACAAACACCCGTCAAGGCAGCACTTTAGAAAGCCACTTTATAAGGACAAAACAGGACTACAAGAAAATGAATTCACATTTTGTCCACTAAGGACATGCCATTGTGGGCATGAAGGGTTAGTGTGTTAACCACTATTCTGTAGTGAACATGGTCTCATCTTCATATGTATATACATTTTGTCCCAGAAACCCTCAAAGGTTTAAACCATGGTTAGGCTAAGCTAGAAGAGGGCCATATCGTCAGGATTTGTATCTATTACATAACGTTTTTTTAACAGAATTCGGCAATGAAAATTGGCCTTGAAACAGGTGAAGACATCGCCGGAGAGGTGATTGAGGTCGGACCCGGTGTTCAAAACTTCAAGCTGGGTGATAAAGTGGTGAGCATGCTCGGTATTTTGGTAAGTATGTTTCATCCAGGATATGTTTTTCTTGGTCATTTTGGGGATGCAAACTGAGGACTTAGGTGGTTCCCAGTTGAATCAACTCAACCCAACTCAAAATGAAATCGGACGCGGTTAGGGTTGAGTAATCAGTCGAATAACTCAAGCGTGACTGGACTCAAGTATTTGATCAACTTCAGATAGAGCTCAATTCATATCATAAACTTATGAGTCGACTTCGAACTTGATCTTTACAATGGAACCTTGAACAATCAACAAGATCAATTAGGCTCCCAATTTTTGTTTTTCCTTCATTTACGTGCTTCACAGTCTGATGTTTGTTTCACTAAGTGATAGATTTATGTGTGTTATTACTAGAGCATTAGATGTTTAAATCTCATTGGTGCTGTTATCTAATTGGTCTTGTTATCTATTTTAGCACATCTTCTCAGCCAAATTAAAAAAAAAATAAAAAAAAGTGTTTGAGCAAATGACTAGTCACACCCCAACTTTTTAAAATCGACAAGTAGGGGCTCAACTTTGGAGAAAAAAATCTCAAAGTGCTGCCTACTGATAAAAGAATATTAATTTTTGATATAAAATAACGAAAAACACGGTGCCTATCTTGAAACAAAATTATCTTTTTTTAGCCACTAGAAAAGCAATTCTTTATAACCGTCATGTTTGTCATTTTAGATCAAAACAAGTCTTTTCTGTTCATTTTTTGAAAAGCTTTCCTAAAAGCTGAGTGCCTATGTGGTAACTTTTAAAAGTTGAACGATGATTCATTATTTGCCTTAAATGCTTAATTCAACTCACAAGTCAATCTAAGATCAAGCCGGCCCTAGATGTAGCAAACTAAGTAAACCAAGTCATTACAGTTACTTTTCCAGTCATGATATAAACTATAAGGTCAGAGCACGTAACTAATATATCATCTTTGTACTAAACTACCTCCTAGCACGGAGGTGGCCTTGCAGAGTATGCAGTTGCAAAGGCAAACCTGACCGTGGAGAGGCCACCGGAGGTCTCAGCTGCCGAGGGTGCAGGCGTAGTCATAGCAGGTCTTACAGCTTTACAAGCCCTGACCAAGGCATGTGGGCTCAAGCTTGATGCCAGCACTTACAACGTCCCACTGAACATTCTCATCACGGCCGCATCCGGTGGAGTGGGTCTCTATGCAGTCCAGCTAGCTAAGCTTGCCAAGGCGCACGTAACCGCGACGTGTGGGTCTCGCAATCTAGGGCTGGTCAAGAGCCTAGGTGCCGACGAGGTGCTCGACTACACGACCCCGGAAGGCGCAGCACTGAAGAGCCCTTCTGGCCGGAAGTACGACGTGGTGTTGCACTGTGGTCCGACGACCCCTTGGCATACTTTTGAGCAGGTTTTGACCGAGACCGGGACCTTGATTGAGCTAACACCTGGTGTGGCTCACTACGTGAGCGCGTGGTTCAAAAAATTAATGCGTTCAAAGAAGGAATTTGTGCCCTTTCTTATGGTGCCCACTCGCGAGGAGCTCGAGCTTCTGATGGGCTTGCTCAAGGAAGGGAAGGTCAAGACGGTAGTGGACTCGACCTACCCTCGAGCCATGGCCCATGAGGCTTGGGCTAGGAGCATGGGCGGCCATGCCACTGGGAAGATCATAGTCATCCATAACTAATGATCGATATAAGTGGTAATGGAAGGCACAATCCAAAATAAGCCCTGTTCGAAGTAATAATTTGTACTAGTTTCCAATTACTTTTACTAAGTGGTGTTGGCTATAAAGAGTATTGAATATACTCTTGAGACAAAATAGTCATCAATTAACTTGAACTAAATTTGAGCTGTTTTGAATTTCATCTATTCTGATCTTGAATTCAACAAGCGTTGTGCCTAAGTAGATGTACCTAAACCAGTGGCCGAGCAATAATGTGTCAGAAGTGGGCAATTTGCCCACACCAGCCCACAGAATTTACTTTATTAGTTTTTATCCTTTTTACATATGAGTGCCCTTTAAATTTGAAATTTAAAACAAAAGTTATGACTCTGCCTCTTTTTTTAGGGCAGGTTCATGGGATAGTAACAGAATGTTGCTGTCACCAAATGACCCATTAATATGATTTGAATTTGAATCTTGAAAATTAAAACTCTGAATTCCAAATCTAAGCAGGTTGGAATCGGTGAAGCTCGAAACTGACCCGAGTCTGAGCTGTTACAATATTTGCTGGTATTGGAATAACACCTATGAGGAGTCAAACTTAGCTCATGTTGTTGATAAGGGAATTCAAGCATGAAATGCCCTTGATGGTTCTTTTCTTTTTATCTTTAACAAATAGACATATAGCCCTGCTGTATTAAAGCCATTTTTGCTGATTGTTTGAAGGCTAAAAGGAGTACCTCTTTAGACCTTTAATTTGCTTGGAAGAAAGTTTGAACTTTAAGCTTCAACAAGTTACTTTAAGTAAATCTTAGCATATGACATAGAAAAAGTATCTTTTTATTAGTTAATGAACTTATGCTAACTTAGCCCAAAGTCAGCGGCGGAGCTCGCACATGTGGGTGTATGTCGGCACTTGCCAATAGAAACCAACCTAAATTGTATATTTATATATATTGGTTCTTCTATACGCCCACCTGTTCGACTAGTTGTGCTATACCCCTTAACCCCTTGGTTGCCCAAGTATTACCGTTTACATTTATTTCCTATTTTATTTCACAAGAGTCCACCCACCAGTCCACTTCATGTGTAGCTCTTTCAAATAAAACCTTCAACCTTTGGGTGAGCTCTAACCTAAGGCGGAGCCAGGATCATTTCATTGGATGAGCCGAATAGTTAAATGAATTTTTTCAACATTTTTAAAGGTTTTGTGGAAATTTTTCCACATGGGCTTATTATATATTTTAAAGATTTTTATAGGGCCAAATTTTTTAAAAAAAAATTATAACGGGCATTTTTTGAAAAAAGTTGGGGGTGGGGAGGTGAGGGTTGGTGGAGGGGTATGGCCATTGGCAGCCCTCTTGGCTCTACCGTACCTTACAAAATTAACATAGCTTCAACTATGGGAAATTAGAGCACCAACTATGGGAAATTAAATAAGCTCAAGGGCGCAGTAACGAGTTGGACTTGATCTAGAGGTAGTTATCTTGACAAGCTTTAACAAGCTTCCCCTCACCTCTCCAAGGTGGCTTACCTATCAAGCCATGTCGCTTTTTTAAAGCAAAAGGAGAAAACCCTGAGATTGTGTTCTCTATGCTACCCGTATGTAGCAAGTGTACACCGGATGTGAACTCTACTACCAATATGCACATTTACTTTCATTCTCAAATATTGAATATGCATGTGCGTGAGATTACAAGTAAGTATGAAATAACAAATAAGTATGGGATAATGTTTATAAGATAATGAGATAACGGACGGATAGATGCATGCGATAAACATAGATATGAGATAATGTTTATGAGATAACGAGATAACAGACATATGTATGAGATAACACTAAACATAACTATAAGATATTATTTAAAAGGTAATAAAATATTTATGAGATTATAAAATAAGGGAAGGATGTATGAGATATAAACATAAGTTTGAGATAATGTTTATGATATAATAAAATATTTACGAGGTAATGAAATAACACTATGAAAGAGGCAAAAAAACGAAAACAATTTTTTACTACTTAAAAGGGTATATTGGTAGTAAAGATATGTATATATGGACTGACAAATTTTACTTTTATCGAATCCTCAAATCTTCTTTTTGTGGTTTTTTTTTCTCTTTACAAAAAATTTCTTTTCGTATTAATCATTGGAATATTTTGTTTAGGATGGCGCATGAAATTACATATACAAACACGGCATATATAACCAGCTTTAGAAAACCCTGGCCTCACACAAGTTGGTGTACAGGGAAATGGCGTTGGCTGTCAGACTGGTCACCATGTTCAATTCTGATTGATGTCCATCAAGAGGAATTTGAATATAAGTCTTGAGGTCAGTCATCGAGAAAGGATTTTACGGCCGCCACTCTATAATTCATGCATCTCTTAAACAAAAGATACCATATACTTGATTTGATCTGAAATACTTAAAATCTAACATCTCATATCTCCTTAAACCTGAGATAATTAAACACACCTTATAAGTTTTGTTTGAAGTAAAACACATCATAAGTTTTTGTTTAACTTCAAAAGTACAACCAATTAATTTGAGCTTGAGTAAGGAGCATTAGCCGACTCCTAATTTATTTGGGGGAAACCATCCTAGATTAAGAGATTTTATCGCTTGTTCGGGTGTGAAAGTCTCAAGGCTAACTCCTATAAGTTCTAAGGGCATAGTTGGTCAAAATGAAAGATGCATAGGCAGCAGGTCCTTGTTTTGATTCCTGTAAATACTACTCCCCCTGGTGGTGTGGGGGGGGGAAGAGAATGCTTTCACGGGAGTAGAAGACCGCGGCTGCCCACCTAAGCTTCAGCGCAGACCCTGAAAGGTAGGAGGAAGAGGGGCTTTTATATTCTCTTTTCAGAATGGTAGTTTGTTAACCTCCCACTTAGCCGAAATGCCGATACAACAACCACAACCTACCCTGCCATTTAAAATTCATAAAGATTTTTTAAAATTTTAGGAAAATGTTTTAAGTTTTATATGCATTCAAAAGTCGATCCAAGCGAATCAGGTGTATGGGGTCCAATTCAAAATCCAAATGACTGGTTGGATCAGATCTGAAAAAGGGTTTGCGAGGGGGAACTGCTCAAATATTGGATCTAATTATGATTCTATTATAAAACCAACTCACTAATCGGATGCACGATGAATAGCTACGGGTTAAACTTAAAACCTTCAATAAAATTCATAAAGATTTTTTAAAATTTTAGGAAAATGTTTTAAGTTTTATATGCATTCAAAAGTCGATCCAAGCGAATCAGGTGTATGGGGTCCAATTCAAAATCCAAATGACTGGTTGGATCAGATCTGAAAAAGGGTTTGCGAGGGGGAACTGCTCAAATATTGGATCTAATTATGATTCTATTATAAAACCAACTCACTAATCGGATGCACGATGAATAGCTACGGGTTAAACTTAAAACCTTCAAGCCACATTTGTTTACCACAAAGTTGAGATCCGATCACTATGATATTTAAGCCCATTCAGCAGTGGGAATAATCTGTTATTATCGTATTAATCTGCACCAATTTAGACACTGTTGCATACGTTGTCCTTTTAAGAGGCTTTTTTTTACAGCAATAACAGTTTGTTATTGTTTCATAAATCTATCGTAAAGATTATGGCAGATTTGTAGAATGGTCAAACTTCAAATTCACGGTTTTAACAATTAACATGCAGCGTGAATCTATTAAAATCTAATGTTTATTAAGATAGTGGATTTCATTTATCATGGATTTGAAATCCCCTAATAGAGGAAGCAATAGGTGGTTCAAAGAGTTTGTATTAGCTTAATGTAAAGTCATCTTAGGAGAATTTTTAATGTAAAGTTCTTTTAATTTTCAAAACACAGAAATTGTGGTAAATAGATGCTCGGAAATAAACGTCAAGGAGGGTAGGGATTATATGCCGCTCCAATATGTGTTCAAATTCCTCAAGGAGCTGCTAGGAGATTGGCAATTCACAGTTATTTTACAAATAACCGGTTTATATAGAGAATTTTTTTCTTTTTTTACATGTTCAACCTTAACATATCTGCAGTTCACTTCGTATGGGATGTCATTTCTTAAATCAAATAGTTTTTTTTAATATATATTTATTTTGAAGTGGTTCACTCCAAATTGTGTCCCTATGATTGAAGTTGTTAGGTCACACAATTAGGTACTAAGCAAATTTTAATTTTTAAAGTATGTTGAATAGGCCTGGCCTCATAAGAGTCGGGCTCAAGCCGGCCCACAGCTCGAAACCTGAGCCTGGGCTCAGCTAGGTTGCAATAAAGAAATATTCTTTTAAAATATAAAGTAAAAAATTAATATAAAATATATATTTAATAATAATATATATATCATCATTAAAATAATATTAAAAAATATATCTATTCGAACCGATATGTTATCAGGCTCGATCGAGCTAGGTACTCGGTACCCATCGGGAACTTAGTCCAATACTCAGCCTTCATGTTGAAGCAGCCGTTCCCTCTCTCCCTATACCTCTCAGGCCCAAGCAGCATCTAGGCTTGAGATAGAGTGATGCCATGCTCTACAAGAATAATGCTTATATGAATAAAACAGAATACATATATTATCATTAAGGCTGAGCACTGGGCCAGGCCGCCAGTGGTACCTAATACCCACCCCGATTGGGGTTCGAGCCCATGCTCGGAAAAAAGGGCTGGGCCAGCTTGATAATTTATTATAATACTTATATGAATAAAACACAAGACATATTATCAATAAGGATGGGCACTGGGCCAGGTCGCCAGTGGTACTCAATACCCACCCCGATTGGGGCTCGGGCCCATGCTCGGAAAAATGGGCTGGGCCAGCCCGATAATTTATTGGGTCGGCCCGAGTGGGCCGGATATATTTTTTTAAGTTTTATTAATATATATATATATATATATATTATTTTATTTGTATTAAAAAATATATTTTTTAATTTAATCGAGTCGGACCCGAGCTTGAGTTTTAATAGTTGGGCCAAGCTCAGGCCCAAGTTTCGGGTGTCGGGCAGGCTTAATTGTCAACATGTTGTTAGCTCCACCAGATTTGCTGCTCTCCTTGAAGGACATCAAATTGAAAGACTTTGTATCAAGTTTATCACTATCTATTGTCTTGAGCTTCAACTTTCAACTTTGGTAGTTCAATTTTTTAAAAAAAATAAAAACTAAAGAGAAAAACCTTTGCCATGAAATACTATTGAGAGAAAAGGGAAAAGGGGGAAATGGGTGGAGTAGAAAGCAATGAACACCATACAAATGGGTATTTCTTTTCTTACAATTACGAATGAGTTGGTAGATTGGGATTCGAGTAAGTAAAATGGAAGCTTCAATATCGGAGAAGTAAGTTGGCAAAAATTGCATTGAAGTCAAACCTCTCGAGCCGGGTGGTTAAGTATTGCTGGTGGAGTAATAACAGAAGGAACGCCGCTCCTGTTCACACTTACAATCAGCCGCTCTCAAGTCGGCGAGGGCTTAGGAATGAGCCGCTGGTGTTGAACTCGGCCGGAGAGACCAACCCAAATCCAGAGAAGCATGTTCTTGATATCCTTATATCTGAGATCCAAAATCCTAACTGAAATCCTTGATATACTGAGATAAACATACGTTGGATTTCACCACTATTAACAATAAGAATCTGTGACCTCTAATATGCGACTAAATCCTCAATCTAGGGTGTGTTTGATTACCCATAATCTAAAATCCTTAGAATAATTTGAGAATTGTGGATTTAAAATAAGACTCTCCTCCCTTTACAATTTCTCAATGCAAAAGGGCAAAATAAGGATTTCAAGTATGGATCTTACGTTTGACCTGAAATTGTTAAGTATAGGGCAAAATAAGGATTTCATCTCAAAATACAGAGTTGCAGCTTTTTCTAAAATTTATTTATTTTTTGATGTTGTGATGATTTTACGGACTTTTTGAGGGCATTAGGGCCCTCAAGAAGTGATGGAAATGCATAAATGAGAACTTCTTCCAAAAGAAGCATGGCATAATAAAAAATGCTAGAAATCTTCAATGGAATCTCTCTCTTAACAAATAACCCCATTTTTTATATTAAATATTCGTCAATTAAATTTTAGTACACACGTAGCTGTATTAACTGTAGAATCATTGTCCAAAAAATTGATACTAAACTACTTAAAATAAGAGTACAACGATAGCAACATATAAAATTGCGTAACAAAAGTCCATTTTCTTGGCATAATGTCAAAGAAGTCCTTGTTAAATAAATGAAAAACAAATGTAAAAATTAAGCAATTGGTTTAAATTGCTAAGATTTTTTTTTTGAATCTTCTACATTTTCTATCATGTAAAGACGAATTTTTTAGGGTGATATTTATTAGGGTATGAGCTAGATGGGGTTGAACTTGTTCGCATAAGCCGACTTAGATCGGGCTTTTGATGAGCCAATGAAAAGTTGCGGTGTTAGTTGGCCAACTCTATTTGGTAGGTTTGATTAGGAACCACACAAAAATTAAATTTTAAGAAATTTTTTGCTCCTGAATTTGGAAAACAGAACTTAGGTTGATGGATTTGATACATGCCTATATACATTTCCTAAAAAGTGCTTCATGGAGTTGGGTTGGAAAGATGAGTGTTTCATCTTGCCGCCCAACAAGAAAGAAGAAGTCCTCACCCTTCCTTTTTGTGGTGATCACGTCATCTATCAACACCAACATGTGTTCCCTTGGTTTTTCTAAGCCCTAAGACAAGTCACAATTATATAAAGTACAAAAAAAATAATAAAAAATTGTGTACCATGTGATTCTTGACTGCCTTGCCATTATGGGGGTTTTGATTACCTTGAATCTTAAGTTGTAAGGTGTGGTCTTAGACGAGCTCTGTCTTAAATTCATAGTTTTAGCAAATTAAATTATCAAGATATAAGAAGAACCATGTATAATTGTATTTGAGATCTTTGATTTCTCGGGTATATTACTTCAAAGCTACAAAGTTCATGAATATGCAAGGATTACAAAGCCATATGTAACACATCTCTACTTCAAATTTAAAAATCTTAAGATGTAAGGACTAGAAATTCATATATAACACATGAAATCTAAAACCGTAAGTTGTGTTCAAAAGACCCTTTCAAGAAATGGTGTTATGTGAAAATCATGTTTTGTGACAAGCTAGTTTCTTAACCAGTTTTTAAAACTTAGATTGTGTGGTTAGATTACAGGGGGACAAAATGGTGTTTCACAAATTCAGTCTTGTTTATAATCCAAACACGACTTCATTATTTGGCCAACAAAACGACGCTTAAGAGTACCCTAAAAACCACCAAGATACGGTATCAAGCTTGAATCTTCGATCAGAGGCTATCAAACACCATTGCAAAAGATGGAGACCTGGCTTGAAAGCATTATTTGCTTGTGGGAAAGTAGATCAAGCCGTAAAAAAATGTTGTAGTGCCTCATGTGGTTGAGGTCTTCAAAAATAAAGAAGCGAATGAAAATTTTGACATGTAATTTAAATTTTGATGAAGATGATGGAAATGATGCAATTAAATTATCTAAACTGCAAAAAGGAAAATGAGTAGATAACTTTGTTGTCAACAATGAACTTAAGTTTACAAATTTGAAGCAACGGAATTTAAAAATCAGATTGACAAACAAATAAGACAAAAAATGTGTGCAGCTATTTCAAGATTTTTTTTATCATATTGCAATTGCTTTCAATGTTGTTAATTTTCCCTTATTTTAGTAAAATGTTATATGAAATCGGTAAAACTGAACCTTATTTGAAACCCCCGAGTAGAAAGAAAATTGCATAAAATTTTTAGATGAAGAGATAATTACTGAATTGTTTTAAAGAAACATGGGCTTTGACTGGATGCACAAAAATGGTTGATGGCTGGAATGACAATAAAAGTAAAACATTAATCAATTTTTTTGTAAAGTAATGTCTTGCCTCTATGGGAGTTTTGATTACCTTGAATCTTAAGTTTTAAGGTAAGCTCTCAGACGATATTTGTCTTAAATTCATAGTTTTAGCAAATTAAATTATTAAGATATAAGAAGAACCATGTATAATTGTATTCGAGATCTTTGATTTCTCTGGTATATTACTTCAAAGCTATAAAGTTCATGAAGAAGCAAGGATTACAAAGTCATGTGTAACTTGTATATGATCTAAAGATTTGGAATCTGAGATCTCAAGTCCATGGATTTGAGACTTTCAATATATCATATATCTCTACTTCAAATTTATAAATTTTAAGATGTAAGGATTAGAAATTCATATGTAACACATGAAAATCTTGAACCTTAAGTTGTGTTTGCAAGACCCTTTCAAGAAATGATGTTACATGAAAATCATGTTTTGTGACAAGCTAGTTTCTTAACCAGTTTTTAAAACTTAGATTGTGTGGTTAGATTACAGGGGGACAAAATGGTGTTTCACAAATTCAGTCTTGTTTATAATCTAAACACGACTTCATTATTTGGCCAATAAAACGACGCTTAACAGTACCCTAAAAAACACCTTTAAAATATAAGATACCAAGATACGGTATCAAGCTTGAATCTTAGATCAGACGATATCAAACATATCTTAAATTCTCAAAAGGCAAAAATTATAAATTCATGCATATAATTTGATATCAAACAAAATTGGAAAAGATAGAGACCCTGCTTGAAGCATTATCTATCTATTGATAAAAAGAAAGAAAAGAGTCAGATGTTCATTTGTTAAAAAGAGATGTCTCGTGGCATTAATAAGATGGAACAACATCTTGCCCATATAATGTGGGAAAGTAGATCAAGCGGTAAAAAAAATGTTGTAGGGTCTCATGTGGTTGAGGGCTTCAAAAATGGAGAAGTGAAAGAAAATTTTGACGACATATGACTTAAATTTTGATGAAGATGATGAAAATGATGCAATTAAATTATCTAAACTACAAAAAGGAAAATGAATAGACAACTTTGTTGTCAACAATGAACTTAAGTTTACAAATTTGAAGCAACTGAATTTAAAAATCAGATTGACAAACAAATAAGACAAAAAATATGTGCAGCTATTTTAAGATTTTTTTTATCATATTGCAATTCCTTTCAATGTAGCTAATTTCTCGTATTTTAGTAAAATGTTATGTGAAATAGGTAAAACTGGACCTTATTTGAAAGACCCGAGTAGAAACAAAATTGCATAAAATGTTTAGATGAAGAGACAAGAAATATTAATACATTACTCAAACATTTCAAAGAAACATGGGCTTTGACTGGATGCACAAAAATGGTTGATGGCTGGAATGACAATAAAAGTAAAACATTAATCAATTTTTTTGTAAAGTAACGTCTTGCCTTTATGGGGGTTTTGATTACCTTGAATCTTAAGTTTTAAGGTAAGGTCTCAAAAGAGATCTGAATTAAATTTATAGTTTTAGCAAATTAAATTATTAAGATCTAAGAAGAACCATGTATAATTGTATTCGAGATCTTTAATTTCTCTGGTATATTACTTCAAAGCTATAAAGTTCATGAAGATGCAAGGATTACAAAGTCGTGTGTAACCTGTCTATGATCTAAAGACTTGGAATCTGAGGTCTCAAGTCCATGGATTTGAGACTTTCAATATATCATATCTCTCTACTTCAAATTTATAAATTTTAAGATGTAAGGATTAGAAATTCATATGTAACACATGAAAACCTAAAACCTTAAGTTGTGTTTGCAAGACCCTTTCAAAAAATGATGTTATGTGAAAACCATGTTTTGTGACAAGCTTGTTTCTTAATCAGTTTTTGAAACTTACTTACTTTGTGTAGTTAAATTACAGTGGGACAAAATGGTGTCTCACAAATTCAGTTTTGTTCATAATCCAAACATGTATTGATTATTTTACCAAAAATGATGCTTAAGAGTACCCCAAAAACCATCCTTAAATTCTAAGATACCAAGACATGGTATCAAACTCAAATCTTAGACCAGAGGCTGTCAAACATATTTTAAATTCTCAAGAGGCAAAAATTATAAATTCATACATATAATTTGATGTCAAACACCATTGCAAAAGATAGAGACCCTCTGCATGTTGACAACCAAAAAAAAAGGTCAAATGTTCATTTTGATAGAAAAAGATGTATGGTGGCATTAATAAGATGAAACAACTTTTTGCCCATATACAAGGGGAAGTTGAACCCTATGGAAAAAAAAGATCAAGCCATAAAAAAAAAATCTTGCAGTGTCTCATGTGGTTGAGGGCTTCTAAAATGAGGAAGTGAGAGAAAAAATTGACAACATATTATTTAAGTTCCGATTGAAGATGATGAAAATGATGCAATTAAATTATCTAAACTGCAAAAAGGAAAATGAGTAGATAACTTTGTTGTCAACAATGAACTTAAGTTTACAAATTTGAAGCAACTGAATTTAAAAGATCAAATTGACATATAAATAAGACAAAAAAATGTGTCCAACAATTTCAAGATTTTCTTTATGATATTGCAATTACTTCCAATGTGGCTAATTTCCCTTATTTTAGTAAAACACTATGTGAAATTGGTAAAACTTGACCTTACTTGAAACCCCAAGTAGAAAGAAAATTGCAGAAAAAATTTTAGATGAAGAGACAAGAAATATTAATACATTACTAAAAAGTTTCAAAGAAACATGGGCTTTGATTGGATGCACAAAAATGGTTGAAGGCTGGAATGACAATTAAAGTAAAACGTTAATCAATTATTTAGTTTATTGATCCAAAGAACTATATTTTTGAAGTCTATTGATGCATCAAGTATTGTGAAAGATGCAAATTATTTGTTTAAGATATTAAGGCAAGTTGTGATAGAAGTTGGCCAGGAGAATGTCGTATAGGTAACTACCACTACTTAGTATTCATTATTCTTAAATGTTCAAGTATTTCTACTTTTCAAATTATAAACTTATAACTTTTGTATGACACATTCTTTATAGGTTATAAGTGACAATGCTGCCAATTTTGTAGTCACAAGAAAACTGTTAGATACATAATATAATTTGTTTTGGACTCCATGCAATGTTCCTTCTATCTTATTATTGAGGACATTGAAAAACTAACTAAAATGAAGAATTGTATATCTAAAGCAATGAGAGTAAGCAGATTTATATATAACTATACTTTGTTGTTTCATATTATGAGAAATTCTTTTTTGGTCCAGTGAAAACAAGGTTTTGCAACAAATTTCATTTTGCTTCAGACTTTACTAGAAAGCAAAAATAGTTTGAGAAAGATATTTGTATCTTACAAATATTTAGGCCAGAGAATTAGTGGTGGAGGCACTTGTGGGTGAGTGTAGGCAATCGCCAACATAAAGCCTCCAAATTTGCATACTCATATATTAATTCTTCATAAAGATCTACTTATTTCGATATGTTTGCCCTTTAAAACTAAGTGGCAGTTTAAAGTATGAGTCTCACTTAGCCCTAGAAATTTCTAGCTCTTTGCCGCTGCTCAGCACCACTATTTTTGCATATTCTTGCTTGCTAAGCTATGTTATAGGTCCTTGCTGCTCAGCCTTGTGGTTAGTTCATGCCCATATGAAATCACTTAAGTGAAAAAACTAATACGTTGTAGCTTTAGCCAAATATTATTACCATCATCTACACTCATGGGTGCAAATCGATGAGTTCGACTTGATCTAGCAGTGTTTGTCTTAACAATCTTTTACAAGTTTCCCCTCAAGGTTTGTGTATGCAAGAAATGGGATTGAAACCCTAACCTTCTCACAAGGGAAGTGGTTACCTACTAAGGTATGTCGCTTTTATTTTCTCAAAGCAAAAGGAGAAAACCCTAGACCCAAAAATGTTGGTGTATGGGGAAAAGGCCTTGGTTGTCAGACTGGTGACCAGGTTTCAATTCCCATGGATGTCACTCAAGAGGATTGAACATAGGTCTTGAGGTCGGGGACAGGAGCAGGGATTTTGCAGCGGTCACTCTATAATCCATGCATCTTTCTAGAAAAAGATATATGCTTGATTTGATCTCAAATTCATAAAATATAAGATCTCATGTCGCCTTAAATCTGAGATTATTAATACACCTTATAAGCTCTTTCTCAACTTCAAGAACTATGTCTAATTTGAGCTTCTGTATGGAGCAGTCGCCAACTCCCTATAAGGCTCTTTTTTTATTTATAGAAAGGCTGAGGATACCCCAAAGAGGCTGAAGCTCATTTTCTTTTATCCCTACTCTCAGGGTCCAGAAATGCTTTGGGACCTGTGTGAGGTGCCGGACACTATCAACTGGAGTGTTATCCATCCACTGTTTGCAGTCCAGAAGAATAACACTCACAAGAATCAAACTGACAATCAGACTTTCATCGGGCAATCTAACAATCTGACAATCAGAAACAAACTGACAATCTGACAAGCAACACTGCACCCTCCCAAAAAATCTATCACAGATTAAGAGACTTCATTGCTTACTAAGGTGTAAAAGTCTCAAGGCCAACCTCTGGAAGGTTCTAACCGTGAATGCCTATTGTTCAATAACCACTGCCTACCCTGAAATTAATAATCCATAAGGGTTTTCTGTAGAGTTGATAGAAAAATGCATTTTTACGCTTCAAGAGGAAATTCCAAATTGGATTAATTACAGAAAAAAAAGGAGAAATTTTCAATACAATTTTTTTTCCATTTCTTAATGATTAGAAAACTCGATTAGAGAGGGTGACCTGGTCAAAAAACTGGCTTTGAAAGCAAAACTGTTTTTGAGGTGTCAACCAAATGCTCTCAAAAGTCTAAAATCTGATTATTAATGTCCGATCTGCTAGACATTTCTAGCTCTGGTGGCTAAATGGGTAAAGGCAGCCGTTATTTGAAGCCTCAATAACCTGGTTTTTTATTAAAGTGTTGTAAATGAGTCCTTAAAGTTGAAGACTATTGATCCCTAAGAAAATGACTCTTAAAAAAAAAGTCTCAACTCAATGAAATGCTTATAGGGTGTTTCCAGAGAACACTATGTTCTTATAACTATGGGTAGTGTTTAATTGTTGAATTTAGAAGCAACGTCCATAATCAGATCATTATTCTTGAAACAAAAACATATTTAAGACACTATTCTAAGAACACGATGTTCTTTTTACTGAATGCCCTCTTACGGACATATTTATTGACAATAAGGTGTGTCACTTGCGTCAAAAATGAGCTTGATAAAATGGCCTTCTAACTCTATTGCTAATATGGCATCTTCCGTTGAAAGAGTCAAGTTTTGGTACTTGCTTGAATCAAACGCCACAGTAGCCCTAATATGCTACCGCTGCCTCCTTTTTCTTAGCTCATGTTCATGTTCATTGAAACACCATGCCAAAGCTTTTGTCCCTTTGCTGTGTTTGATTGGGGAAATGCTACTTGGATACTCAGATCCAAGATATATGGGTCATTTAGACCAGTAGTACTGGTGGCCCACACCTGCCCTTCTAAAATCTCATTGGAATTGAGACTGGGCTCGAGTCTAGCCACATGCAATGCCCACAATTTGACCTGGTTTAATGACTCTAGTGCCTTTTCGCCAATGAATCTTCTGTTGGCCACCGACTTAGATTAGATCGAAAGTTTTCACCAATCCTTTAAAAGTTGTTTGGCAGCAAGGACACTATTTAAAAGTTGTTTGGCAGCAACATGTTGTAATGTTCCAAGTGGCCGATATTCTTAGGGTTGGCCTGAGTCGACTTATTCGAATCAAATCGCCAACAAACCGATTTGATTGGCCGCCGGTGGATTCAAAGGTGACACTGCCTCATGTGGTAATGCTAAGATTAATGAACCTTGAATCCTCTAGTATCCTGTGTTTGCAGCAGCTTATATTTTCCAGCCAGGCCCTCACCGGCCAAGAAGGGGTCCGTGCCTTAGCTGGCTATGTGTTTGGGGCACAAACACGGGTGTGTTTTTGGTGCTCGAGAAGACACAAATATCCCAAGGCGGTATGTTAAGGAAGCCACTCTATAAGAACAAGATGGGAACACCAAAAAGATAAATCCCCAAGTGGTGAGCATGCACAGTGTTTTGGTAAGTAAGTTTGATCCAGGATATGTTTTCCTTGGTCATTTTATCGATGCAAAGCTGAGGTCTTAGATGGTTCCGATTTGAATCAATTAACTCAACCCAACAACAAATCAGGTGCAGTTAGGGTTGAGTAAGCAGTTGAGTAATTCAAGCTTTACTACTTGGGGTCAAGTGTTTGATCAAGTTCAGCTCAAGCTCGATTCATATCACAAACGAGTCGAGTTCAAGCATGATCCTTACATTGGAACCTTGATTGGTCAACTAGGCTCTACTTGCCATGTGCAGGCCGGCTAGTTTAAGATCAATTAGGCTCCCAAATTTTTTTCTCCTTCACTTATGTGTTTCACAGTATGATGTTTCATGCACCTAGCGATAGATTTATGCGTGTGTTTAAATCTTTTTGGTCTTGTTATCTAATGAGTCTTGTAACTTATCTATTTTTAGCACATCTTCTCAGCAACCCAAAAAAAAAAAGGGGGGGGGGAATTAATTACAAAAAGGAAATACCCATTTGTTTGAGCAAACGACAAGTCATAACGCAACTTTTTGGAATTAACAAGTAGGGGATCAACTTTGGAGAAAACAAATATCAAAAGGCTGCCTACTGACAAACAATATTAATTTTTTATAGAAAATGACAAAAATACGTATCATCTTGCAAGTAAAAACATATTTTTTTAGCCAACAGAAGAGTAATTCTTTATAACAAGTATGTTTGTCATTTTATATCAATTGAATTTTTTTTTTTTTTTTGGGTTCATTCTTTGAAATCTTTATGTGTGCTCATTTGTTAACTTTAAAAAGTTGAGTAGTGATTTGTTATTTGCTTAACAGTTTAATTCAACTTGCAAGTCAATCAAAGATCAAGCCGTGGTACATCAGCTGATCATGAACAACCCCAGATGTAGGAAAAATAAACCAAATCATTAAAATTATTTTTCCAGTCATGATGTAAACTACAAGGTCAGAGTGCCTAACTGATGTATCATCTTCGTGCTAAACTATCTCAAGCAAGGAGGTGTGCAGTTGCCAAGGCAAACCTAACCGTGGAGAGGCTGCCAGAGGTCTCAGCTGCCGAGGGTGCAGGCATGGTCATAGCAGGCCTTAAGGCCCTACAAGCCTAACCATGGCGGGTGGGCTAAAGCTTGAAGCCAGCAGTTACAACGTCCCTATGAACCTTCTCATCACGGCTGCATCCACCAAGTGCAGCAGAGAGTCCTTCCGGTCGGAAGTACGACATGGTTAGGGGCGGAGGGAAGGGGGCCACCTGGGCCATAGCCCGGGTGAGCAGGAAAAAAATATTTTTTTACATTGAAAAAATCAATTTTTTTTAGTTTGGCCCGACCCGCGGACCGTTTGGCCCGTCCCTGAAAAAAAATCCTAGCTCCGCCCCTAGACGTGGTGACCCATTGTGTTCCCACAACCCCTTGGCATACTTTTGAGCTGGTCTTGACAGAGTCCGGGATGTTGATTGAGCTAACACCAGGTGTCGCTCACTACATTGAGTGTGTGGTTTTAAAATTTTGGACTGTTCAATCTCATCAATAAATAAATTTGGACTGTCCTGAAATTGATATATTCTGATCTTGAATTTGACAAAGCATTGTGCCCAAGTGGATGTATGTAAACATGTAACGCTTGGAGGTCATTTGGTAACAGTAACACTTTGTTACTATTATATCAATCTACCCCAAAAAACTGAAACTGATTCATGGAACACTTGTAACAGTGTTATAGGAATCTGATTCATTTTTTATGGCAGGTTCGTGGAATAATAACATAATGTCACTGTTATCAAACAACTCATTACTAAGATCTGAATATCAATCTTGAAAAATCAACTGTAAATTCTGAACGTAAGTAGGTTGAACTCGGTGAAGTCCAAAACTGACCGAGCCTGAGTTGTTCTGATCGACAATATTTGTTGGCACCAAGATAAGGCCTGTGGTGAGTTAAGCTTGGCTCATTGTTGATAAGTGAATTCAAGCAAGAAATGCCCTTCATGGTTGTTTTGTTTTTGTCTTCAACAAATAGACATATAGCCCAGCTGTATTCTGTTTGTCATCCAAAAGAGGAGGAAGTGGCATTAAAGCCATTTTGTGTTTGATTGTTTGAAGGCCAAAATTAGTACCTCTTAGACTTTTAATTTGCTTGGAAGAAAGTTTGGATTTTAAGCTTGGACTTGATTTTAATCGCAAAACAAGCACTTCAACAGGCTACTTTACTTAAACTTTAGCATATGATGTAGACAAAATATCTTAATTATTAGTAAATGAACTTATGCTAAACTTAGCCAAAGTCAGTGGCAGGGCTGGCACATGTGGGTGTGTGTGGGCAATTGCCAATAGAAACACACCTAGATCGAATATTCATACATTGGTTCTTCATAGAGATTTTAAGTTATTTACATATGCTTGCCCCTTAAGATTAAATGATGATTTAAAGTATGAGTGCCACTAAGCCCCAGAAATTCCTAGCTCCGCTGCTGCCCAGCACCCATCTTTTCATATTGTGGCTTGCTAAACTATGTATAGGTCCTCGCTTCTTAGCAAGGACCTGTACATAGTTTGAATAAGCACAGGTCAATATATGTGGTCTGGTCCAACCCCCTCGCGCTTTTCTCTGTTAATTTGCATTCTCTACTTAAGTCAATACTTTGGGGATAAAATCGGGTGTATTTTACAGCAATATTGATCTCAAATCACCTCTGGACTGCTACTCTTTTATATTGCAAACAGTGGCATGCACAACACTCGAGTTAAAAAGTGTGTTGTAGGTTCACTGGCGTTCTGAAGCAGCCTTAAACCCTAGGATTGGGGAAAGGGGGTGGTTTCGCCTCTTGTAGACGGAAAATCACCTTAGAACTGAAGTTTGAGGGTAAGAAATGGAGCTTTAGCAGCAGAGGAGGAAGTTGGTCAGTTCATGGAGCCGTGGCGTGCATCCGCAATGTGCTTGTGGTCATTTAAGGTTGCTCGAAGAAGCGTGGATCAACATTCCAATGGACCCTACCTAGGCATTGGTCAAGGCATCATAGGCTTGTGTTAGCTAGGGTCTTCTAGGAGTCTTGTGAAATAGAGCTATTGGTCTAAATGGACATAATTCTTGGAACCCCTCGGTTGCCGAAGTCAACCACCAAGCCACTTTTATAGTAAATGGAGTGTTACCCACCGCCCGAAGAAGGTCGAATGCCCCACCCAACCCCTCATCCTTTTAAAGTAAAGGATCTGCTGTGGTGCCTAGAGGTGCTGCTCTCGCCGTACTTCAAGTTGCATGTCGGTAGCCTTTAGTTTGTAGAAGAGTGAGTTAGCACCTCAGGGATTCGAAAGAGAAGCTGGCGCTAACCCCCTTAGGCATAACTACCAGGCCACATAATGAGTATCTCTTTAAAATAAAACATATGGGTGAGTTCTAACAAGGGGCGGAGCTAGGATCTTTTTCTTCGAAGAGCTGAATAGTGCAGTGAATTTTTTCAAATTTCAGAGGCTTTTTGAAAATTTTCCACATGAGCTCATTATATTTTTTTTCAAAGATTTTTGTAGGGCCAAATTAATTTTTTTTTTTTTTAAATTAGAATTGGTAATTTTTTTTCAAAATCTCGTGGAGAGGAATGGCTCTTGACAGCCCGCTTGGCTGTAGCCACCGTGCCATACCAAGTCAATAGAAAATTAACTAAGCTCGACTGCACCAAGCAAAGAGTTGGACTTCCGAAGCAATCACTGCTGAGAGAGAGGTCTCCCTAGCCTTTAATTACCAAAAAATGGTTCGAATGGAGAAGAAGTGAAGAGTTGGACTTGATCTAGCCAACTTAACAATCTTTCACGAGTTTCTCCTCAACCAGCCAACAAATTTTACTTTATTAACAGATATAGAAATATTATTAATTTTCAGTTTTTTACATACGAATGCTCCTTAAATTTATTTTTGGCACACTGAAACTCATACCAAATGTTATCAGAATCGGTCCGGATTGTCGTAAATTGGCTGATTTTAATCAAATTAGTGGCAAACCAATTAGATTTCGCCGCCGTTAACCCAAGACTTGCATATGTCAGCTTTTGGTTATCATTTTATTTATTTTAGGAATTTTATTATTTCAATTAATTTTTTGTATTATTTAATGTATTTTTAAAATAAATTTCTAATAGATTTTACCAAACAACCGATTCGGTTTATGAACCGTTTTTTTACAAGCACATTTTTAAAGAGAAAATATAGTTTTTAAAAGGAAAATTTTGAATATCCAACTGCCAGTGGCTTGAAATTGTTTAAGGAAAGAAAGTTGAATCTTTAAATCAGGAAGAAACGCAATGTAAACCTAATGGTAATCAAACTTTGTATCGAATATCTGACATAACTGTGTGCGTAGAAAAACGGATATGGAAAAAAAAACTGCGACATCCGATGAAGAAGATAGGATTCAGATCGATTTGGATTTAAATAAAATCCAATTGGATATAGATTTGGATCCAAATCATATTTAGTTTTAAATGAACAACTTGCATCCACTGTCTATACGATTTCAGTGTCAGTTCTTAACATATCTGCAGTGCAGTTTGGACTACGTTTAAAATTCAGATTTAGATTCACTTGTGAATTTAAAAATCGGATTTGGAAAGTGAGTTCAGATTTGGATTTAGATGTCGCTAAACTTTTTTTCGTTTGTATTTATATCTGAATTTGAATCTGAATATGTGAGCACTGATACAGTTGTATTTTGAATATAATGTGATGCATTCGTAAGAAGTTGTTTGGCATTGATAACACATTTTAAACAACTTCGAAAAACAAGGCTGATCCATGCAACACTTTTTTAAGTTTTCAATGAATCTCACCAATTTTTAGGTTAGGTGTATGATTATTGTTTCCAAACGATCAATATAACTGAAATTAATCTGACGGGCAAATATTATTTGAATAGGAGCAAGAACAGTAGCAGTATTGTTTAAACAATACTAAAACCTCATGTATGTGATTCTGAAATTTTCCTTTTGTTTCAGAAAAAACCTATGTTGTGAGCGTATTTTTGCAATTTATATACGTTGACTAACTCTGGTTTTATATAACTCGGAATAAGGTACCTGGAATGTAAATTTTTGTTTTCTTTATTCAGATGCACTCGCTTTGTTGGAGAGACTTTTTTTCATTTATATATTTAACTGAACCAAGTCTGATGAGAACTCGAGTATTTTTATAACCGATCCAAACCCGGCCCATTTGCGCTCCCCATGTGACGGGCCCATCGACGTAATATTAAAGTTAGTGGACCATGCCCAATGATCCAATAGAATATTCGTTATTTGCAAAGACATGGAAAATAACTGTTAGTATTCAAATCTGTGAAGAAAGAAATGATATTTCAAATACATGCGTCATTTATCTTTCTTTTCCTCCAAGTGGATGTTGGTTTTCACTCATTCCGCGACCTTATCTCGTAAAATCAGACCCGTCTGGGTTGGTTTAGTCTGATAATATTTAAATAGTTTTCTATTAATAATATGTATATATTATTAAAAAGTATTTTATATTTAAAAATTTATTTTTAAAAAAATTATTTTTGTAATAACCAGGTTGGGTCGAGTCAGGCCCATGCATGGGTTCAGGCATCGGGCCCAGACCCAGGTCTATGTGAAATGGAAAGTTATGCTCTGACAAGTTATACTCAACGTTTTATTGTATAAATAAATAGTATGAATTTTGAATAACAGAAAACAAAAATTAATCAGGAATTTTGAGTTTTTAAAGATGCCAGGTTTAGTAATTATTAAAAATAGTGGGCGCCTGTCTGTGAATACTTACGGAAGAGGCCTTGTGGATAAGATCGCATCTTATAACATTTTTTTATTTTTTTCTCCTTTTCGGGTCAAACGCGGTGGGCGGGGACAACGTTAACCAAGTTGGGTTGTCTTCTCCGCGATCTGGATCGGACATCTGAAAATTGGATCTTGTCCGGATCCGCAAGCTCGAAAACTTTCCCCATACCGTGAACCCGTGGCCGACGTAAATAAAGAAGGCGCGCACACGGTATTGATCTACTCGGGTCCGTGCCCCGATTTTATCCTATCCAAATCAAAATTTTGATATTGGGTATCATCATTGTCAATCCATTATGCCAGCGAATTAGGTGCATAGGGTCCAATTCAAAATCCAAATCACTGGTTGGATCGGACTTGGAAACGGGTTTGCAAGGGAAAAGTGCTCAAATATTGGATCTAATTGTGATCCTAATATAAAACTAACTCACTAATAGGATTAAACTTAAAACCTTCAAGCCAACTATTTGGTACAAGTTTATCGCTATCTACTGTCTCGAGCTTAAAATTTTCTAACTTAAGAAAATAGTTCATCTTTTTTTTCTTTTCAAATGAAGAGCATACATACAAATGGGTGTTCCTTTTCTTACAATTAGGAATGAGTTGGTAGATTGGGATTCGAGTAAGTAAAACGCAAGCTTCAACAAGATTGCATTGAAGTCAAACAAACCACTGGAGTCGGGTGGGCAAGCGTTGCTGGTGATGGATGGATGTTGGTGGAGTAAGCATTAAGCTAACGCCTTCTAATTCCTTCCAAAAGCCAACACACCCATCTCTCTCTTTCTCTCTCTACTTTCTTCAAAATTCAACACCTATTTCAAATTTCTTCAAAACTCAACATATATATATATATATTAATTAGATCGCTTCAAGATAAACCATCCTTTTCTCTCTCGTTAACTTCTTTATGTGGGCCTTTAAATGCGGAAAAGATTTGGTGGGATCCGGAAATGGGCGATTTTTTTTTTTTTTCACCACCAATGTGATGTGACTCAATTATGGCTGCAGATCGGAACGCCAGCTCCCGTTCACACCTACATACGGCCACCCCTTTTCCAGCGCATTCCCTCTTATTATAATAATACATCAATAAATATTTCCCTTCATTTTTCATGTCCATCTCTCTCTCTCTCTCTCTAAAATGTGAGTAAAACCTCAATTTTAGGGAGCGTTTGATTGCCCATAATCTAAAATCCTTGTGATAATTTGAGAACTGCGGGTTTGAGATCAAACCGACCTTCCCCTCTG
Source organism: Nymphaea colorata (assembly GCF_008831285.2). Lineage (NCBI taxonomy): Eukaryota > Viridiplantae > Streptophyta > Magnoliopsida > Nymphaeales > Nymphaeaceae > Nymphaea > Nymphaea colorata. Next base: position 6,600,806 of record NC_045140.1, read on the forward strand.
ATCTTTGAATCCAATAATTTCTCACTGTGAAAACGGTGCAATAAGGATTTCAAGCATGGATCTTATGTTTGATCTAAGATTATTAGTTCAATGAATCATAGATCTTACTATGATATCACATCAGATCCATAAATTTCAAATATGAAAGAATCAAGCACCTCATTTAAGTCCGATCTCAAATCCTTGATCCTCAGATCTCATATATGTGAAATGCAACCACTCCCATGGGGACAAGTCATCATCCAGCAGGAGCCAGTTCATTTCAAAAATAAAGAGTTGCATTTTTTTTCTAAATTTATGTTTTAGTACATGTAATTATATTAGCTTTCTAGCATTAAATGTTTTAGCTATTGTCCAAAAAATAATAATAAACTACTTAAAAGAAAAGAATGTAACGATAAAAACATATAAAATTGCATAACAAAAGCCCATTTCACTGCTACGTGAAACAAGTGCTTTTTAAACGAACGAAACGTAAATGGACAAAAGAATTTGTTTGCACTGCTAAGGGATTCTTTTTTTTTTTTTCATTGTATTTTCTATCACGTAAAGACGAATTTTTTAGGGTAATATTCATTAGTTTTTGAGCTTGCCTGCATGAGCCGACTTAGATGAGCCAAACCGAGCCAACGAAAAGCTGCAGTGTTTGTTGACCAGCCTTATTTGGTAGGTTAGGTTAGGTTAGGTTAGGTTAGGTTAGGAACCACACGGTAATTAATTATTAGAAAAATTCATTTCCAGTCCATATTTTGTTCCCAAATTGGGAAGAAGGGACTCAGGTTGATGGATTTCATGATACGTGCCTCTATACATTTCCTGAAACGTGCCAAATGTAGGATGATGGATGCTACCACCGGAAGAAATCTTTTAAATATTTGTCTGGTTACTTTTTTCCTGCGGCGGTTTTTGTGGTGATCACGTGATCTCTCGACTTCAACTTGTTCCTTTGGTTTTTCTAAGCCCTACTAAGACATGTCACAATTATATAAAGTTAAAAAAAAAAAAAAAAAAAAGTTAGTGTATCATGTGATTCTACAATGCCTTTTAAACTTTTAAGGGTGTTTTGATCACCTTGAATCAAGTTATGGTCTCAGACGAGACCCGTCTTATTGTTTTAGCAAATTAAAGATATAAAAAAGAACCATGTATAATTGTATTTGAGACATTTGGTCAAAATCTATAAAGTTCATGAAGATGAAAGCATTACAAAGTCGTATGTAACTTGTACAATATAAAGGTTTGGAATCTAAGATCTCAAGACCATAGATTTGAGACCTTTTTATATCTCTACTTCAAATTTATAAATCATAAGATGTAAGGATTTCAAACTCATGTGTAACATATGCAATCTAAGATCTTAAGTTGTGTTTGAATGACACATCAAGAAACGATGTTATCAAAATCGATATGGTATTGAAATGGAATCTTAGATCTAAAGCTATCAAACGTATCCTAAATTTTCTAGAGGAAAAAATTACAATAGATCTAAAATCTTAGAATTTAACATATCCACCAGATCTCCTATCAAACTCGTGACTAAAAAGGAGGTGCGCATGAGAGCTACACAAAACACGCGTTTGAAAGAACGTTGGCGTTTCCATAATCGAACAAGATGTGAATACTTTTCCATATTCTCCAAACCCCATGCATGATGAACCCATCTCTTATTTGTTTTTGTTTTATGAAAAGATAGTAGTCGATTGGAGACGTAGAGAAGGTCGCTAGTTTTCAAGAAAAACTGGGACTACGACACTAAGTTCCGTCGAAGCCCTTTTTTGGAATTACAAGTAAATAATCGGACCTTAACTGCTCCTAATCCTTTTTCATCGGTTGAGCTTTTGTTTTTCATTATTTTTTAGATAGGGAAGAGAACATAGTCCACAAAACCATAGAAATTCAGGCGCATTTTGGAATTAGAAGAAAAACTTTGGACCTTAAAGTGTATCTTACTTCACCGGAAAGAGAGAGAGAGAAAAAGGGAAAAGAAAGAATATACACAACATGTTCAAAAGGAACAAAACGTGGACTCCTTTACTGCCACCTGTCCTCTCCGTGGGAGATGGACGGCCGAGACGAGTAAGGGTCGTTAGCAGGACAACTGGATCTGGCAAGAAAAACAAAAGAAAATCTGACGGATCCAAATTGATATCTTAAAGCTTCTGTATTCGTTTACAAAGAAGAAAAGCGTTTCCCCGTTGCCTCTATTGAAAACCACCGACCTAATTTAATGGGGCCCATTAAAATATCATAACTTTCACTGCCAGAAAAGAAAAGAAAAGAAAAAAGAGAAAATTCTAAATAATTGCCAAGGAAGACAATTCAAAGATGCCAAAAAAGTTCGATTAACAATTGCAAATTCAAAGTTGACTCTTTCTCTCTCTTGTCTCTCCAAATCGAGTCCATGTTTTAGGCGAGATAGAGAGAGAAGGGTAGTGGACGGATCCGCCGGAGAACGGAGGAAGGAGAAACGGAAGGAAGCATTCGGAAATGAATTTCCTTTTGAAGATGTGAAAGTGGTTGAGGGTATTGTAGGTATTTCCTTTCAAGGACATTTTTCTTGACATTTATTTGATCTATGGCGTCGATAAACCATTTATCTTTTTAGATGGACTGTCTTCATTGGATGGCCGGGTAAAAGTCATTATATATATATATATATATATATATATATATATATATATATATATATATATATATATATATAGAGAGAGAGAGAGAGAGAAAGAGAGAGAGAGAGAAAGAGAGAAAGAGAGATTATGCCTATTACTTTGGGCTCTTTGATGTGTTCAACTGCTTTTCTTTGAAATATGGCTTCTTAGCAGTTAGCTGACAGTCGAAGCCCTCACTCTTTTCTCCATTTTTTTATGCTACCAAATTTGCTTCAGGTGTTTTGAGGTCACATTGACTTTCGCCAATATATTTTCGCCAATATATTTAAAAAGTTCAAATTTATTGGAATGAATAAAGTGCTGAAATATGATCCGCATGTCAGATTTTATGATATCCCAAATTTTGATCAATTTATACATAGAAAAAAATATTGATTTCAAGCCCTAAAAGAAAAAATCAAATTTGTCCATAGAATTTTGATCTTTTTGTAGATTTAATAGTTTTGGACCTCATAATTGAATCTGTAAAGTCAGATTTTTAAACGCTAGCCAAATTCTTGATTTTAAATTCTCGTGAAATCCATCAATTCATTGATAAACTCCCACATTTGTTCACGAAATCAGGTCTTATACAATCGAACCGGACGATCATAAACAATACAGCGTCAAATTCATAGTAAATAATAATAATAATAATAATAATAAGGCAGTATGGAGCAAACCAAAATGTTTGCTGACCAAAATGGTGCATGATGTCCACCCATCTTGCTTAGATGGGGGATCCTCACAACTACTTATTGTGATGCTATGAAGGCCATTAACAATGATATTCATGGAATATTTTTTCTTTTTTTGAAAGTGGAAGAGAACAATGGCAAGAAAATCACGGACTGATCCATGCATTTTTTGTTGCACGGCCGAACTATAATTTCAAAATTTTAACAAAAGCCAAAATAAATTTCCAGATGATAGATTATGGATCCTTTTAAGCAGCAAAAGCGGTAGATATAAGTTTTAAACAAAGACAATGGAGAGAAGGAGCCAGTACAGGTCAAGTCCATTTAGCAAACAAAACATTATATAAGTGTTTTATGAATATGACCTAAAGATTAGGACAGATTCATGATTTGTTAAACACTTTAAAAAATATTTGATGAATTTGTCGTAACTTTGACATAAATTCATGAAACAATTACAAAGTGTTCCATTTCATTAAATTTTTAATGTAGGAGGAATTGGACTTTAGATTTGAGATGTTATACTTTTTCTAACTTTAAAATATTCACCTTACTTTGTCCTGCTAAAAGAAAATAATGCCTATGAAACTTGAACTCATGACTATCCATATAAACGGTCTTTCAAAATCTAATGAAATTATCACCAGCGGAACCTATAAAAACTTGTATGTCGTTAATTTTCCCATGAATTTTCAACAAGGTATTGAAGTCAATAAATTAAACATAAGTTTTAAAAAATACAGGTTTCACATGAGAAATGATGGAGAGAACCCATTTTGCATGACATTGAATTACGATGTTTTTACCAGCAGAACATTATTTCCATAATATTTTGGACATTTCAAAAGTCAACCAAATATAAGTTCAAGTCCATGAGTTACATTTTGGCCCAAAAAAATAAGAAATCGGCTTGAATTTTCTTGTTGAAAATCAAAGAAAATTTTTCCACCCCTTCACCAAAAAGGAAAGGCAATGGGAAAAGAAAAAAAGAGAATTTCCTTTTTGACGGGCCTTCTCCGTCAGATGGCCAGTTAGTGTTTGATTTCCATGGGAATCCCTTGCTAAGCGAAATGATGAACGACCATGAACGAAATTCACTTCTTTTTCAACCTGCAAACAGCACGGGACATTTTCCCATCTCCAAAGGAAATAACAACGCAGTCTATTGTTGCCCATGGAATTGATTTCCTGTTGCCAAGCTCAGAATCAAACGTAGCTTTTAGAGCAGCTGGGCCACTATCATACCAAAAAATGAATCGGTGTAGACTACCCACATGGCGTGACTCGGAAAATGTTCATCATCAACATGATGATCTTTCACGGCTTTTCACGTCTTCCTCTATTTTTTTTTTCTTCCTGTGTGGTTCATGTCGGCAGGGGTGTTATTTTCGTGGTTTTCTTGGTAATAGAGTGAGTTTTGAAATATTTTTCTTTTTGACAGAACGAAAATGAAGAAAGAACTTGTGAAAGTATTTCTTCAAGCAATATCTATTTGTAGTGTCAGGGATATCAACTTATTATGTCGTAATATGCAAGTTGAAGCACAATAATAGGAGCACTTCTTGACATCGAAAGAAGACATTGTAGCTTAGAAGAACAAGGGGTTGAGTAAAAACTTTGACACTCTGGCATACTGTATTGAGTTTCCTTGTCACCAGAAAAATTACTTTTTTGAAAAAAAAATGTAAGAAGAAAAGAAAGAATGAATTAACTGAGAAGCGAGTTTTCGATTTCGTTTGCTTGTGGTGCAAATAAAAAAAAGGGAATGAATTAACTAATCATCGACCGCCACCATGAATTAAAAAACCAACCCAGTCTATTGTTGTCCATGGAATTGTTTTCCTGTTGCTAGCCTCAGAATCAAACACATCATTTACAACAACTTGGGCTACTTTCATACGGAAAAAAAAAAAAAACGTTGTGACTCACATGGCAGGCGAGGAAAATTTCCATCTTCTACATGATGATCTTGCATGAATTTCAAAGGTTTCTCTTTTTCTCTTTTGTTTGCAGTGCAAGTCGGCACGGATATTCTTTTTGGTTTTCTTGGTAATAGAGCGAGTTTTTGAAATATTTAAATCTATTTTTTTGATAAAAATCAAAGCTAATAAAAACTTGTTGAAAATGGTTGAGGGGTTTGGCTCAATATCTTAAGGGTGGGCAAAAAGTTTTCATTTTGAGCATTACGAGTGTTACTTTTCTATACTGCAAAATGAAAGTCACCAATGTACAAATTGAAGCGGCACTCCAAAACACTGAAAGCAGACCTTATACTTTATAAAAATAAATTGTCGAGCATTTCATATGGAAAGAGTTAAAAGAAAACTATTAGTTTTTAAATGAGTAAAAAAAAACAAAATGAATTAACCTAGGAAAGGGTTTTCCATTTTCATTTCTTTTTGCACCGTGAGAAACGAGTTTCTTCCCCTTAAAGGCGTGTTTGATGGTTAAAGGCCGTCAAATGGGGTGGACTTCACCTAACATGCACAATGTATGTTAAAATAAGGAGAGAAAAAGTCAAACTCCAATTAACTCAAGTAAATTCGAGCTTCACTTTTAAATATAAAAACATTTCTCAATTTAACTAACAAAACTAGAAATGCCTTACATTTGTTCTTGGTCAACATTGGCATTAAAAAAAGTGTTTGTGTCTTGCAAACAACCTAACTAAACAGAACGATGGACAAAGCGATGGCATATTAGGTTCCCCTTTTCCTAGAAAAATGGAAAAATGAAAAGTTTTGTCGATTAAAAAGTCTTGGATTACAAGTGAAACTTATCCGCGACAAGTTCGGCTCGGATTATTAGCCGCGCGTTTTATGAATTACTCAAAAAAAAAAAAAAGCTGTTCCACTTAAGCGCACACTGCACAGCTTTCTTGTGTAAGAAATCGGAAAAAGGTTCGACTTATCTTTTATCTCGAGATAGCAATGGTCATGTTTGTTCTCTCTAGGTGGCAAATCATTTCCTCCCTACAATAGGATTATACCTTTTGAGGTGAAATTTTTTTCCATGCATGGTGGTTGAAAGACAAGTAGTCCCCAAAAGTTGGGCCAAATATTGCCCAAGGACACCTAATTCTTTGTTCCCTCTTGAGAACCTCAACTTTTCATTACTTCATCAGCTCCTTCTGCTATTTACGAGGAAATAATAGTAGTAAAATATTTTAGAGATGAAGTTCATGACCATGGGATGCAATCAAACACTTCTTTTTTATTGCAAGTTTTGTTGAACATGATGACTATTTCATCAGTCATCATTTTCTTGCTTTATTTTCTCATACCTTGCTTTGCCTGTTTGATACTATGCTAGTTGGATTTTTTTCAAGTTTGTATGGTTTTTTTTTTTGTAGCATTAAATACGGAGAATTTTACCATGCATTTTTCATTGAATTCCGAAAAACTTCCCAGGCAAAAATAAAAGTCGAACTTAGAGAGGTCCGACTTTGTTTCACAAAAAAATCTTCCTCCCGTACATTTTCTTTCGTATCAAACGAGGCCTCAATGTTTAGAGTTGCGTCAGGGTTAGAGCTCGTTCAAACCATGAATCTACCACCTAATAACCATTGTGTGGATGACTTTGGAGAGGAAGGTTTAAATGGTGAAGAGCCTTTTTACTTTTTTTTTTTTTCTTTTTACTAGGACCCTTATTTCATTCAACTTTAAATCCATTTTTAACATATAATGTGAATTTAACTGATCTTAAAAAGTAACATCAAACACAAGATAAATATGAAAAAAAAAGGAACTTTAAAGGCATGTTTTAATTACTTTTTTTTTCCTATAAAACATTTGGAGGAAAAAATGACAAAATCGTTTAAGTTGTTTAACTGCCGTTTTTAATCCCTCGACAACATTCGCGGGTTGGATAACGCAGCAGAGGAGCGAAAGACGGGGGTGGGACCCACCGGCACCAATTTTATTTGGAGGAGAAGCCAAGAAAATGTTTTCTCCAACATTTTCCTTTATGCGGGGAAAATGTTCACAACAAAAAACCATATAAATGAACAAATAAGTTCAAAATTGCGCCGGGTCCCATCTCCTATTTTTATTTATTTATTTTATTTCCCCCCTTCCTTTCTTCCCCCACCTCCCTTATTCTCTCTCTCGCGTTGCAGAGCAAAATCGGGCCTTCTCTTCATCACCAAGAATGTGATTCCGATCGATCTCGAGCCCCGGGAATATTAGTCCGAATCTGGAGATTTCTCCGTTTTCCTGTGCCTCTCCTTCCGCCGGTCGTCGTGGGTACGGTCTCTGGTCGCCCCTCATTGGCGGGTTTAGCATCCTGGAACTGATCCTCCTCCTCTTCCGTCTCCCGCTCTATTGTTATTTTGCTTCCCTGATTAATGATCTTCGACACCCATTTTGCCTAATTTTCTGATTGTTTTGGTGCTTGATTTTTTTGGCTTTTGGTTTCTTCTTTTCTTCCTCATTTTCTCTTTGTCATTTGGCTTCTCTTTTGAAGGTTATTGGTATTGGGTCGACTGCCCGTTTTCTGTCTTAATCTTCTATCGTTGCTCTTTTCTTCCACGTATTCTGAAAAAAAAAAAATGTCCTCTAGGCGTTTACAAGAGCTTCGCGATGTTGGTTCTTTTTTGCTTTTTGTGAAAAGATTTTATTGATTTTTCCACTTTCATTCAAAATTTTATCCGATCAAAATGGGATTTCTGTCAATGGTGATAGTTTTTTGTCGTTCTACGTTTAAACCTCTGTTTTGCGAATTGGAGGGACTTCTTCTTGTGTTGGTTTCTTTAGGATTCCGTCTTATCCCTATTGAGTGGGCTTTTATTCTTTATTGCTGTTCTGATACATGAGAAATACTGAAGTGTTTCAATTTTATGTGCTACACACTACAGTGCTAGAATTCTCGAGAATACAACACAGAGAATGTTTCAGTTCCCTTTCTTCCCATTCGTTCCATTTTTCTTTGTCGATTAATGAACTTGTGTCTTTTTTCTCTTTGGTTTGCTTAATTTTCTCTCTCGTAATGCAACGCAGAGGGCGTTGTAGTTCAACAGAGAATCTTTAGTTCCACATCTTCCTATTTATTTCATTTTTTTCGTTTTGATTCGTCGATTTATTGCTTTCTTTTGCTTATGAGCAACAGAGAATGTTTCAGTTCCATATCTTCCTATTTGCTTCATTTTATTCATGAACTTGGCTTTCTTTTTTTTAAATGTTTATGAATACTCAACTATGACACCCTTTGTTACCAAAAACCAGGTCAGAAAATGTCTATTCGGCTGAACTTTTTAGGAAATCAACATCATTGCTGAGTTGGGTCTTGTCTACTTCCCATGGTAAATTTGTTTTCGAGGGTATATTAGAAAAAGAATATTGGCTTTTATCTGTTTGTCTTGTATATGGTTCCTTATCTTCTGTTGATTTTGATGCCCAAAATCTTCAAATGGGAAACCCTATCTGGTCCAACATCTGTAGAAAAGTTTCGACATCTTTAGGTTGTGATAACCTATGTATTAAAATTAGCCAGAGAGCATTCTTACTCTCTTCTAATAGATTCTGCCATTGATTTCCCACGCTTTTCTCCTGGATTTAGTGCATATATGTGCTTTCCTCTTGCTGTTTGAGGGCTTCTAATTTTCAGTAGTAAGTTACATGATGTGCATTAATTTTTTCCAAGAACCAGCTAAAATATGGTTTTGCGTGGCCTTTCACTTCTCCTGTGAAAGAAATTAATGATGTTTGTGTTTTATACCTCTGCAGATTTCTTATGCTGGTGATTCAACTTCTGGATATCTTCAAGTTTAATGGAGCAGAGGCTCATTGATCCTGGATCTCTTTTACTAGTTAAACCTAGTGCTGTGGCAGCTATGGCTACAATTGAGAACTTTGGAATTGCTATGGTTGTGCGGATGATTTTAGCTCATTCCAGCAGCTAAAGATTGCATCTGGGGATGCCGATAATACATTGGACAATGTTTAATTGTTCATGCAATAAAAAAAGGGTCGTCCAGAATGTCTTTCATTTCCTGCTTCCTTGTCAACGATTTTTGAATTTCCAAGTCACAGCAAGTGACAAGTACTTAGTCACCAGCATCACCTGTGCAAGTGCTCAGTTAAAAGTTCAGTAAGCCACTGCCAATCAGGGCTGTGGAGAACTGAAGTCATGGAACGGTGACTATGCTCATTTCTTCATAGCTTCTTTTCTAATTACTTAGTCTCTTCCTTTTGGTGATAGGCCACTGACTCTGAACTGCCTGTAGGTACAAAGTCATTGAGGAGTTAGGAGATGGAACTTGTGGAAGTGTCTTCAAGGCATTGAACCTAGAAACAAATGAGATTGTGAGTTTTCTCTTGTTAACTTAAGTACGCTAGGTCTATTCCTTTTGGGTCTGTGTATGACTGGCATACACTTGCAGAGGCACATACTAGTGCACATGAAGGAAGTCTTTGTGATGTCTTTGCAGATAACTAGCCAACAAATCTGTACCTAGTATTTTTCCTATATGAATTTGCTAGAGCTTGCAGGTTTAGGCAAATTACAGGAAGGATGTCTAAAGGTGTATAGATGCAAGCCTTGGATGACTTTACACCATCCATGTAAGAAACAGGATGAGAAACTCAGCAAGCAAGGCACATGGGTGGTCCAGGGATCAAAGGCACTAGCCACCATGAGGACTTTAATAAGTAAATAAACTACAGTAGCCTAAAATATGTCATTGGAGGAAGCTGTATGTTCAACTTCATTAAAGTCTGGCCATTAGTATCTGTTAGACTGCCACAGATGCTGGAATATGGCCAATAATTTTGGGATTTGTCACTTAGGTGCCCAATACAAATCATAATTTTAAATCGTATTATTAGTTGTTGGTCCTTCATTGTTGGCCATTGAATTGATTGTCTTTGTTAATGTCAATTCAATGGGCAAATGCTTTCTTCTTTCAATTTTATGCTTGATTGTTATCAGTTGGTCAACTTGGTCCTGTTAATGCTTCTCAAGTTCATCTGGTGGAGCTTGTGTGCAGGTTGCCATCAAGAAGATGAAGAGGAAATTTTATGTTTGGGAAGAGTGTATTAATCTGCGGGAAGTGAAGGTATGCTATTTATGTTAATGCGAAGATGCATCTGTTCTTCTTTCTTGTTGATGATGAACAAGTGGTTTGTCCTTTGTGCTTTGCAAGCTAACTTGCACTTTTTTGGCAGTCCCTTCGTAAATTGAACCATCCCAATATTGTCAAGTTGAAGGAGGTTGTCAGGGAGAACCATGAGCTTTTCTTTATATTCGAATACATGGTCTGAACATGGCCCTAAATACATCAGCTTAGGTTCTTTGTCTCTCTACAACATCAGTATATGATTTTTCCCGTGTGGAAAATGTGTGCAGGAGTGTAACTTGTACCAGGTTATGCAAGGCAGACAAATTCCATTTTCTGAGGCAGAGATTCGGAATCTTATGTCACAAGTCTTGCAAGGGCTAGCTTACATGCATAAGAACGGATATTTTCATCGTGACCTTAAGCCAGGTACAGAGCATTCTTCTTCTCTTTTGCATCCTATGCAGCTAAAATTTATCTTATTGTGGAAGACTTAAGATGTTGGTTCCTGAGTGTGAGAACGATCTGTTATTAAACTCTGTGCAGAAAACCTGCTTGTAACGGATGATGTTATTAAAATTGCTGATTTTGGCTTGGCGAGAGAAGTAACATCTGTACCACCTTACACTGATTATGTTTCAACAAGATGGTGAGTTTTCCATGCATGTTTACTGCTAGTAGTTTTTCACTTAGGTGTAGTGTCCTGTTTGTCACTTGGCTAAGGCAGAGAATGGTGTAATGAGTGGAGGTTAAGAATATTTCTGTTAGACAGATTTCTTTTTTCTTTTTCGTTTCCTGGGTTTGTTTGGAAACTGTAAAATCTTTTGCATTATACCAGCCAACCTCCTATGCTTTATATGGTGATGGATCGCTTTGATGTTCTGGCAATAGTTTCTCATGTTTATGTTTTTCCAGTGACTCATTTAATCTATATTTCTTGCTTACTGTCTATTTGGCTTTATTTTTTGTTAATGTCTTATTAGGTACCGAGCTCCTGAAGTCTTACTGCAGTCTCTAACATATACTCCTGCAATTGGTATGCAGTTTTTAACTTATTGTTAATTTGTTATAGAATGTCTTTCAATTGTCATATTACTAGTCTATGGACACTTTTAGGTTCAACTTGTTACAGGTCTTTGCTCTACAGTTCCAGTACCGAGCTGTCAAAAATTTGGATAATATCCCTACGCTTCTGCCGATTTCCCCATTAATTAGTTTCATTGATGACCTAATTATGTTATCATCTGATTAGCAGTAATTGGTTGATAATTTACTATATGATTCTTTGTTGGGCATGTTACTAATTCATAGTGTCCACAGACATGTGGGCCATTGGTGCAATACTGGCTGAACTTTTCACATTAAATCCTCTTTTCCCTGGTGAAAGGTAAAATCAATTGATTTTAGCATTATTTTGTTAGTTTATTAGTTGTTCTCCAACTGATTTTCACTCTGGCTAAAATGTATTTGTGCAGTCTTGCACATGCATGAAGTCTTTTTATAGCCTTTATAACGGGATTTGTTCTTTTCAATTTGCCCTGCTTAACCTGATTAATTTATGTAATCTTCTTATCTTACAGTGAAACTGATCAAATATACAAGATATGCAACGTGCTTGGAACACCTGATTATGCCACATGGCCTGAAGGGATGTACCTCTCGCAATCCCTGAACTTCAGTTTTGTGCAGGTTTGATGATATGTTTCTTCACTTTATTCAATCTTACTCTTAATGTGTTGTTCTGGAACACATTGTTCATTTTTTTTTTTTACTTGTCATGTTTTCTTTGGATTGTCATGCTTTGTTTGATGAACGTCTTTTTTCCTATGCAGGTGAAGCCTGCTAACCTTTCAGAACTTATTCCTCAGGCCAGTCCAGATGCACTTGATCTGATTATGGTATGTATCGTCTCTCTTCAGTATTTCATACTATTCAGTACAGTGAGGCTTATTGATGTGAAACATGTGTAGCACCTATGTGCGTGGGATCCACAGAAGAGGCCTACAGCAGAGCAGTCACTTCATCATCCCTTCTTCAATGTAATTTCCCATTGTTGTCTGATATGTTTAAATAAACACTTAAAGGAACATTCTGACAGTCTTATTTGAAAAGGTTGGCATGCTGCATACTTTCCCTTTCCTGGCATCAGATGGCCTTGAGGAAACACCAAATCAAGCTGGTAAGATAAAAAAATGTCTTCAGATGAAGAAACAAAAGAACTTCATTTTCTGAGGGTGTTTTGTTTGTAAAACTGTGTTCCTAATCTCAACAGAACCTGAGCCAAAGCTTGAGCTGAATCTGTGGGATTTCGGTACTGCATCAGATGATTGCTATCTTGGACTGACATTGGGGATAAAACCTAGTGTGTCTGATCTGGGTATTTTTCTCCTTTGCTCTTTTTTTCCAATATTTTTATGCTAGATTGATTTTTATTAACTAGATTTTCAGAAGATTCATAAACTAAAAAAAGCCCATAAAAGCCTATTGGCGACTCTTGGAGTCACGACTGTGGCTATTGGCTATATGGGGATGTAAGAAGCAGGACGTAGTTGGTTTTGTTGGCACCTAGCGGCTATACCTATTTATGACCGAAGATGGGTGTACTATTGAGTCTTGTGTGTTCTTAAAAGAATTTCTTCTTTACAGGTGTCGTACCCAAAATCTCACATATTTGCGAGTATGACTTCATCGGCACACAGGGAATGTTGCTTGATTCTGAATTTCAAGGCTACTCTGGGACATCAAGTATTGAAAAATTTCCCAATTATTGCTTTTGTTAAAGCTTTCTGCAGCTGATCTGATTTTGCATTTATTTTACATTTTTTCTTTTTTTTTTTCCTGTGTGCAGCAGCATTTTGGCCATTGTTAACTCTGGCCTGCAGTTCAAGTGCTGTACCAGTGAGTTCCTCGTTGCAGTCTTCTTATTTGAGAAACGGCAGGTAATAACATCTTGTATTCGAGTTATGTTCCCATTTTCAATTGTTCTCTCTGCTTATTGATTTCTGAAGTGGAGCGTTTCTCACCTTTATTTCCAGTCAAGCCATGAATCCACCTATTGGAGTCGGAGAATCTTCAGAATTTGCGATTGCTGCAATGCAGTCCAATTCTTTTGACAGGCATTCACTTGGGTTGGCGATCTCATTGCCCTTCCATCAGGGACGTGTTTGAGTAAATTTATGGACCACAGCCCTGTTACCACTAACTATAATCTCTAACACTAATACTTGTAGATATCCTTTTTTTTTTTTTTTTGGGGTTTTTCCTGATGAAAGATGTTTGGGTTTGGAATTTGGTGAAGCAAATGTTAATAAATTGAGCTGAACATTGTACCAAATTCCTCCAAAGTCTTGCTGAGATTCTTGTGAATATAGATGCCACTTTGTGGTTTCTTCTATAGCAGAGCTCAATGCAATTATTGTTTTTTTTTTTCATGGGCATACCTTAACCCACAATTTGAAGAACTTTTTGTCCAAAGGCTGCAAATTTAGTTATTTTGAGTGCCGAAGTGGGTGCCATATGAAGGGGATGCAGGTTCAATGAATGATGCCAAATTAGAAACCTCCAAATGCCATGGTATAGCTGGTCGAACTAGCAGCAGCATGATGAAAGATTGATCGTTAGTTCAAATCCCAAGGGTTTTATTTCTCTAAACTGTAAACAATAAGGTTGTGATATTATAGTTGATGGATGTATTGCACCCAGATCTTGAAACAGCAGTAAACAACAATAAGGAGAATTTAAGCCCTTGAATTCTTTGCATAATGCAATCTTTGCCACGTAAAAGTCACCTACCTATATAATGTTCGTGTACGATCTTACAAGCTGGCATAGTTCATGCCGATATAAATCTTCATAAAATCACGTCTGCTGTGGAAAAGCATACTCCACGTGCGGACGTTGTTATAGGTTTTTCAACATGACTTCCAACCCATTTATTCTTGCTTAAATTCACCTTCCGGCAACTAAAAGACCATTTTCTTCCAAATTTAAGAGTTCCGTAGCATCAAATTCTAATTTTCTTACTGTCACTAGTGGGCCTTGAGCTGAAATGGTTTGGCAAGCATTTAAAGGCCAATAAATAGCGATGGAGAAAGGAGCCAGTCTGTAGAACTGTCGACCATTAAGTCGACGATGGAGTCATCAATGGGATGCATTTGAACTTGCCACCCATAAAAAATATGTTCTTGTAGTGTAACGCGCTCTGATTGAAGTGAACTAGTTTTTAAGGAATCAGCTGCCAATGTTTTAACCTAATAAGAAAATTATAAATTTTTTTCTTTAATGTCTAAAACAATCTATAAGAATTTTAAAAATCAAGTTTCAAAAGTAACGACTTTTTTTTAATTAATTCTATGGTGAACGATTTTTTTTTTTGTAGAAAGAACAATTATGATATATATTTATATATAGGAAGAAAGAGAGAGAGAGAGAGAGAGAGAGAGAGAGAGAGAGAGAGTGTGTGACACAATGAAGGGTGACCAGCTTCCTCTTCATGTGTTACTGTTCCCATGTCTGGCTTTTGACCACGGTGCTTCCTCCTCCGTCCAACTCTCTAACTGGCTGTCTCACAACGGCATCAACATCACCTTCCTCTCTCCCACCTCCTTCATCTCCAACGTCCGTTCCCTCCTTCACCCCAACATCCGCCTTGTCAGCTACCACCTTCCTCCCGTCGCCGGAATTCCGGCCGGCGTTGAACCAACTGTTGGTGATCTGCCCTTGCTTGTGTCTCTCTTAGAGGCCGTAGAGTCCTGCAAACAACAGATTACAGATCAACTTTCCCAACTCTCCCCTCAAGTCGTTATCTTCGACTTCATCCACCACTGGCTCCCGCCGCTGGCTGATTCCCTTGGAATCAAGGCCGTCTTCTTCTACACCGGCAGCGCCGGGTCCGCCGCCTCGTGCCTCCGCACGATAAGGCGTCTCCGCGCCATCAAGCTTATGCTCGCTGTGGATCGATTGCTTCCGTCAAGTCTCCTTGCAGCATTTTCCGGCCTGAAGAGATGCGATGTTCGCGATATGCTGCATTTTTTCAAAAGCCACCGCGGCGTGGCGTTCTCGTTCTACCAGCGGTTGGCGGCCACCATAACGCTCAGCTCCGCCGTCGCCCTGAAGAGCGCCACAGAGATCGAGAGGAAGACGATCAAGTACCTCTCGTCCCGGTGCCCGAAGCGGCTGCTGCTCACCGGGACCCTCGTGTCAAAGGCTCCTCACGAAGGACTCGAGCCTCGGTGGGATTGGGAAGAATGGCTGAGCAAGTACCCAGCAGGATCGGTGGTCTTCTGCTCGGTAGGCAGTGAGGTCGGTCTACCGGACGAGCAGTTTACCGAGATAGTCGCCGGATTGGAGATGAGTGGCTTGCCATTCTTGCTGATCATGGACCTTCCGCCGACGTCCAAAGCGAAGGTTGTGGTGGAAGAGAGGTTGGGAGGAAAAGGGATGGTATGTAAAGGGTGGAAGCAGAAGCAGCAGCAGCAGCACATCTTGCGGCATTCTTCCGTCGGAGTTTACGTCGGTCATGGTGAACTGAGCTCGATGCTGGAGGCGGTGGCCGGCGGGTGTCAAGTGGTGGTGCTGCCGACGAAAGGAGATGTGGCTTCGGATGCGAAGGTAATGGTGGGGGAGCTTAAGGCTGGGGTGGCGGTCAAGGTGAGGAGATCGTGCGGGGGCGGGAGGTTGACGAGGGAGGCAGTGTGCAGAGCCGTGGGACTACTGATGTCGGAAGACTCCGATAGGACAAAGAGGGTGAGGGCCAACAACGCCAAGCTCAGGGAGCTGCTGCTCAATGATAGCTCCCAACAGCACCACATTCAAAAGTTCATGGCGAAGCTCAGAGGGTTGATGGTTTCTTAGAGCATTAGTGACTAAATGTCATTGTCTTCATAGAACCTTGTAACATAGTGTTTCCTGAATCTATGTTTAATTTTGAAGTAAAATCACTCAACAATAACAAACTATTATGGACACTAAACGACCCCTTAAAGGAGCCCTGGTGTTCCTGGACATGGCCCCTCAATGGCAGACTGGGCCCTTCTGGTGGGCAGGACAGTAGGCAAGGTAAAGACTTATCTATGGCAGCTGGCTTGACTACCATTAAATATGTCTTGTCTGTTAGTTCTGTGCATTTCATGTCGGTGGTGCCTATGTCAATCTAAATTATCAAGACCATATATTTTTGCTTGCAAAAGTTCACATTCAAGTGTCACAATGTCCCTTAGTCTTCTATTTGTCTCCACCTTGAAAGAGGTGGCCTCTTTGTTCCTAATCTTCACTTGAAGAGTACAGTGTTGGTGCTTAAGAGATTATGTGGCATTGGTGCTTAGGAGATTATATGTTCTCTGCTTGGTTGACAGTGTTTGCACTCATCTCCTTCGGCAAAAATATCCAACCCCTGCCCAACTGACTGCTCTTCGCAGCCTTTTTTCTCATCACAGTTTCATTAGTTCACTGCATAGAGCAAAGTGTTGCTACAGTTTTTAGACAGCCCCTGGCATACACTTATCTGTTTTGGCGCAATGAGCTTGCTTTGAACGTGCATATGGTATCTTCGCCACTACATGCCCAACAATAAAATACACTGGACGACCTAAAACTATCCCTAAAAGTATATGCTGCCATTTCTAAAAATAATTAGAAACAATGGAGCTACCATTCCTACACAATTCCTAAAAGTGGTGTTCCTAAATCCTTTTAAGAATGGTCATGACTTACTAACAAAATTTATTAGGAATGATCGTAAAACATTCCTAGAAGTTTACTTTCTAGTTATACGTTTAGGTATATATACGAACAGTCAAGGTCATAATACCTCATGCAATCCCACTTTTAGGAACAGTGGTATGACAAAAAACCTGGTTTTAGTGTTCAGGTAGTATGACAAAAACCAGGTTTTTACTTTTGAAAACCTGGTTTTTGTTTGGATGAGAAAAAAATGGTTTTTGGTACCTTTCAAACATGATTTCAACCGAGTGATAGTTAATCTATAGTTCCACACACACACACACACACACACACACATATATATATATATATAAAGAGAAGAATATTAAACAAATATAGATTTGTTGCTCATAAAACATTACAATTAATGAAGATATACAAAAAAATATGAATAATTAACCTTAGCTCCAGCTCCAGCTCCATTTACATTGTTTTTTGTTATGACTTCCCTCTTACAAATAAAAAATCTACATTCTTTTTTGTTATGACTTCCCTCCTACAAATCAAAAATAAAATTCATATATCCAAATTCTCCCCTTATAAGTTGCATATTTAGAATTTTGCATTGATGAGACCCAAAAAATATTCCCTGTCAATGTTGAGACTGATGAATCTTCGGAGCCTCCAGCCACTATTGCAGTCTTCAAGATGAAATTGATACTGATGGAGGAGTCTCTATCTTCTGTCTCACCATAGATTTTCTGCACCATCAGCAACAAACTGAAGAAGACCATTTAAACAGGAAAAAAAAAACACTAAACACCAAAAATCTATTTAAGCAACAAAATAAATGAAAAGCAAAATACTCAAGTATAGGCCCAAAAATAAGAAAAGCACAAGCATTTGTTATTAAAGCGGATAATCAGCAACTAACATTGAAAAACAAAGATCTTTCAACGAAGAAAACTGCGACAAAGCAAAGAGAATTAATAATGCAACAGTAATGCAAGTTTCTTCTCATATACGTGCAGTTTGAAGCTACTAAAACCAGTATGAAATGCTAAACAAACAAAATAAGACCAAATAAAT
Source organism: Nymphaea colorata (assembly GCF_008831285.2). Lineage (NCBI taxonomy): Eukaryota > Viridiplantae > Streptophyta > Magnoliopsida > Nymphaeales > Nymphaeaceae > Nymphaea > Nymphaea colorata. The sequence goes on from NC_045140.1 coordinate 6,618,955, forward strand.
ATGTGGTGCGTGACAAATGCAATATATTAGACAACTAACATTTGCTATAAAGTAGAACTATTCAACACAAAAATCCATCACAAAATCATTAGATCCAGTAAGAAAAGGGATTAGCAAGCCCATGCCACTCTAAAAGTTCCCACCCAAGATTTCCAATATACCCTAAAAAACCTACCACCACGAACAAAAAATGGCATAACCAACGACAATCATCAACAATTCGGAACAAACACAGCATCTAAGAAATCATCAAACCATCAACCAAACGCAAAAAGACAAATAATAAGCTGATCCAAATTCAACTCCCTCTCTATCTCTCCCTACAAAAAGGGAAAGAACGTGGCCTCCCTCTCTATATGCCATGGCATACGTCAAATAACCATCTGGACCTGCTCTATTATAAAATCAAGCTTAAAAAGAAGATAAAATAAATAATTTGGAGTTCGAATGAAGAGAAAAGAACAATCTAAACAAAATGAAAAATTGTATGTGGTTTTTAGAATATTTTCAATCTGGTGGCATTTTTAAGCAAGGGATTTTTTGTCCATAGTTGTGTCAAATAAATAAATAGAACAATAAAAATGAGTATTTGTTGTAAGATCATATCAAGTGAACCAACAGCAACATTCTCAAACATGCTTCACATAACTCTATGAAGGTAGGCATACCAGTCATAAATTTCCAACCAGGATGGGGCTCCCAAATCAATGATGCAAATGTAAACAATCTTATTTGTTTCATAAGGAAGTAACTTGAAAAAAATCACCTGGTAAGAATAAATAAAGTCCATGATTTAGTGTTCTTTTGCCATTTTGGTTTTCAGGTAGGGGTGAACACGGCCAAGTAGAGCCCGAGTTTAGTCAGCTCGAACTCGGCTTGACTAATGAAACCTCGAGCTCGATTCGTCTCGAGCTCGAGAATAGCTCAACGGCAGCAGATCGAGCTGGACTCGGCAGTTACGCGTTGAGCTCGACCTCAACTGAAAGCCCAAAAATTACTACAGTTATTATTCTACATAACATAAGAACTAATCAATAAATGGCCCTTAATATAGCAAATCAACATTTTCTAGCCTTCCTATCAGGTATAGCCTGGTTGGCTTTTAAGCAACATTTCCCCTCCATGCCAAGACTCAGTAACCAGAGAATGCTAGATAGAGATTAAAAAATAAAGACAACAACTACCTACTTTTTCTTCTAACCCAATAACCTCATATGCTAAAAATTTTGGTGCATCCAAGTTGTGCATTGGTGTACTCAATTCTCTGTTCTTCACAAGCTGACTGCCATTCAAGAAAAAGAAAAGTCAGTGTAACATCACGTGGATGGAGAAACTGCCATGGAAGAAATTTGTGCAAATTCCACCAAAATGTAGAAAACTGAAAGCATATTAACAAAAGGTCCTCAACCATGTGCAATAATCACAATGCCTTTCAGGTCTTCAAGACCAAGCAAATTGTGAGGCATGACTAATGAGTTTTACGCACTAGTTGACTCTCAAGCCTCAAATTATTCTATGTCCAGAAAGCTGTAATCTCATGAGGCTCAACTCAGATATATCAGATAATATGCATGATCACTTACAATTGGCCAAGTGAAACCTTGGAATAGAGAAAATTCCTTACCATGATCAATTTAGAACAGCTCAAGCAACTTCCAGAAAGCATGGGATGAAAGATAAACCACACGGTAGAATATCTTCACTTGATATAGTAATAGACAACCATATAAGTCTGCTAAATAGATTTGGTGCAATCAACAGACAATCCAAGTGAATGATCTGATAAAAAATCCAACTAAAGTGTTTGCATCCCCAAAAAATATTTGGTTTTGAAGTGCTCCAAAAAAATGAGGTTTCATTTTGAAATGAGAGAGAAAGAGACTTGCTCGTCGATACGATGATTGACCTTCCTGGTGCCTTTGCTGGGGTAACCAATTCAAGGGCTATGCTTATTTTTTATGCATTTCGTTTTTGCTTTAAACATTTTTTTTATTCTACATGCGGTGTAGTTTTTGAGAAAAATGTTGAAGATTTGATGTTTCAAGATTTTGAGAAAGATTTGAAGAATCATTTGAGAGAGTAAAACATTTTGATTTGACAAATTTTGAATTGAGAAAACTTTACAAATATCATTTGAAAACATTTAGACATCACATTTTGAAGTCAATTTAGTGTTCTCTTAAGACTTTAAGTACGTTTGAGTTTTTGCTCTAACTCGGTTACTACTTATTTAGAGCTTCATCTCGTCTTGTTTAAGTTCTTTTAGAAATGTGCTTGTGATCATTCGTGATGGTAAGTGAATATAAATGTAACCTAGCCATATTTCAAGTGAAAGTTTGGAGGAGAAGCCAAAAAAGAAAATAAAGTCAGCCAAGAAGGGGAAAAAAGATAAAAAAAAATATATCCCAAACAATAGCTCAGGCAACAAGAAAGGAAATATGCTCATATTCATACAAAGATTATTACCTAGGCATTGAAGAAGACAAAGACGTGAAGGGTTTACTTAAGGAGTTCATCAAGTATGTTAGAACCACTTGCCCACGTGTTCACCTCACAACATTCATCAGTGAATCTGGGTGAATAATGGAGCCTTGTTTTGCGACTTTCCAAAAAGTCTCAAAGGCATTGCTGCACAATGGTACAAAAAAATATTAACCCAGTTGAATTCAAGGAATTCAATAGATTGGTCAACATGTTCGTTGAAAGATTTGAGCAAAATGTTCTCATAACTCCAACCCTCAGTACTCTTTGCTGTCTTTGTCAGAAACAAGAAGAAAAGACTTGAAAATTTATCTAAAGATGGAGAATTCAATGCAACAAGATGAAGGTGTCTACCTTTGAAACACAAGCTCTGTCACTTGTCAGAAAAAATTCTTGCCCAATCAAGAATTTTGCTGATTTAATTAAACAAGCAAATACAACAAAAGAAGAAATTAAAGAAACTGATTTTGATGGAATTATTTCACCCAAGTACAAGGAAGAGGGCAAGAAAGGAGGTAAAGCCCAGTTACCCACCCATTGCATAGCAAATGCCGGCACACAAAAAGATAACAGCAACGACTATAAGCATCGTAAAAAATGAACCATAAGAAAAGCACACAACCACCCAAGGAACACGAAGAAGAAAAGAACAAACACCTAGGCTGGAGTTATGATCGGAAGTTCACTCCCTTTAGTCAACCTCACGAGAAGATCCTGGAATATCTCATTGCCAAAGGAACTGTCGTCCTATCAAAAGTTTCAAAACCTTCAAAAATAATGGTAAATGATAATGAAGACTATGTAAGTTTTATCGTGCCTCTAGTCATGTCACTGAAGAATTTTTCGTCTTCAAGAATATCATCTAAGATTTCATTAACAAAGATTTTAAGGTTGATGATGATAGCATTCCTGAAGTACTAATGAATCTATTCCTTGATCATGAAAAGGCAACAATCACCACAATCATAGTGGTCACTCTGCTCCCATATCATCCGTAGAAGCACATACAACCTTGTGATGAAGACAGATCACACCAAGTCATGGTAACCAATCGAGGTAAGGAACATCTAGATTTCATTGGTATGATGAACAACAAGGCAGGAAGTTCATCCAGAAATCTCGACATGATTCTCAAGAATTTTCTTCTGCAAGGCAACGATAAGTCATCAGATGGCTCCTCAAATGATAATTCAAGTTATTTAGATGATGTCATTCCTTTGAAAAAAGGTCTTATTGAGGAAGACTAGATTCAAACCTCCAAAGACCAGTCAATCACTTTTACAAAATATGATCTTTAAGAATGAGGATATTACCAGGAAGATGCTCTCTACATTGCCATCAAGTTGATAAAATGAATGTGCCACATGTATTGATCGATTGAGAAAATGGCTTAAATATTTTTCTTAATCTCATGGCCAAGGTTTTGAGCTTCTGTGAAGACAAATATCACCCAATCAAACCAAGATCTAAGGATATGACAGTTGAAGTATAAATAGCAAAGGAACCCTCATCATTGATGTGATCGTCAAATGCACCCGTCATTGCATTTCATTTCATGTGGTAGATGCACCCGCATCATAAAACTTGCTCCTAGGGGCGGCCTTGGATCTGCAAAGTACGATGTATCTCATCTTCTCTTCACCAATGCCTCAAGTGGATTTTTGGTCCATCTAACATCACCGCACATGTAGAAGACCTGGTCGAGAGAGGTTGGTATAGCCAATGCTCCCTAGACCAATTGGTTCAGTAGATGTACCTCACAAAAGGACAACGAAAGAAGCCCCCTTGAAAGAATGTATCTTGAGTATGGAGATACATAAATCGTTATGGAGATAGGTAAATCGTTTGGAAGTGTCTATACTGTCTCAAGCAGTCATTGAACTATCAAGAATATCCCTTATGCTCATTTCATGAAAAACCTTAAAAGATTTAAGTTGCTTTTGAAATGTGACTATCGTCCGTTCACTGGCTTCATGAAGAATGAAGATGACATCTTACAACTAATCACCATCTCCTTTTAGATGAACACCAAAAGATTGGGGTATCCTGAGAAAGTTTGAAGAATGTCTTGTTGGCCAACAGTATTCACTTTTGTTTTCAAATTCTCTCATGAATTTTGTGATCTTAACTTGTACATGTCTGGTTCCATAAGAGGACCCTCTTTATGTACTAAGCGCTTTCCATATGCAATGCAAGTAATTTTTTGTTATGATTATCAATTTTAATGTTGTTCAATTTTCTTTTATCTTCCTCTTTGCAGGATGTCGGGACTTAACATGCCTTAGTTCCTTCTTTTTTCTTGAGAGTTCCCTCACAAAGCATATGCCAAAATAAATAGTTGTTGAAATACAACCTATGGCAACACTCGAACCAAAACGACCAGAATTTACTCAAATTCAAAAGCCAAAATATCTATCATCCTTAGTTAATGATTCAATTGAAGAAATTAATATTTCAACTAGTGAAAATCCTAAGATCCTTTAAATTGGCACAAGTTTGTAAGTATAAGAAATGAAAAAGTTGGTAGAGTTTTTTATGTCACCAAGAAGTTTTTTGCATTGACCTATGAAGATAGGTCAGGCCTAGACCCTAAGCTGGCTTAACATCATTTGCCTCTAAGTCCCAATTGCAAGCTAGTAAAACAAAAACTACGCAAGCTTGATCTTTGATTGGAAAGGCCCATAAAAGGAGTAGAGGACTTGCTAAAAGCCAAATTTATTCATACCATCATTATCTCGAGTGGTAGGCTAACATCATGGTTGTTCCCAAAAAGAATGGCAAGGTCAAGTTATGCATTAACGTTCGAGACCTAGATAAAGTCACACCGTAGGAAGATTACCCTCTTCCAAACATCGATCTATTGGTAAATAGTACTATAGGTCATGTCATACTCTTTTTTATGGATAGATATTCATGATACAACCAAATCAAATTGGAGATCAAGGATCTGTCTAAAACCATCTTTACCATGCCTTTGGGCACTTTCTGTTACACAATAATGTCATTTGGATTAAAGAATGTTGGAGCAACTTATCAAGGGTCATGGCTGCCACCTTCTATTACCAAATGCATAAAATCATGGATGTGTATATTGATGGCATCTTAATTAAATCTAAGACCAGGGAGGATCACATTGAAACTCTCAAAAGTGTGTGTGTGGAGTTGAATCTGTTAAACTCTTAGGTTTTATGATCAGTAAAAAGGGGTTCAAAATGGATCTTACCAAAGTTAAAGCAAACATCGACATGTCACAACTCACTAATATCAAAGAACTACAAAATTTGCAATGATGAATCCAATCTATCAGACGATTCATCTCCAACTTAGCCACGAGATATGAACCAATCAATCAGTTACTAAGGAAAGACGTCAAATTTGAATGGGGTCTTGAATGTCAACAATCACTAGAAATGATCAAGAAGTATCTTTTGAATCTACTGGTACTAAAACCCTAAATGTTGGGTAGACCATTGCTACTTTACTTCACAGTAAATGATTCAGCATGTGGCGGTTTCTTGACATAGTTGTTGGAAGGAAGTCGCATAGAGCATGCAAAATATTACGTCAGCAAAACTTTTATCCAATATGAAAAGAAGTACTCTCTCATGAAAAAAACTTGTCTAGCATTGGTTTGAAAGTGTTAGAAGCTGAGACATTATTTATTAGCTTGTGAAGTCAAAATATTCTCCAAACTAAATCCTCTTAAGTATATCTTGGAGTAACCATTGCTTAATGGTTGCATCGCCAAGTGGCAAGTTTGATGATGTAATATAATATTAAACATGTGTCCCACAAATCAATCAAATGACAAGTAAATGCAGATCAGTTACCAAATTTTCCCTAGCACGAATAAATCAAAGCAGATGATGAATTTGCTAATGAGCAGGTGTTAAGATTAGAAGTGGCCCTCATATGGAAGATTTTTTTTTATGGATCTTAGAGCAGGTATAGGCATTTTGCTTATCTCTCTGGAAGATGAAATAATTCCATACTTTTTGAAACTCGACATTACAAGTACTCATAACATGGCCAAATATGAGACCCTCATACAATGACTTTGTTCTTTGTTGAGTTTTCAAGTAAAGAAGGTGCATGCTTTCGGTGACTCTTGGCTTATCATCAACCAAGTGAATGGAGAGTGGCAGGTCAAAGAAGAAAAAGTTGGTCCTTAATCCATGAGTTTGAAGAAGTGATGCTGGCTCACATAAAAACAGATGGCAACCCTATTGAGGATGGCCTCGAGAGCCTATGATCTACTATCTCCTTCTAAGCCATCGAAGCAATCTATTTATTTGATATTGGACAATTAAATCATCCCGCTTTCGAAGTAATGAAACATGTTCATCATATCCATGAAGGAAATACGTCTTGGTATCATGATACCAAAGTTTATATTGAGAATGAAGAATTCTTGACTAGAATACCTAAAAAAACCATTCAACTTATGTCAGCAATGTACTTTATTCTTATCTGAGTTCTAAACAGTTATATGAGTTCTAAACTGATGAGGATTTAGTACCGAATACTCTTGGTGTTTTAGTGAGAATGAGTCAAAAGAAGTCATCAAAGAGGCACATCGAGGAGACTGTGGAGGCCATATTGGTTACCAAACAAATAATTCGTGTAGTATATTATTGACATATTCAAATAGATTATTACCACTTTACTAAAAGATATAAGAAATGTCAGTTGCATGCCCCTACAATCCTTGCACCGGTCTCTCACTTGCATTCTATAACATCTCCTTGGTCCTTTTCAATATGAACATTTGACTTATTCAGACCTACCCCTACAACTTCTAACGGCCATAAGCATTTCCTCGCTGCAATAGGCTATTTTACCAAATGGGTAAAAGTCGTGACACTTAGGACAGTAAAAGGTTGACTTGTAGTGTCCTTTATCTACATTTTCTGTGTAGATTTGGAATCTCACATGATATAGTATTTAATAACAAAACTCATTTAAAAAATAAAAAATAAATAAAGTAGTCACGTAGCAAATACCGTATCCAGCATCATTTCTTAACTTCTTATTACCCTCAAAGTAATGGGCAAGAAGAAGCCATCAATATGATCTCAATCTGCATCTTGAAGCGAATAGTAGAAACTGATCAAGACCGGCATGAAAACATGCATAACGCCTTGCGGTTATATCGCCCCACTATGAGTACTCCAACAAATGCTACCCTAATAGAGCTAGTCTATGGAACAAAAGTGGTTCCACAATTGCATATATTAAAACATGTTTTGAAGTTTGCTTCTCTTATAAAACTTCCTATAAATGAATATCAACAGAAAGGACTAATGCAGCTCGATTTGTTAGATGAAAAGAGGTTAAAAGCAGCTAAGCACGTTGAAGTCTATCATTAAAGAGTGACTAGACAATTTGCCAAGTCTGTTATTGAAAGACATTTCGAAGTGAATGACTTGGTCTTACAGTCTGTGGTTATCTCAGAAGGCGAGTTCATGGCAAGTGGGCACTGAACAAGGAAGGCCCATACGTTGTTAAGGAAGTTTTGCCCAATAACTCATACCGGTTGATTGATGTTGATGGGGTGGAACTCACTGATCCTGTTAATGCACTTCACTTCAAGAAATTATATGTTAGTCTTCATGTGTTCACCTTTCAATCAATGACAAATACTTGTATTCTCTACATCTTACCTCTTATTCCTTTGGATCTTCCTCAGTCGTAAAAATAATAATTACACTAAGGCATTCTTTTATTATTGTCATTCATAAACTTAAAAGCAACTCATGTAAGTAATGGGTTAAGCCTACGATGCAACCCAAGAGCAACTTATGTAGGTGAAGGGTTAAAGCTACACCGCAAGCCAAAACAACCAGCTCATGCATGGGGCTAAACTTGAACTCAAACGTGGCAAACCCATAAAGGTAAGAAATTAACCTGCAATAAGCTCAAATAGCCCAATCAAGTAAGGGGTTAAACCTTAGATGTCATTTCAAACATGTTTTATTTTCAAAATCTTGTGTGCTTATCTTTGCCACTAAGCACGGTATACACCAACTTAATAGTAAAAAGAGTCATATGTTATCACCGCAAATTTTTTCAAAGGATTATACTCAATTTGTTCAAACATGATTTCAGTAAATTTCAATCATTTTTATGGCAATTCAAATCTAAATTTGGACCCTGGACCCAAGGTCGCCACAAAACAAACCTTTTGATCCATATCTAAGTCCAAATCTACAGATCCACGACTGAATCTAAATACAGACCCTAGATCCAAAACAGACCTCTAGATCCATATCCAAATTCAAACCCTGACACTAGATCCAAAACAGACCTCTATACCCATATCTGAATCCAAAGCATGGTCTAAATCCAAGAAAAACTTCAGACCTAGATGTAGATCCAAATCCAAGTTCTAGATCCAAAATTGAAACCCGGACCTAAAATGTGAAGCCCATGTCAAAATCAAGCCCAACAGGTGAAATCGAGTTTATATTATTAGGAAAATGGATCCATAAAATCGTTCTCGAGTCTAAATTATATTCAAAACAAAGTTTGGATACAAATAAAAAATTCAACTCAAAATACAAAGTCGAGATCTAATAACAAATTCCAACCCTATATAATGTTGCACGTGCACGTACAAATATCCCCTTTGTTTTTCATCTCAATCTTGGCCAAAATGTTAGAAAATATGTTTTAAGCCCAAAACAGCCATCTACTCCTTGATTTGAGCATTGGATATTGATCAGGATGCTTTCGCACCCGCACAAACTCAATCTGGATCTAAAACGAGCCCGGGACAACCCAAATTGAAGCTGGACCCATTTTAAACAAAAGATCATTTTGCTCTTTAAAATATGCATTTTAAAAATACGATTGTTAAAAAAAAAATTATGTGGAACCCCACTTTAGGAGGCCAAGAAGGCAAGAGCCCATTATTGGCCCATTTTAGAGCCAATAGGGGGCATTTCGCCCTCCTCCCCCCAACCCATGTAACTTGACTAAACAATGCATGGCCCTGCCGTGCACTTTAGCCAAAGCTCACGGCCATGCCATGCGCGGCAGTGCCCTAGCACTATGGCGTGTGACGGCCTGGCTTGACAATGCCAAATGTTGTCGTGTACGGGTCTAGCATGGCAGCATTGGCGCTATCGTGCATGGGATTGGAGTGACAGCGGCGTCCTAGCATGGCTGAGACAGGGCTTGCACCCCGCGCAGACCCACCCTGTTTTGGGCTAAAAACTGGGGGCTTGATTAAAGGGGCATTATCCTTGCCAACACCCCTTTGGGGTGTTTGTAGTGCTATGGGCAAATCTACTTTGGTCAAGGCTTATTTAAAAAATAAATAAATTCAAAAAATACTAAGAATTCATATGAAAATATTGTTAAATTCAAAAAAATTCAAATGTTAAGTTTTGGCTTCAAAACTCTTTATAAAAACTCCTCAAATCTTCTCGGTTGAGTATGAGTTAACCCTTGGAGAACCTCTAGGCTTTATCAATTGAAGACTTACAGTTTTCTGAAAAGCCTTGAGACCATCCAGGGAAGAAGATTCATCTTCTCAAGCATTCTAATTGTAGGTATGTAGTCAATATCTCACTCATTGTTCTTTTTTTCGCCTCCCCATAATCATACAAGATAGCTCTAAAATCTCATCTTCGGACTTAACAGCTACTTTTGAGCGCATGAAGAGCATGAACAATGTGAAATAAAATTTCATTCTTCCTTCTAAAATCAAAATAAGTTTCTTTCTTTGCATATTGAATGTACGCATTGTTTATGCTTGAAATGTGTTCATGCCTAGTTGATTGATTTTCTAATTAATATGTAAATGAATGGTAAGAACGAGGGCTTGAGTTGAGATTTCTTTGCTATTATGTTAATTTTGAGGTTGAGATTTGTCCAACCCAAGAAAATTCTTACGAATATGTACATGTTAAATCATGACATTCTTACGTTTAGTATTTCTCTTAATCATAAGATTATGGATCTCAATGAGAGTTTTCTCACGTTATTAATTTTTCATTTCATGTATGCTTGATTTTCGTTCATACCAATGGTAGAAGAAATAAATTCTTTTGTGTTAGATGAAATATATTCTTTTTCATGCTTATATGAGAATACTTTGAGCCCTGTATTTATCCAAATCTCTTTTCTAAGACCTAAATTTTTAATTTTCATGTATTGACTTTATGAAGGCCAAAACTCAAGTAATGACTCAATATTGGAATCGTACATGATGGTCTACAACCTCATTCCACTTTCAAAAACTTTTGTTTTTCTTTACAAGAAAATTTATGACAAAATATGCAAGAAATGTAAGAAATCTAGATGTATGTGATGGTATAAATGTTTTTAGGTAAATGTTATGGTATGAATAAACAATTTATTTTTCAAGCATATAGAATCAATACATTCATGTATTCACATTCACTTGTGAAATTCACAAACGATCACAAACACTTCTCTAAAAGAACTTAAGCAAAATGAGATATAGCACTAACTAGGTAGTAACCAAATTAGAGTAAAATCTTAAACTTACTTAAGTTCTTAAGAGAACACTAAATTGATCAGAAAAAATCTTCAAAATACCCATATTGGTTTTCAAAGATTTCTAAATGATATTTCCAAAGGTTTCTTGAATTGAATGTCACTCAAATCAAAATGGCTTAATCTCTCAAATGATACTTCAAATTTTTTTCATCCAAAAGTCCTTGAAATATCAACCTTTAACATTATTTCTAAGCATCACACTATATTTAAGGTGAAGAAGATGTTTAAGTAAAAATCAAATGCATCAAGAATAAGCATAGCCCTTGGATTCTTCTGGTAAAGGCACTGGGAATGGCCAATCCTCGTAACAACGGGTGAGTCCCTTTCTCTCTCTTTTCAAAACAAGACTTTATTTTTCTGAAGCACTCTATAAACCAAAATAAACTTTGGGATGCAAACAATGTGAACATCCAAAAAGCGGAGATGGTTAAGAGTATATCTAATTCAAATTCAATCTATTGACACCCCTAATTGCCCAATCGGGCTGAATACATGCTTGGACACCTACTACATGACATGTAACCCCGGGTCTACCAACATAGGTGAATGTTGTTTAATGTGTGGCCTAAACTTAATTGTGTTCCACTAGAACAAGCTACCAAGACTCCATAAAATGTTAAGGCAACAAAATGATACAGTTGAGACTTTATCAAGGTTTCATGTGGAAACAAACTGCTACGTTACAACGTCAATTTCTTATTTGTGACCGTCACATTCAGCACATTACTATGGCGGCTTCCCTTTGGTTCAACATGTTTAATCATTTTTTAATACAATGTCCATCAGAAAAGTATAGATAACTGTGAAATTTAAGTAAATTGTGGATATTTTAAAAGAAATGTAGTGTAGGCTTTCTTTTCCTTCTATCTGGAAGGCTAAAATGGAGAAAAAGAAAGATCTTAACAGCCCATTTTCTTGCTATAAGATTTTTAGCGGTTCAACAGATTGGCGTCCCATTCCATGTATTCCAAAAATGGAAATCAAGCATCTAGAGGTCAAGCCTTTTGTGCTTGAATGTGACTCTTTATATCCAATGAGTAACACCAGTCCTGCTTTAATGTATAGATCTTCTTCCTTCCTAAGATTCCCACTGAGACTGATTTTTCGGGTCTTTTTTCTTTTTAGTGATATACCTACATACCAAGTCCCACTTTGAACTGTTTTTGCAAGTTTTTTCTCTCTCTAAAAGTCATCAATCTCAGGTTGCATTGAAGAAAGGTTGCCAAAAGAAAACACCCAAAAGGCAGACAAGTCAGGAGAAATTTTCACTTTCTTATCAATTTTCTCTCTCTTTCTCTTTTTCTTTTTTTCCCAGATTCTCTCTCTACCCTAAAATTAGTAGATTATAAGGAAGAGAAAAGACTTGAGTGACCAGTTCCGTTAAGAAAGAACATGAATTCAATATATTTGAGTATTTAGGAAAAAAAATACAAATGAGTAAATCCTTTTCAGTAATTTTACTGCACAATTGAATGGTAAACAGCTGGTTGCAGCCCTCAACATGAATGACACCAATGTGATGATTTGTTTGCATGCCATCGAAGATAAAACAAGGCAATTTGATAGTAAAAGGAGAAAAATATCCAAATTAGCTTCATCTTCTAATCTCCTACTAGGTGAGATCAAGTAAGTACAGTGAAAATATCCACGTATCACACAGCAACTTGAACCACACATTAATTGTTTTTATGCTGATTAGAGTACAGTAACAAATCATAAAAATAGCTCATGTAATTGAGCAACATAGAAAGGTGAAACCAATGACAATCTAATCTATGCTTTAACAGTAATCTGAAAAACTAGAAAACCGAAATGATATAAAAAAAATTTTGAAAATAAACAGATGAAATCCTTTGGCCATCTGAAGGCTGGCAAACAGCTGAGTTGATTGGGACTTGGTCGATCGGTTCGTATTCAATGTCAATCAGATGATGGTGATTGAGGCCTCTACACTACAGGGAATACCGATGATCTGCGGCAAACCATGATTTGAATTGGTGCATCATTAATATTGAAATGTTGATTTCAGTAAATGCGGACTGATATTCGCTGTCTGTCACTCCCTTTCTCTCGGGGTGAACAAAAAGTACACTTCAACCACTGACCACATGAGAGTTGAAGTTTCCCACCCTTCCCTTGCCCTCCGTCGGTTCCTGTTGACCCAATGTATGTAAGCTTAGCACTCTCACCCAGCTATTGGCATATAGTTGTGGTACCCACAGGAATTGAACTGATGATGCTGGTTTTTTGTAATACCCCAATGAAAGTTTAGTTGACCTGTATTGAAGACTATAGGAAAATTCCAAGGTTTTATAAATGGATTAGTTAAGTGGCTTGTTGTCTTCATTCTTAGCTCTTTTGGGGCTTGAGCTGAAGCTACCGGGGATTGAATTTTGATCCAGTAAAGTAGGAGTTTGATCTGTGTGAGAGTAATCTGGTTTATTATAGTGGTGTTAGAGCCACTTGCATTCTACAAGATTATGGAAAATCTTCAAGTGTTTATAAAAGGTTTTAGTTAAGGGACTTGATGTCCTGATCATTCCTAACCTTTTGGGGCTTGAATCAAAGTTGTTAGAAAACAAATCGGGATCTGCCTGAGCCTAGTGTGGGAGTGGGTATGGTTGTCATATTTTTCTAATCATCTACGCTATGCATCTCAGGGCTCTCTCTCTCTCTCTTTTTATGTACCTGCATATATATACCAATGATAGAACCACATATAATCCAAATGGTATGTCCCTTCCTTTACCTTGCAGCAACCCTACTAGGGCAAGGCCTCCTAATTTTATTCCAAAAAAACGCAAAAAAAAAAAAAGAGGAAAGAAAGAAAGAGATCAATTAGTTGGAAGATGGAGCCCTATCTCAGCGGTGGAAAATCCCGTGTCGTAGGGCAAGGTTTAAGGAGCAGGGCGACCACTTTAGTGGAAGGGTTACATTCCTATGTACATCAAGTTTTCTCCATGTGTAAAAGAAAGATGCCTGGAGACAAAATTAGGGGGCTTAGAGAGAGGCTTGCTTATAATCAGTTTCCTGCATCAGATGTCCTAATTAACACTCAAACACATCTCCTTCAGGGCTGTTGTTATCATCCCAAGAATATCATCAAGTATTACCTTACCCTCCATCCAGCCCTCCTTAGAGGACGTTTGGCAATAGCCAAATAGGGAACACTAGATTTTCTATGAAACACAAATCTATCTATTTTTATTAACACATTTAGAGGTTGTTTGGCAACAGTAACGAGGATGTTATTGTTTGATGTATACGTCCTAAGAGTTGGGCTAGGTTCATGAAACATTTTAAAAAATGTACCATGTTTGAGGTAGGTACATAGAACAATAACATCATGTTATTATTGTGAAACAACTGTAAAGTCCTTTAGCAGTGAGGAGATTTTGTGAGTGTCTAATAAATCTACCATAAAAATTGAATCAGATTCATGGAACATTAGTTCTAGTGTGTTGTGAATATATGTATCTCAATTTGATTCATAGGATACAGTGTGTCCCTGCTGCCAAACGACTACTTCAAAGTTGTTTAGCTACAAAGACATTTTGTGAATGTCTCATGAATCTGCCCAAAAAATTGAGGCTGGTTCATCGGGCACTAATATTATTGTTTTATAAACATGCTTCAAACTTTGAGACAAATTTATGGGACACTTATTTATTCTAAAAAATGCAACATTTCTGCTACCAAATGCCCACTTAAAGTAGTAGCATAGACGCTGCTTCTGTCCACTTACGAAAACGGCACTTTTCGGTTCGCTTCCATTTCTTAGCACCACAACTTGGACCGCATAGCCGACCCCTGGGGAAAAGGAGCCTCAGTAAAGTATCCTCTCTACTCCAGATTGTCATTCCCCGTCTTTCAAGTCTTCGCAGGCCATATTGCTGATTAAATAACCTTTGCTGGCTTGCAATCTGTTCATATACTTCCACATGAAACCAATGATTGAAGGGAACGTGCTTTTCCACAAGGCCAGCATCCATCCCTCTCGAAGTGAAGTGGGCATATCTTATACCACTAATTAGGTCTGAGACAAAAGTCAAAGCAACTTACCGCATCTTAAATTAGACTACTAATTCTTGGATGTAGACCAAAATCAAAGAACTTTAGTTCTTGTTGCAAAATATTTTAATAAAATATGGATATATTAACATGTTTATAGATACTATAACAAAAAGCGTCCCCTACTTTGAGTTATTTTTATCAAAAGCGTTGACTTTCTTGGCCGTAAAAGATTTTGCATCCACAGGAGCCATTAAATTACTTTTTTGATGAATGCTTTTAAACTTGGAAAATGGTTAGCTAGCTTAACATATGTCTCATATTAAATTACTTTAAAGATCTTATCTAAGGGGTTAAGTTACACGAAAATTACTTAACTTGATTATTCTATTTTAAGTATCGTCTGCTACCTAGGCAATCTCTAATCTAGTCAGTTATTTGTGTACGCATGTGTGTAAACCCAACAGGCCTTATGAGAGTTCATTAGGTACTATTGTACATAATCTGAATATTGCACATTGTGTCTAGTGAAGCCTTTTTAATTTTCCTAATAAAAAGTATCACTGTTGGGTGTGCGGGGTTTTCCAGTGACCAGTAGAAGGCTGATGTCTCATTGAACCCCTCATCCCCTTAAGGTATATGGTATGCTTTCGATACTTCGAGGTACCACCCCTACTGTATTTCAACATGTGTATTAATAGCCCCTCTTTTTGCAGCAGAGAGAGTTGATGTCCCCAGGAATTGAAAATAGAGATTGGCTGCGTACTAGCCCTTGCCCCGTCCACTACACCAACCCCTTTAGAGATTATTAAAAAGTATCATTGTTAGTTTTGATTTAAATGGTATCCTATCGATGCTAGTAAAACATCAAAAAGTCTCTTTCTTTGCAAATCAGACCGATGTAGGGGAATCGATACATCCTTTATGGGGACGTTATTTCAAGTCTAGATACATTCATTCAGTTGTGTTCTTTGTACCGTGTTTGGTCTTGCAGAAATCCTCTCTCTCTCTCTCTCTCTCTCTCTCTCTCTCTCTCTCTCTCTCTCTCTCTCTCTCTCTCTCTCTCTCTCTCTCTCTCTCTGTGTGTGTGTGTGTGTGTCTGCTTTAGTGGTAGTGCCCATGAGAGGCATCCTATCCTTGTTAATTATGTGTGACAAGAACACATTTGGTAGCAATTGTATAGCTCTTTAATTGGTGAAAATGAATGTCTGAAACAGATATCCTGTCAGGATTTAGGTGAGCGGGAGGTTATTCCATCGTTCAAACGAAAGCCACTCCTTGCCCCACGATCTACGTTGGTACCAAGCGGTGGGACAGTGGCATGCTTCAACTTGCATGTAGAGTCCACCTCCCTATTTTGATATAGGAGCAGGGGTGGAGCTAGAAATTTTTCATGAGGGGGGTCGAATTAAAGTTTCTAAATTTTGACAGGGGTCGACATATTATTTTTTAAAATTTTTATATAGGACAAGTGAAATTTTCTAAAATTTACATGTAATTTTTTTTCTTAAAATTCAGGTAGAGCCAAGGCCCATGCCAGCCCCTCCTTGGCTCCGCCCAGTATAGTAGCATAACCCCCTGCATGGCCTGTCACTTCATTAATACCTTGATGATTTCGGTGCTTGAAAAGGTGTTTGTTAGTCAAGAAAAGTATATACCGGTCCATAATGGAGGGAATTTATAACTTGAAACATGTATATGTAATTGAGAAATATTGATTTATAACTATATATATTTTCGTATTATTAAAAAGCAATTTCACTGCAAATTCAAACTAAAAGCGGGGACGAGTTGAGAATGGATGAGGTTAGATTGCATGTAATGTCAATTACTATAAGGTTTAGAGGGGATGCATCTGGCAATAAGATAGCGATGGATAGAATGGGATAATTATAACCTTCATTATAAAGTACCTATAAATTATAGGTTATTTTCAAGACTTTATTGGCGACAAAGCCCGGAGTGGGACTCTCCTTTGCACTGCCACCCCAGGATATCACAAGGGGACCGCTAAAAATTTGAAAGATTTTCATTTACATACCAATTTTTTGCTCTTATTTGAAAAAAAGGGTCAGGTCTTCCTACTTTAATTTTGTTAAGAATTTAGAGTTTTGAGAAAAATTGAGGCCAAGGTTCTTCTAGGATGTCTCTATCGCAAAAACCAATGGCTGAGCCATATATTGGCTGATGTGAGCAGTTGCCTACATCGGACTTAAAATTTTTCTTTATTTGCATGCAGGTGCCTTCAAGTATTTGTTTATTTATATATACTAGTGTCCATTTAAGGAATGAGAATTTCTGAAACAGTGCTCTTCATGCAAAAATTTCTACCTCCGCCACTAGTAAAAATATTAACTTAATATAGTAAGGAAGGAAAGGGCAAGCTACCTTTTGTTCATTAACTACTCAGTAACATACGTCTAGTCATTTCATGATCAATCTCTGAAATTGAAGGCATAAATTGGAAAGTTTAGGTCAACATTTCCTATCGATTTATGGAGAGCGATCTCCATGGATGTTCATGTGCCGCATGAGAAAGTGAGAGAGAGTATAATTGGAGGACATGTATGGTTAGGTTCTATTTGTAGACTTAGTGGTACCAAACCCTCTGAGTGGGCTCACCGTGCATTCATATGGTCTAAGAAGCTTAAGTACAGCCCTTCTTATGATTAATATGTTTGCAGAAAAAGGAAGCAAATGAGGAGACAACTAAGATACACCAAGAAAGTGTTGTAGATCTCAATTTTTCTAAAGGTCGCCTAGTTGCAAGCTACCACCTGTTTAACCCATCATATAGCCAGAGCTCTTCCATGGGAATTGGATGATTTATCCATTCTTGAGTAAACCAAAAGAAAGAAGAATGAAAGGCCCAGAGGGATTGGTTCTATTGTCATGAATCACAGTGTATTAATTGACGTATATCGACGGCCGGCACTAGGCATTAATGCAGTCCTGGACTTTGCAGAAAAAAAGACGTCTTGATGGTATCATACTTTTCCTACTTACTTCATGAAAAGAAAAATGAAGAGTTAGAATCCCTTAATTTAATAATTTAATTGTCTAGCTAAGCTTGCTTATTAATCAAACTTCTTTACTAAACAAAGGCACCTTCGATGTGGTGCTAATTTTGGTCTTTTTCATATGAAAAAACGCATTTTTGTAAGGAGAGAATGTTTCCTTCACATCGAAGGTGAAAGAATTTTCCCCATGAAAATTAAAGTCTAGTTTATGCCGGCCCAATTAATTTGTTTCCCCAAGTGAGAAGGAAACTCATTTTCCCCGCACTGGACCTCGCAATCAATTGCTTTTGTGAGAAATGGAAGTTGCATAGCAGTTGGATAAATTCAACTTCACTTGCCTCCAAACTAAGGCAGAGATGAGGCAAAATCATGTGGCTCCTGCTGCTCGTCTAACGCTTCCAATGATTCTTTATAAATTCAGTGGCGCGAAAGTAGTAGCCATTAGACTTCCCTTTCATATCATCATTTTCCCATCCTCTATTTTTGGCTAAAACAGATCGCAGGGCCTTTAGGGCCAATGGTGACGTTCAACTATTTTTTCAAGAACAAATGGCCTCTTCTAGGCCAATGGCTGGTAAACCGCCCGTTGCGGGTTCGAGGGAGATGGGCATTAAAACCCTTTACACAAGTCGACACAGCCCTATACCATGGTGCAAGGTAAAAAAGGGAGCCATTTTCATAATTATTATGTTTGCACCACTCAAGCTTGAACTTGGCATAGTGCCCGGTTTAATCGATCTATTCACAAACATTAACCTTGATCAACACCAATTAAATTTAATGAGCAAGGAGCTGATCGAACACATCAGTTGTGTTAAGACCAAATGCACTACTTTTACAGACTAATTAGAATTTGATTCTTTGACATAACCCAGTTCTCAAACAACCTGAAGCCGCTAGTTCTGCAAATATGTTTTGTTCTTTCGCCTTTTGACCTACTTAGTTTCATATTCTGTTTTCAAAAATCATGTCCTATTTGAATTCTGTTCATTTGCAGCAGTACCTTGTTGCTTTAACACGTTATGGGCTTTTTTTTTTCCTTTTATTGTAGGGCATTTTCTGCTTCGTGGTAGGGCATTGTCATCCTTATCAAAAAAGTAAAGTTTTTACTCTTCCAGTTCTATCCTCGTAGAGGGGTCCCTTTTCATATTCTCTTTGCTTAATTAAAGGGCATTTTCATCTTTTAACCCTTTGTATTTACTTCAATCCGCGCTATGCCTGCATATCCACCGTCTTGCTGTTACAACAGAAAAAAAATGACTTCGAACTTCTCTAAAGCCGTCATCAATTCAGTGCTAATACTAACTTTGTCGACTTTATGTTCTAACCTCAAGCATATAGCGTCTACACAAGGGGGTGGCAAGCATTCCTCAACATTCTTTTAGTGGAGGTCACTAGTGGGGTGGGAAAGATACCTCTTGGAAAGATACCTCAAAGAGGTTAAAGCTCATCACCCTTTCTCTTAGTCCAATGTTACTTTTGGACGTTAGGAAGCGGTATACCTGTCAGCTAGAGTATCATACTTCTACCATTTTTAGTTTAGAAGAATAATGTTTGTAACCATTTTTGTCTAGAAATATAGCATTTACATGAATTGAATTGGCAACCTAACTTTTACCAGTCTGTCAGTCCAACCAAAAACGCTACACCCCCACCTGCCAACCGAGAAATATGAACCTTGTTCTTACATGACTCAACCAATTCCATCAGGCACTCGCCATCTACATTCATTGTGGAACCTGGGTACTTTCACAAGTGGACAAGTTTTTTTCCTTTTTCTTTTGTACCCTCATGAAAATACAAGACTGAGTTTTCCTACTCCAAAAGGTTTTGGGTACTCTGGTTCGAGCCAATGGCTGGTAAGCAGCTGGGTGCTGGTTCGAATGACATGGTCTCGACCCCTTGCACTTCATCGCACGTATGATTATGCCACTCCAAAGAAGAAAATTGAGTGTGAACCTGAATAAGGAAGCCAAGCCAGGCCCAGACCAGTTGCTTGTGCCGGATAAATTGCCCACTTTTATGGGAAGGCATGTTTTGTGTTCCGACTCTAAAAGCAAGCAGTGTTATCCTCTTGATGGCTGCATCTTTCTTTTTTGTCTCTTTCATTTTGCTCCCAAAGAAGCCGCTTGCACAACTTGACCATGTATAAATTGTGACTGGAATGAGTTCCATGCACGGAAGGGAATCCCCTTTTACATTAAATGATGGACGTAGACCACTCACATAATGGTTTTTCCTTGGTTGGCAGTCAAAAACCAGCAGCCATACACCCCTAGTAAAAGCAACATTAAGGCCTAAAACTTCATTCAGTTGGACAAAATTGCACCCCACTAACTTTGATGTCAAGAAAGACATCTCTCTGTATATATATGCAGGTTACTTGCATCATCTGTCATTTGTACTGCATCACCGTCCCCATGGAAGCAGAGATAATAATGAATGAAGCCTCTATATAAGCACCACAAGACAGGTGCTATCTCCTCAACTCTCTCTCTCTCTCTCTCTCTCTCTCTCT
Source organism: Nymphaea colorata (assembly GCF_008831285.2). Taxonomy (NCBI): domain Eukaryota; kingdom Viridiplantae; phylum Streptophyta; class Magnoliopsida; order Nymphaeales; family Nymphaeaceae; genus Nymphaea; species Nymphaea colorata. The sequence goes on from NC_045140.1 coordinate 6,639,514, forward strand.
CTCTCTCTCTCTCTCTCTCTCTCTCTGTGTGTGTGTGTGTGTGTGCGTATGTGTGTGTGTGTGTGTGTGTGAAGCAAAGATTGCAGTGACAAGTTCCACCATGAAGAGTGATGCAGGCCAACCTCTTCAAGTAGTCATGCTACCATGGCTAGAACCTGACCACATCCTCCCCTTCATTCACCTATCCAACAGCCTTGATGCCAATGGCGTCAAGGTCACCTTCCTCTGTCCTCCCTGTCTGGTTTCCAACATTCGCACCAACCTGCACGCCAACATCCCCATTGCCAATTACACCCTCCCCCCTGACGTCGCCGACTTTCCGGCAGGCGGCACCGAAATGACCAAGATGAATTCGGCTGCGGGCTTGCGCCTCATAGAGGCTGTAGATGCCAGCAGGCAACAAATCGAAGCTGCCCTCCTGCTCCTCTCTCCTCAAGTTGTCGTCTTCGACTTCATCTACCACTGGCTGCCCTCTTCAGCAGATTCGTTTGGTATCAAGTCTGTTTACTTCTCGGTTGGCACGGCGAACTCGGCGGCCTCCTCCATGTTCCTGGCGAGGTATCTGCCGAGCACGAACCTCGGCCTCGCCATGCTCAGAAGGGTGCCGTCCGGGTTTCTCGCCGCCATCTCTGGCCTGAAGGGCTACGAGGTGCATAATGCAATGAACTACCTGAAAAGAGACCGGAATGCTCGACTCTCTATCTACGAACGGGTGCTTACCACCATGGACAGGAGCTCTGCCATCGCCTTGAACAGCTCATCGGAGATCGAGGGCACGTATATCAACTTCTTCTTGGCCCAGTGCCGGAAGCCGGTGCTTCTCGCGGGGTCGCTCATGGGCAAGCCGACGGCCGACGAGCTCGAGACCCGCTGGGAGAAATGGCTGAGCAGACATCCCAAGGGGTCGGTGGTCTTCTGCTCGTTCGGCAACGAGGCCTGCTTGTCTGAAGATCAGATCACCGAGCTCATCGCCGGTTTTGAGATGACCGGGCTGTCGTTTCTTGCGATTCTGAGCTTCCCGCCTGGGACGGGGAAGACAAGAGAGGCTATTGTTGGGGAGAGGGCAGGAGGGAGAGGGTTGGTGCACGACGGGGTGGTGCAGCAGCAGCAGCAGCGGCTGATGCTGAGGCATTCGTCAGTCGGTGTGCACGTTGGTCATGGGGAGTCGGGGCTGATGATGGAGGCGGTGGCCAGCGGGTGCCAGGTGGTGCTGCTGCCGGTGAAGGGAGACCAGTTCTTCAACGCGAGGCTGATGGCGGATGGGCTGAACGCCGGGGTGGCGGTGAAGAGGAGGTCCAAGGACGGGAGGTTCAGCAAGGAAGCGGTGTCGGAGGCGGTGAGGATGGTGGTGAGCGACGGCACTTTGGCTGCTCGGAAGGTGAGGGCCAACAACGCCAAAGTGAGGCAGCTTTTGCTGAACCAGAGCATCCAGGATTGCTATATCCGGCGGTTCGTGGCAGACTTGCAGGAATTGGTGGCCTCACCTCGTAGTGGTGATGACGAAAATGGTTACTTGCCATCCACTCATGAAGTCCTCTGAAAATTCTCAAGCATCTCTCTCTCTCTCTATCCCTCTTGCTTGTATCTTGGATTTCATTTGCTCTGTATGATGTAAGTTAACATGAACAGGAAGTGGGTTTCTTTAGGTTAGATTTTGCTGTGTTTCTTGATATATGAATATCTTTTTGGCATGCTTGATTATCAGGATGGTTGTATCTTGATCGCTTTTTCTTCTGGGTGTGCTGTGAGTTAAATTAAGAATGGGGAAGTGGGTTTCTTTAGGTTGTGATTCTGCAGGTTTCTTGATGTTGTTCCTTCCTTTCTTGATGTTGTTCCTTCCTGTTCCTGACCCATGACATGTGGTCTTTTGGCCTACTTTTATTTTAATGATGGATGTCATGCGCACATGATACGAAGGCATATAGGCTTATATATATATAACCAGCAAAGCTTGTTCGGTGGCATGGCTTTTTAGTTTTTATTTCGTCCACCAATTTGGGGAAACGGTGAGAAACCCATGAAATGGATGGCCATGGGCCTCTCGGTACTACGCTCACTGGGAATCATAATCAAGAGAGAAGGCTGAGGCACGTGCAATTGTAAATGAAAGTTAGGCAACACTTGGCTATAAGCACACTACACATGGCTGATAGGAGAATGAGTTACACTGCATGGTAAGAAAAAGGCCAAGTGTATTCATGGCCTACTTGTATTGGGCGCTTAACCTATTGTAGTGGCACTTAGTATGCGAACTAACCAAAATTGAGCTGAAGCTAAACTATTTTAAACTTTTCTTCTTTTTCTTTTTTTTTTAACTATGGAAAACAGAGGCGGAGTTAAAGAAAAAATTTCTAGATGGGCACTATTTCATAAGTTTTCATATCTAAAGAGCACTAATACAAATAAAAAAGCAAATATTAAAACAGTCAATGTAAAAATAAAGAAATATGGAGGGGCTCGTGTCTTTGCCACTGCTGGAAAACCGCACCCAGGTCAAGGGTCTTTGTCAGTCGCCAAACAGTATAAAACCCCGAGCTGTTCGCTTGCCCAAACAGGCTATTTATCAGTCAATCGTACCCGCACTTATAAACGTATTCCAATGAATCCGTAGAACCTGTTTGGCAAAAGAAAAGAATTTACTTCAAAAATTGATGTAAATTCATGAATGTACTTCAAAAATTTGTATAAATTCATGAAACATCTAATATACTCCAATCTTTGAGATACATTCATGAAACAAATTATTACAAACTGTTCTCATTGCGATCCATCATGAACGAAACCTTATCCCCTTAGTTTGACCATGGCATATCCTTTTCACCTCATTTATTTGGTGAGGGTTATCATGTGGGAATCTTTAACTGCATTTATAATGCATCTACTGGTGATGAAAATGGTAGCAAATTTGACTAGTGGGCCTTTCTTTTAATTTGCACACCCAATTATTTGGTGAGGTTTATCGTTTAAAACCTTTTTCAGTCTCAATAAAATGATTGAAAACTACATTTACGTTTGTCTAGGTCGCGTACATCTGTCAGTGAAAAAGGATCGCTTGGGTTCAGTGTGGGGAGCTGCCACAGTTGGGATTTCTAGCTACATAGTAGACGGCAGTAATCAAAGTCGAAAAAATCAACGGTTAGCATTGCCAGCAAAGGGTCCTGGTGCATTTTGACTCCCATGCTATAGCTCCTTGATTACTTCAAAAAAAACCCACATAGACTTATAACTCCTTGGTTACTTAAAGAACACACATAGACTCAGCCCATAGAGAGTCACCCATGTCACTGGGCCGTTTGATTTATCATGATGAATGAATGATAGAAAAATGAAAAGAAAAAGTTTGTAGGCATTTTTGTCGTCTAGCATTAGTTCATAAGTTATTCTCCTTGTTTTTTGCTCAGTCGTTCATCACAATAGATCAGATGGCTCTCATCAGTGAACTATGTGACATTAAATAGCTAGAATCACCATTTTCTCTCTCCCTTTCTCTCTCTCTCTCTCTCTCTCTCTCTCTCTATATATATATATATATATATATATATATAAAGTGGTATTTGTTTTGCTGTTCCACGACTTTGTTTTATTCATTGAAGATTACTCAAGGTGCTAAAACTAGAAATTTCTTAATAATTTCCTTTAAAGCCTTTTTCCTAGTAGAGTGGGAGGGGAGATTTACGTGGACCATTAAATCTATTATCTTCTTGTGGTAGGAACCCCCATTCCAAACTGTCCCAAGTAGGACACCCTCTTGTATCATACCAGTTATTTGCCGGATCACACATTGCCAACTTGGTGCACCTGGGTTCGTCTTATGATCCCCATGTCTATGTAGGTGTAAGACACCTGTGTGTAGAACAGCAGAACGAGTGGAACAACTCATTCAGCCGCAACTTGCCTAAGCGTGGCGACATGTTTATCAAACGATTCGTGTAAAACAGAAATGAGGACTCATGTTCAGGCTCCATTAGACCCGTTTGGATACCACAGAGAATAATATCTTAAATGCTATGTACTTTACCTTTCAAGATATCTTATAAAAGCTGATTGTTGGTGTGGTGGTTGCCTCTTAATAGTGGGAAAGAAATTCTGAGGGAGGAAAAAAGAAAGAAAGAAAAAGAGTGAAAAAGTAGTTTCGTTTTAAAATTACTTGAACTCATTCATTAAAACCTGTGCGCATTACTTTTATCTCTGCGCGAGTCTATATATTGACCAACCAAAAAATTATGGTCATGTCATCTTGGTTGGTTAGTTCCTTCAGATTTAGTAAGTTTGCTTGAGGGGATGTAACATAGCTGATCAGGCAAGCGTATATGGCTCATCCAAACTGCAGTTCTCATGGATGCTGCTTCCCTGAGCTACAAAAGTTGAAGGTGCCCCTATCCATCCAAGCCCCAATACAGCCCAGATCCTTAGAAGCAAGGGAAAATGAAAGAGAAAACCTTCAGGTCTTCTTTCCAAACGATGGTTTGTTAACCTCCTATTAGACTGTCATGATAAATCATGCAAACTGATAGGCTTCTAAAATCAACGGTTTAAGTAACTCAAAAGGGGTTGTAGCATCCAATTTGGGCATCGAACTTGGATGATTTTTTTTTTCCTTCAAATCTATATATTTGGGCGACCAGAACTTGTTGAGGAAATAAGATTAAGAATACAGGCCGGCCTGATTTGGTTAGTACAGTATTTTTTTTTTTTTTTAAAGTTGCCGTCTTATGGGCAGCTATAAGTCACCGGCCTTATTCACAGAAAATTGAAAGAAAAAAATTACAAAAAGGCACTTAACTAATAATTGAATAACAAGTCACCGCCCCACATTTAAAGCTTATCAAAAAGGCCCTCAACTTTTCAAGCCTATTCACAAAAACGACCCGCTTTTAAACAGAAGACATTAGAATGGAAAAGCAATTTACCGAATTAACCACCATAACTAATATTCAATCACTTTTTTTTTAAGAGCAAAAATAACAAAAAGACACTTAGCTAAGGACTGAATAGCGATCACCCCCCAACTTCTAAAGCTTATCAAAGAAGCCTCAAATTTTCAAGCTAATTAGCAAAAAAAAAACCCTCTTAAGCGAAAAACGTTGGAATGGATTTACAAAATTATCCATCGCAATTAATGTTACATCCCTTTCCATTTTCCTTGAGATAATATTAATTGCGATGAGCAATTTTGTAAATTGTTTTCCATTCTGTCGTTTTTGGTTTAAGAGCTGTTATTTGTGAATTAGCTTGAAATACATGACATTTCAATTTTAAATATGTGATTCATGTCATATTATATCATAGTCATGCATATATAAGATATTTTAACTTTATATGCATGATTTATAATAACAAATTCGTATACAGGACTAAGGCCAAATAGCCCCCAGTAGTCAGGCCAGAAGCTAATAGAATTGTATACGATAGAATTGTAAACGGGTGGGTGCAGTACACAAGGTCCAGCCTGCAACCCGTTCGAAGATATTTTAAATATGTGAGTGTTGGCCAAATATCCTGATCAACCAGATGAAGGGAATGCCATACAAAATCATTGTGTTCATGATTTGCTTCCTTTGGCCAACACTCACTGCATAGTAATTGGTGTAGATTTCCTTCGGTGAAGCAGGTATAACCAAGGCGTACCCACGGCCGAGTGGATAGCTGCTGCTCCCAAGAGGGTCAAGGTGTGGGGTTTCCCCCTTCAGACTCCAACGGACAGGAGAAAAGGATAATTGAAAATTAGAGCTCATTTATCTGAACATGCAAACTGTAATTTTCACATGATACGGGCTATTCCTGCCACCACATCAAAGTAGTCGTACATAAACTTACAATCAAAGAATATACCATCGATTTCTCTCTGCACATCTAAGACTGTGAGCACATCATCAGTCGAATATATCTTGAGACTCAATTATGCTGTGTTGACTGGAGGGAAGGAGAAAAAAAATACAAAAACACGAAAAGAATTAACATGTGAAGATACAAAACTTGTGAAGAGAGGTCATGCAAGAGAATACCAAACAGTGACTTACAGTTCATCCTTTGAGATGCGATAGTATCTCTCTGCATGCTGACGTTGACCAATAAGCTGGGCAAACCTTTCATCATGAGTGATCACTATCAGCTGAAAATTTTCTTGACCTTTTCTGTCTTCCATAATTCTGAGAAAAACAGAAGTTTATTAACATCACATGGTCACATATCTAATAACCTGTATGGTGGTTAACTAAACCAAGTTTCTGGACCATTTTTCAGACTCATAAGCCTGCTGGTGCACAGACTGATAAGAGTCAAAAACTAGAACTCAAACATCACAGAGAATGTTTGGTCCTGGCTCTCCATCATTAGGAAGTAAGCACCTATCAGTTTCTCAATACATTCATGTCTAGATTGAATATTATGTGACAATAGGATGGCTGATGGCTGCAAGAACTTAGGTCACAATATTGAGAAGATGTTCAAGGAAACACACATGAATCTATAACTAATACCAGCAATCCCAGCTGAAAACTGAAGTACCATTGTTTTACATGAATTGCACACACCTCAGGAGAGCAGAAGCAAGACTTTCAGAGTTTGGACCATCCAAGTTTGTCGTTGGCTCATCAAGTGCAAGTATGCCACAATTAAGACAGAAAGTCTCAGCCAATGCCAATCGAATTATGAGAGAAGCAAGAACCTGAATTGTTGATTACAGCAAAACTCCAGATCAATAAAAACTGAATTTTTTATTAAAGCAAACGTTAGTAACAAAGTTAGAAGAGGCTGCCAACTTCAGATCAATAAAAAGTTCATGCTATGATTCCAGACTACCAGTTACTGCTTGTTATCTAGAAGCAGTATTAAGTAAAATTTTTGTAAGTATTAAAAATTAAGTAATCTATAAAACTTCAGCAACAGATCCCTCATTGCTATACAAGTATTACAGAGAAAAAACAGCGTACTGCTTCTTTTCATCAAACATGGTCTTCCAATTCTATCAAAACATCACGGCTTGAAGGGGCTATAGTGAAGACAGGCAACACACCAAAGTCAGACGTTCACCAAAATAGAGAAGGGAAGAAACAAATCAACAAGCTTACCACTTCATCAGAACTTGAAAGCCTCGTGTGTAAGCTACGGTGATCTGTTACAAGGTACTTAAAACCGCGAGTCACATTTCATACTGAACTCTAGAGAAGGTCACAAATTATTAACTCCAAGGCAAGCAAGTCTTTTACATGGCGAAGAAGTTTATTTGTCTAGAAAGCTTGGTACAAAATAAGTAAAAGGTAATAAATGACTAAAAAAAGGTTTCCTTCTCCGTTCACAAGCTCAGGGTATTTATGTTCATTAACTTCATTTATTGTTCAAGTTCCTTATAAAAGGAAATAATGCAGACCAAGCAACATTTTCTGGTTAACTTGTCGGGGTGGGGGGGGGTTGGAATCTGTAGAAACACGAACCACAAGAAGGGAGCAGAGAAAGAACACACAATATACGTGGAAAACCTCAAAAAGAGGTGAAAAACCACGGGGAGGCTCTGACCTAGGGGCAAACCGCAACCCTAGGAGAGAGAAAATTATATTCACTTAATTCAACACATACACATAAGTGACAATATATAGAGGGAGAGAGGAGAAGCCGCCTAGGGTACCGAGCCCGCCTCGGTACCCGCGCCCCATAGAACCGGGTCCAGATATGGACCCGGTTCCCACAACAACATATTCTAACACTCCCCCTCAAGCTTGGCATACATGTCAAACATGCCAAGCTTGCTAACATTCTTTTCGAATGAGAAGTACAAAGCCCTTTAGTTAGGACGTCTGCAACTTGATCTTCAGACTTCATATATGGCAGAATCAGCTCCTTTGAGTCAATGCGTTCCCGGATAAAGTGACGGTCAATCTCCACATGTTTGGTCCTGTCATGTAGAACTGGATTATTGGCAAGATTAATCGCAGACTTGTTGTCACAGTACATCTTCATTTTATCTTCCAGTTCCACACCAATATCAGTCAAAAGGATCTTCAGCCACAGCATCTCTGTAACTCTCATTGCAACAGCCCTGTACTCAGCCTCAGCACTAGACCTCCAACAAACTTCTTGCCTCTTACTTCTCCAAACAACTAGGTTACCTCCAAGAAAGATACAATACCCTGTAGTGGACCTCCTTGTGTCAGTGCAACCTGCCCAATCTGCATCTGAGTAGCCCTCAATAGTAAGTTTGTCTTGTCGAGTATACAGCAGTCCTTTTCCTGGGTCATTCTTTAGATATCCCAACACTCTTTCTGCACTCTTCCAGTGACAATCCGTGGGAGCATGCATAAATTGACTTAGCACATTTACCGCATACGTGATATCAGGGCGAGTTAGAGTAAGATAGATAAGCTTACCTACTAGCCTCTGATATCGCCCTTTTCCTTCCTCATCCAGAATAGTGTCTGTCTTGATACTTATCTTAGTCCCCGATTCCATAGGAGTAAGATAGGGCCTACAACCAAGTTTACCTGTCTCCTTTAGTAAGTCAAGAGTGTACTTCCTTTGATTCATAACCAGCCCTGTCTCTGATCGAGCAATCTCTATCCCCAGAAAGTATCTCAGCTTACCCAGATCCTTGAGGTCGAATTCTTTAGCTAATCTCTCCTTCATCTTCCTGTTTTCTTCCTCATCACTGCCAGTGACAATCATATCATCAACATAGACAAGGAGAAGACTCACCAGACCATCTCTCTGCTTTATGAATAGGGTATGATCTCCATTTCCTTGCTTGTACCCAGTAGACTTCATAACGATCCTTAGTCTCTCAAACCAAGCTCTAGGCGACTGCTTCAAGCCATACAAAGCTTTCTTGAGGTGACAACATTTTCCCTCTTGAACATACCCGGGAGGCATGCTCATATAGACTTCTTCCTCCAGATGGCCGTTCAAGAATGCATTTTTAACATCAAGCTGATCCATGCGCCACTTCCTGTGCACAGCAAGATCAAGAATAACCCTCACGGTCTTCAACTTTGCAACAGGGGCAAAGGTCTCAAGATAGTCGATCCCATACTTCTGGCTGAACCCCTTTGCAACCAGACGAGCTTTATATCGATCTACAGTGCCATCAGGTTTATACTTCACGTTGTACACCCACTTAGAGCCAACTAAGTGTGTCCCTTTAGGGATATCAACAACTTCCCATGTTTTGTTCTTAGCTAACGCACCCATCTCCTCCGTCATAGCATGTAACCACTTGGGGTCATCCTTAGCATCATCCACCGACCTGGGAATAACAACTTTGGATAAGGTTGTGATAAAACATTTGTAATTTGTACTGAGCTTAGCATAAGAAACAAATCTCTGAATAGGGTGAGAAGTACATGACCTGGTGCCTTTGCGCAAAGCAATGGGGAGCTCTTCATTCGATGGACTTGGGTCATCCAGGGAGATCACAGGATTGGGATTGGTTCTATCCTCATCACCAACATCTTCCACTGTAGCTTTCTCATTTCTGACATAAACCTGGCCAAACAAGTGATCCCTGGCAACAGTGGGCTGAGCATCCACCGTGACCCCTTCCATATGACTGCCCTTCTCATTACTGACCGTGACCGTGTCAATCACACTGGGACTAACCTTGTAGTCCAAAAACTCCATAAACTGAATCAGCTTATCAGAGGAATACTCTTCCCCTTTGTTCCCAAGACACTCCCCCTAAAGAGGATTCACCGGAAAATACGACTCATGTTCATGAAATGTGACATCCCTCGAAACATACACTTTGGAAGTAGTGGGATCCACACATTTGTACCCCTTCTGAGTGGAAGAGTACCCCAAGAAAACTCCTTTAATAGACCGGGGATCAAGTTTTTTGAGAGTAGGGCTATGATTATGCACAAAACAACTGCACCCAAAGACACGAGGAGTAAGAGGCCACGGATTCTGAGTGGGCCACAGGGTAGAATAAGGAGACTGACCATCCAACACCCTAGTAGGCATACGGTTAATGAGGTGTGCACTAGTGAGAAGTGCATCACCCCAATACCGCTTCGGGACATGGCGTTGGAACATAATGGCCCGGGTAACATTCAAAAGATGACGATTTTTACGTTCAGCTATACCATTTTGAGGAGGGGTATAACTACAAGAGGTTTCATGAACAATACCCTTGCCTTTCAAGAAATCATCAAGGGATTGAGAGACATATTCCCTAGCATTATCCGTACGGAAAGCTTGAACAGTTGTATGGAATTGAGTCTCAACAAAGGCAACAAAGGTTTTCACAACTGCTGGAACCTGACTACGTTCTCGCAACAAGTACACGAACGTACATCTAGAGTAATCATCAATAAGCGTCAAAAAATAGTGACAACCACCACACGTGGGTACTCCAGAAGGACCCCAAACATCGGAATGAACTAAGGCAAACGGATGAGTGGTTTTATTCAATGAGATAGGGTACGAAGCCCTGACATGTTTAGCCAATTGACACACTTCACAAGCGAAGGAGTCAATGGAGACAGAAGCAAACAAATGAGGAAACAACTTCTTTATTAACTGGAATGGGAGATGTCCAAGACGCTCGTGCCATCGCAGAACAGTAGATCTATCATTCACCCCAGACAAGTGCCCACTCGTGGCAGAAATCAATGCTGAAGCAACTTGCACCGGCAATCTGTAGAGCCCATCAGTAACCGAACCAATCCCAATCTTCTTCCCCGTCACCAAGTCCTGCAGGGAACAGTGATCAGCAGAGAAAATCAGATTACAGTTTAATTCTTTAGTAATACTGCTGACAGAGAGTAAGTTCACAAGAATATTTGGAACATGCAGGGCATTGTGGAGACGGTATTTGTTCAACAGGGACAAGCTCCCTTTCCCAGCCACAGAGATAGAAGACCCATCTGCCATAGACACGCGTTGCTTGCCAGAGGAAAGTTGATATTCTTAAAAGAGTTTAGAGTCCCCTGTCATGTGGTGAGTGGCTCCACTATCAACAATCCAATCACCAAGAGAAGGGTTACCTTGATCAGTCGAGGCAACGAGGGCTTGGGCTAGCTGAGCCCCTTCAGACGTGGAGGACCCCTCAGGGGTAGTAGATAGGCGGCTGATGTACGCCTGTAGCTCCTTGAGTTGAGCAGGGGACAGCTTGGACTTTGCACCACTAGAAGAATTGCTCTGACTGGAATCAGACACAGAAGGGCTACGCTTGCCAGAGGGAGGACGACCTCTGACCAGTCTCTTCTCGGGATGAAGATCCCAACAGAAATCCACCGAATGCCCCAACTTGTTGCAATGAGTGCAATGCCAGGCACGACGCTGCCCAGTCCCTGAGGCACGGCTGACAAAGGCAGAAGGGCCATGACCGGTGTCAAGATGCATCACCTGGCGACGTTGTTCTTCAGACTCAACTCGAGCATATACTTCCTCTATCCCCGGAATCTCATCACCATTAAGAATCTGGCTACGAATAGACTCAAATTCATCCCGCAGGCCTCCCAGAAACAAAAACGTACGGTCCATCCATTCCTTTTCCCAGTAGAGGGAATGATCTGAACCGCACTTCCACTCATCAGTCACATGATAATCTAGCTCCTCCCATTTGGTCTTCAGGGCAGCATAGAAGGCAGCAACAGACAAATCACCCTGTGTCAGGGAGTAAATACTACGTTTAATCTGATAGGTGCGCAGATGTCTCTTCTTGCGACCATACATCTTCGCAAGCACAGTCCACATATCAAAAGAGGTCGGCTTCCGCAGAATGAGGGGCTGGATATCGGAGGACACGGAGCTGATAATCCATACCTTCACTTGGCTGTCCTCCAACGCCCACGTTGCCCAATGAGGATCAGATTTGATGGGCGCAGGTTTGTCGCCAGTGATGTAAGAGAGACGCCCACGGCTAATAATCCCAATCTCGAGAGCGGCAGACCAAGATAGGTAATTGTCCTTGGTCAGACGGATGGAGGTGACCTGGATCGGCACGTTCTCAGTCTTGGAAGCGCTGCCCGCGTCAAGAACGGCATCTTTTTGAGTCCCCATCGCGTCTGCCATCACAAACACGCACACAGCAACAAGAGGCACAGCGGCGAGAACGAGGCAGAGGCGACGGGAATGAGGCAGCGGCGACGGAAGGCAGGCGGCGACGGCAGGGCAGGGCAGCGCTGGGAACAACGGCGGCGGCGTTCCTGATCACAGCAACAAGAGGCACAGCGGCGAGAACGAGGCAGCGGCGACGGGAGTGAGACAGCGGCGACGAAAGGCAGGCGGCGACGTTCCTGGGCGGCGAAAAAAAACGACGGCGGCGCTGGGAACGATGGACGGCGGCAGCGGTCCTGGACGGCGTCAGCACTGAAACCAGCAATAGCGGCGGCGCTGGAAACGGCACGAGAACGGCGGAAAAAACACTACTTGCACACCAACGATCCCACACGCGGTGGCTCTGATACCATGTAGAAACACGAACCACAAGAAGGGAGCAGAGAAAGAACACACAATATACGTGGAAAACCTCAGAAAGAGGTGAAAAACCACGGGGAGGCTCTGACCTAGGGGCAAACCGCAACCCTAGGAGAGAGAAAATTATATTCACTTAATTCAACACTTACACATAAGTGACAATATATAGAGGGAGAGAGGAGAAGCCGCCTAGGGTACCGAGCCCGCCTCGATACCCGCGCCCCATAGAACCGGGTCCAGATATGGACCCGGTTCCCACAACAACATATTCTAACAGAATCCCAAGGCAACCAATAAAACCAGAATAGAATCATCATAAACAGAGTGAAGGACCTGACTAAAAAGCACTTTGCAGGAATATTTTATATGTATAAGAACTAACAGACCTTCTGGCCAGCGCTACATCTTCCTCGCATTTCAAGTTCAGCATCACCAGTTTGCATTACAACCTATAATTAAGAGTATCACAGTATGCATTATTGATTTCTGTTTCACCAACTGTATAGTAGAGATGGACAGGAAAATTCTGAAAAAGGACAATAAGAACAGTATAACATACCCGATAACTGTAGGATCGAGAACCAGAACCTTCAGAATCCGAATGAATGCTTATATAATCAATGTCTTGACCCCTATATGTCTGCTGCCATAATTCCTTTATTATTTTGTTTATTTCTTCCATTTTCATTGTGTGGAAGCGCATTAATGCTCTGAAAAGAACAAGGCATTGGCTCAGAAAAAGTGTTTCAGTAGCAAACAATGATGACCAGATCCACAGATGAAAGTCACAAATAGAATAATCCTATTGCTTTCATTATCTTATAAACATATATTTGAAGAAACTAAATTTCAAAAACACGAACTCCTGGCACACCAAAAGAACCAGTAAATTTAGTGCACAAAAAAGAACCTTTAATTATTTTCAAACGAAGTTTATGAACCCCCAAGATCACATTGATGACTTTATAATGCAGAAGACATAAATCTATGTTGTGAAGGCGCCTAGGTGGGCCTAGGCAAGCCTACGCAAAAACAGGCGACCATTTTTTAAATTTTGTTAGTTATGATAATATGTCAAGTTATTTTGATTAACTATTACTAATATTTGAAATGTGGAGAATAGTAATATAGCAAGCACAATCAACTTAAACAATCAAAAATTAATTGTTGACTTCATTGAATATGCAAAATCAACAAGAAGTTTAACATTACTCATTAAATGTAATCAAATACAAGAAACAGAAAAAAAAAAAAACTAAATCTAATCTCTAGAAGAATGAATGCAAATCCACAAGAAGGCTATAATCCATAGGTACTTAAAGAAAGACATGATATCAAAAAAAAGACTAACAGTACATAATAGTATGCATATAAGTTGCAACAGTAACAATACATATAACAGGTAGCACAATACTACATATTATACAAGGCTAACAGTATATACATATAATAGGTTGATGCAATACTATATAACAGGTATAATAGATTGTACATAACATTACATATGCATATATATATATATACATTGTCAATGTGTATATATATATATATATATATATATATATATATATATACATTGTTAAAGAGTGTTTCTGCAATATTAGAAAGTTGGAGAGTAGGACTTTAAATATTTTCTTATATTTAGCGGACTGAATCTGTAATTGTTATATTGCCAACCCAAATCACTTTTAATATGAGATTAGGGTTATGTGAAGAGCAACAAAAAAAGTTTCCTCTCTCTCTCTCTCTCTCTCTCTCTCTCTCTCTCTCTCTCTCGCGTCTTCTTCTTCCTCCAATATTCAACATGGCATCAGAGCAACGGACCTAGGGCTGTGCGATCTAGGGTTTTAAGCCTAGGGTTCCCTCCTTCTCTCATTTCTCTTCTCTTCCTCCAAACTAGGGTTTCACACCTAGAGTTCTTGCTGTTTACAAAACAAGCAAGTTGATTGGTTGGTGGATAGGGGCTAATCACGTTTAACATGTAGAAACGTGATTAGCACCCTTGTGTTGCTATTGCAGTCGTTAAGTTGCTGAAAACTGTTGTCGTTAAGTTGCTGAAAGCTGTTGCAGTCGTTAAGCTGCTGCCGTTGAAGCAGATCACATCGCTGGAATGGTGAATCAGATCAAACCTTGCTACAACATCAAATCTGACTCAGGTGCAGCCGTGGAAGATGTTCAGGCCAAAGAACGTCTGATCTGCTAGGGCAGTCTGATCTGTTTAGTCATGTGGTGCCTGTGCAAAGGTATGTCGTGTTGGCAGGCTTCAGTTTTTTTCCTGCATCGTTGAAGTGAGACAAGCTTGAAATCGTATGGAGTAGGCAGATTTCTGTTTTTCTCTGCATCGTTGAAGTGAGACAGTTTTTTTTTTTTGTCTGCTGTTAAACCTGTGCTTGTTTGCTACCTATTATCGACATCTGAAAGTGTTGCATGCTATCCACGTTTAAAACAGTCTACTTTTTTTTGTGCTTGTGTTCAACCTGATCCTTAAGTGGATCTCGTGGAGGTTACTGCTGCTGTGATCAAACTTTTATGTTGTCCGTGTGGGCCAGAGTCCTGTTGTTTGTGTAATTTGACGTGAGGAGCAGAATGACCTACAGATAGTGGATGTGAAATCTATAAGTTGAGGTCTTATTAGTTGTGGATTGCTGCTGATCGTAGATTTTCTGCCTATGTTGCTGCCTGTTTTTTTGAATTTCTTATTTGATGATTTGTTCCAGATTCTTCCGTGTCGTTGTGCCTTGATATTCTTTTGATATTCGTAGTCAGCTGGGTCATAAATATTGTGTGCCATACGTGGGTGGTATTAAGATATGATCAGACTATCACGTAGTTCGTGTAGAGCAGAATAGTAGATTGCTAGTCCTATGTGCAGTCGTGCGTAGGGTTAACTGGAATTGGGGCTGCAACATTCATTGACTGAAACTGTAGTAAACACTACATATTATTCCTTTTTTTTAAGATTTCTGTGGTCCGTAGAGTTACGTTTCTCGATTAAAGTTGACTGCTGCACCTTATACATAAATATTGTCAGTAAAATTCTGGTTGGAATTTTACTATGGCTGATGGTAATTTGTCTGACGGTTTCAATGACTACAAGATGGCTGGAAATTCCTTCTCTGTTAGTAGTACTCCTACCGATGACCCAGATATGATGTGAATGATAGATTATGGCGCCTCCAGGCACTGTTGTAATCAACCACATAATTAGTCAAATTCTCTACACCACAGCATGTCAGAGTGGTTGATGGCAAGTTATCTCTTGTGTTGGGCAGCAGTGATATTTATCTCCCACATTTAGGCATTATTACCCATGTGCTCTATGCTCTGTAGTTTCCTCTTAATTTGTTATCTGTTAAGCAGTTGGCTATTGATTTAAAGTGTAGAGTCAGCTTTGGTCTTGGTTTATGTTCTTTTCAGAACTTACTAACTGGGAAGATGATTGGTGGTGGCCATTAACGTAAGGGTCTCTATCTTTTGTCTGTCCCAATAAATGCTGTTGCATCTTCATTCTCCTCAAAGACTTCTCCTTTTCAGTGGCATCTCAGACTGGGTCATCCTTCAGTGTCCAAACTTCGTCGCATGTTCCAGGTACTATTGTATCAGAGTCCTTATTATGTGATGCTTGTCAGTTAGGCAAACATACACGGAGTAGCTTTCCTTCGAGTCAACAACCATCTAGTCAAAGTCCATTTGATCTCCTTCATGTGGATGTGTGGGGTCCTAGTTGGGTTCCTTTTCACTCGCGTTTTCGGTATTATCTTGTTTTGGTTGATGATTTTACTCGAGTCAGTTGGGTATTTTTGTTACGGAAAATATCTGAAGTCATATGTATTCTTCCTAAAATTTTCATGGAAATAAAAACTCAATTTGGTTTCATTGTCAAAAATATTCGCACTGATAATGCTCTTGAATTCAAATCTTCTGTTCTACTTCAATTTTATGCCAATCATGGAATTCGACCTCAATATACTTGTCCACACACATCCCAACAAAATGGTGTTACCAAACGTAAACATCGACAACTCCTAAATGTGGCCCATACCCTCATGTTGCATTCTCACATGCCTACCTACTTTTGGAGTGATGCTATTCTTACCGCAAGTTATCTCATTAACAGATTACCCTTGTCAGCCATCCAAGAACGTATTCTCATGCAACTTTTAATCCAAATCGACCACTATTTCATATACCTCCCAAAACATTTGGATGCACCTGCTTTGCACACATTCTAGGCCCAGACAAAAACAAACTTGTTGCCCAAGCCATCTAATGTGTATTCATTGGATACTCTGCCAATCAAAAAGGATATAAGTGTTTTGATCCCCATACCAAAAAAAAGATTATCAGTGCGGATATTACATTCTTTGAGTCTCGTCCTTATTTTTCCCCTTCGAGTCCTCCTCTGTTTGAGATGTCTATACATGTTCCTCTTCCTATTTCACCAGTGTCACTTGAGTCATTCCCGTCATCTCAACCTATGTCACATGAACATTTCCTTGATCCTCCATTGGTTTACACTCGTCGTCTTGGTCCCTCTCCCAACCGCCCACCACCGTCTTCTCAAGAGGAAAGCTCCACTGATCAGACTGATTCAAGTTTGTTAGAATATGTTGCTGTGGGAACCGGATCCATTCCTGGACCCGGTTCTATGGGGCGCGGGTACCGAGGCGGGCTCGGTACCCTAGGCGGCTTCTCCTCTCTCCCTCCTCTTTATATTGTCACTTGTGTTTAGTGTTGAATTAAGTGAAATATATTTTCTCTCTCCTAGGGTTGCGGTGAGCCCCTAGGTCAGAGCCTCCCCGTGGTTTTTCACCTCTTTCTGAGGTTTTCCACGTAGATTGTGTGTTCGTTCTCCACTCTCTCTCTTTGTGGTTCGTGTTTCTACATAGTATCAGAGCCAGCGGAGTTGGAGAAGCGTTTTTTCCGAGGATCGTCAAGTTTTTTTGTCGCCCGACGCCGTTGAAGTTTCGGCGCCGCTGCTGCCCTTGTGACGTCGCCCTGCTCTGCCGCCGCTGTCTTTTGTTCCGCCGCCGCCGTCCTCTGTTCCGGCGCCGCTGCTGCCCTTGTGACGTCGCCCTGCTCTGCCGCCGCTGTCCTTTGTTCTGCCGCCGCCGTCCTCTGTTCCGCCGTCCTCTGTTCGGCCCGTTCTTTGTTTCTGCCACCGTGGGTGGCCTCTGTGTTGCGTCGTCGCCTGCTTTCCGTTGCCGCTGCCTCATTCCCGCCGCCGTCGCCGCTGCCTCCTTCCCGTCGCCGTTGCCTCAGTCCCGCTGCTGTGCCTCTTGTTGCTGTGTGCTTGTTTGTGATGGCAGACGCGATGGGGACTCAAAAAGATGTCGTTCTTGACACGGGCAGCGCCTCCAAGACTGAGAACGTGCCGATCCAGGTCACCTCCATCCGTCTAACCAAGGACAATTACCTATCTTGGTCTGCCGCTCTCGAGATTGGGATTACTAGCCGTGGGCGTCTCTCTTACATCACTGGCGACAAACCTGCGCCCATCAAATCTGACCCTCAATGGGCGACGTGGGCGTTGGAGGACAGCCAAGTGAAGGTGTGGATTATCAGCTCCGTGTCATCCGATATCCAGCCCCTCATTCTGCGGAAGCCGACCTCTTTTGATATGTGGACTGTGCTTGCAAAGATGTATGGTCGCAAGAAGAGACATTTGCGCACCTATCAGATTAAACGCAGTATTTACTCTCTGACACAGGGTGATTTGTCTGTTGCTGCCTTCTATGCTGCCCTGAAGACCAAATGGGAGGAGCTAGATTATCATGTGACTGATGAGTGGACGTGCGGTTCAGATCATTCCCTCTACTGGGAAAAGGAATGGATGGACCGTACGTTTCTGTTTCTGGGAGGCCTGCGGGATGAATTTGAGTCTATTCGTAGCCAGATTCTTAATGGTGATGAGATTCCGGGGATAGAGGAAGTATATGCTCGTGTTGAGTCTGAAGAACAACGTCGCCAGGTGATGCATCTTGACACTGGTCATGGCCCTTCTGCCTTTGTCAGCCGTGCCTCAGGGACTGGGCAGCGTCCTGCCCGACATTGCACTCATTGCCACAAGTTGGGGCATTCTGTGGATTTCTATTGGGATCTTCATCCCGAGAAGAGACTGGTCAGAGGTCGTCCTCCCTCTGGCAAGCGTAGCCCTTCTGTGTCTGATTCCAGTCAGAGCAATTCTTTTAGTGGTGCAAAGTCCAAGTTGTCCCCTGCTCAACTCAAGGAGCTACAGGCGTACATCAGCCGTCTATCTACTACCCCTGAGGAGTCCTCCACGTCTGAAGGGGCTCAGCTAGCCCAAGCTCTCGTTGCCTCGGCTGATCAAGGTAACCCTTCTCTTGGTGATTGGATTGTTGATAGTGGAGCCACTCACCACATGACAGGGGACTCTAAACTCTTTCAAGAATATCAACTTTCCTCTGGCAAGCAACGCGTGTCTATGGCAGATGGGTCTTCTATCTCTGTGGCTGGGAAAGGGAGCTTGTCCCTGTTGAACAAATACCGTCTCCACAATGCCCTGCATGTTCCAAATATTCCTGTGAACTTACTCTCTGTCAGCAATATTACTAAAGAACTTAACTGTAATCTGATTTTCTCTGCTGATCATTGTTCCCTGCAGGACTTGGTGACGGGGAGGAAGATTGGGATTGGTTCGGTTACTGATGGGCTCTACAGGCTGCCGGTACAAGTTGCTTCAGCATTGATTTCTGCCACGAGTGGTCACTTGTCTGGTGTGAGCGATAGATCTACTGTTCTACGATGGCACGAGCGTCTTGGACATCTCCCCTTCCAGTTAATAAAGAAGTTGTTTCCTCATTTGTTTGCTTTTGTCTCCATTGACTCCTTCGCTTGTGAAGTGTGTCAATTGGCTAAACATGTCAGGGCTTCGTACCCTATTTCTTTGAATAAAACCACTCATCCGTTTGCCTTAGTTCATTCCGATGTTTGGGGTCCTTCTGGAGTACCCACGTGTGGTGGTTGTCACTATTTTTTGACGCTTATTGATGATTACTCTAGATGTACGTTCGTGTACTTGTTGCGAGAACGTAGTGAGGTTCCAGCAGTTGTGAAAAACTTTGTTGCCTTTGTTGAGACTCAATTCCATACTACTGTTCAAGCTTTCCGTACGGATAATGCAAGGGAATATGTCTCCCAATCCCTTGATGAATTCTTGAAAGGCAAGGGTATTGTTCATGAAACCTCTTGTAGTTATACCCCTCCTCAAAATGGTATAGCTGAACGTAAAAATCGTCATCTATTGAATGTTACCCGGGCCATTATGTTCCAACGTCATGTCCCGAAGCGGTATTGGGGTGATGCACTTCTCACTAGTGCACATCTCATTAACCGTATGCCTACTAGGGTGTTGGATGGTCAGTCTCCTTATTCTACCCTGTGGCCCACTCAGAATCCGTGGCCTCTTACTCCTCGTGTCTTTGGGTGCAGTTGTTTTGTGCATAATCATAGCCCTACTCTCAAAAAACTTGATCCCCGGTCTATTAAAGGAGTTTTCTTGGGGTATTCTTCCACTCAGAAGGGGTATAAATGTGTGGATCCCACTACTTCCAAAGTGTATGTTTCGAGGGATGTCACATTTCATGAACATGAGTCGTATTTTTCGGTGAATCCTCTTCAGGGGGAGTGTCTTGGGAACAAAGGGGAAGAGTATTCCTCTAATCAGCTAATTCAGTTTATGGAGTTTTTGGATTACAAGGTTAGTCCCAGTGTGATTGACACGGTCATGGTCAGTAATGAGAAGGGCAGCCATATGGAAGGGGTCACGGTGGATGCTCAGCCCATTGTTGCCCGGGATCACTTGTTTGGCCAGGTTTATGTCAGAAAGGAGAAAGCTACAGTGGAAGATGTTGGTGATGAGGATAGAACCAATCCCAATCCTGTGATCTCCCCGGATGATCCAAGTCCATCGAATGAAGAGCTCCCCATTGCTGTGCGCAAAGGCACCAGGTCATGTACTTCTCACCCTATTCAGAGATTTGTTTCTTATGCTAAGCTCAGTACAAATTACAAATGTTTCATCACAACCTTATCCAAAGTTGTTATTCCCAGGTCGGTGGATGATGCTAAGGATGATCCCAAGTGGTTACATGCTATGACAGAGGAGATGGGTGCGTTAGCTAAGAACAAAACATGGGAAGTTGTTGATATCCCTAAAGGGACACACTTAGTTGGCTCTAAGTGGGTTTACAACGTGAAGTACAAACCTGATGGCACTGTAGATCGATATAAAGCTCGTTTGGTTGCAAAGGGGTTCAGCCAGAAGTATGGGATCGACTATCTTGAGACCTTTGCCCCTGTTGCAAAGTTGAAGACCGTGAGGGTTATTCTTGCTCTTGCTGTGCACAGGAAGTGGCGTATGGACCAGCTTGATGTTAAAAATGCGTTCTTGAACGGCCATCTGGAGGAAGAAGTCTATATGAGCATGCCTCCCGGGTATGTTCAAGAGGGAAAATGTTGTCACCTCAAGAAAGCTTTGTATGGCTTGAAGCAGTCGCCTAGAGCTTGGTTTGAGAGACTAAGGATCGTTATGAAGTCTACTGGGTACAAGGAAGGAAATGGAGATCATACCCTATTCATAAAGCAGAGAGATGGTCTGGTGAGTCTTCTCCTTGTCTACGTTGATGATATGATTGTCACTGGCAGTGATGAAGAAGAAAACAGAAAGATGAAGGAGAGATTAGCTAAAGAATTCGACCTCAAGGATCTGGGTAAGCTGAGATACTTTCTGGGGATAGAGATTGCTCGATCAGAGACAGGGCTGGTTATGAATCAAAGGAAGTACACTCTTGACTTACTAAAGGAGACAGGCAAACTTGGTTGTAGGCCCTATCTTACTCCTATAGAGTCGGGAACTAAGATAAGTATCAAGACGGGCACTATTCTGGATGAGGAAGGAAAAGGGCGATATCAGAGGCTAGTAGGTAAGCTTATCTATCTTACTCTAACTCGCCCTGATATCACGTATGCGGTAAATGTGCTAAGTCAATTTATGCATGCTCCCACGGATTGTCACTGGAAGAGTGCAGAAAGAGTGTTGGGATATCTAAAGAATGACCCAGGAAAAGGACTGCTGTATACTCGACAAGACAAACTTACTATTGAGGGCTACTCAGATGCAGATTGGGCAGGTTGCACTGACACAAGGAGGTCTACTACAGGGTATTGTATCTTTCTTGGAGGTAACCTAGTTGTTTGGAGAAGTAAGAGACAAGAAGTATGCTCGAGGTCTAGTGCTGAGGCTGAGTACAGGGCTGTTGCAATGGGGGTTACAGAGATGCTGTGGCTGAAGATTCTTTTGACTGATATTGGTGTGGAACTGGGAGATAAAATGAAGATGTACTGTGACAACAAGTCTGCGATTAATCTTGCCAATAATCCAGTTCTGCATGACAGGACCAAACATGTGGAGATTGACCGTCATTTTATCCGGGAACGCATTGACTCAAAGGAGCTGATTCTGCCATATATGAAGTCTGAAGATCAAGTTGCAGACGTCCTAACTAAAGGGCTTTGTACTTCTTCATTCGAAAAGAATGTTAGCAAGCTTGGCATGTTTGACATGTATGCCAAGCTTGAGGGGGAGTGTTAGAATATGTTGCTGTGGGAACCGGATCCATTCCTGGACCCGGTTCTATGGGGCGCGGGTACCGAGGCGGGCTCGGTACCCTAGGCGGCTTCTCCTCTCTCCCTCCTCTTTATATTGTCACTTGTGTTTAGTGTTGAATTAAGTGAAATATATTTTCTCTCTCCTAGGGTTGCGGTGAGCCCCTAGGTCAGAGCCTCCCCGTGGTTTTTCACCTCTTTCTGAGGTTTTCCACGTAGATTGTGTGTTCGTTCTCCACTCTCTCTCTTTGTGGTTCGTGTTTCTACAAAGTTTAAATGATGAACACTATGCAGATGATCTCCCTATTGCTATTCGTAAGGCAAGCGACAGTGCACACTACACATGATTTCTAACTTTGTCTCTACTGACCATTTGAGTACAAGTTTGGTGCAGTTTGATCGAGCTCTGTCTAGTCACATGGTCTCATCTTCTCACCATCAAGCCCTATTAGATCCACGGTGGCGGCAAGCCATGCAGGAAGAAATGGATGTTCTTATCTCTCGAGAGACTTGGGAATTGGTGGATCCCCCGAGGCATTGTGATGTGGTTGGCTCCAAGTGGGTGTTCACGATCAAGTATCATTCTGATAGTCCAGTTGAACGATTCAAGGCACGTCTTGTCGCTAAAGGATATACACAGACTTATGGTGTCAACTTCTTTGAGACTTTCACCCATGGCTCGATTGGACTCTATTCTACTTATTATATCTCTTGTTGTCCAGCGAGAGTGACCTTTATTTCAGCTGGACGTGAAAAATGCTTTTCTTTATGGAGATCTTTCTGAAACTGTCTATATGCAGCAACTACCTGGTTTTGAGCGACAGAGGGAGTGTTCCAAGATATGCAAATTAAAGAGGCTATTTATGGGCTTAAACAGAGTCCCCGTGCATGGTTTTATAAGCTATCTGAGGTCTTATCTAAATGTGGCTTTCGTCGATCTCAACTTGATCATTCATTGTTTATCAAGCAAGGTCAATCTGGTATAGTGATATTGATTGTTTACGTTAATGATATTGTTTTCACCAGGGAAAGTAATCAAGAGATAGCTCAGACAAAGGAGTTTCTTCAGAAACACTTTGTCATAAAAGACCTTGGACAACTCCGTTATTTCTTTGGTATTGAGGTGGAGAGAAAATATGCTCTTGATCTTCTGCAGGAAATAGGTTTTTTGAGGGCTAAACCTGCCACTCTTTCCATGAACCCTCGCATTCATGTACATGATGATGAATGAGAGCCTTTTGACTCTAGATCTTACAGATCTCTGATAGGAAAACTGCTATATTTGACTGTCACTCGCCCTGACATTAGCTTCGCTGTGAATAAGCTAAGTCAATTCATGGAGAAACCCAAGAAAGTTCATTGAGACGCTGCTCTAATGGTTGTCAAATACCTGAAATCAGCCCCGAGAAAGGGGTCATGGTTAAAAAAGGGAGAAGGTGTTGACATCGAAGAATATAATGATGTTGATTATGCAGGATCTGTAGATGACAAAAAGTCTACTATAGGTTTTTGTGTCTCTTTCTGAGAGGTAATCTTATTTCTTGGAGGAGCAAGAAGCAGAATGTGGTGGCTCGATCTAGTGCTGAGTCAGAATAATAGGGCTATGGCTCAAACTGCGGCTGAAATGTCATGAGTCAGATCATTGCTTCTAGAGTTGGGTGTTTCAGTGAATCTCTCAATGAAGATGTACTGTGACAACAAGGCAGCTACCTATATTGCTAACAATCATGTTTTTCATGAGAGGACAAAACATATTGAAGTTCATTGCCACTATGTTCGGGATTTAGTTCAAGAATGAATTATTAGCACATGTCTCCTCTGAAGATCATGTAGCTGATATTTTCACAAAGGCTCTTCCCATAGACGATTTCCTGAGAGGTTGTAACAAGCTGAGCATGATTGATATCTATGCTCCACCTTGAGGGGGAATGTTAAAGAGTATTTCTGCAATATTAGAAAGTTGGAAAGTAGGTCTTTAAATATTTTCTTATATTTAGTGGACTGAATCTGTAATTGTTATATTGCCAACCCTAATCTCTTTTAATATGAGATTAGGGTTATGTGAAGAGTAACAAAAAAAGTTTCCTCTCTCTCTCTCTCTCTCTCTCTCTCTCTCTCTCTCTCTCTCTCGGGCATCCTCTTCTTTCTCCAATATTTAACATATATATAATTTTATATATATAATTATATATAACATGTATGACAATACATATAACAGGAAAAACAAATTGTATTACCATACAATTTAACATAATAGTATATACATATAAGTTTATAACATGTATAACAAATTTACAATACATATAATTATATTATATAAGTACGTAACAATAACCATACTAATGTATACATATAACAGGTATGAGGTACCACAATACTATATAATAAACTAAGTGACCAATAGTATAGACATATAATAGTATACATATAACAGCATAATCAACATAACAATACATAAAAATATGTAATCAATACAAAATAAAGTACATAACAATATATGCTCAATTAAGAAACTTTAATTGAAAGGGAAGGTGACTTTTCACTTTCTCATGGACTAGGCGCCAGCTTAGGCACCAACACATATCCCATCGCTTAAATGGTGGACTTAGGCGACGGGCGTGGACTCACGCTTATTCCACACCGAGGCGAGGCCTTAACAACATAGACATAAATGCTAAATTAGGATTTAGCATTTCACTAATAAGATAATTGACTTAGGATCTAACATTTCATTGATGGGATAAAACCTCAAGTTTCCATATTGAGTGGAAGAAAAGGAACTAGTTACCCAATCTATTATCTCCCTTTCTCGATGAAGGATGATGGAACGATGAAAAGACAAGAATACAAAGACAAAAACCAACTTGAAGATGAAGCATCATAAAAAATCGGAGCATGCTGTAAATAATAAGCAGAAACAATAAACATAAATTTAGTTAGATCATGAATAATAAGCAGAAACAATGAAAACAGAAAGCTGGGTTACAAGAACTTTCCAAGCACCAATACTTTAAAAAGCTACAGAATTCTCCAAGAACCAATGTTTTAGAAGGCTAAAAAATTATCAATAACCACCAAAAATCAGATCAAGTTTGTCATCTCATTAAACTATTGCATGATCAGAATATCACGCATGCAGATTCTGTACTACAGATATTTCATTGGAAGCTGAATCTAAAATGGAAATGGAGTTGAGTTCTCACTTGTCAAGTGCATGGTAATATCTGTCCAGGTCCTTATTAGCCATTTCAGTTGTCTGTCATTGCCATTATCAAAAATAAGGGATGCAAATAAAAATTAAAAAAAATAAAATTGATCAATCCGTCTTAACTTAAACCAAGAGGCTGGAACCTTGAGTTGGATGAGCTGATCAAAATACCGCTTGTCAATGTCATTGTACTGTGACTGTTTAAGATCAAGTTTATGCTTGGAAATGTTGCTCTGATATACAGAAAGGGTGCCATGACACCTATTAAGCTGTACATAAATGTAAAATATGAAAAAGAGAGAAGTCAACTTTGGCCAATTAGAAAATGACAATTGCAGAATACAAATACAACCACAATTTGACAAGTATTCCTATTCTGAAATGAAAACCCATCAACCAACTATTATAGTAACCTATATATGAATATATGATAAGAAGTATGTTCCTAGCGTCTAATAATCTATAAGATTATTCCAATGATTTTCTGTAACTCAAAACACAATCCTCGAGATAGTCCACAGATATTCTCCAACTTAATAGAGGAACACGTTGTCTTCAGTCCCACCTTCATGTCAAAATGTAACACAACGTCACAGAAGCCTCAAGTCCCAACTAGATGTCAAGGAGATAACAGTATCAATACTAGCATGCTCCCACTACCAAATATAGACCATCCTACCCCAGCCAAAATTAAACGACTTCCAGGACAGTCATCAAAATAAACATTGGAAGTACCCCAGATTGTGAGAGGAGCACTCTGGTCTTCAAAGAATACATACATATATACATATGGCCAGTGGGAGAAACTGCAAAAGGTCACAACAAAGTGAATAATGGAGAGAAGGCATGATGCATATAGGACCTAAACACTAATGGCAATGCACTTGAACCAAGAATCTCAAAGCATTTCCAACCTTTCAGAACCAAAAGATCCACTACAATAACTGGATGTTCCAAAGCCCCAACAATATGCAGAAGGCACAAAAATATGATCTCGTCAAGTAATCTACATAAAATAATGCTTTTGTAAGCTAATTAAGTTATTCTTAATTGAAATCTCTCATCCTAATTAAATAAGATATTCTTTTGGTTAAAATCTCTCACCCTCAATATATAAAGCATAAAATTTCCAAGTAATATGAAAACATTGCAACATCTAGTTCTCAACATCACTAGAATAAACTGCAGCATTTTCTATGTTTACCTTTTAAGTTAGCCTTACCATCGGATATGCACACAGACATCCATTTACGCTAATAGATTCTACGAGGGTCCAACTATGTTTAAAGCTAGTATCCCTGCAGGCAGTTTTCCTTCATTTTTCTACCGTCTACGCACACATACCAGTGTCTGCATATATGATATCTACCTGCTCATATATGCATGTAAATAAATATATGTGGATCTAGAAGTTGTCTAACACAGCCTTTTCTCTGTCACCATTGACAGCATTTAACTGATGGAACTTAGAAGAGGCTGAAATAACTTTGAATTCAATTGTGCATCTTTTAAATATCTATTTACTTAGTGAATCAGGCAAAACCAAATCCGATAACCATTTCAAACAAGTCCTGCAGCCCTTTTAATGAATTTTAGTTTGGAAAATGATGGACAAATTTTTTACTAAAAAACAATTTCACCCTCCCAAAAATGCCACAGCTTTCAAAGCGTTTTTGCGTACAACATATATATTTTTGTGTGCATACGATTAATACGACTGAAGCTCCTCACAAGCTGTGTGACTCTTTAGAATATGAAGTCACTTTTTGTGGCAAAAAATGCCACCTCCATTTTCCAAATTATATGTAAATAAATGTATGTGGGTTAGTATGTTCCTGTGCATGTACACTTCATAAACATAAAAGGGTACTATCCAAAACCAAGTAAACTTCATGTGCAAAATCAATATTAATATGTTCAGCAATAGCCATATGCTACCTCTGAGAGAAGTCGCTCTTTCTCTTGCATGTGTCTCTTGAGATCTGCTTCATAAGCTGGAAACCCACCAATTTTCACGACTTTCTCTTCAAGAGATTCTATCTCATGAGTAAGCTCGACAACCTCAGCCTTTGTTCTTCTATAATTCAAGTTGTCATCAATATTTCGTTTCAGTTGGTCCTGCTTATGCAGCAACTCTTTACTCTTCTGCAGTTCTGCTGTAATTTCTTGCTTCCTGCTCTCACATTGTCGCAATTGAGATTCAGCCAATGACTGTTTTTCTTGAAGCTCCTTAAGCTTCTCATCTTTCCTTGCATCATCATATCTAGCAAGGAGCACCAACCAAAATAATCACCAATCCGAGAACCAGTTTAGAAAAAGTACGAAATAGAAAATACAATTCAGCGTCAGAATACTACTCTTTAATCTTAGAAGCAAACGTTGCAAGTGTCTCCACTTCCTGCTGGAAATTTCTTAATATTTCGGCCTGTTCATTGTATTCATGCTCAAATTTGACCTTCAACTCTTCGTAATTCTTCAACAGTTTATCTTTCTCTTTGGATAATGGAACAAAAGCTTCTGCCAATATCTGCAGATTTTCAAATGTAAAATGAGTATTTTTGCACTACATGATACATCTTAATTCTTAATGAAATTCTGAATAAACACCAAAAGTCTAGGTGCATTCACAACCATTGAGAAACAAGTGAACTCAAGGACAAGATTTCATGAATGTCGTGGAGTTTACCAGCAATAGTTATTCAAGGCATGGGAGGATGAACAAACCAGATACAACTACAAAATAAAATATTTCCATGTTCGACGTTATAATTTACACTGCAAATATGTGCACGACATAAAAATAGAAGCATGCATTCCTGTTTCCTGCTATATCCCTTTTAATCATTATATTTGTGTTCCATGGACACAAACAAATACAGTTAATCTCCTTAATAGCTTACTGCTACTAGTTGCATGCATTTATTGAGTCATAAATATTGCTCATTTTACATGAACACTAATAGGTCTGAGGCTTTAATTTTTTTTCTCTAGTCCATCAATATGTATCTGACATTTTTGGGAGTACTCCATGCATATTTTGCATGGGCAATCTGCACAATACAGCGTTGTGTTGTATGTATCGTACAATACGGGGCTGTATCGTATGATATGTACCGTCGCTTTTTAAATTTACGAATACAATACACTACCTGTATTGCAAACAGGTAGTGTATCGCATGTATCATGCGATACACAGCCTATATCATACAATACAGGGGTATACACCCCGTATCGCACGATACATGTCTATTTTGAAAAACATGGGGTTAAAAACTTAAAACTACCCCTTTTCAAACTAACTTCTACAACATGCCTCCCTCTTCATTTCTGAACATATCTAATAGTTGAAGGAGGGGGAAATTGTGAAAATTTTCAAAAGGAATAATCAGTTTCACCATGAAATCGCCAATGTGAGGGCAGATTTATGCATGGATGATTGATTATTGTTTAGATAGAGAGGGTTTATATCTTCTAAGAAGGTTGAAAATGAGAATGAGATGATAAAGATTATGAATGAAGCTGTTTTCATTTGTTATTTCAATTAACATTGAACAATTTTGTCTTGTGATGTGATGTATAGTGTATGTAAAACTTGGTTTTTGATGTGTTATGGATCTGATGACTTATGAGTTATTATGCAGATCATCTTATAAATTATGTTTCTTGATGTCTTAGTTCATGTTGTCTTACTATATGATATTATGACCACTTATTAATGTTTGTGAAGTAACTTCATACCTATAATAAGCCTGCCATTATGTATAACATGTTTTTTCATTAAAAAAACATAATTTTATTTTTCATGACTTATCTGATTTTTTCTATTTTTTGAATTTTTAAAAAATTACGATACATTACGATACAGCGTATGTATCGACCAAACTGATACAGCTTACGATACGCTTTTTACAATATTGATACAGTGCCAAAAAACTATACTGGCACTAATAACAATCTTATGTGGATATTTTATCAATATCAGTAGCATGATTTCAGCAAGAATAATGATGAAATTAGCAACAGAGATAACGAAATACAGCCAATTTAATAGGTAAACGAAGCAACTATGGCCTGCCAAGGTTGTTATTATACCTGATGCTGTTGAAAAACAAACATCAAGAAGCAGCCACAACTTCCTAGACAGTTAAAATGCTTTTTGGGAAAACAGTTAAGTAACTTCACTTTCTGGTGACTTTCATGTATAGTAATGCTTTTTATCATACGCCTCTCTTTTGTTCAAGAAACAGGTGGCATTATACATTGCAGATAGCAGGCATTTACAGGCACACTTGCTTAAGCTTTGGATCTATGCAAATAGACCAGCTGAAACTTGAGCAATGAGCTGAATGATAAATGACACTAACATCATGAAGAAAATCCCATGTACTAACTGAGTAGAGAAGAAACACAATAATATCATCAGATATACTATGTGGTGACAGCCACCAGTTCTTAAAGCTGGAAAAAAGCAATGATCAACAGCCATTAGTTTATGTAATTGGAGTTTGCATTTCATGTCAGCATCGCAAGTAAATTTGTAAGCTCCACATATTGGTAGTCAACCAGCAACAGCTAGAACACTTTTACCAAGACTCTTAAGTGTCAACATGCAAAAGCGCAGAAAGTTACTTTGAAGTTTAAACCAAGCATGTAAATAACACTTGACAATCAAAATTTCCCAATCAGTATTTCTACTATATTATGAACAGACAAAGAATCTGAGATAGCACGTGTGACTAAACAAGCCATTTTTGCCACGATAAATTATGGATTGAGACAGGTGAAATAAGCTTATAATCAAATTCAAATTAAAGGTCTAATATGGACTCCAAGAAACAAATTTGAATGGGACCAAAGAAGACATAGAGCCTCATTACTTGCTCGTCAAGATCCAATTGGGATTTCTGTTCAGAGAGTCGACCTAGCTCATCTGCCAAGTTCTCGACTCTAATTAATTTATTAGATGCCTGCAACTTTTCCTCTCTGGAAGCATGCCATCTCATCTGTAGATTTGACAAATCATTGTTCATATGCCGTTGCTCTTCTTGAAGATTCTCCAATTGCCGACTCAAATTGTCTCTGTGGACCTCCAACAAGACAAAAGCAAATAGCTGAGGTATTTGACTAAACTAGTGAAACTCATAGGATGAAGCCACCAAGAAAAGAAAGGTCCTGACATCCTGAAATTTGAATAGAAGAAAAGGATAGTGTATCAAAGGCCCCACAGTGACCAGAGAAATTCTTGTACCTGGTCTCTTGCAGATTATTCAGTTCAGTCTGGATCTCTTCCAAGGATTTGGCTCCTTGGGATCTGACATCAAGCTTATACTCCAAATCAGCAACCTGCCGCTGTAAACTCTGCATTTCTTGCCATAAGCGGTCTGCATTTTCAACTGGTTGAATCAAGCTTTCCAGCAAATCTTTTTCAGCCGTAGTCTGAGCTACAACACCTACAAGCTGACAGACAACAAAACTGAAAAAGTTACTGCAAATTATTCATGCCTAAACAACACAAGACCATAAAAAAATAAACCACATCAAAAATCTGACATTAAGGGGTTTGCAACTCCAAGCCATATACTCCATCCTTATTAGAACCAGTAATGAAGATACCTTCACTGAAGTGGTGGGATCTTTGGGATTAGTTAGACACAAAATCTCATTCAATTAGCTGTTATAAAAACTTATGTTCCAGTCCCCAATACAAGTGCACTAATCAATTACCCAGTCGATTGTCTCAGAACAATTTAAAAATATGTGTTTCGTTGTAACTTGTAAGTTTTACCTAAAAAAAAGTATATTTAAAATAAAAATTATATATGTAATAATAATATAACAAAAAAAAGATAAAGAGGAGGACCTATCCAGACTAACA
This sequence comes from Nymphaea colorata, assembly GCF_008831285.2. NCBI lineage: Eukaryota > Viridiplantae > Streptophyta > Magnoliopsida > Nymphaeales > Nymphaeaceae > Nymphaea > Nymphaea colorata. Next base: position 6,670,635 of record NC_045140.1, read on the forward strand.
GGAATAAGCAAAATGTAATACATAATTAGAATTTAGTAACATAAAACTTGGATTTCTTATGATTTAGCAGAAATGGTCCCATGAATCTCTATTACAGGAACTTAAAATCTAGATTGGAGAACAGAACTAAGGACCAATTACAGCTATTTGAATTACTAAAAAGAGAAACACAATACCTCAGAAAACAGCGAAGATGGGGGAGGAGCATTTGCCATTTTGTACAGAAAATTGATGCTGATACAACATCTTATAAGTTATAACAAGCCACAAGAAGGAAAATATTGCAACAGACAACAACAACAAAGAAAAGCAGCAGGAAATAAAAGCTACTTAACTACAGATTTGTCTAGGGAATAAGTAGACCGTGTTTGGATTTTAAGTAGTAACACAAAAGGACCCAATCAGCCAATTTTTTATGACATAAATACAAGAATCAAGTGATTGTTAGATAAGGTAAGAACTCCACTGAAATGAGTGAAAAAAAATGCATGTAAATAAAAATGGTTCAAAGTACTCAGGGACAAAAAAAAAACAAAGCCAAGAAGGCAGCAGCATAAAAATTAATAAAGTTTATGGGGAAATACAATGAACAGCATAGATTACTTCATGCAACTAGCAAAATATACAAAAATATATTTTTTATCGACATGTTAGTGATTCTTGAAAACATTATTACAACAGAATGTGACCTCCAAGACCAATCAAAGCAATTCAATTCCAAATCAGTTTAAGAACAAAGTCACTATAAAGTAAATTTACAAACACAACAATGTAAGCATAAACCAAAAAAATCTAATTTCCACTAAGGAAAGTCATTACATCTTCAAATGCCACAATCTTGTTCTGCAGTTCTTCAGCAAGCTCTTTCAAATTTCTCTCAGTTGAAGGAATGGCTTCATTTGAAAGCTTGACATATTCCTCATAAACTGTACGGAGCTTGTCCAATTGCTGGAAATGTGCATCAGCATTTGAAGAACTTATAGCCAACAACTTCAGACCCTCCATGGAGTTTGCATTTTTTACCCTTTGCTGCAAGGAACACATAGTAAACATGTGATTGAAGAAAAGCATAAAACAAAATGTCAATGTTATATTTGTCTATGCATCCACTGATTCACCAGAATGTATGTGAAATGACCTTCCTAACAAACTGGTCCTCCTCCTCTGCTGAGAATGGGCGCTCACAGCATGGACAGTAATGATGAGCACGTGCAACTCTTTCAAAAGGATCAAACATTTGCCGCATGCCATTTGCCATTGAATACTCACTAGAAAAACATCAAAGCCAGAAATTTAAGCCGGGAACGATATTCGATAAGTAAAAAAATCTGAGTGCACTTCAACAAAATAATTAACATAAAGAAAGAGACTAAAAACCTTTTCTGTACATCTCTTCTCTCCATAGCCTCTTGCAAAACTTTGGGGAAAGCATCAACCTCGACTGGTCCTTGAACTAGCGACTGAATTTTTGTGCCAATATACTTCCTTTTTGCTGTAAGACAGATTACATGAAGCATATAAGCAAATACAATTTCATAGGTGAAATTGTTGTCATGCTTGATTGCTGGTGGAAAGAAACAGTTGAGCATCCTGAAAGGCTCCTTCAGAGGAATGAAACATTAAAAACTGACTTACCTTCCATTTCTTTCTGCAATTTCAACAAGTTATCTTTAGCATCTTCTATTTTCATTTCCACCAATTTCATCTCTTTCTCTGCTTCCGTGGATTTTGCATTTACGTCATCGTGCTCTTTTCTAAGAATGCTGGAGGAAAATAAAGATGTTATTTACTTAACAAAATCAACAAGCTATTGCAATAGCAGATTATATCAAATTTGGAAAAGGAAAAGATGGTCAAAACAACCATAATGCAGATGTGATCTCCTTTTTAAGATCTTTGTCAGAAGGAACCCTCCCTTTCAGTACAGTCCTTATTTTATCTGTGTATTCATCCATGCTGTACATGCAAAGAAAAGAATAGAGCTATTAAAGTAGGCCAAAAGAAGGAGAAATGAACCTAAAAATACAAGCATAAAACATGGAGACATGCAACTGAGTTGTTCAGTTCGTCATTCAAGCCAACTGGCCAGACAATCAGAGAGTACAACAACCATGCTAGGCCTGGGTGACTGTTAATTTAGTCAATGACAATTTTATAAGAATCAATGGCATTAAGTTCTGCAGTTATAGAAATTAGAAAGGGCATCTGCATCCCCTAATTCTGATAAAAACAAAGGACAGCTGTTTAACCAGTCTTCTGAAATCTGAATTTTACACATATACAAAAAAGAGCACCCGACATTTTTGCACGCTTTCTCTTGCAGCCTTCTAATTCTTCTTTCTTCAGGCCCAATTTTACCCTATCTTCAGAATCACTGGCAATAACATCCTTTTCTCTGTAAAGTGATTTTATTTTGTGATCCAAGCTAAATATTTCAGTTCTCTTCTGGTGTATGTTTGACTCAAAATCTCTCTCTGCAACCTGAAGTGTCCGTTTTTGAACCTCGGATTCCTTCAAGAAGATAAACAGTGTTCACATACAGTCACTGTCAGAAGACAACAAGAAATTTCATGAAATTAGCAAAAAATAGTACCAGAAATTTCTCTTTTGCATCAATTCTAGATAGGTCCACTTCAGAGAGTTGAAGAACACCTAATTCTTCTTCAACCTCTTTCATGCGTTTCAGGAGATCAGACTACAAGTTTACAAACAAAATGAAGCAAATCAGTTCTGAGAGCAAAAAGAATCCACCCAAAAAAGATACACAGTGCATTTAAACCTTTTTCTCTAATTTAGCCATCTTCTGTCCTTCAATTTCGCTGCACCTAGAACTAACTGACTCGAAGCTTTTCCATAATCCCTTGAGTTCCACATCATTAGTTTCCTGAGATTACTGTACTCTGTCAATCAGACTAGTAGTAAAAGTATTGTTGGGAAGAATAGAACTCAAAGAAAATAATCAGAAATAGTAGCATCAAAATATACAGGAAAAAGAAGACCAGTATCCTATTGCTAGCATGGAAGCAGAGATAATGAAAACAATACTAACATCAAAATCCAGAACATTTACATAATCTGTCCTCTTAATGAATTTGTGGTGTCAACTGCAGCCCTCTGATACCGCCTCAAGATCGTGAAGGGGGCAGCAAACCTATGCAACCATGATATTTAGGAATCTACAATGGTGCAAACCGTAAGTGCAAGGAGCACACTGCAGCCTATTCCTGTGCATCAGAGACTGTTTTCTATCAAAAAATACATGTTCTATCATGCATCATCCATAAAATTATTGGATCACATGCTTGAGATTGCAGGAAAGGAAAATATGTAGCATTTACTTAAAATGAAACAAAAGACTGCATTGTCCAACATGGCCTACAATCTCACCACAAAAGCCAATTTAAAAAATGTAAAATGGACTTGATAGCAGAGAAATTTTCAGCGTGAAATGGCACAAAATTACCAATTTCCCTTATGACTTATGAGTCACCAGTACCAACAAGTATCAACTAATATTCAGTCCCTGTCTTCCACTAAGCAAAGCATAACAACAAAAGAATCTTGTAATAAAGGAATCTAGTGTTTCCAGAGGGTATCCAGCATACCCTTTTAGCACTTAAGTCTTTTTGAAGATCCTTCAACCTTGCTTTGGCTCGGTTTGTAAGGTTAAGTGCCATGTCATCGCTAAGTGGAATAACAACAGCAGATCCCAAATTATGCTGCACAACTATCCTCTGAACTGTAGCATCACGATCATGCTTCAAGGATAAATAAGCCTGGAGAATATCAGAAGTTTCATATTACATTTAATAATGATGTATACCCAAATAAAGCATACTATAACTTAAAGGATCACACCTCAGCTTCAGCTTGAAGCTTTCCAGCCTCTCGAATATAATCATTAATGTCCTTTGAATGGAAACTACTCATTGTTGTAGCATCCTGTGCATCTCTTTCTAGCTTGCTTATTTTCGACTGCAGCAAAGCAATTCTTTCTTGGAACTTAGTTTGCCATTCTATCAGCTCCTCATCAGTGTCTGGCATTAAAATGTTTCGTCACAGTGCACAAATAAGTAGACGAAGAAAGCCTTTGTGAAAGTTATATTTTTCATACTCTAAAATACAGAAAAATTTTCGACCTACCTTCATTCTCCTCAGCTAATGCAGAGAGTTGAGACTGCTGAAGCTTAAACAGAGTACTTCTTTTGGTAGTGTTAGTATTTATTTCATCCTGCAATTTTCTCAAATCCTTCAGAGTTGCCTCTGTCTGTTGTATCTTGACTTCAACATCTTGAATTTTCTTTTCGAAATGAAGAATTTGAGCTTTCACAGATTCTGCTCTCTCTTGATCTTGGGTGATGCTTTCACGAAGCTGTAAAAATAAACTAGTCAAATGTCAGAAGGCTTCAACCTTTAGATTCTTCAAGAAAAGCATACACATTTACACATAAGCAAACCTTTATATGTTCATTCATACACATTATTTGACCACCCACATTAGGCAACAACTTATATATGTGTGTGCAAATATCAGGAAATGAATATATGTATGTTTATGCTTATGCAGGAAGATATATAAAATCTTCTTCTTTCATGTAACTGAGACTCTAGAAAGAGAGTCTGATTTTTGTTAGTGTTATCAACATACTACAAAACTATGTTGAACTAAAAAGAAGAGAACATATTTTTTAGCATGGCACTATAAGAAATGAATGCTTAGCAAAGTGAAAACATAAAGACAAGAGAATCTCATGTTTATCACTATCCCCAAAGGCCCCACGCTGGCACTTGTTTCTTGCCACAGCTACCTTAGAAGCCATCAATATATTATTCTTGCACCACGTGTTTCAACCATTATCAAAATATCATTCTCGGGTTTTAAGGATGAAATTTTTCTCCGGTTTTTAACGGCAAATTTGTATTTTTCGTGAAAATTTTGGGAAAAACTTGGAAAAATTAAAAAAAATAGGTACAAATGAAATAAATGAGAAACTAATGTGAAAACACAAATAAAACTGTATAACAATGATAAAAGGAATGTTGTAATGACAATAAAAATGATGAAAATAATTTAGTTTAAGTTTATTTTTGAATCCATGATAATATCAATGCTAAAAAATAGAAAAATGAAAAAATCGAGAAAATCACGAAAAAAAAAACGCGATAAATAATTTTTCCCTGTTTTTCAAAAATTTGCAATTTTTCCCCATTTTTTTTCTTATTTTTGGCATTAATATCACAATATTTTTGAAAATATCACGATATCTGTGACACTTGTTTCAACTTCTACAAATTTTAAACAAGTATGAACTTCCAATATTTGCATTTACAGGAAATATCCATACTTGCAAAACTGTTTTCCAGATTGTAATTTGCATCCTTTCTTTGAACAAATAGAGCTCTGATCTACGACAATCAGAATTACCTAAAGTCTCTGATTCAGGCTAATAGTATTAAGATATAATAGTGATTCTGATGCAGAAATTAGAGGTCCTCCATCTAATCCCTGAATCAAAGCCGAATCTGAATTGAAGAGATTGAAAGGAAAGCAAAACAAAACAGAATATAATGGTAAAGGAGAAAGGAAATGCAAACAATTAGGGTTTTGATTAAACTAATGACTGATTACAAAATGAGCCCTAAGAAGTAAGACCCTTAATTAGACTAAAAGTGGATCCATGGGTCTAGATCCAACTACAAGAAAACAATAAATAAGAACCAAATATCAGAACTGGATCTCTTCTGCTTCTGGTTTGCGTCAAATGACTCAAATTGACATAGGAAACTTTTGCTAAGGACATATAAAGACAGGTACCAATAACTTCCAACAATCTAATAGTTCCAGTGGACACATTGCCAATAATATATAACTACTGGCAATCTAATAGCTTCTCCACGGTACATCATCTTCTGCATTTAATGGTGCTCTATGTTGGAAACTCACATCTAAAGCATATCCCGAAAAGACATTAAAATACAAAGCCAAATGTGTACAAGGACCTTGCATTAATTTCACCACAATACAAGCATGTAGGAAAATAGAGCAACTAAGCAGGCAAATATGAATGGAGAAACTCCAACTGGCAATTCCAGAGGAAGAGATAATGAAGAAGGATAGTCTCAATGCAGATAAATTTATGGTTAATATGTAAACCACCTTCAATGCTGCATCTTTCAAAGTTTGGAGATTCTCTAATTTAAGCCTATACATCTTTATCTCCTGTGCTTGATCCTTGTGAAGCTTCTTTATTACCTCTAGGGCCTTTGTATATCTGAGTGGAAGAGACAATGAAACAATTACCAAAAAACTAATCTATTTCAGTAAACCATGATTGGAGAACCTATAAAAGCAAACTATACTATACAAAAGAACAATAAGAAACATAATTATTACTATGAAAAACAACACCTTAGAATGTGGTTCAAAGCGAATAAGGAAATAATTTCATCTGCAAGAATACGATGGAAAACATGGGAACACCAAAATCAAGCAACTTTTCAAGTAGGAACATGGCTTAAGAAAGAGCGTTTGAATATGGCAGCTAGGGTTTCCTATTGAAAATTGATTTATGTGTTTGCCTTATCCTAAAATGTTGTAAAACTTACAAATTTCTCAACTTGGGAAACCATCTTGATTGCAAATATGTCCACATTGTGTCCTATGCCTGAATATACCTTACAGCACGAAAAGCTAATTAGCTAGGAGGGACAGAATATGCTGTGCAAAAGCGCTGTCAAAATAACCTGGAACCTTTCCATTTAATAAGTAGTAAAAATATGTGGTCAAATATTTTTTTAGATGAAGGTTCTTCTTCCCATCCTTTTCCAAAAAAGCATGAAGTCCATTCATTAAAGCAAATGAAAATATTTCAAGCTTTGGAAATGTAAATCTTAAAACAAATAGTTAACCATATACCTGGTGGCAGAAAAAATATCGTCAAACTTTTTCTTCAATGTTGAGGGGTCCTGCAACGGCCAATTTGCTTCATCTTGGTGAGCAAATATAACATTTTCCAAAATAGCTTTTGAGACTCCCATTAAAGCAGAAATTTCCCTATCCATGTCTGCGCATCGGTAGCTCAAGCATACTTTCTGCATTTGCAAGAGTTACCAGTTCAATTCAATGTTATAAAGCTAGAAAATACACATTTAGCTTCTGGAGAAAGATTAACACGTTAGCTAAACAATCACGCTAAGAACCAACTGACGCTTTCTATGACAAGTTATTTATCGATTCGTTCATTGAGCTGTCTATGCATCAATCCTTCATAATTTTGCCTATGTCATAGCAACACGTATGTAAAACCTCTCCATTCAACGAAAATACTCCTGCAGAAGCAAGGATCCATATTGCAAAAAGTCGTGCCTAAAAGCTAACGTTCATTTTTTAAGTATACAATAGAACTGTCTGCCAAGCACGCAGAAACCAAGCTGCCAGTGGTTCCTGTTGTGCAATTTCATTCCTTCGTTATGACTTAGTCATGGCCTTCATTTCCACTGAAAGTAAACTAAACAATTGCCCACGTAGAACGATATACCTCCCCGGTGTGAGGGTTAACCGTCTGCAACACGCTTTCTATGGCCTTATACTCCATCTTGGATGCCTTCTGCGTTAACTGGAATGACCGGATACACACGACGTCCTTACCGGCTGCCGTCTTGAACCGAAGCTTAATCTGTCCCTTAGTCTCCGTCTCTCCGGCGACCTGCCACCGCAAAATCACACATACATACCAGGAAAAAATAAAAAATAAAAAGCGTTAACACCGCCGATCTTCCTCCGTCCACCAAGTCAAGCCTCAAAATAGCCCAAGAAAAAAAATCACGGATCATCAAATAAATAGTACATCGTTTGAAACCTCACCTTCGGGTCATGAATAAAACTATGACCGGACCGTGCATTGGGTGGCAATTCCCCCGTGCAGGCATGCTTCAGGCACTCGATTATAGTCTAAGAAAATAATAACACAGAGCCAATAAGTGCAGGAAAAGAGGAGTTACTAAAGCAGTAGAGTAAGGGTTCCTTCTGCTTCTGGTCATCGTCATCAACGCCTTCTTCTTCGCATGAGGATTAAATGGCAAAGAGGAGAGTGGACGGGCCATTACCGTCTTGCCGGCGCCATTGGGGCCGACGATAAGGGTGAGGGGCTTGTAGAATGTGATGACGTGCTTGTTCTCCGGGCTGAAGCTGCGTATGCCCTTTATCAGCATCTTGTCCACTGTACTCATATTCGATCATTTACGACCTTCCCCCACCAGAGTCACAGAGAAGGGAGGGAGAGAAAGCAAGAGAGACGGCGGGTAGTCTTCCAGGAGAAGGAATGCGAAAATGGCGCGCTGGTGTCGCCGTTCGCCGATTTCATGCGTGAAGAAAGAAGGCGGGTCGTGAGACTTTATATGAGATTCATGCCCCGGATCCGAAGTGTTTTGTCCGTTAATCTGTCCAAAACTTTTTCTCTTATTATAATTGACAGGCTTGGTGTGAAAAACTGAAATCTGGTCACAAAGGTGCGTTTGAGAACCTGGAACAAGAAAGAATGTGACAGAAATTTCAGGAGCCATCGATTTGAAACAAATGATAAATGGTCAGCTCTTCTTATATTTATTGAGTCAACCCAAATAGTATAAAACTAAGAGAAAAACTCAAGCGCCCTTGACTAGAGAGATAAAATCTTTACATGTTGTTTGGTAATAATAACAAATTGTTACAATTCATAAAACAAAGTAACAATGTGTATGATGAATTTATTCAAATTTTCTAGGCAATTTCATTTGATAGTAACAATTTGTTATTATTGTCAAACAATTTATTAGAGGTATTTGGTAGTTGCAATTTTATTTCCTTCGATGTATTTTTTTAATATGCACAAGCAAACTTGGAAAATCATGTCTCATGTCGTATGACTTACAAAATTAGAGGTGCATATAAGTTGGAATAGACACGGATATGATAAACATGGAAGTGATATGTCAATCATTTTGCCAAATATTGCAAGCACTTCAGAAAATTATATTTCATAGATCAATATCATATCCATGTTAATTATAAATAGGAAGGTAATAAATCCGATTTAGATTTGATAACCTATTTACTTACATATTGGTTGACCCAACAAATTTGTGTATTTATATACTAGCACTTTTAAATCATTTACTTGTTTATATAATGGTGCCCTCGATTATTTTACTGCGGCCTAAATATTTTCGAACGAGTTTCTTCAACGAAAAAATTATTAGCTCCACAACTACCATGTTCGTCTTGAGGAACACGCATAGCTCCAACATCGATACATCTGTTTGTCGAGTTACTTTGCCTGCCTCTGCCTGTCCTTCAACGTTTCATCTCTTGCTCTTAATTAAACATGCAGAGATATCTTTGGCTTATCAAACCTATCCTAAATGATAAGTACGTTTCTCTTGTCTTACATTTTGGAAACCCTTGAGCTTGAGTTTTTGAATTCTCTGTGCTATGTTTTCTCCTTTTTTTTTCTTGCTTAATTTGAATTTAATATTTATTTTGTTCAATCAATTCAACAGTAACACATTCTAATTACGTCTTATGGAGTGCCAAATGATCGTATGTGCAATTACATGTTTAAAACTCATTCACAAAACGGCCAATTAATTTATGAAACAGACATAGCATCGAACGCCAACTTGATCCGACCCGGTTTATCACTATATAAGATCCCAGTTCCTCGCTCTTCGGTTTTGTGAGGGTTTTAGCCTTAGCCGCCGCAGAGGCGCCGACCCTGCTATAGGCCTCAAGCCTCCGTGTCGACGGCGGCGCAGCCACAGTTCATTGATTCTATCCTCTCCCTGTATTTCCCTCTCTGCCTCCTAATGCTGCGGCAGTGCGGATTTTCCATCTCTGGTCGAGAGATGGGATGGTTTCATGGCAGGAAGCTGCAAAGTCACTGAAGACCGCGATAGACGAAATGGGGAAGATTTAATCTGGTTAGTTCGTCGTGGGGCATGTATTTCGTTGGTAGTCCGGGTTTTTTCACTATTACATGTTTTTTCACGTCAACCAAATCGATTTCATTTTTTCTCTCCTTAACCGAATAATCGTCCTTAATTTTTTTGTGATGGTATTTGAAGTGTTGATTAGGGTAAAGATTGAATATCCGGCATAACCGTTTATGTATTAAAGTCATAGATGTATGTCAACCCGTTAGTTCATTTTAGATTTCCTCGTATGGTACTGCTGTTTTAGGTTTAAAATGGATTTTTTCTTAAAAGGGCTAATTTTCAAAAGTAGTTTCAGTTTAAAAGCTAGGCAGTTGAGTTGTTCGATCTTTCTCTCTTTCGCAGTTTCCTTGTCCCGACAAACGAATTTGATAATCCGATGTAGAGTGTGTTATTTCCAAGCATCTCACTTCTGTCATAATTTGGGATGTCTCTCACTTAATGTCTGTTTACGTGTTAGAACCGTGCCTTTTTGGTTTTGACATTAGTCATTATAGTTCGTACGAAAAGGACTGCTGGTAACGCGACGATGCTCAAATTGAATGGTCAAACACTGCCTGTGACACGTAAAACTAACTCCATCAACTGATAGTGTGGATTTCGTTATCTGTGGATCTCACTATTTTTATGGCATGGTACATCTTTTGACTCGGTTTGTCACTGTGCCGTTGTGATGTTAATGTTTATTTACATGTTTTCTATGTGTCTTCTCTCTATCCAGGCTTCTCAGTTGGGGCCATTTGATGGCCCAGGAGAAAATTTATGGGGAAAAGAATTCTAAAAAAGTTTTATTGGAAGAGGGTGAAAGTGGAAAAATTGGACATTCGTTCTTTCATAAATCTGATTGCTGTCAATATCATGTCTCTCTTTCTTCATTTTCCTCTTTATGGGAAAGAAACCGTAACACCCATTTACCTGTGCTGTTCAGGTTCTGATGCACTCATTAGTTTCATGTTGGGAATCTGATGTTGTATGACACTCTACTCGAAGGTTACCCATAGTGGAGATAAAATTCCCTTTTGTCCTTGAGATTTTGTACATTGTAGCGTCTTTGAATGCTTATAGCTTGTTTCTTTTGAATACTCTGGTTATTGCTAATTGATGTGTTTAAGGATGGTGAGCCAGACTTAGTCAGGTGCCTATCATATTAAATATTGGTAGATACAGTTACGAGTCTGGTAAAGTGATTGTGTCCATCGTTACACAGGGAGATGGCCCTTCTCAGGGTCGATGACCACTAGTGTTACATCTGGACTCTACAATTATGCTCCGCTTGCTGACAAAAAAATGGACGTCTGTCAATATCTGTTAGCAAAATCTGATATTGATGCCACGTGAAATTGTTTAAGTTGCATTTCTTGCTGCACCTACTATTGCATTTATTTATCGTGAAAGATGCTTGAAGTTATCGTGAACATGTGTGAGCTGCTGATTAAGAAAATAGCAATCAGTGATAGAATTGGTCTGATATTAAAGCAAAATGGCTTAGTACTAGGTCAGTGATTGACTATGTGTGGAAAAAAGTTCTCATATGGAGATGATAGATAATATACTTCCTAGATTGTGTAGGAGAAACCTCATGTAATGGTCCTTTTTGGTGTTGTATTATAATTATGGCCCACATTCTTGTTTCTCTACTTTAATCATCGATTATGTGGGAGATACATTTTAACCAGCTGATGATATTTTGATATATAGTCTGCATTTATGCATTATAATCATGCATAGCTCTTCCTCATGGATACTTGCCATGTGTCTGTTGCAGTTAACAAGTATTGATTGGTGAGAATTCTACCTAAGGTCCAGTCTCAGCATTTCAATCCTGAGATGCTGCCAAGACACATCAAGGAATCTGACATGTGATCCCCTTGCTAATCCAAATTATATCAAAGTAGATATCCTTGTCCCTCTTTTGAAGAGAAGAGCACATCTTTGAAGAACCAATGGTGAATTGTCCTTGAAGCGGAGTCCGGTTGGGACTGATCAAGCCAGCATGGAATGCTGACAGGCACAGCACAAATAAGTAAATAAATAAATATATATATATATATATATATATATATATAATATTGTATAGGTTTTGAAATATTTGTGCTAAAATTATGGGCCGTTTAATCAATGTGGTTCATTGACTCACAAGTTGTCAGTTGTAAAATAACTTTTGACTAGATGACAAATAATTTTATTTTTTCAGATAAAAAAAAAAGTTGGCATTTCCATATTTATTTAATTGATAATGTCAAATTGTTGATACTATTGCACTTGCGCATGGTAATTTCATTTTTTCAGGTCCCACGTTGTGTTAGCCTTTAAGATTACTCCCTCTCTCTTTATCATGGAGAGTAAGTCAACCGTTTAGGGATGGTCTTTTCAATAATTTTTGAGTTATTTTTTGCAATCCGACCATATGGATGTACGTGAAATTTTCAAATGAAAGGGAAAATGTTGCAAGGTTAATAAGGGCTCTAAATCTAATGGTTTTTGGCTCAAAATTTGATATGCACATTCTCAAGGCTTGATTATTCTCTTGCTTCTTTGAATGCTTTGTGTTCATCAAATTTGGTTAGAGTTTTAAGGAAGTATGGTTTGTGCCTTTTAAAAGTGTTTGTATTGTTCCTTTCTTCTTTTGAACTAGTGAAATATTTTAAGGTTCCATTAAGTGATTCAAGTGGTGTCGGCACAATATGCAACTCCATGTGGCTTTTATAACTCGAGTTTTGAAAGCCTAATGCTCACTAACGTCGAATATTTAATTTCTTTTCAAAGTGAATCGTTAAGAAAGTGATCAATTAAAAAATTTGATTTTATTTCCAAAACTAATAGTTATTTTAGAAACATAGTAATGTTTTTTTAATAAGTTATTTTATACATGGCTTATGAGCGGTTTGATTTTGGTAATTGGATGACCTATGATGATGTTTACAGTGTTCAGTTTTTTTGGTGGAGCTTATATATATATATATATATATATATATTAATAAGTTATTTTATACATGGCTTATGAGCGGTTTGATTTTGGTCATTGGATGACCTATGATGATGTTTACAGTGTTCAGTTTTTTTGGTGGAGCTTTTATATATATATATATATATATATATATATATATATATATATATATATAATAGGTAAACTGCCGATTGCTGGATGACTGTATATTTGAAATCTGTCCGGATATTATTGGTTCCTCAAACTGTCAAATTGCTTTATTAAAATTTTAGATTTTCATGATGCTTCCCTTGCCTGCATTTATAATGGTTTAGACAAGTGATTGTTCCCCATTTATATGATCATGAGATGCTTCTCTTTGGTTCTTGAGTTACAGTTGGCCTTGTCTTCCTGTTCTTCTCAGATAAAGTGCTCTTCAATAACAATGCATTGGTGTGAGCATTTGGAAAAGCTTATCACTATGTGATTATTTTGCATTTGATTGTTATGGACAAAGTATATATATGTATATATATATATATATATATATATATATTTCTATTTATTTTTTTGATGAAATGAATGGCCAAGTTATCTGAATATGACAGTCGGTTTGATGTTGTGATCTCCCAATGGTGGGCACTCTCTCCCTCTCTCTCTCTCTTTGCATCGAGTGTCATTATAACAAGTTGAAAAGTACCAGGACGAAGCTATGCCATGAGCTTAGAGGTTGCTGAGCTCGATACAACCTCTCCAAAGGAGTCAGGTGAAATGATATATGCCTAATATAGATGATATATGCCTAGTATAGACTTAGAGCAAGTAATAAACAGCTGAAGACACCTTGATTACCTGAATAATGTGCTTTGCTGATAACGTCAGCATTCTGCGATTGTCTAGATGATAGTGCTTGCATTATCCACTACGGAAAGTGCTCTACAATACGCTTATGGGTTTTTCAGTCGATTAACAAACAAAACTAGCTGCATCCATTCCACCTTGGTCTACCACTGAGGTCAACCTTAGAACACGAATTCTGCTTCAAACATGAATATAAGAAAGGGAAAAAAAGTTCCAGGAAGTTTCCATTTCATCATATGATGTCCATAGCAGAAGCCAGCTGTTTTTTGTCAACAAAAAGAATGGCTTCAACGCCTTTCAATTGAGGCAGATGCTGGACCATCATATGTATTCTAAAGAGCGTGATCAAGGTGTTTTAATAGGTGGAAGTTGAACCTCATTTGGTCACTACTTGCAGTTTGGTCATGCTGATCTTAAGACACTTGTTCTTGATGATGAATAGTGTCGGAAATCATTTGAATTCTTAACATTTAAAGCAGCGGACTGGTAAATAATGTTCACAAAAATCTGTTTCTGCATTCTTACATGCATGTCAGAAGAAGGACAGGGGTGGGGAAGGAAGGAGAAGGAAAAGATGAATGGGGAAGAATGGTGAAGAAGAAAAAAGGGTGCGGAGGAAGGAGAGGAAGATGAAAGAAGAGTAAGGAGGGGAAGGAGAAGAAGACCAAATTGGGACAAGGAAAAGTAAAAGAGAAAATGGGAAGAAAGTGGGAGCAGGGGAAAGGGGAAGAAGAAGGGGAGCAGGAAGAAGGGAAGGGAAAAAGGGGGGAATATACCTGCGATTTCCGTCTGGGAAAGTTGAGATTCCTAACGATGCTTCTAGTCGTGTTCTGTGGGCATCACGAGTACGTGCTCCAAAAGTTTTACCTGACTGAAGCAAAGCTTTTTCAGTATGAAACACCTCCTAAATTTTCTTTACGGAAGAATGCAAACCATGCGCTACCTTCTTTCTATTCATATCAATATGGTCTATGTTCTGTCGCAGATCACCAATCAGTGGGCAAATGTTGACATTTGTTTTGGGAAAAAAGCACCTTACATCATGAGTTTATGAAGTCTAAAGGCCATTATGTGCCTTAAATCCTTAAGCATCTGTTTTTATTCGAGGGCTTCTGAAACTCGCGGTCGTCAATAGGCTGGTGACATCCAGGTCTCTGTATTTCATAAAGCCATGTTAGTTTCTTCAATAAATGAAACGAACAACTTGTTTAGCTTTGATATACTTTGATTTTGTGTAGTGAATTTAGCTTTAACTTCTTGCATTGGAAAAAATCCAACTGTGCAAGCCTGTGCTTCTATGTTCTATTTCTATCAGGTAACGTCATGATATTAACCTCGACGGTCAAGTCAAACCATCCCATTTCTATTTTCTGCGACTGTAGATATAGTTTTTATTCTGTAACAATCCATGGTTGCTCTGTGCATAGCACAATCTTCTCTCTTCCTGATGAAAGAATAATGGCTGGGCAAAATGTTAAAACAACTGGAAAAGGTCATGGCCAGTAGGGTCGTGGGCTCAAAGATTTTTTCTTCGCATTCTTAAGGGCTAATGGCGCAGGAATGGAGCATAGAAGATCCAGTTCCAATTTTTGGTTTTTATATGTTATTTTCTTTTTATTTGGATTCAGATCCAGGGGAAATGTTTTTTGTCTATATGAAGGCGTTTAGGCCTCATATTGTAAGGGGGATCTTGAGTTTTAATAAAATCCTAATGGTTATTTGTGTTTACTGTTTCCTTTCACTCTTTTTCGTTTCGTTTTGTATTCCTTTCGATTCTCCCTAGATTAGTTGGGCGTTGATCATGGATTAGAGGAGGAGTCCTCTTTTCCACTGCATCAGCTAAGCTCTGATGTTCTGTGTTCAAAGGGCCTTCATCTAGGAGCTGTAGTGTCTTGCATAGGCCACTTAAGGTATGGGCATGTTCAACCTTTTGTGGCTAGACCTCTTACCGTAAGCAGAGCTGTGGTTACAGGAAATGTTGGTGTTTCATGAATCTATGTCGAAGAGTTAGGTAGATTCATGAAACAACTTCAATGCATTGATAATATTTGAGATAGATTTATGAAACATTAATATCATGATGTTGTTACCAAGCACATACTGAGCCTGAGGTTGTATAGGCAGTCGGCAATATAAATCCACAGAATTTGTTTACCATGTATAGTGCCTTTCTGCTATTTCACTGTATACCTGTTTTCCCAATTAATAAATTATTTCATTTTTTTTTTCTAATAATTGTGTATTGGTGCCATTCAAAACTTTCTGGCTCGCTACTTCCTAGAGGCGGCTTGATACCAAGAAAAAAAAAAGTACTTTTAAGAAGTTATCGTTTTTCCCTGAACAACTTTTCCAGAAAAGGTTCGTAGGAAAAATATTTTCAAGCCATCAAATGCCTTGTAAGACTAGTTGTTCTGCTTTGGTGTAAGAAGCTGCAAGCATCCATCATTTCTCTAAAAGTACACCATGCTTTAACCTTTCAGCATACGAATTGTTGAGCACATGAGCCAAGAAGTCGTGAAGATTTCCTGGAACTTCCGACGCAGACTGGGTTTGCTTCGGTCACATAGAGGCTAAAGTTGTTGAGCATAAGACGGTTGTCCTTCTCAATGAGATACAAGAAGATACGTGGTCATCACAAAAATCATAAGGAATCTTACAGGAAGCACCTGCATTGATAATGACGATTCAGCTAACATGAAAGCTACTGGTTATCGTCATTGTCAACTGATAATATGAGGGTTTTGAATTATAGTGCCTAATTTTTTTTATTGCTGCGTGTTTTTTTGGGCAAGTGTCAAATTTTTTAATAGGGTATCTGTTAACTATATAAATACATAAATGGAAGAAAGAGAAAGAAGCTGGTATATTCCAGACAGATTCGTGCTGCCTTGTCTTCTTCCAAATTAGACCATAAAATATTTTAAAATATAGCCTTAAAGAGTGTAACATAGTTGGTTGAGTAGGGTAAGTGGGCATATAGAACCAGTATTGCCTGTTTGATTTTTGTAGGTGCTACTCTCATGAATCGTAACTGGTGGGATTACAATACTAAAAGTTGATATATGTATTGTACTTTATCCAGGTCCGGATGCAGCCTATAGCCCCAGAGGTAGGAAAAATGAGGACCTGTTCACAAAGTGTGTGATAATCGCTTTACAAAATACAAAAGAAACTGAAACCCGAACATCAGGTTCTTACACGATTTTTTCTTTTTTTTTTCAATCCTTACAAGCAAAACATGGTGGGCAGAACTTGATGTCAAAATTATTAAGAAGAAAACGTCTTGAAACATGTCTTCTTAAGTGGCTGAAAGTGCCTGTAAAGGAGAAATATCTCTCTACTTTAAACACACAATGGTGCCTTCCAACTTCTGTTGTGCTTTAGTCTAAAGTAATACATAGTCTTATAATATGGATGGAATTCAATTTTTTGTTAAAAAATAATGCTACTGATCGTAAGTTTAAGAAACAAATGACTTTTTACCAAGCGAATTTTGTTGGATATTGAGTCATCATGCTCATGATTGTCTTTCTTAAACATTGGAATGATGTGATTCAAAGTTGGTTGTTTGTTAGATAAACTATGTAGATCACATTTATCAAATTATTTAGTCCATCTTGTTGTTTGAAAACCTGAGGCAAAGTGTCATTCATAAGTTATTGTTATACTATTTTAATTTTTTGTAAGTGATATGGCATTTTGTTCATCCAATCTTAAAATACCAAAAATATAAGCCATTTTTATACACAACTCGATGTATTTCATATAATACAAGGTCTAACAAGATTAATACTGTAACATTCCAAAAAATTTAGTTTCATGTATGAGATTATGATGAATCTTGGGGCTTACTAAGTTCCTAGTCTTTTTTGGAGCTGAAACCAAACAACCTAAGAAGCAGTTCGGATCTGTCATACCAAAAGCCTGAGCACATTGTGGGAGTGAGTCAGATCGTTATAGTGGTATTAGAGTCAATTTAACACTCAAACCTGAGGTCCTATTGATGTGGATGAGTGTGGTCTAAGGGGTGAATTATACCACCTAAAAAGTTTACTTTCATATTTAATAATCTTGGGAACTTATAAATAATATTGTTAAAAAATTGATTATCTTGGTTGGCTAAAATATGATTTGAGGTTTGCCAGACTTGGACCCAAGCCCCCGCGTGGGAGTGGGTTGAGCAGTTGAAAATAATGATCCACAACGTGTCAATTTTTAGCAAACTGGGATAATTCCTGTTGTCATGTCAATAAACTAATGTATAATAATGCCTCATCTATTAAATGAAGCAACTAAAAGTACAAGTACACAAGAGGCGTGATGGCAATAACACAAACTACAGTTATGGGTGCACAGCATGAATCTACCTACTTTACAGGCACAGGAGCATGCACACACATATATATGTACCTACAGGGATATTAAGTCTCAACGACCTTGTCTTTTGCTTTTCTTTTTTTCCGTTCTTGTCTTGTCGCTCTTAGTTAGTTAAATGTAATTTAATAAAAAAAAAAAGTGAAGGACTGTAACACCGACAACTATGTAACTGTATATTATGTTTCATGTGTCTGGCCCAAATATTAGGGTAGCTTCATGGGATAATGTAACACAATGTTTCACGCTCTTCTCAATATTTATAATAGATACATAGAATTATTATATATTGTCATTGTTGCCAAACAATAATTTAAAAAATTTATAAATGAGGTTATTAAGTGGTTGGTTGTTCTGATTCTTAATTTTTTTGGAACTTAAATCAAAATTGTTAGAGAGCAGATTGGGATTTGTCAGGACCCTACTTCGGTGTAAAAGTGAACCGAGTCATTACAGTAATATCAGAGTTGGTTTAACATTTAGACTTAGGGTCCTACACATGCATACCGGTGTGCTTGAAGGATAATGAAAATATTTAGTCTCTTGTTTAAGATTGTGAATAATTTTAAGAGACTTATAAATGAGATTGTTAAATAGTTGGTTGTCATTTTTCTATTTTAAGGTTGAAACCAAAATTGTTAGGGGGTGCATGGGGATTCGTTAGACAAAGGGCTTGTGTTTGGTGTGAAAGTGACTTGGATTGTTATAATTATCTTTTGTCCCTGCTATTAGATGTGCTCTGAGAGGGTATAGTGTAGTTGGTTGGATTGACAACTGTTAAAAGTTTGGTTGTTAGTTTGATTTTCATCGGCACGACTCTTTTGAACTGAAAAAAATAAATGCACGATACTCTACTTGCTGGGTATATCACTCTTCACCTACATCTCGAAATAGTCCTAAACCTTAAAAGCAAAAAAAAAAAAAAAAAAAAAAGGCTTCGGCCTATTCGAAGTAACATCGATCATCTTCTACTAACTAATTCAATGTGATCGAAGAGAATAACATGCACACAAACTGGACCGCTGAGGCGGCCCACGTAAATTTTAAAGAAAAAACTGAAGTTTATGTTTAATTAATCCTAAGATTCTAGGCAATAGGATCAGACAGGGAAAATCTCATAAGGAAACAAAGGAGATATCTTTTATATATATATATATATATATATATATATATATATATATATATATATATATATATATATATATATATATAGAGAGAGAGAGAGAGAGAGAGAGAGAGAGAGGTCCTGATCTGATGACGATGAAATGGAGCCCATTGGAAAATGGTAGTAAACCGGATGTGGTCGCGGTCCTTGCCTGACTTCACTGCTCCCTATCGATATTATGTCTTCATTTTCTTCTGTGTCCACACCACATCTGCCGTCCGCCCATTCCGATCCGCCAAAGTACATCTACAGAGAGAGGCTGACTAGGTAGAGCGGCCGGACGCTTCTAGTTTCCTAACAAGCCTCCATTGCCACTCCTTTCTCCTAGCTAGAGAGAGAAAGATGCTCCATTTGGCACACTCTCGTTCGCATACCCTGTAATTAATTACAGCTCAATCTCATCGTACGAAGCTTTGAATTTCAACGTAAAATAATGGGGAGCCGCTGAAAAAGAGAGTTAATAATTCGACGGGGGGGGCCGCAGGATTTGATGTGATGAGAAGAATAATGCAAAGAGGAAGGAAAACAGGAAGATGGTTTGTCTCTAAAGCATGGCCAATTGGCCACGATGCCACCGACAGGAGGCATATCTCTCCCTGCCTCTCTTTTTCCTCTCTTTTCTCGCGGAAGAATCCGTCGCAGTGGGAGCCAACTTGTTGAATGCAGCCACACGATAGCATGTTGCTGCGGCCATGGCCGTATCAGACCTGCAGCAAGTCACCCATGTTTATCTTGTTAGTTAATTCGTTTCGAGTTGTACCTCTTTGGGATCCCAACAAAATGGCTTCGTCTGTTTCACCGGAGGATTCACTTTAAGATCTTAAAATAGAAAAAAGGTGAAAGGATCAACAAATGTACCGAGGAAAGGGTATTTTGGTAATTTATGAAAATGCCTTCACAATTTTTTTTTTAATTTTATCTTACAAAAAATTTTCTTTTTAAGAATAAAGTAAAAGTATTTTAGTCCATTAACAATTCTCATGCATGAAAAATCATGCACAATAGGACACGTATAACCAAGTTCATAAGGTTGCACCCGGTTTGAGTCTATAGCTTTGAGATGTTGTCAATTTCTAACTTAATTAATATAAAGCCTAATATATAAGATTACAGTTTTGTTTCTGGTGAAGAAATCTCTAGAAAAAAGATTTCTTCATTTCTCTTACCTTTATGGTTTTGGGTTAAATTAAGACTTGGGTAAAGTACAATAAAGAGTAACACTCATAAGAATCGAACGGACGAAACATTTTTTTTTACCTGACTTGCTTTATTATGCCCCTTAAAAAATGTTACAGTTTAGTTGCAAATCAATCATTAGAAAATGAAAAAAAGGAAAAATCAAATGGAAAGAAAATTTTTGTTTGTCAATCAGACTTCATGGATTCAAGTAAACAACTGGATTGTTTGATATTCACCATTGAAACAGATGGTGAAAGGGGAACGTAAATATGGTTAAATTGAAGACCTTAGTTTACGTACATATCAATCTCGCCATATTAAATATTCTGGAGCCTAAATCAGCCTTCCTCATATTCAAATTATTGTCCTTTTTAGGCTTTGTAACTGAAGCTCGCCCCAAGGCTTTCCATTTTGAAGGATTCCTTCTTATCCTCTAAAGCTGCACTGAAGAGTTCACATTTGCAGTGTCATTTAAAAAATATGAAATGCCGCTGTCAATTCGGTGAATCAGCAAAAAGTATTAAAAAATTATGGCCAATCTAAAAACATACATGAAAATTCTATTAAAAATTTTGCAAAAAACACTAAAAATGCATAAAATGTGACACGTGGTACTTTTGAACGGGGACTCAAGTTGGTTATGTATTTGAAAATGATACTTATCTTGTGTTTGATTACCATGGATCTGAGATCCGTGGTGATCTCAAATCACCGAGGATTTGAGATCCACGGTTTTCAAATCCGACCCTCCCCATCCAATTTCAAATCCATGTATTTTACACTAAAGTGTGCATTTGAAATCCACGTTAGGGGTGGATGCTGAAACTCACAGTTTGATACAACTGTGGATTTCAGCTATCATGGATTTGAGATTTACTCGGATTGAAGATCCGTGGAGAATCAAACGCAACCTTAGTTTGAAGCTAACCCCTCTACATGGAGAAGAGATTCCTCTTAAGATTTTGATTTAAAAAATGCAGAAAGCTCATTAACTGTTATGAGTGTGATCTCGCTTGCATAATCTGCCAGGAAAGTCTCTCTGAACTCAGCTTGCTTTACAGAAAGGAAAGATATCTTTAAAAGAAAAGTGATCGCATCAACTTTATCTATGCTAATTATATATATATATATATATATATGCACTCACACACATTCTCTTGGTTTCAGACCTAGGTTCAATAATGAGTTGACCCAAATCTTATCCCCCAGTTTTAGATATTTGGTTACCAAACTTTACAAAATTAGGCGCACTAGGTTGGCGAGAAGTGAGATTTCAAACACGAAGCTTATCAAATGTCCAGTCTTAATTTTGGCCGGATTTGAAAATCGCCAGGCATGGTGAGTCTTTCCTAAGGTGGTAGCATTCATTATTTATGTGTGGTTTGTCAGAAGATTGAGATGGGCAGACTCGCCTCAATATTGTACATCATCAGAGCCTAGCTAGTACATAATATAATATATATAAAAAGAGACAACATAGATTTTTTTCCCTACCAATTGTTTAAAAATTGGTACATCTAAAGATTTTCTTTTTGGTTGTTGCATATTGAGTTGGGAAGAGGACAGTTTATGAGGGAAAAGCATCCAAATCAAAGGCTCATTGAAGGACCCATGCCATGTGTCTCAGTTAGCCTCCTTGGTTCCTAGCACCCTTTGTAGGGCCAGGTCCTAAAGAAGACTTTGATAGTAACAGGGCACCTAACTTCCCATGCTTCTGCATGTTGAAGAAATTTTATGCTACCATTCATGTAAAACCACTGGAATCACTGTTATAAATGTCTGTTTATGAATCACGATCATAAAATGAAAAAAATATAAAATAAAATTAAAATAAAAACTGAAATATACTAAAAATAGTGAAAAATGTGCAAGCAGTACTCTTGAATCCACGACAGAATATAGCAATTTTTCCATCAACTTGATTTGAATTGGCCGATTGGTTCGAGCAGATTTTGATACGACTGGTTTGAACATTGATCATGATGTCTTGGGTCCTTGAAGATGGTTGGTATAGGCGCAATAGCTTGAGTTGGGGGTTGGTAAGCAGTCAGTATGCATTTCGAGTGTCAGAATGGTTGGTATAGGCGCAATAGCTTGAGTTGGGGATTGGTAAGCAGTCAGTATGCATTTCCAGTGTCAAAAGCATCAACTATTTCTGCTGCAAAAGTAGGGTCCTTGGTGCATAAGTTGAAGTGCAATAGGAGTGTTACCTGATGCACTGAAAACAGACCATGTATCACAAAAAGACAAAGAATTGGGTAGAAACTTTGGCGAATTGGGTAGAAGACTTCTGCTCTGTGCTGAGCGGTGGATCTCCACATTATGAATTGTACGTTTACTAAACCTACACGACTCTAGATTTAGTATTTGAACCAAGTACTAAACCCACATGCATAGGGCTGTCTTTGATTGGACGGGAAGGTACTCAAACTACTCAGACTTTAGTAACGTAATATTCTATTTGAAAAGTGTACAAACTGAATCGTAGGGGCTCAGATCTGGGCATCCCTTCAAACTCCACAAAAGGTTCATCCAAATTACTGAGGTTCTCTACTCCACAATCAATAATCAATTGATTTTTAATTCTCTGAGTAAAAAAAAAGTAACATGCTTTAGATTCTTGGCATCTTGAAAGATGATTTCCATTAAACTAATCCTAGAAAGTTAATAAATCGAATTCCAACCCAATGTACCCTTTATCGTGTCAATTTATCAGATGTTCACATATTGGGATTCAAATCTTACTATATTCGAATCTGACTTTTAAATTCACAACTGAACAAGAATCGCACTATGATATACTAAGAGCCAACTTCTAGAATGTATGCAGCGGTGGTGCTTAGGGGGACCCGCATGGGCCTTGGCCCTCCCTCAATTTTTTTTAAAAAATTTACATGTAAATTTTAGAAAATTTTATTTGTCCTATATAAAAATTTTGAAAAATGATATTTCAGCTTATGTCAAAATTTTAGAAACTTTAATTTGGGTCTCTCTTTGAAAAATTTCTGGCTCCACCCCTGAATGTATGAATATTAGAGATAGAAAAATTTAGATACACATATCGATGTTTATTATCCGATCAGATATTTATTTAAAACTGAATGTGAACTTAGATTTGATCCAATGTCATTTCTTAAATCTGAATTTTATTTCCTTTCTCAATATGATGCTAATTTTTTTATATTCTAATTATTTAAAAAAATATAGTCCAACGTTTGATGCCCAATCCATTTCATTGACATCCCTAATTAATCACATTAGCAATAGTAAAGTTAGATTTACATAAAGCAGAAACATAACAAGTATTGCAAAAGATTGAGCAGTTCAACTCATTAATTAATTCCCACCCCAAGTTGATAGCAATATTTGATCATATAGCATGTACTCTATGCTGTAGTATCGTTGAAATGGGAGTCATATTCAAACGGCAGTGCACTTGGACAACTGATGATAATTAAATAACAACTACACAAGCATATGATCCCATTTGCAATAATTAATTGGATGGACCTCTAAGTTCATTAGGGGTCATCCTCACAGAGTGTTTCTACTGTCGAACGACCTTTTAACGATGCTATTTACACGAAACCACTAATAAGAAGATGCTTAAAAAATAGTTCGTCGAGGGGCAGCATGCATGTGCAAATTGAAGTGTGCCTGTAACATAGTCAACAAGCATTATTTTGGCGGTGAATAATGCCATCATATTTTCCTCACATTAATGAAAAGCTCATGAATGCTAAGAATGATGAATTCATGAAAAATTATGGGCACCAAACAGCCAACAACATTTTTTTTTTCCAATTCACATTAAATTAGTGCACTGTGCCCTCCATGCTGCTGTCGCTGAACCATGGAGTGCCGCTCCTTGTTAGCACTCAGTAGGTGAAGTAGCTCTCAGTAATGTTCTTCACTCGGCAATTATTGAACTCAACTTGTAAAAAAACAATAATAATGATAATGTCAGAAATAGTTGCATTAAAGCAAGAAGGGGCCACGTGAAGGAGATATGATACAGTTAATCTGCACTTTGTGCAGTAACCCCAAATCATCATGAGAAGATGAATCGCCATGAAAAGAACGGGAGAATATCAGAAGGGACATGAGAACTCCGGTTTCCTACGTCTCTTTATCGAACTTAAAGTTTGTTTATTACGCCATCTTATTTATTTATTTGCATGTTTGCTTTTATATTTCTATTCCATCACTATCACCACTAGCTTTTGTCACAACATATAGCGACTTTATGGAAGACAACCACCAAAATTAACGCTCTTATGGAGACTAGATTTAAATGAGATGGAGACTGTATTTAAATGAGATATCATGATCTACAAAAATAGAACACTTTCCCAGCTCATTAAGCAGAGGGAGAGCCATAAATTTTTCATGAGGGGGCTCGAATTAAAGTTTCTAAACTTTAACTACGGTCGAAATATCATTTTTCAAAATTTTTATATAAAACAAGTGAAATTTTTAAAAATTTACATGTAAATTAAAAAAAAAAAAATTAAAGTGGGGCTGGTAGCCATGCAGGCCCTACCTTGACTTTGCCCATGCTGTTAAGTGATTTACTTACTCAAACATTGAAGTTGGCTATATATACAAGCTTGTGTGATTGACATTTGCCATGGGTCAGAGGAACACATGTCATGCATGGGGGGATGTGCACGGTGCATCCCAACAAAAGTAACCATAGTCCATTACGAAAGTGGCTGAAAGAATTGCATGGGGTGTCGAGGCCGACCATTTATCAAAGATGCCCAACTTAGGCCATACTTTCCGGCGTATACTAGCTGTTAAGCTTACTTCCACAAGCCAAACATTGAAAAAAAAAAAAGTGATATAGTACAAGTAAAGAAATTGACTATAATAGGAACTGTCGTTGGTTGATACACGGTCTGGTGTTTGTTTACATCATCCTTATATTATGAGAAGAAGGTGCCTTGATTGTATATTTGGTCACTTGGTTAAAGCCAAACAAACACCCTAAACAAAATTTGATTTCAGCTAAACTAGTGGTATAATGTTAAAAAATTAAATCATATCACCTTTGCGTGCAATCAATTTTGATCTTGTGGCTCATAATGGCCCTCAAAGATTCTCATTTTATATATATATATATATATATAAAATTTGTGCAGTAGATTAAAAGAAGACTGTACTGATAAATAGTTTTTACATGTCATATCCATGTACAGTTTCCCGTCGATGTACCTAAGGAGATAGACTTGCTGCCAGCTGCAGATGGAACATTTGATGTACCTTGTGCTCGTTGTGCCAAATCATAAAACCCCATGTACCCTCCTCCATGACAGAGAATGTCATGATCTGATGTATAACAATAATGTTCAACCACAGTAAATAACAAGACTAATGCATTTATTTGGTCAGATGCCCAAATGTTAGCTAAATCTCATCATAATGATTATATATATATATATATATATATATATATATATATATATATATATATATATATATATAAGATTGTTCAAACTGCTGCTTTTCAAATAAAATTAAAGTAGTTTGCGACATGCCCAAATCTCTCTCTGTCAAATTGCTCCTGGGTTTACATCTACAATGTCGGATTGTTCAAAAGCTGCTTTTCAAATGGAACATAAGTGGCTTCTCGCTCACACTCTCTCTCTATCTTCATCTGCAAGGCTAGATCGTCCAAAGCTGCTTTAAAATGGCACTCAAGTGATGTTTTGACATACCCAAATCTCTGATTCCCTCTCTTCTTCTTCTTCTCTCTCTCTTATAATGTCCAAAAATTGCTTTCAAAATGAAATTTAAGTGGCCTGCAGCAGACCCAAATCTCT
The DNA here is from genome assembly GCF_008831285.2 of Nymphaea colorata. Classification (NCBI taxonomy): domain Eukaryota; kingdom Viridiplantae; phylum Streptophyta; class Magnoliopsida; order Nymphaeales; family Nymphaeaceae; genus Nymphaea; species Nymphaea colorata. The sequence goes on from NC_045140.1 coordinate 6,696,934, forward strand.
CTCTCTAAATCAATCACTTTCTCTTAGAGAGAGAGAGAGAGAGAGAGAGATTTGGAGGATAGGGAGTGTCATATATAGAGTATAGTATTCGTGATTTATGGTCGTCTGTGGTTTTCCACCTTGAGCTTTCGTAGTTGTACTGAAGCAATTAATTTAGCTTGGACAGAATAAGGCCACCAACGCAAGGAACGGCCATATGTATACAAATAAACTGAGCACATTAACAGAGAGACGAGTCCATGGTGGAAATCAGGTTCATGCTGATAGAAAAGCCATGACCTTAGCCCTTGGAGCAAGTCTTGTGTTATTACGGCCAGGCCCACCCACCTTTCTTTCTCTTCAAAAAAGTGGCCCACATTTAAGGAATCTAAATGACTGCAATACGTCTCGTTACTTCTTTGATTTTGAATCCGTCCTCTTGACTGTGGTAAAGAAATTTAGATCTAATTACTAATCTTGATTTGAATTAAAGAATACAGTCTCAGTCACTGGATTCGTACGTGTAGGAACTTGGTATATATTTGAGAGGGATCAGATGTAATCTCTTATCGATGCTTGATCTGATTTTGAATCAGTTTAATCGGATGTGCTGACAATATTTAAATTTCATAGAGGCAATTTGTGAGAGGCGGATGTCCCTCTCCTCCTTTTCCTCCATCACTCAAGGTTTAGGGTTGCTTAAGGACATTTGTAAGGCTATGTCACAATGGTATGGGTGCGGGTGCGGGTACGAGGGTACGGCGTTTTTGTAAATCTTAGTACGACGAATATCATATATTATTACACTAATTTTTGTAAATTTGAATTGGGTAGTTTTGGAATTTGAATTTCATTCAATTTGTAGTCCAAAATAATAATACCCATGAAAATCGAACTGACCGCTAGGTCTCACCGACCTGCCAGCTTGACAAGCTATGCGACACATGATACTGATTGTGGTTCATGTTTGATATGCAGAGTCTGAATTCAAATCCGAGATATTCAAAACTTAAATTTGAATGGGGTAGTTTTGAAATTTGAATTTCATTCAAGTAAGTCTATATATTGAGCGGAATTCCTTAAATTTGGTCTTATGTTGGTTGGATCTGAATTCAATTTAGAAAAGAAAGAAAAGGATAAGGTCGCGAATACGATTAATCCAATTACATAATTGGATTCACTGTAATGGGGGGCCAGTCCAAACAGTTTAAGTCCTTTAACTGAAAATTAGTGCACTCGCCATAAATGAGCCTAAGAACATTAAGGTTTCTCCAGGTAGAAAATGAGAGGTAGATAATAAGGATGTCTATGGATCAGATAAGAACAAGATGCATATGCATTTGAATTTAGATTCGAACACAAAGGAAGAAAAGTCCATACTAAATCCGAATCCAGCTTTGCTTTTTTACATCCAAATCCGACTTTTAGATGCTCGACCCAATTTAAACTGTTTGAATATAAAATATATTTAATTGAAACTGAATCTGAATCTAAACCATAGATGGATTGGACATTTATTCAAATCCAATTAGATGTCATTTCTTGGGTCTCGATCGTCTGTCAAAATTTTTTCCACGGCTGACTTTTTTGAGAAAATTGTGTTGGATTTGAGTCTTGAGATGGGAAGAACGTCCAAGAAATAGGTCACATTTTTCAAGCGAGGGGAAAGAGGGGCTGAGCCGTTTTTCTTGTTTTACGCGTCACTGTTTGCATATAATGCGATATGAAGAAGGACAACCAACTCCTCCTAATAAATACAACTCAGCCTCGCTAAACACCAAGCTGCCGACACTCTTCAGATGCTGACCCCCTTCCCATGAGGGCCACCATTAGAATAATACGACGACTTTACAATATCTCGTCCATATATCTATATATATATATAATGAATTGTTTCATTCTAATTAATTTTTGGATGAAAAAAATTCTTGAACTCACAAATTCACAAGTTATATATAATTATATATAGAATTTGTACATTTTTTCATGTAAGTTTGAATGGAGAAATCCTTTGGCTCACAATTCATAGTTTTATATGATTAATCACATTCATCTCCTGAGAATTTATAGTTAAAGGAAAGTGAAAATGATTACAATATTATATAATTATATATATAAAGCAATTTTGATATTTTTTTCATTATTTTAAAAATATTTAAGAGTTTTTTTATTTTATTAATTGTTTAAATACGTTTTTTTTCGATTTTTACCGCATCTACACATAGTTATTAGAAAAACAAAAGAGAGAGAGAGAGAGAGAGAGAGATTGCACATGAGAGGAATGAAGGAGTAGGGGGAGGGAGAAAGAAGTGAAAGGGCGAAAGGGAAGGAAGGAGGAGAGAAAGGGTCCCACCGTCTCACACGTCTTATCAGGTGGAAAGAGACGGCGGTGGGCCCACCATGTCGGCTCTCTCTTCATTTATTTATTGCTTTTTGCAATTTTGTTTTTTTTGCCTTTCTAAATGCATTGGCATTTAGATCATTGGATGACGCCGACACAAAACAGCCCCATTTTTCAACAGAAATAAATAAATATTTACTATTAGTAAAAACTGGGCCATTGATAACCATACTAGTTTTATATTCTTCTTTTTGAAAAATATAATTTTCATTTTTTGGAGATTTGCAGGCCATTCAAGCGAGCATATTTAATTTATATGCAACACCGAATTCGGTCATAAAACTTCTACTTACGAGCAACTTTCTTTCATTTTTGCACTAACTTTCGGGTTCATTAAAGTAAGTGTCACACATTTCATAGTCATAGGTAAATAAGCCTTGGATGAGAACATTAACTGCAAGGCATGTGAAAGGAGGGAAGCACTTTCCTTTTCATATAGAAGGTGAGAGGGAGCTCCCTTGGTTTACCACTGGCCATTTTGGGATATCCCATGGATCCATGTCCTTTATAGCAAGTTCAAAAATTGTCTCTTTTCCTTCTTCTACTCAACAATATCTACCCAGTTTGACTTCATATTTTGTCTTGATAAAGGTAATATATATATATATATATATATACAGGTCAGAGATAAAAACTAGACCCTTTAATTTTTTGTTAAAAATTATTTTAAATAAAATATAAACATCCCAATATATTTACAAAACTTAGTTTGATATAAAAACTGCTTTGAATCAAGTTGTTTTTATAAAGAATGTTTGTTTTTATATTAGGAAATGTTGATGCTATGGAAGCTATTCTTTTTTTTTTTTGCTTATTATGAAAATATTGTTAAAACCTAAAAAAATGATAAACTTAATTTATATTTTGCGTCAATCTATATTACAAAAAACTTTAAATATCATATTTAAATGGTTTGATTTTTGTCTCTGGTTTATTTGGTCTGGTTTTTAGCCATCACTATATATACAATGCATGTAAGATTTATGGATTTAGTCATATATCAATAGAGGCGTGTCGGCCTGCTGCCCGCCGATACACGTCTCTTGGTCATTAAACTGCAACTGATACGGACCCGATAAAACCCGTAACGATCCGTACCCGGCATTTCTCTTCCATTTTTAAAAATTTTCACGAATTTATTTTAAAAATAAATTTGAAAAGAAAACATAAAGAATTTATTATCTTAACGATGGCTCACGTGGCCGACACCAGCATTGCTTAGGTGCCAAAAAAAAAAAAAAATTGCCGGTCCGGACCTAAATCTATCTAGGTATATATCCTCTATAATTTATGTTCAAAGTTGTTTTAATAAAAAATATGAACCTTTAATGTGGTTACAAACACTACTTAAATATAAATCATGTTTTAGTTTAAATCATATTTATAAAAAAATTGATCAAATTTAAATGTTGTAAAAATAGTTTACTTTTTTATTATTAAAAATATTATTTAAATAAAATATTTAATACTAAATGATGGGGAAACGATCTACTCACTGACAAGTTTAAATAAAATCCACGCGGTGCGACTGCCATGGTCTCGAAAGGTGATGGAAGTGTTACTTTAATAATATATTGTAAAAATAACGAATACGATGTTTTAGTTATTTTTCTCGTAATCCAAGCAGCACAGGTAACTCGGCTTCAAAAGTTTCACGTCCAAAATTTCATCGCTCGACTGTCGTGGTTACTACCATGAAGAAGTTCAGCACCCCGACGGTCCACAGATCCGTGTTCTGTACGTAACTTAGAAAGCGTTGAATGACAGTACAGAAACAAGAGTTTTCTGAGCCAGAAACTTGTTTTCCACCATTGATTTCGGGAGATGGACTTCAAATCCACCAAACAGCTGTTTGCCGTATTGAATGAAGAAGAAGGTTCGGAGAGAGAGAGAAGCAGAGACTCAGAGGGAGAAAGCTGTAAAGGGATTTGGCAAACCATATTAAAGAGGCAGGGACGGGGAAGGACCACCCTTGCACCCCTTTTTAAATGGATTTCTGTGGGTTTTTCTTTTTTTTCTTTTTTCAAATTTAACAGGGCACACTGTAAAACAGCCGTAAATCTTGAGGGGGCCCAGAACTCCATGCCCCTTTTAATGGCGGATGTAAAGAAAAAGAAGGAGATTGGTGAACTCCCCAAAAGGAAAAGAGATGAGAGGTGAAAGAAAGAAGATCAATGCACACACACACTTGTCTAGAAAGTGGCTTCCAACCAACCGATTGGTCCACATAGGGGAGGGGGCCCCATCCCTCCCTCCTCCTCCCCTCTTATAAATTTTCCTCCCCCACTGCTGTGATTTCTAGAAATCCCCAATCCCCAATTGAGGATTTCAATGGTTTCCAGGCTTTTCTGAATTAGTGAGGCTTGGTTCAGTAGCACCCTACCCACATTTGCCATTTAGGAGAATCTTTCTCTCCTTCTGTGTCTCTCTTTCTTTTGCTTTCTGTACCAAAGTTACTGTAATTAGATCTTTGTCAGCTTCCTATGAACTCCCTATCTCACATGCTACTGTCCAGAACCCAATGGTGTTTGTACTTGTTGTTTTAGATCCAAGATAGATCCCCCTCTCTCTTTTCTCTTCTTATTTTTCTAAATAAAGACTGGTGGTGTCTTCTTCTCGTCTTATTGCTGTGGGTAGAGATAGAAGAACAGGTTTGGAGGGATTTTCCTCTGTTTCTGTCCTCCGCAGAGTGAGAGACAAAGCGCAGGAAGCTGCCTTTCGGTCTCGCTTCTTGCTGCGAAGAATCTCCTCTTTCTAGAGAGAGAAGCGTCGAGAAGAGGCAGGTTTCTCTTCTTCGGCCACTGGTTTCTGAAAAGAGAGACGAAGAGTACGGGAATAGAGAAGGCAGAATGGGATCGTCGTCCAATGGCATCGACCCGGCGAGCAAGGGGGCGAAGCTGGAGCGCTATAACAGCTACCTCCGCCGGATCAACACCACCAAGTTGATCGCCGCCTCTTCCAAGCTGCTCTTCCGCGCCAGTCTCCTCATTGCCCTCCTGCTCGTCCTTTTCATCACCTTGTCCCCCACCAGCACCGGCTCCTCCCCCACCGACGCCCTCCACCACCACCGCCGCTCTCTCTCCTCCTCCTCTTCCTCCTCCTGGGGCGGTCCCCAATGGGAGAAACAGGTGCGGGCATCCTCCACCCCTCGCCGCCCGGGCGGCCTCTCTCTTCTCGTCACCGGCGCCGCCGGCTTCGTCGGCTCACACCTCTCCCTGGCCCTCAAGAAGCGTGGGGACGGCGTTCTCGGCCTGGACAACTTCAATAACTATTATGATCCTTCCCTGAAGCGCTCGCGCCAGGCCCTGCTAGCCAAGCACGGCATCTTCATAGTGGAGGCGGACATTAACGACGCCGCGCTTCTCGCCAAGCTTCTCGACGTCGTCCCCTTCTCCCATGTTGTCCACCTCGCCGCCCAGGCCGGCGTCCGGTACGCCATGCAGAACCCCGCTTCCTATGTCCACTCCAACATCGCCGGCCTCGTCACTCTGTTCGAAGCCGTGAAATCCGCCAATCCCCAGCCCGCCGTCATCTGGGCATCGTCCTCCTCCGTCTACGGACTCAACACCGACAACCCCTTCTCCGAGGAGCACCGCACCGACCGTCCCGCCAGTCTATACGCCGCCACCAAGAAGGCCGGCGAGGAGATCGCCCACACCTACAACCACATCTACGGTCTCTCCATCACCGGACTCCGCTTCTTCACCGTCTACGGCCCCTGGGGCCGCCCCGACATGGCCTACTTCTTCTTCACCAAGGACATCCTCAGGGGCAAACCCATCAACGTCTTCATCGGCCCCGACGGCAAGGACGTCGCCAGGGACTTCACCTTCATCGACGACGTCGTCAAGGGCTGCATTGGCGCCATCGACACCGCCGAAAAGAGCACCGGAAGCGGCGGTAAGAAGCGCGGCCCGGCGCAGCTCAGAGTCTACAACCTGGGCAACACCTCCCCTCTTTCTGTTCAGAAGCTCGTCTCCATCTTGGAAGGTCTCCTGAACGTCAAGGCCCGCAAGAACATCATCAAGATGCCCAGCAATGGCGACGTCCCCTTCACTCACGCCAACGTCAGCCTGGCCGAGAGGGATTTCGGCTACAAGCCTACCACCGACTTGGCCACCGGCCTGAGGAAGTTCGTCAAGTGGTACCTCAGCTACTACGGCATCGAGAGCAAGGCCAAGAGTGGAGGATCGGCTCAGAGTTGAGTTAATCCTCTTCAAGACCTTTTCTCTTGGTGTTCTGTGTTTCTTCTGTGGGTAAATTAAATTGTCAAATTATGGTAGTGTCTGTGCTGTAGAGATTTTTCCTTCTCCTCTTCCTTGGTCGTTAGAATTATGAAGGCGGTAGGTGGAGGAAGATGAAAAGAGTGTGAGGTTGAAGACGATTCACGGTCTGTTTCACAGAAAAAGAGTGATTGTGGAACAGAGTGTGGCGGTGAAAAGGAGGAGAGAAAGACATAAAGAAAGCAAAAGTTGAACAGAAATAAAAATGTTTGATAGGAAAAGTGATTGGGAATCGATGAGAGACCCTCCTTCCAAGTGTATAATCGAGAGTTCTATTCGTTTAGCTGTTGTTCTTATCTCAATATGTGCAGTCTACAAACTGTATGATATATATTTTTGGAGATTATGTGGCGCTTCTGGTCTTAATTGCCATTGTGGCAGTCATTCTCTGCAATCGTCTCAATGTTTGTCGTTCTGCAATGAAGTTCCTTTTTCAATTTGTTGCAGTTTTATGTGCTTATAAGCTCATGTTTTCTATCTTTTTAGATAGAGAAACATTTTTAGTTAATAAAATACGTTCATTTTCAGTATATGAGTTCAAAATTAACTCTGACGCGTTCATTCTGCTGGTTTCATTCCAGAAACAGTGATTCAAGTAAGCAACTGTCTTGTCCCCTTAAATTGGTTGTACCCTGTTGGCGACTATTGAAAGCTCAATTATTGAACTCACAATATGCAATATGAACAGAAGTTAGGAGAAGCTTAGGGGCCCGAAAGACAATATTCCACCACATGGTGGTCGGTCGGCCCTACTCCGGTTGATTTGATTAATGGCCGGTGGTGGAGTTAAGATTTTTTTTTTTTTTTTTAATTGAAGGACACTTAGTCGTCGTCAACTCCAGTTTAACGTGCGCACCACATTTTATTGGACTTAAGCCCAGTTTCATTTATTTTAACACCTTAGTTTTACATTTAAGATTGCAATAAATTTTGAGAGACTTTTGTTATGTGGTTTGTTGCTTTGGTTTCTAGCATTTTTCATGTCAAAACCCTAATTGATAGGGTGCAGGTTGAGATTTATCGGATGAGATGCCCAAACCTGGTGTGAGATGTCTTTATAGTAGTATCATACAGGTTCAACATCGGACTCGGTGGGTTTTACATATGTACAGATGCATGTGCCTTAAGGGGTGGATTATAAAAGTTTAGTTTTTTTATTTAAGATTGTGAGGAATCTTGAACGATTTATAAAAAAAATAATTAAATAATTGGTTGTTGTGATTCTTAACCTTTTTTTGAACTAGAATTGTTTTGGGCAGGTTGATATCCGTTAGACTAAGAGTTTGAGCCCGATGTAAGAGTAAGTCGGATCGTTACATTTACAATATAGTTTTTAGTGTTTGCTGGACCACCAGCACACACATAGCTCCATTACTGGCTCTCTTCTCCTACAATCAAAATAAAGATTGCATATAAAAGCCTAAGTATGAACAATTAGGAAACAAATTAGATTACAAGTCACTTTCAATGTTGACGCCTCATAAATGGAATCATGTTGCTGGTAGTGAATCCTTAGTGTGAGAAACTACCATTTGAACTTACGGTCAATAATAACAGGTCAAAAAAAGTTTCATGTTTTTTTCTTTCATTCAGAACATTTAATGCTATTTACGATTATTTAGTAACTAAAAGTTGAGAGATACCAGACTACCGTTTGAAGTTAAGATCAATAACAGCTCCCAGAGGAAGTTTCATGTCTTTTTCCTTCATTTAAATCATTTAATATTATTTACCATTATTTAGGAACTAAAAGTTAATCACTTGAAAGAATGTAAATTATATGTCAAATTTTTTTTGGTAACCGTTTACCAAAAAAGTCACTCACCGAAAACGCGTATTAATAAAAAAACATATTAAATACGTTAAAAATAAGTCAACAGTATAAAACGGAAATTAAACGCGTATTTTTTTTAAAAAACGCCAGAAAAACAAAAAATGTGAAAAATACACCACACGTGTTTTTTGTATTTATTATTATTATTTATTTTTTATAATTTTCAAAATTTATTAAATGTTTTAAACTTTATAAAAAATTTACAGAGATTTTTTCGAGATATTCTTGAGATATACAATAACTTTGCCGTATTATATTCGAGAAATCTCTTGTCGTATAATACCCATACACGATGTATGTCCATTCATTCTTCAAAAGAGTTCACACCTATACTTAAACAATTGTAACAATGTTCAAAGGCTATCCAGAAGAGCAACTCCGTAGACTCAACGCTGCTATCGGAGCAAGTGGTTTTAGTGGAGTCGGAACAATCAAATACCGGGTGTGCCGGACCGCCTAATTGTTCCGTACAACTGGATTGCTGTTGACTCCTCAGAAAAAAAAACCAAAAAAAATTTAACGCCATTTGGCTGGCTCCACCTCCATAGATCAGACTTTGTTCATCAGCAACGCAAGTTTGGTCTGTGATTGTCATATTTTCTTGTTCAAGAGTGGCACTTGAATCCGCAACACAGCTAAGGGTGAACACGAGTGAAGTCAAGCCTGAGTTCAGTCACCTCAAGTTCGGTCCAACTAATGAATTTCAAGCTCGGCTCCGTAGTTGCGTGTTGAGCTTGAGCTCAACTCGATTAAGACTCAACAAACTGATTTGAATAGAATTGATATTCATCGTCACGTGTTGAGCTCGAGCTCAACTTGATTGATGCTCGACAAACTCGTAAACTTGTTTGAATATGTCGACTTGATTAAGGCTCGAGCTCGACTGAGTGATTACGTGTTGAGCTCAAACTCAACTCGATTATTTGAACGAGTTGACTCATGAACTCAAGTTCAACTCGTTAAGCAAATGACTTAACTCGAACTCATTCATGGGCTGATCTTTAACAAGTCGAGATCAAGTAGTTCCACTCGTTTTTCACCCTTAAGTTACACAACTTTAATATAAGCATTAATCATGACAATGCGATCTGAGACGTTGTAATAAGATTTTTTATGAGCCTAACAACAAGATGTTAGGCGGCGGGTGGGCAGCTCGGCAGTCAACCAACCAGGTTCTAATAGTCTTCCTAATTAAACCCTTTCTTAGTTAAAACCCATCAAGGACCAGACCACTTTTCGGCCTTCGCTGGCGGCCATGGCCGTGTAGTAATATTATTATTAAAATTTTCTTCTCAAACGGAAAAAAGAGAAAAAAAAAACACGGTTTCTCAAGTGCTTTCTTAAGTAGTGACAGGCTGGAATGGCAATGTCACATTGACCTCTTTTCATAAATTTTTTTTTTTGTCTGTATGCTTCCAAAATTTTCCAAACGGAAAGTTGACCGGAAAAAGGAAGCCGCCGGTCCTCGATGGGCGAACCGGCGGTGGTCATCCAAATTCCCGGAACGCGGTTCTTTGACTTTTTACTAGTGGTCGTTGTCCTTACTCGACTGAAGTCAATGGAGACCATTTTAGTCTTTTCTTGCTTAGTGGATGGGTAGTTTGGGGATATGACGGAATGAATTGGAGATTTTTTTGTGCGGAAATGAATGGGGCCCGGAATTTGAATTATTGGCCTTTAAATCAAGAGCTTTTTTTTTTCTTCTTTATTTTTTTGGTTATTTTGTCTTTGATTAATAGGGAGGTTATTCATTCAATTTCTAGAGGCATTTTTTACATCAGCGGCGGTCCATCTAGATATTATGCTCCATCACTTAAAATATAAAATATAAAGACAAGAGTGGGCCTAGGTTGGGGACTCGTTGGGACTTTTGGCCTCTCTGTCCGGGCTCGGGCTGCCAAAATGGGTTCCAAGTCGGCCCAAACCGGATTCCGAATTGGCTCGGTCCGACGCTCATCCCTAGTAAGTCTATAAGTGTTTGATCCGTTAAACCTCGTTCCAGTTTCAGTTTGAATTCAAGTAGTTGGATTTAGTAATGGACACAATCATTCAAGCAATTTTTATATTTCGATTTTATATCGGAAAGTGAACCTAGTTCTGAATTAAACAATATATGAATAATCAGAAAGAGTGACAGCCATGTCTGGTTATTGATTAATCCGATCCTGGTTGGCATACATGTATAGACAAAGAAGAAAAAACTTCAAAAAAAAAAAAGGCTTATTTAGCATTATTCAAGTAATTAGATGTTGTGTCTTAAGTTTTAGTGGCCTGCCCTCCACCTAAAGTTTAAGGATGTCATATATCTGATTTGAATCGGATAACCAATCAAATCTTTTTGAAAAAATCAATATGGAAAGTATTTAATATCTAATTAAGAAATAGAATTGGATTGGGATTTAAAAAATAGCATCGGATATACATAAATATCCGATCAGCCTCAGATTGAAATTCAGATCAGATTTAGTTTTAAATAAATATCTTATATCCAATATTCTCACATTTTGAAATTTTGCTAGATTAATTCAAAATTTAAATTCAGAATTGTGAAATAAGATTTCAGATTCGAATTCAGATATGACTTTCCTTTGCTCTTATTCAAAATCAAATGTAAATATCCTAAAAAGCAGATATGGCTAAGAGTATATGTAATTCAAATTTGATACATTGGCATCCCTTAGAATAGGTCAGTACAATCCGTTGAATAAGAAAGACTAGAGAACCCAAGAGATTAATATCTTAAAATTGCTTCAGAATCTGATTGGTCAGACCTTGACCAAGAGGCTAAGGGTAGAGCAGCTGGTGAGGCCAGAGCAAGTAAGATCCTTAGCCATGTCTTCCAGCATCATTACCAAATTCCTCCAAAAAAGAAGATTCGTTTCATTGTGTTTGTATTATGGTTGATTGAAATTTAACAAACAAATCATACATTAAATTAAGTGTGCGTTTGATCAGGCACACACAGAGCTAGAAATCTTTCAAAAAGTTTTTAAAAAACCATTTTTTCAAAATTTTCATATAGAACATGTGAATTTTTTAAAAATTTACATGTAATTTTTTTTTAAAATTTTGAAGTAGGGCTAGGGCCCATGCGGGCCCTCCTTTGGCTCCGCCCTTGTGTTTGATAGTCTCGATACATTAAATTAAGTGTGTATTTGATAGTCATAGATGCGAGACTGATTTGATTTCCTTTTTTTTTCCCTAAATCTCATATTTGAACACTATTTTAAAAATGAGGACGTGAGATCCTCAAAGGGTGTGACCTCACATCCTTAAGGGGCCGTTTGATTGCTTCAGATTTGAAGTCCATGAATCTAACATGGCAAAAAAAGTCACTGTAAAATCGATGGTTTGTCAAACTAAGGATCTTAAGTCAGTCGAAAGATCTATAGTGCTTGAAATCTTTATTTTGCCTTTTTGCATTGAGAAAAAAGTCGGATTTCAGATTGAAGGGAGAAAAGTTTGATCTTAAATCCACGATTTCCAATTCTTGAGGATTTCAAATTATGAGCAATCAAACGCCTCCTAATGGAGCTCTCAACTCCAGACCCAGCAGAGATTTAACGTCAAGTTTAAGGCACTAGAAAGGATCTGAACTACAAACTCCCAACATGAAGACGAGTCTCTTCTTTAAAACTACTACTGCAAAAAATTAAAAAAAGAAAATCCATACACATATTTAATTTATGTCTAGGCTCCTTAGACTTTGTGTAATGTAATGGGCTTTGATAATTTTAAAGGCCAGCGCCACAGCAGACATGTGTTGAATTTGAGTCGAGAATATTGTGGGAGCTCATAATTGATGATGATGCTTTATCTCCATTCACATGGCCGAATTATTATTATTGTTTGCTATTGCCTATTATATTATTGAAAGGAGGAAGGAAGCCAACCAGCATTTGTACAGGTGGTTTGAGGTGGAGCAATCAAAATTTGTGGTGCCCCTCCCAACCACACCCCCACATGGGCCACATGCCTTTGATTCCAAATTTTTAAATGTCGGCAATCCCCATTAACTTCTCCACCAACCACCCTTCCTCCCTTCTTCTTCTTCTTCTTCTTCTTCTTATATATATATATACTATTGCAATCAGAACTTGTAATGTCCATAGCACTTGAGCCATCGCAGCCTGTCCGAAGCCAGCTGCAAGGCTTCTAGCAGATTCTTCAGTCTTCCCTGCCCACTCAAAATTATGCACCTGGGACGTCAACGGATCAGATTTGAATTGAATGTATCTTTTACCATATCTGATTTATTGGATGTTCATCATTTGGATTGAAATTTTAGTTTGAATACAAACGAAAGAAGAGTGTACATGCCATAGCTGAATCTGATTTTTAATTAATTGATAACAATTCATCAGAAGTGCAGATCTGGATTTACATCTGAATCAGAAACCAACTGTCAGCTACATTGTGACATGTTAAATGCATGAGTATTGGATATAAATTGTTTAGTTTGACTCCAAATCCGATTGGATATCCACAAAAAACCAAACCCAAACCATATCTTACTATTCTAAAAGTAGTTTGATTTGATATTCAATTGGAATTGGATCCATTGACATCCCTAATCATGCATGTTCCTTCTTCTTCCTCCATGCCAGGCTTACATCTTCCATTGAACGTCAACTAAGTTTTTTTCTTCCCCCAACTTGAATCCACTAACTATAATAGGCTTTCACATCTTCCTGCACTTCAGATCTTGGTCTACTTGGACGTAGCAACCTCAGGTTTTTAGGGACCAAAAAAAATAAGAGACGCGATGTGCTGTTCCCTTTTCTTCTACTTTACCTCCCTCCCCCCTTTTCTTTTCCCTATAACGGTGGTGGTCTTCTTCACATCTCAAGGCAGAAGCCATAAATGTTCATTCTGAAGTTCTAATGTTAAAGAAAGCTTTCAATTGTGCAGCGTGATCTAGAATATGACTTGGAAATCACCTCCTGTTTATCATAACTTGTTCTTATGCTCATCATTTTAGCTGCAACATAGTTGGTCGGATTGGTGGGTTGGTAAAAGCCCGATCTTCAGTTTGCTTCCTGTTAACACCCCAAATTTTTCCACATCAAAATTGAAGCAATGTGAAAATTTCACAAAAGAATTGTGAAAATTTGCAATTTCAAAGCCAATTTCGAATCTAAAGAACCATTAGATTTAAATCGTGAATTTAACCCGATACACGAATCCCAATGCAGGATTACGAGTCCAAATTCAATTGCAAATGTCATTTGAAATCCAAATCCAATTGCAAAATGCAAATTTTGACTTAGATCCAAGAATTGGATCTAATTCAGTCTAAAATGCTACGTGGGACCCACGTGTGGGCCCCACCTAGCCCGTGTGGTCAAGAGCCCTCCCCAGGGGCCATGCCCCCCTCCATGTCAAAAAAAAATAATAAATAAATATTTTCTCTCAAATTAATTGAAGAAAAGTCATTTTCAAGAAGAAATAAAGGAGAAACCTAGGAAAAGAGAGACATTTATGTCTCTCTCTCTTCTTTAACCAGATCCTCCTTAAAGAAAAAAATCATTTCCAAGGAAGCAATTACTAGACTGGTCAAACTCACCTAACCTACTTAATCCAAGTAGGTTTGACCCGGGTGCACTCAAATGTGGTGCCAATTCCAGCTAGGTTCGGTCACAATGGGCTCAACATAGTCAAAACATAAGTCTGTCTCATGATCCAATTAATGGACGAAAATAGACTTTGATCGAACCAAACCCACTTTGACTAAACTCAGTCAAAGTATAATTTAGCTCAATTAATAGCTTTCTTGACCCAAATTTATCAAATTACCTCAAATAAAGTCAAATTACTTGCAAATGAGCTTTGACTTTGGTCAATTGGTCGAAATTGATCAATTTGGACAATTTTGCCCTTCTGCGGTCAACTTAAGATTAAAAAGCCTAAAATGGTTTATGAAAGGCAAATAAACATTTGAATTTGTCAAATGCTTGAATCAAATACCAAATTTAAATTGAATTTCTCAAGTGAAAGTTTGATTAAGTTGAAATCCATTTTCAATCAAGTTTTGGACGAAAATACCCTTTTCAAACCAAATTTGATAAAATTTTTAAATTTTATTAAAATTTAAATTTAATTATCATAATTCAATGGCATTTGGAGCTTAGTAATTAGGTTTTAACCTTATAAGCTCTATTTCAAACAAAAAAAAAATAAATAGTACAAAATAAGGGCAAAACCCTGTGTAAGGGCATTTTCGTCCAAAATTTTGGTCAAAATGGTCACATAGGTCTGAACCCAAGTTGACCAAACCTAGCCCAGCCCACCTAGCTCGTGGAAATGGGCTGAGAAATGGTCAATTAGAGCCTTTAAAGTCTATTTAACTCATTTTACAAGTCCCCAAGGTCTTAAGTAAGTTCCCAAGGTGAGTTAAGAAGGTGGTTGAACCCACCTCCTCCTCTATATAAACCTCCCCTTGGCCACTAAGGGGGAGGACGAAATTTTGGAGCATTCTATCAAATTGCTGCAGCCAAGGAGCTAGGAGGGAGAAGCCAAGGAAGAGAGAAGAGGTTCGTCCAAGCCCCCTTCCCCTTTTTCTCCCATTCTCTTCTTCACTTTCTTCTATTCTCCCCATTGATTTTGCTAAGTTAGGGTGCTTAAGTGAACCCTTACTTAAGATTTTCGTGGTGAGAAGCCCTCTTTACCACTCCAAATTCCAGCAAGCAAGCTATTTCTTATTCTAGCTTTGCTAAGCTTGAATCCACGGTTGGATTCTTGCTTAGGATTGCTTGGGTTAGAAAACAAGTGAAGACGAAAGACAAACATCAAGACCGACCGCAAGGTAGGTGATCTTAACTCACTTCTCTTCTACTTTAGCTTATTGTTGATTTATTTTAATTCCAACAATTCGTGGGAGGGTTTATTTTCATTTGCTTACGGCTGGGAATGATGTCCAGCTAAGGGAAA
Organism: Nymphaea colorata; assembly: GCF_008831285.2. NCBI lineage: Eukaryota > Viridiplantae > Streptophyta > Magnoliopsida > Nymphaeales > Nymphaeaceae > Nymphaea > Nymphaea colorata. The sequence continues at coordinate 6,712,361 of NC_045140.1, forward strand.
CCTACGCTTCAATGTACATGTTAATGCATAATGCATGCATATGTCGGTTTTTCTTAAATATGAACCAAAGTATCAAATTTCGAAATGGGCCCCAAGGCCACGTCCCTTTCAAAGGAACCAACTTAATACCATTTTGAACTCCCTACCATGAGAGAATCCCACGGTGAGAAAGTGATTTTGCTACATCACGTATGATGAAAATGCCTATAAGGGATGGATACGTTTTTATGAATGTGATCCACCCTTGCATGGCGAAATGATGGACGAATAAACTTGAGTATTGTTTTATTTTCTTTCTTATTCACAGTCATTTTGATTCATGTCTTTCAATTTAATTAATCAAGGGTAGTAGGGAAGATTTGAAACAAGTTCTCAATCTTCCTACATAAAAGAACCCAGCCATGAATCATCATGATTCATGAGTCATGCGGTCCCTTGATAAAATTTCATTTTGAAAAGTAAGGTACGTATATGTATACATTGTTATATATGTACATATATGCATCCGATTTCTTGTCAAAAATTACATTCCTCCCTTAAAATCAGGTTGGAACATGTTTCCAAACCGGTCTTTAAGGAAATGGGCCATTTTTATTGATTTTTCTAGTGCAAGATTATAAATTACTTTCATTTCATTTTTACTTAATTTCAGCAAACCCATACGTAAGATGTATGTATGTTGTTGAAATCAGACCATGTTTTATAGGAATTGGTTTAAGAATATCAAAATTTACGTATTTGAAATACCAACCATCCTAGAATCATCCAAAGGAGTTGATGATTTCATTACTACGAAATCTGGAATTTGAATAGATTTGAAAAACTCATTGTTTCTATCTAAGAAACAAGTCCTTATTGAAATCAATGTCCACAATTTTCAGCTATTTAAATCAACACAAGGTCTGATTTTTAGCTATTTTGAGACAAAAGTGGACGTCATCCATGTCTCCCATCCGTTTCAAAGATTGAACTTGACATCATTTATATATTTTCATTATTTTGATAATTTTATGTCAAGCCTCAAGCTTATGGACTACATCTCTAATTCATGTGCTTAATCATATAATGAGCACATATAGAGAAAGTCCTACATTTTAATCAATCTTCATGTATAGATTGTATGACGTGCAATACGGACTTTGAGAGATTATGAGGGAGTGAAGAATGTATGTTTCATATGAATGAATCTTGATGGATTATGAGAGAGAGAAGAATGAATGTTCCATATAGTTTCCATTCTCGTTTCATGCATTCACTTTCACTCAAAATCAATGGCACCACATGCACATTCTCAAGAAATTAAGTGATTCAAATTTAAGTTGCAAAAAGTGACCAAGTCATATTGCAATGAGAATTTGTAAACTTCACTTAACTTCAAAAGAAAACACAAGCAATGCATTCATAATCTTTTGGCCAAAGTGCATTTGAAAAACAACATGTTTTCTAACAATTTGGAACCTATGTTCTTTCAAAAGAATGAATTCTACAAATCACATGATTTGACAAAAGAATAGTTCAAAATCAATTTTTATCATAAGATGATCATCATCATCTAGAGTTCACAACAAAGAACTCAATTCCAAATCTTCAAAATCCTCAAGAATTATGTGTTTCAAATAACACCAAAACAAAGGATTTTAAACCAACTTGAAAACCCCCAATATTCAAATTCATTTATTCAAAAAAATGAATTTCGGTTCTTGAATCCAAAACCTCAATGCATAAGCATATAGGACTTACATCAATAACTCGTATATGATCCAAATGATCTTTAGTCCTTGGTCTAATTACCCCTGTTAAAGGCGGTAGGAACGGTTGGACCTCGTACCGACGAGCGGATCCCTTTCTCTTGAAAATTTTCTCAAAACCCCAATTTTAAAAGAATTTTGCTGACTCGCATTTCGACCTTCTTGAAAAGGGAGTGGGGTGCGAACACTTCCCATGGGTGCTACTTTGTTAGACTGCAAACGATAGCGAGTTGAAGGGAATAACTGTAAGTTCACCTAAGAGGGAGGACCTCCTTTCTTGCCCCCCTTATGTCCCTGTTATATATATATATAAAACTTTTGAATACTTTTATCCATTGAAAAATTACTTGATCATAAGTTTAATTTCTTGATATTCTGTTGGTGAGTATCAAACTCACTGTAGGCCTTGTGTAAACACATAGATCTTTTTTTTTTTAATTGATCTAAATAGTGTTGTAAGACTCAGAAACTGAATCCAGATCCGCTGATTTTGATATTCTATTGAAATCAGGTTTCAGTTGTTACTTTACAAGAGATCATATTTTCAAATTGGTATCTTTTGAAGAATAAATCTTGGCACCATGTGAACGGATCAGATTCAGTTTGGATATACCCGATTTATGGGATGTTTATATATTCAGATTTAAATACAAATGAACAAAGACCACCATATATCCAAATCTGATTTTCAAATTAACAGCCTGAAACCAATCCAGATCCAGGTTGTACTTTCACATCTCAGTCTGAATCCGACTTTTAAATGCACAACTGAATTCGAACTGCATTATGATGTGACGAGAACCAACCTTTCAAAACACAGACACTAGACCTAGAAAATATTTGTTTTAAAATTTAAACTGAATATGAATCAGATTGGATAATATTTAAAATCGAACAGAACATGATTGGATATCATTTCTTAAACCCAAATCGGATGTCAAATTATTTTCCATGTCTAACTTCTTTTTTTTGAAGCAGCGGTGTATCTGAATCCGATCTAATAGCACCTTTGTATCAGGTGGGGAACCGAATCCGAATTCGATTCAAGCTGGCTGGTTCAGAGTTAATGTTCTGAGCAAATCATCTTCTTTAAACTTGAGCCATTTTGACAACAGAAATGTTGTTCACTACGTTATCTCTGATACTTAATCGGTAAAATAATATTTCTCTACATTCTCAAAATAAAAAGAGATGAAATGTAAAGAAGGGAGGGATGCACATGCAAACACGTCACTTCCTTGCGTCAAAGGTCTATATGAAGGTCACTAAAGCGCCTATAATCAAATCAGCCCACAAAGTTTATTTGATTGGATTGAAGGAGGATAAAGAGTTCAATCCAGAATTTGTATCTCAGAACTTACTGCAAGTTTGCAGATAAGCAGAGCAATTCTTTTTTCTTTGTGGGAAGACAAGGGCGCAAAATTTTTTCATGGGGAATTAAATATATAGTAATTAACCAATTTTCGATTGATATTGGAGCAGTGACCCAGGCCTCGTAGGGCTGCTCTATATAACTGGACCTGAGTCCACCAAAGTCTAACATGTAAATTCAAACTTTCAATTTTGGCTCTTTGAGACCTTGTCTCAGTACCGCATGACAACTAAAAAGAAGAAGGTACAAGTGCACCTTGCTCAACTACATTCAAATAAAAACTTCAACGAAAGCTGTCTTCATTAAATAAAACTTGCTTGCACAGGAAGAGAGAGAGAGAGAGAGAGGGAGAGTTTGGTGCAGTTGTTCAAACTTTGACTATATATATCTTAAAAGAAAAGATATGAAAAAAAAATATACGAGTAAGAAATTGGATCGGACTTGAATTCAGATTTGGATCTACCTAAACATCCGACAGGATTCAGATTTAGTTTCAAATCGGATTTGGTTTTAAGTATATATCCTACATCCAATGCTCTTACATTTTGAAAAATGGGTCAGATTTGGTTCAGAAATGGGATTCAGATATAAATGTAGAAATTGAGTTCAAATTCCGATATGACTTTTCTTCTTTATATTTGAATTTCGATTATGAATATACAAAAATCCCAAAAAGCGAGCACCGTTAAAAGTATATCTGATTCAAATCCAATCTATTGACATCCCTACATACATCCCACCATTCACTGCATTGCATTTCTTGGTGGACTTCTTTTTGTATTTGGGCTTTACGGCTTTCTATGGTTGTTTCGGGGTGCTTGCTTCTGTGCACTGCTTTGCTTGATGAACTGCTTTTTGTAATTGAGCTTTATAGCCTTCTATGGTTGTTCCAGGGTGTGCTTGCTTCTATGTTGATGGCCCTCTCTCCTTTTTCTTTTCTCTCTCTTTCTCTGTTATGCTAGAGAGACAGAGAGAGATTGGTGCAGTTGGTTGAACTTTGACTATGAGAAAAACAATTAGCGTTCAGGTTTCATGGGCACCACATTTTGTTCAACCTCAAACATGCTTAAGAGAGAGAGAGAGAGAGAGAGAGAGAGAGAGAGAGATGTTATCAGGACAAATTTAAATGACTAGAGAACCAAACCATGCTTCAATGTTTTTATGACAGAAAAAAAAAAGAAAAAGAAAAATCATCCATAGATATGTCAATGGATCGTATTTGAATAGAATATGTTCTTAACTGTATCATTTTTTCTAGATATTCATATACTCAGATTTGAATTCAAATTTATTCAAATCCGACATATTACATCATAACCATCCAATTTCGGTATCACATGACAAGTTCATGAGACAAATCCTTCATTGTAATTATAAAGAGAATATGGCACATTCGAAACTTGAAGAACCAACGTCTCCATTCCTTCGTGGATATGGAAATTGGCAAGCTTGCTGATGTACTGGACTTAGTTTTGCGGCCATCCTTCAACCGTGTTCCAAGGATATAATCAAATGCTTATACTACCATGTTTTAATTTTTGCATTTTAGTTACAAGTTTTTTTTTTAAACCGCTTCAAAATTTGTTGAGACTTGAAAAAACTGTTATGCTGTATCATATTCGAAAAAAACCTCGCCAATCTAAAACCTGTAAACGGTAGTTGTGACAATGCTGCATGTCGGTTCATTTCACAAGCAAATTGTATTTTTTTTTTACCAGATCTGACTAATATTACTAAACAAGTTTCAGAACCAGATTGGTAATCAGGTCATCGGACGGTGATTGGAATATGAATGATGTACATGATAACACAGATCAGGACATTGAAAACGGTCATCCTTATAGATGGAAAATGAAGCTGATGAACAACTTCTGATCTTCATTTGTATCATAAAGAACGACGGGGCTGGTCAAAATCAAATCGTCACAGATGTTGTTCAATTCATAACTGAAAGTTTTCTGTTCTTTCTTGGGGAAATGGTGTTTCCATGCAAGCATAAAAAAGACGAATACGATATAACCGGTAAACAACTTCTTTTTCTCAGTAAAAAGATTCTGAGGTTACCGAATTTTTCAGTATTATATGCCTCATATCTTTGAAATAAAAAAAATAAAATCATTGTTTATTAAAGATAGTCTGTCTGTTAATAAGATTATCATGTCGGCTTACTTTAACAAAGTAGTAGTTAAGAGCAGTTGAGAAAATATTAGAGGTTATTTGATTGCTGAACAATTTCATTCCTGGTGTTTCTTTTGGATCTTCCATGGTGAGAGATGGAAGACTTGAAGCGCATCCAAAAGTGTGCCCCCAAGAACACTTGTGGTCTTTGTTAGCGTCCCTTGTTTTGGGATGTCAATGGATTGGATTTGCATTGCATGCACCATTTTGATGTTTACATATGCATTTTCAAGTTCGAATTTAAATACAGATAAAAGAAAGTCTAATATATATCATATCTTAGTCTGGTTTTTGAATTCATAATCTGTATATGACTTTTAGTTTCACATCCAAATTCAAATCCAATTTTTAGATACACAACAGAATCAAAACTGCATTACGACATATATTAAGAACCAGTTTTTCAGAATGTATGGATATTGGATATAGAATATTTATTTGTACTCGTCTCCACATCCAACCGATACTTATTTAAAATGAAGTTTGAATCCAAATCTGATAGTTGACCCAATTTATCAATCGCATGTTGAATTTTTCATATCCAACTTTTCTGAAGTAGTTCGATCAAATATCCAATCTACATCCGATCCATTGACATTTCCAGGCCACCAAGATCGATTATGAAAGTCAATGCCGCAATCCTAAGATCCTTCATTCCTCAGTAGAATCATTTCTCTTGACAGCATATCGTTAACCAAGAAACCACCATCCACCAGAAACTTTTGGTGAAGTAACATAAAAGCAGAATACCATTTTGGTTCTCAACTGATTACCTGCACAGTAAACACCTGAAGACCAGGGAAGCTCCAAATTTTTGAGCTCTAGCCTCCAATAAGAACCTGTTAAAACTTGTACACAAACCATCAAGTTCTGGGAATAGATTTAGAAGTCCAAATATATTCACAAATCCAAATTCAACAATCGACCTCAAACATTGGCATGAAAAGAAAGCAGAACAGTTACATTGGTCACTGCTAAAAAAACCCAAGAGAGCAACTTAACCCTGAGATTATAGCATACTGTATGTGAGGAAGGCCCTTTGGATCTTGGGCCTTGTGAGAAGTGATGCGATCCCAATGAAGATTAGCAAGATGTTTCTGAATTTTTACAGGGGTATCGATGACAGATGTTTCTGGACATTCAGTTACGTCTGCAGATTGTTTCGTTTCAGGATAGTGGTCATATGGTTTGGGATAGCGAGTGTTTTGCTATTGGTGAGTCTCAACTGTATGGCTCTTGCCTCTTAGCGTGCGAGTCTCAGTTGTACGGCCCTTAGCGTGCGATTGGTTTCTTTGTTTTCAATATTCTTTGTGGCTTTGCTGTTTTCCCCTGTGCATAATATTCTTTTGAGAAAAAAGTTGGCAGCTCCCCTCGAGCACATTTCAATTGGAAGCCAACCCTGAGATTCGTTGCAACTCCTAACAGACAGAGGACACGCATCACCCCGAACAAAAGTTGAAATTTATGGGTAAAGTTCATAAAAACCAGCTAATTTTGAGAAGCTTGTGCGAATTATAACTTGCAAATTGCAAAAGGGTAGACAGCTGCAAAATTTGAAACACATTCACCATGGTACAGCAAGCCTTTGACTAGGGTTCTTTCAGCTAGCCTTTAAGTTACCTTTAAGGTTACAACTATCAGAAAGGGCTGGCACAGTCAAGGTGAGAGCACTAACAGCAAGGCAGAGGTCTAATCGCAGACCTTATTGAATGTAAGAATGTCACAGCTTTGAATGAATTCATGGCTGGTTCAGCAGCCTCTATAAGATTATCCACTGAGATAAATCATCAACAATGGTCAGCATAATCTGCAACTTATTGATGCAATATCCAACCGTGAAACTGCACTTTTCATTAAACAATGATTAGTTGAAGCTTTTTAAGAGTATCGTGCCTCCTAAGAGCAAAAGGAATCTGGAAATCCATGGGATAATAACCCAAGACTCTCTCTCTCACTCTGTGTGTGTGTATATATATGCGTGTGTGTGAAATATATAATATTAAAACAGGTAATTGTCAAACCTTCATATAACAGACTTTAATGAGAATCATATGGGTTGTTAATTGTAAGAAGATCAAACAGTGGAGATTAAGTTGCAAATATAAAAACCACATTATTTTTTTCAAGAGTCCAAAATACCCTTCAAAGAATGAGAGAGACAAAAAAAGAAGAGGGAAACAAATATTCAGTTTTATTAAATGTAACCCTTGTCTCCTTTGAGGGATATTTCAGGCTTTTGAAAAACAATTTGATTTCTATATATTACAATGTAATTTCCACCATTTAATCTTTTTAGCATCGATGGCCTAGATTATTCTCATCAAGTCTTAGATTATTCTCATCAAGTCTAGCATATGAGGATCTAATAAGTAACGGTTTATTTATTATAGAATATATTTTTAATTTTTCATAATTCCTCTAGAAAGGTATATGCATGGGCCATGTCATGTATGTAACACAAAAATCTCAAAGGAATTGAAAGTGGGTTTCACGTGTCACAAAAAAACGTGTTTTCTTTGAAAAAACATGAAAAAATGCGATAAATTAAATTGTTGTTTAAAACTTTAAAAAGGACGTTTTTTTGGGAAAAAAATGTTTAAAACGTTTTTAACGTGTTTTTTTCACTTTTTTTTTCATTTTTAATTGCCAAACAGTTTTTTTTTTCACTTTCTATTTTTTATTTGTTGCAAATTTACTTATCTTTTGATGTTTGTGTTATTAATTTCTCACTTATTTTATTTTTTCCTCATTTTTAGTTTTTTTTTAATTTTTAAAAATTTACCAAATTTTTTTCTTTTTTTTTTTCTATTTTTTTGAAGCTCGCCGTACTATACTCGAGAAAAACCTCACCATTTAAAACTCTTGAAACATTATTTGTGAACCTCTACCTTGAGAAGCCCATGCAGCTGTGCTGGCAAAAGAAGGATGGTAATCTATGGAAAGATAGATTTGGATAGACTGCAGCTGAAAGATTCTGGCTACTGGACTTTCTTCTTTGGCTCATTCAAGCCACACACTAGCATAAATGCCTCGTTTGAACAAGGCAGGTTTATGAGGCACTGAATGACGCTACTGGTGTGGCTAAAACTGCAAGTCTTCAGTCTAATTAACATTAAATGCAAATACAGCATCAAGAAAAATGTGGACGAGGCTGAATTTAGAGGGTCATCTTCTCAATGGCACATCACCTCATAGAACATGTGCTGAAGGGCGAGGATGCAGGGTTAACATATTTGGTCACATGGTCAATGGTGTCCATGCAGCGCTTGTTGTTCGATTGTGAAAAGACGAAGCTGTAATATGACCTTGTACAAAATGTCAAGTCCAGCTCTGTTATGGCCTCCCTATCTAGCACAAGGTTACCGTACCTTATTCAGAATACTGATTGATCAGGTAAAGCTATATCATCATGACCAGGCCCTTTGAATTGATGAAGATGGTGCTTCCAAATCTTGAATTTTCCTCAGGTCATGCTACCCTTATGATGATTGGATTAGAATAGATTGACTAATAAATGAATACAAGTTCTTCAGTAACAAAAACATAATTTAACAGAAAAATGGTAAACCATTCTAGTTTTATATATGTCTTGCTACTGGAAGCCGCACTTGGAACCCGAACATAAAATTGCCAGAGAAAATCTATTCCAGAACATGTGTGTACGAAGAAAAAGGCTTAAAATGTGGAGCCATTGAACCCAAAGAATTTCCGGTTCACAATAATGTCAAGAAGCAACTATGATATGAGCACTAGGAATGGATTGAGAAGCAAGAACATAGCATGTCAATGCAATTATTCATGAGACACGCAAGTACAGGAAACATCTCTCGTCAGTTACATTAGTGCTATGATGGATTACTCTAGTAAGGAACTCAGCTGATACAGAAAGGTTGTCTAAGGTGTGGCTACTTGCTAAGAATGACTTGGCTGTCACTCTCCTAAGCAATTAAGAAGCACAATTAGGGTTTTCTTTGTGCCTAGCAGGCAGTTCATGAGTTTTTTCATAGAGATTTTCTAGAGTAGCTCCCTATAAAGATGCAGAGACCAGCAACACTAGTTGGAAGACTGTAGATATAACAGACCTTTTTACTCATAATTGTCAAATATATTGAAACTAAGGGTGGGCATCGGGCTGGGCTGGTGAGCCTGGCCCGGGCCCGGCCCGACAGCTCGGGTCTCAGCCCGGGCCTAGCCCATTTAAAATTTAAAAATATTTTTTAAATATAAAATATATTTATTAATAATAAATATATGTTATTAAAACAAAAAAAATTAGCTTTTTAATCCAAACGGGCTTAACGGGCCCGGGCCGGGCTAGGTCGGGCCCGGGCCGGGCTAGGTCGGGCCCGGGCCGGGCTAGGTTGGGCCCGGCCCGACACCTAGGCTTAAATGAAACTATTTCCTTTGTCCATTATTGATGCAACCATGTAAACATTGGGCAGTTCCTCCAAAAAGCATTATCAATGACTAATCGAGGTGCAAGGCTATGAAGATGTGCCATTATGTCGCAGAAATATCCAATGATGGCATGACTAACTATTATCTTAGATGTACCATCACATCCGCAGCTTGTCAATTTTTTTCCCTGCTTTCCACCGTGTCCGCAATCGATTCTAATTTGGAATTCCAAATAAATTTCTGGAAGCAAAAAAAACATATATTATTAGATAGGCATCTATGTGTTGCTGGTTTGATATCTTAAACATTGTATAATAGTAAAATCATTGACATGAAAGTATGATATCAAAAAGTTGAAAGACAAGTGGATTCCTATGCTCCGACGATAGCATGAGCATGACCTTATCTTTGTCTATTCTAATAATTTAATCCGTTCGACAATGAAGTAAAAAAGTTGCACTTGCAAGCTAATACCTGCAGGAAAGAGGACGGTCTGACTACCCAAATGGTGAGTGAATCATGTGATGCATAAATTAATAAATAAAGCTGTATTCTTAAATCTTCATCCTCGTGCCACGCATTCTAGTATTCCATAAGAAAACATTGCACAGCAAGCGGGTGGAACACAAAGTTATCATGCCTACCTTCATATCATACAATAGGATATAGAATCCATCCGGTTAATTTTGTTTCGAGATTTCAGCTATCAGCCTATTACTCACAACGAGGTCAACACCTGGACCAAGGGCCCAAAAGGAAATCAAAACAAGATATGCAGCAGGATCTTCGTTGCCTCCAAGGGCCATGGGCGCACTTGTGTTCAAAATAATCATCAGGTACTGAAATAACATATGAAGCCAATCTGGAGAAGATCAGATCAATGGAACATATTTTGTTTATTCGGACACGGGACGAATGCAAGTTAAGAAAACCAAGTAAAAGAAACAAGTGGAAAAGAAAGAGAAAAACATAGTAACGGTGTCTTGAACGATGACTCTAAGGCCAACTATGATTGAGAAATCTGCTCAAGCGACCAGATGTTTAAGAACCACTTGATAAGGATAGCTTGGTTAGGTGGAAGGTCTAAAGGCAATAACAGGGGAAACACCAGCCAGCAATAACAGTAACAATTGTAATCTTCTCAAGAAGGAAACACCTATCAGTCATGACAATGGAGGCAGTAACACTCATGATGGAAATAATATCAATAAGGAAATATACACTGGCCAACCGTATGAAAAAAGTAATGCCAAGACAATGGCTGGCCAGACAGTTACTACAAGAGGCGAAGATACAACTGCCAAACAGAGAGGCACATCAACTAAACATAGAAATATCAATTGCAAATTAGATATTGTTTCCTCCTGTAATAATAGATATACATCATGTAATTCAGGAAACAATGATGCCTGCAATTCTATTATAAATAGAAGAAACAGGCCTATCGACATCAAGATAGATAGTTGCCCTTTGGGAGGTAGGTGTGAGTTTACACCGAACCACATTAAACAAGGTGTTAGTCTCTTAATCTCTGTTTTTCTTCATGGTATCAGAGCAGGAGAACCATATGGCGCAGAGCAATTCTTCCTCTGGCATTGCGTTATCTCCAAGCAAATACCCTTACCCATACAATCTGAATGTTGCCAACTTTGTGTCGATCAAGCTCAATCAAAGTAACTTTTTGCTATGGCAAATGCAGATGATGGGGCTCATCGAGAGCCAAGATATGACTGGTTTTCTAGATGGAGAATACCAGCTGCCCACACAGTTCCTCACCGCCACTGATGGAGGTACAGTCAGAGAACTGAATCCTGACTATCTCGCTTGGCGAAAGTTAGATCGTCTTCTTAAAGGATGGATCACTGGGACTCTTGCATAGGAAATCTTGGGCATTATCATCGAACAACAAACTGCCATGGAGGTATGGACCACCCTAACTCAGCATTTCGCTAACAAATCTAAGGAGCGAGAAATGTTTCTTATGCAAAAACTTCAAATGCATAAGAAAGGGAACTCATCCATTGATGAATATATTCGCAGCTTCAACAAAATTTCCGATGAGCTCACTGCCATTGGAAAGCCTATTAGACGAGACTAAAGTTTTTTGGCTTCTTACTGGTCTCAGAAAAGACTATGAGTCTTTCCAAACAACTTTATTGACAACCATGCTGAAACCACCAGCACCCTCATATCTTGAGGTAGTTGCGCTCCTTCAAAATCATGAAGCCATGAGGACATTAGTAGATGATTCACCTACCACCCACGTTGCATCTATCAGCCACCGTCAACCAAATCAAAGGAACATGGGAGGTAAAAAATCAAAACTTCAATTCTAAAGGACGTGGTTGTGCAAGCTAGTCAAGGTGGTTCATGGAATTCAGTCAACAAAAACAAAGACGGTAATCAGAGCTGCTCAGCTCAGGAAAAAGGCATAATTTGCCAAATATGCAGCAAAAGAAACCACACCGCTCTCAACTGCTGGCATAGGTTCAATCAAGCGTTTTAGTCACAGAAGGTACCACAAGCTTTAGCCACCATAAAAACTTCTTATAGTCAAGAGCAACAATGGTTTCTCGACACCGGTGCATCGGCTCATGTGACATCTAACACAGGTATTCTCAGTTCTCTATCAAAATATTATGGGACTGATAAAATAATGGTTGGAAATGGAGAAAAATTAGATATTACTCATATAGGGCAGGCCACCATAGCTAATGGGCGACAAAAACTGGTTCTTGATAATGTTTTAGTCATTCCCAAGATCAAGAAAAATCTTATCTTTGTCAGCCAACTAACGTCTGATCTTCCTTATGTCTTTGAATTTTCAACTAATGAATTTGCTGTGAAGGAAAAGATGAGCAACAAAGTGGTAATTACGGAGAAGAGGCATGAAGATCTCTATGCAGTCGAAAATAAGGGAAAAGGCAGCGACCGGATCCATGAAGTACATTTTTCCACAAGATTTCAAGCAGGAAATAAAGACGTTTGGGTCACATTCATCGTGAGGTAGTAAATTTTTTTGCAAATAAAAAGGCTATTCGTGTGAAAGGACCTAGCTCCTCAAACAACATATGTTCTAGTTGTCAAATGGCAAAAATGTGTCGTCTTCCTTTCTTACCAGTGGATGAACATTGTGATAATTTTCTTGACAAAGTTCACTGTGATTTATGGGGACTAGCCCCTGTTATTTCAGTTGCTAAATATAGATTCTATGCTGTTTTTATTGATGAAGCCACCATATTCACTTGGTTTTATCCCTTGCGTTATAAATCAGAGTTATACCAAGTGTTTATGACTTTTCATAAATATGTTGAAAATCAGTTTAATAAGAAGATTAAGAAGTTTCAAACAGATGAAGGAGGCGAATTTAATAGCCTTAAACTTAAAGCGTATCTACAAGAAAATGGTATACATCATCACAAAGCCTGTCCTAAAACACCACCTCAAAATGGAATGGCAGAACGACGACACAGAACCATTATCGAACTCGGATTGGCAATGATGTTCAATGCAAACATACCAGCTCGATACTGGGTTGAAACTTTTTCCACAGCAATTTGGCTTATTAATAGACTGCCCACTCCTTCGTTGAAGATGAAATCTCCTTTTGAACTGGTTTTTGGAAAAAGTCCGTCTTACTCTTATTTGCGAACATTCGGGACTAGATGTTTCCCATATCTAAGAGATTACGCTCTCAATAAACTTGAGCCAAGATCTTTACCATGTGTATTCTTGGGATATAGTAATATACATAAGGGATACAAGTGCTTATATCCACCTACAGGAAAAATATATATATCCCGACATGTTGTCTTTGATGAAAGTATCTTCCCGTATAAACAGCCGGGAGTGCTTTTTTCTTATACATCAACCTACACAAACGTGGCGGCATACAATGATTGGACAGCCTTAAATCATTGTTCAGATGGTAACAAAGGTGATTCATACCAAGTGATCAATCATCATCTCTTGCACGATGGTTCATTAGACAATGTCTCTGTACAAGAATCACATAGTCGACACGACAATATTTCAGCACAAGAGACACATGGTAAAGACGAAAATGGCCTGCTTTCACCACACGACGAAGAAAGTCAACAGCCTGGAGAAAGACAACCGATCCAAGAAAGCTCCAATATTTCATTCCATGGTCACTCAGGGTAAGACTCATATCTTAAAACCAAACCCTAAGTATTTTTTTGGCATTAACGATACCACTTGAACCAAAGACTATCAAGCAGACATTTAAAGATCCAGGTTGGGTCGCTGCCATGAAGGACGAGTTATGTGCTTTGGAACAATGCCACACTTGGACGTTGGTACCTCGCCAACCAGGTATGAACGTTGTTTCAACTCGTTGGGTTTTTAAAACCAAACTCAAGAGTGATGGAATGGCTGAGCGACTCAAAACTTGACTTGTTGCTCGTGGGTTCAACCAAGTGCCTGGCGTTGATTTTCTAGAAACTTTCTCCCCTGTTATAAAGCCAGCAACTATTCGAATTGTACTCACTATTGCTCTTTCTAACAACTGGGATATTCGACAAATGGACTTTTTTACATGGTGATTTAGATCAGACTGTATTTATTGAACAACCACCAGGATTTATTGATGATCAAAAACCAAGTTATGTATTCCAGTTACATAAAGCTTTCTATGGCTTACGTCAGGCTCCAAGAGCATGGTATAATCGGTTTGACACTTATCTTCTATCCAAAGGATTCTTCTCCAACAACTTTGATTCCTCGTTATTTATCTATAAAGAAGAACTGGTGTCATCCTTCTAATATTGTATGTCGATGATATTAACTGACAGCAATCCTATGCTCCTTCAAGACTTCATTATGGATATTAGGAAGGAGTTTTCTATGAAGGATTTGGGTTACCTTCCTCACTTCCTTGGAATATAGGTGATTAAGTTTTCTGGAGGGCTCTTTCTCAATCAAAAGCGATATGCATATAGCCTGCTGGAAAGAGCCACCATGACATCGTGCAAACCAGCTGTCACTCCTTTGGTTCAAAATTACAAAAATCTGGTAGATGACACACCTTTTTTAGATCCGACATTCTTTCGGAGCTTGGTGGGAGGTCTCCAATACCTCACTTTCACGCGGCCTGACATCTCTTTCGCTGTCAACTTCATTAGTCAATATATGCAAACGCCCATGATCAGCCACTTCCAACTTGTTAAAAGACTCCTTCGATATGTTAGTGGCTCCCTTGATATCGGCTGTCATTTATATCCGCAAGAGCAACTACAACTCTTTGCCTTCTCTGACTCTGACTGGGCTGGTTGTCAGGCAACGCGTTGCTCAACTATTGGTTTTGTTACATTTCTTGGCACTAATCCTATCTCATGGACAGCCAAGAAGCAACCCACAGTGGCCAGATCTACCACCAAGGCTGAGTACCGATCAATGGCATTCGCCGCTACCGAATTGACTTGGATTACATATATCCTTAAAGACATCAAACTTTATCTAAGTCTGCACTTCAAGCGTCTATCAAACCGGTTTTTCACTCTCGAATGAAGCATGTGGAATTAGATTATCATTTTCTACGGGAAAAGGTTGCACTTGGTCTTCTTACCACTCAATTAGTTCCATCAAGCCAACAGGTGGCCGACATTTTTACCAAAGCCCTCTCAAGGCTGGTTTGAGGGAGGCTAAAGGCAATAACAGGGGAATCAAGAAGGAAACACCAGCCAGCAATAACAGTAACAATTGTAATCTTCTCAAGAAGGAAACACCAATCAGTCATGACAAGGGAGGCAGTAACACTCACGATGGATATAATGTCAATAAGGAAATATACACTGGCCAACCGTATGAAAAAAGTAATGCCAAGACAATGGCTGGCCAGGCAGTTACTACAAGAGGCGAAGATACAACTGCCAAACAGAGAGGCACATCAACTAAACATGGAAATATCAATTGTAAATTAGATATTGTTTCCTCCTGTAATAATCGATATACATCATGTAATTCAGGAAACAATGATGCCTGTAATTCTATTATAAATAGAAGAAAGATCCATGCCTATCGACATCAAGATCGATAGTTGCCCTTTGTGGACGTAGGTGTGAGTTTACACCAAACCACGTTAAACAAGGTGTTAGTCCCTTAATCTCTGTTTTTCTTCAATGTCTGCATTATTGCTGCCTTCCAAAGAACCCCAGGTAAAATGTTCGAGGAAATCTCTCAATTTGAACTAAAATAGATGTGGAAATATCCAACCAGTTTACCATATAAAAACTTGGCCGTGAAAAAATCAAATGAAAAATAAGGACCGGGTCACTCGATCGAGTCATAAAATGGAGCATCTCACAGCAGGAGAAACTGGCAAACGACAAACTTCTTTCCAAACGTTGTCATAAGGGAAGGAGGATCATAAGAAGAAGGTAGACAAATCCATTTGAGCTAGAGAAGTATAAAACGCCAACCACCCACCACCCATCGAAAAGCAACCAATCGTGAAAGGAAGAGGAGAAAGAAGAAGCAGCAGCAACCGCTGCTGCTCTGATTCTCCCATCGCTTCTTCTTCTTCCTGGGGAATAGGAAGAAACTGGTTACGCTGCCAGGACTCGGCGGGGAAGACACCATTCTTATTTTTCAATTTATTGTCTAAATCTCTCTCAAATGAAGGGTGAAACAAAAAAGATTGTATGATTGGGATGGTCTTCGTTTTGCAAATAAATTTGTACTCAAGTTAAGAGAATTCAAGCATCAAATTTGTACTTCGAATGTGGAAAGTTTGGTTTAAATGGATTTTGGTAGGAGTCATTGTTCCGCTTAAGTCGCAAAATTTTCCAACTCACAAGGATTTTGGTACATGATATTTTAAATATTTCACTTATGAAAATAATTTATGGTATAGGAATAAAATATGAAAAAAAAAATACTATTCTCAGGAAGATATGTGAGTGAGCTAAGTACCCATACACTTTCTGTTTAGTCACTTTTACATAATCTTTTTTATATTTTATTTTCAAATTTTTATATTTTTTATTTAAGGCTACATCATTCTTAAATTAAAGGCCTAAATGTCTTCCTCATGTAGGTTTTCTAGACTTTGTCCATAGCAATTAAATATTAAAATTGAAAGAAATAAGACGAATATGAAAAAAATTCTCAATAATCTAGAACTACCGTGAAACAAATTTACCCTCAACCAGCAGCTTCCAATATTGTATACTTTTTTTTTTCGTTTTAAATTATTAATGCCAGCCTTTCTAAAGAATTATCAAGCCAAACCATTCTTTTGGTGACAAAAAAGGCTGTTCGTTTTAACTTTCATAAAATAAAATCAACTCCTTTGAGCTACCACACCAGTTGAAACCATTGTTTTCCATTGGACGCAAGATTTTGATGGTTTAAAATTTAAAAAATTTAAAAATTTATTGTTGAAAAACAGTTACTAAATTGATATTAACCACCATTTATGATGCATCATGGTTTGTGGTTTCTTTACAGTGATTTATTATCATTTTTAGTGACAAATTTTAAAAGTTTAGCCGTCCGACAACTATCAACACCCGGGAACATTGCTTTTTCCTTTATATGTATAACACTTGAAACCAGCTGGCTGGTGAATATGACCGAGTGGTGAAGTTTATAATTCATTGCTAAAAATAGCATAAACTATTGCTGGAAGCTTTGTAAGCCGTCGGTATACCATGACCTGTCACTAATGCTTGGTGACTAAAGCATATTTTTTTTTGGTTCTTTAATCATCCGGTAATGTCTAACATTCGATTGATTTCAATATATATATATATATATAATAGAATAGAAGACCAACATTTTGCCTGAAGACAACTCAAATTAAAGCTGTTTTATATTAAAATAATGCTTACCTATCTGTTAGTATTTCTTACTTTGTTTAAATTATTAACAATAACTTAAATAATTTCATCGTTTAACTGGTCTTGACCCACCATCTGTAGCATTTTTATGGCTACTAAATTCCATACCAATGGAAGGTGTACATTCAATGGATACTGTTGGAGCATATCCTACATCTCCGTTATCAACAGGGACACATTCATCGTCATGTTCTATTATGGATTTATAGTCATTGTCTAATTGTAACTCCACATTAACAACAACATCTGCATCCTGTGCATTGTGATTATTTTCTTCAACTGATCCAACATTACTGGATACAAACTTCAAATAATGTTATTCTCACATTTATGTTTCTTCTTACATTCATAATTCTGATGCAAAAAGAATCTCGTTAAATATGATGCCTAAACTATATAAAGAGCCTAAGAAAAACTATAACAAATTATAAAAAAAAGAAGATTTTTATGTGCAGTCGGCTGCTTTGGTTCTTTGCTCTCTCAGGTCGTTGCTTGTGTGCTCTCTCGGGCGCTAATGAGAGCTCCTAGCTTCCAACAGCATTGCGCAATCGAGAGAGGTAGCATGCGTCGATCTGGGTAGACGCATCCTGCCTCAAGAGCGTGAGAGAGATATAGTTCAAGGGGAAAAAAGAAAACGACGGCTGTTCGCCGGCGTCCATGGCTGGTAGAAACTAATACAAAAAATTAAGTTCCTGGGAGCAGACAACGGCGCACGCGAGCACGAGGACTACCACCGCGCGGAATTAAAAGTGTTTCCACCGTTATCTTCTCGCTCTTTTTGGGAGCGATTATCGTCAGCTCTCACACATGCTTTATTTATCCAAGATCACTGGTTACCATGTGAATGGGGTGACAAAGCCCAGGCAACCGGCCGGCTCGCTTGGGCAGGCTTGACAACCAAAACCTGGGTTTGGGCTTGGCCCGGCACTTAAAACCCAATCATGGGTCCGGGCCGAGCTCGAGTGTGGCTCGATTAAATTCAAAAATATATATTTTAATATAAATGATATACAAATATAATTAATCGTAACATATATTAAAAAAATATTATTGAACCCACTCGAGCTTAATTGAGCCCATCCAAGTCGGCCCCACCCCATAATTGATCGGGCCAGCTCGATACTCTTTTTTCGGGCCTAAGTACTAGGTACCCAATGAGTATCCAGCCCGACGCCCAGCCTCATGCATCATGCATCTTTTTAATAATCGTGGCCTGGTTTGCACTCTATATATTAAGAGTTCTATTCTCACCATTTAAAAGATAAAAGAGAGTCAATAAAAGATGAGCTCCCCTTTATGCTGGATGTAGGCAATGATAGCTGTATATCTTTGAGCATTATAGTGTGTTTTCCTGGTTTGTTTTATGTTTGAACAGCACCTGTCCTGGTAGGCTACTTTGCCTTCTTTGCTGCTGATCGGAGACGTAATGCAAGGAGCAGAAGCTGCAGAACCATACATTTTTTTATGAGCGGAGCCAAATTAAAGTTTATAAATTTTAATTAGGATCAAAATGTTATTTTCCAAAATTTTTATATAAAACAATTAAAATTTTTTAAAATTTGTAACTTTAAGGTAGGGCCAGGCAGATGTGAACCTACCTTGGCTTCGCCCCCCCTAACAACAAAAGTTAATTTTTCCCTTTATAAGGGCAGTCAAATTTGACATGAAAAAATAGTAAGGATGGCCCAACGTATTCACCACCGTTTGATGGAAATCGATCCGCCGATTTCTCAGCTCCTCTTACCATCTAGCAATAAAGAGGTCTGACAAATACCTCTCTCTCTCTCTCTCTCTATATATATATATATATATATATATATATATATAAAATTGATTAACAGTTTAGTTACTATTTTGTGTTGCTTTTACTAACAAACACTTAAATTTAAAAATTTTAAAAAGTAAATATAGTTGCACAAATGAAATGTATATATAGCCTCTTCTCAAGTACATAACTATACAAATGTGGTGGAAACCAAACGGTTTTTTTAAAAGATCTAATTATCTCTTAAAGGAGGCAATTGTTCACATTTAAATGTTTTTGTTTTTCCCTCCCCCTTTCTCTTTTCCCCGTCGTCTAAAGGTAATTTCAATCTTTCAGAAAAACAGATTAGCTTCTATATTTTCAATTTGATTGGTTGAAATTTAAACTCCACATTGTAAACTGAATCCAAATCCACTATATATATATATATATACAATGGATTTAGATTCAGTTTACAATGTGAAGTTTAAATTTCAACCACAAACATGGCAAAAGGCTAGATCAAGTCCAGCCCATTTGCATCCATCAACACGTTTGCACTTTGGCCAACCACTAGGAAATCAGTCTGAGCTTAAATCCTACAAAACACCAAACTCTTTTTTTGTGCACCTCTAGGAAAGCATAATGTAGGCGTTAGTCACAACGTTTTAGCTTGTCTTAAATGAGACTGAGGGCGCATTTGATTATATCATAAGAATTATATTGAAATATGTCAAAATCTGGATTTTAGCAATAGATTTAATTTATAAAATGCGTGGGTTACATCATAAATATATGTTATCTGCGTTTTAAAATCTATGAATCTCAAGCCCAACCCTCCATGAATCTCAAGCCCAACCCTCCATTCCCACTCTTTTTAGCTTGAAAATCATTGATCGAACGTATATCTAAAATATTAAATTCATGATTTTGAAATCTACAAGTTCTTAAGGTCCTAATTGTAAGGTAGGCCTAATGCAAAATGAACCAAATTTGATAAAACATTCCCTAAGATTCTGACACATTGAATAGCTCATACCTCTCGTTTCATGAGTGAGGTTTTAAAGTACTTATTTGGTGTCTTCGAAGATGTTGGTGCAAGAGGATGGGATGGAGGCTGGTAGGTTATCATATGAATTTTGAATGTTAGGAACATGGATGTCAACTGATCGGATTCAGATCAAATATTTTCTTAATCATATCTGTTTTTTTAGATATTCAGATTCGAATACGATTAAAAACAAGTCATACCCAAATCCTAAATCTGATTTTACGATCTGAATCCGATCTAAATATAATTTTTTTTATTCATACCTGAATCTGAATCTGAATTTACCAATTTTCAAAATGTAATGACATTAAATACAAGATATTTGTCGAAAAATGAATCTGGTTAGATATCTATGTATATTCAAATCTGTCAAATATTTATGTATGTTTGAATTTGAATTCGATCGGATGTCATTTATTAAATCTGAATCCGATCTGATTTCTTAATCGGATCTTAAGTTTTTTTTTATATTCAATTTTTTTGGATCGGTTTGATCAGATATCATATTCAAATCAAATATATTGACACCCTCATGATTAATGAAAAAGTTGAAGCACACCAAAAGCAAACTTTGTATCATGCGAGATAAAGTGTTGGTTGAGAACTTGGGAGAGATATGATAAAGTGCTTGTACGGTTTTTAGAGACAGAAGAAGGTAACGGGTCTCACCTTCATTTCGGGCGTGAAAAAAACACCTGTTATACGAGCTGGAAACTCGCAATGAATGGAACAGGCCACGTCAATTTTAAAAGAAAAGGAAAAATAGAAGGAGGAATTTAGCCATTCAAACTGAGTTCTGACCACCTAATCGGATGTGGAAAGGTCAGTCAATGGCGGATGGTGATGTGTAAATCGCAGGAGTTGAGAAGAAAAGCGACAGGTGGGGCAGCACAACGTGGAAGTTTCAAGGAAAGCTTGGCCATACAGAGGGCACGACACCCATGTGCCTCCTTACATCATTCCAGCCCTTCGCTTCGCTCCCTTCGTATTCCTTTCAATATACTGATTTTATTAATTTATTATTGTTTTTGTGAAGAGAGCATAAATATCAATTAAACCAGCGGTTTGTCTTATCCTTACAAGGGATATGTTTGTTTTTTTTTTCTCAAAATGCGTAGAAATCAGATATAAGATATTTAATTAAAATTAATTTAAATTTAAATTTGATTTTATGTTTATTAATCTAAATCTGAATTTGATTGGATGACCTTTCTTAAATCTTAATCAAATCCAACTTTTGAATCAAATTTTGACCTATTTTACCATATTTGATCTACATGAAATAGTTTAATTAGAATATGATCCAAATTATATTTATTTTCTCTCACATTTTTTTTTTTTTGCAGGGTGAATGGTCCATTCCACCACTTCAAAGAGAGACAACTTTCTCCTGCCTTACCCATCACCTCAATGATCACAAAGCTTGCGTCGAAATCTATTACGGCCGAGAAGATGAACACACTGGGTTGTGACAACAATCATAAGATTTGACTCCCTTACCTTTCACTTTCAAGTTCATAAGAAGAATCAAATTCTTGATGAAAGAATTAGAGGACCATGCAAGCCTGAAAGTGAACCCATCAAACTCTTCAGTAATTCATTTTCATGTTTTGCCTCAAAGAAGTGGGAGGCTTGCTCAGTTGCTTAATTGAACAGTAGCAAGTCTTCCTCCAAAATACTTTGGCACGCCTTTGGTGGATGGCGTGACAAAAGAGTCCCATTGTAGAGAGTTGCTGCTTAAGTTTCAGAAAAGACTTGCTACGTGGAAAGCTCTTATAGTGGCAGATATTGCTTGATTAGACATAACTTGACCTTCATGGCCAACTTTTGCATGAAAGTTTTTAAGATTCCTAATGAAAGTCTGACCCAGATGTAGAAATGTATGGAGTCCTTTTTGTGGGCGAAAAATTTTGATGGCCATAGGAAAATTCACTTGGTAAATTGGAGTAACTTGCATAGATCCAAGAAGGAGGGTGAAGTTGGCCTGAGGCCTTGAGAGATTGGAACAAAGTCCCTACTAGCTAGCAGACTATGTAGAAATTGTTAATCTGAATGGAATAACATGAAAATAGAAGCAAGTCAGATATCTCTCCTGCCATGGTAATCTATGGATTCTAAGCTACTTTGGGCTCTTGGGCTTGGATGAGTTTCAGCAAGGACTGAGCAGGATTAAGAGCATGCTTAAGTGGAAAATAGAAGATGGATTGCAGATAAAGTCCTAGCTTGACAAATGGGGGTGTGGAATTCTTTCACAAGAATCTCGAGGAAAGGAATATGTTTCAGTTAGCAGGGATGTAGATTTGATCACTCTGCTTGCAGCTAAGAAGTTTTACAGACTCCATAATGTGATGAATTGAGAATCAACATTTTCCTAGCATATAAGCAGAAGTTGCTCACTCAAGATAAGCTCAAATATATGGGGTCTTATATAGTTAACAGATGTGTGTTACGTCAAAAAGAGGACAAAGGTAATATCCATGTGCTATCCAGATGTTCCATGACCGTGGGGGTATGAGTCTTCATAGTCAAGAAGTTTGATAGAAGAAGGATACCATGGCAAAAGGCCAATAGGAACTTTTAGCCTAGTCTAAGGTGAACTTAAGAATGACACCATTGATCATCTGCTGGAAAATCTCTTTTTCTTGATAATTTGGAGATTAAGGTGTGCAGGAAATACAATCTCTCGCAATAAAATGGAGGCTGGACAGATAGACAAATTGAAAAAACTGATTCGGAGGAAACGTCTTTTCAATTTTAACTGCTTTGGGAGATGATAGATTGTAGGCACTCATCAACATCTGGTCAAAAATCAGGTTCATATGTAAGCAAAAATGTCTGTGTGGATCCAAGGGAGTGATGCTTAAGTATCATTGTCATCAGGCATAGAAATAGAAAAGTTGCTGCTGGTATTCTTTAGTCTCCACTTTATCAAGAAGCTCATGTTCAATGTTGTGAAAATGGAGTTGCTTTTGTGTTGGATAATGACCATTGAGCCCTCTAATACCACAGATGTAACTGTGAGGGGGCGTGCTCATAATTACAACTTAAAATTTTACAAACTGTTTTTTAAATAATTAATTTTTATATAATGTAATTAATTTACAAAATCAAAACTTCCTGATTTCTCTCACTAGCCTAACTGCAAGATGGGCTTAACATATAATAATTACCTATAAGCCCTATTGAAGCAAACCTGTAAAATCTCTCACCTTCTCGCCATCCTCAGTTGACATCTCTTCTTCTACTTCTTCTTCTTCTCTTCTCATTTGGTTACTGCTACTTTACAGTGTTCCTGGAAGATCCCCATCTGATCGGTAAAAAACCAGTTTGGAGACTCTTCTGGTGAACTTGCTGAGAAGGCTGAAGGATCTACATGCATAATCCACTATAGAAACTCCAATAGTACTATTAGTGATAGGTTCCACCTCACCAGAAACTAGTGAGTTAATTTCAAACCCTATTAATGCCAGGATAGAATACAAGTCTTTAATGTCAAGAGATTATTCACATTCTAGAAATAAAAAATAAAAGAAATATGATATGCATGCGATTTTTTTTTGTATGCCTAGTTGAGAGCTTTCTATTTAGATAGATACAAATCTTTCTTTTTTTGTACAAGCATATTAGAGATCTCCTACATACGTTTTATTAGTGGGCACCATATAGAGTTTAGGCATGTAGAATTAAAGTATACTACATGCCTGATAGTTTAAAATAGAGCATCGGAATCAGATTTCCTGCATATGAATTTAAGTAAGATTAAACAAAAATTAGTGGAGGTTTCTTTCATTAGGCATTTATAAAGCAATAGCAATTGAAGCATCTGAAATTTTGTCTCAGAACGTATAAACATATTTGTATATATATATATATATATATATATATATATATATATATATATATATATATATATATATAATATCAATCATGTTCATATGTATGAGTTGTTAACAACATAGCATGGAAATTGGATTTTATCTAATGATCAGAAGCATATGAAATTTTACTTTGAATATAAGAAAGGAAAAATATGTGTACTAAATGTTAGAACTGCTATTCAGCTTCTCAGAGAGCAGCTTGAGCACATCCATTGTTGGTCTTTCAAAATATATGCATGCTTATGCAAAAGTGTTATGTGCATTTTGCTTTAGTAAAATCTCTATGGGACATGTAGATAGTCTGTTTTCAATTTTTCTTAATCATGAATCAAGAATTATTATCTCTGACCCAAAGGATTTTTTCACATGACTTTTTTATATGTAAAATGTAGAAATATAAGGAACAATTAAATAAATATAAAACCAGGAGGGAGATCCATATGAATCATTGTGAGTTTGCCCTAATCAACCATAGGATACTGAAGATATACTCCGAGATTGTCAAGTCTCCTGCTTGGCAAAGGGCCCCTATGCATTTGGTTGAGGTTAAAAATGAAGGGGGAAGGAGCTGAAGATATACTCCGAAATTGTCAAGTCTCCTGCTTGGCAAAGGGCCCCTATGCATTTGGTTGAGGTTAAAAATGAAGGGGGAAGGAGTGGAAAATGAACTGTGAAGACATACGATCAAAGAATAAAGAGTGGAAGGAAAATTGAAGCGTCTAGAACAAACATAAATAATATTAGGAGTAGAAACTCTCTTCTGATTGTTGATTTGAAGCAGTTCTTTTCTTGAAATTGATAGTTTTTCTTTCCTCACTTTCATTGTTTGTACCTTTGTTCAAGTTGTGTTTTTGTACACTGTTGAGCAGCCATAGTTGTCTTTGTTTGTCCTCTGGATCATGGTGGTATCATGCATTTGTAACTATGAAAATCAAAAGACAATGAATAGTGTGCGGTCCACATGAAAGACTTGAGTCCTAGAGAAGAAAAGGTCTACGTGAAAAATAATTCTTATTGTGATATCATGAGAAAAAAGTTATATCGACTCAATATTGGAAGCACACATGTGTTATTTGAATGATGTACTTTATGTCTCCTTTATGAGGAGGAACTTTGTACCTAACTGATTGGGAAATGTTTTAAGGTACATTTCGTTATAGGGAATGCTATTGTGGGAAAACATGGCATGATACTGTTTGTCAAAAAACATGACATATTCAAACTTCATGAAATGAATAAAGTATTAGCATTGAATGTGAAGGTATGTATATATGGTATGGAAGATTAGGCCATGTAAATATAAATAAAATAAACAAATTAATGCAACAAATTATGCATGATATTGATGAAAATAACTTGGAAAATTGTAAGTCATGCTTATATGAAACGATGCCAAGAGAACTCTTTTATTCAGAAGTAATTCCAGCCACTGATAAATTAGAAATTTTACATACAAATATTTGTGGATTATTCACGGTCAAACTCATAGTGGCATGCTTTAGTTATAACTACCTAATTAAACAAAAATACGAAGCCTTTGAACAATTCCAAGAATACAAGAATGAAGTGGAAAGATAACTTGACAAATCTATCAAAGTTATAAGGTATGTTCATGGTAGTGAGTATATATTAAATAAATTTTCTTTAATATTACAAATGACTTATTATAAACAAGCAGAGAATTGTGCCAAGAATAACTGAGAAGTGCAATAGAACCATCTTACACACGGTAAGATCCATGTTGGTAGGTGCACAATTGCTGAAAGTATTTTGAGTGAGGTTGTGTAATTGCTATGTGTATTTTGAATCGATCGCCTTGTAAGGTGGTCTTGACCACTCTTTATAAGAGATAAACTTGTATAAAACCATATTTGAATCACCTTAAGAGGTTGGAATTTGTAGCTCTCATCAAGATCTTAGATCCAAAATTGGATAAATTAAATAACAAATGTATAAAATACATATTTATTGGATATCTGAAAGGATCTCAAAGCTACAAATTATATCATTCATTAATGTGATTCATTGAAAGTAGAGATGTGGAGTTTATAGAAAAAAATCAATAATTTAACTAATTTATTCAAGTAAATAGTCCAATAATGAACTGACTGATGTATAGTTAGACAATAAACCAACTAATTCAAGCACATCTATTTCTAAGGCTTTGTTTGATCAAACATGGGATAGAGCTCCTCCTTCATATATGAATGACTATTATGTTTATTTGGTAGAAGAGTTATGTTATTCCACTGATATTGACAAAATGATAGATAATCTGACATATAATAAAAATATTAATTTACATGAGTTGTCAGATTAGATAAAAGCTATAGATGAAGAAATTGAATTCATCGAGAAAAATATGGTTTAGGACTTAGTAGAACTTTTGGAAGGAAAAAAACTTGTCTGATGTAAATATGTACTAAAGAACAAGTATAAAGCTGATGTAATAGTCGACAACACTAAGGCTAGACTAGTGGTGAAAGGTTTTTCTCATAAAGAATGAAATAATTACTTAGAAACCTATTTGCCAATTGCTAAATTTGCCTAGATTATAATAATTTTGGCTATTGTGGCATTCTATGACTAGGGCTGCACAACGATTCGAGCCAACTCGGGCTCGACTCGAACTCACTCGAAAAAACTCGACTTGAGCTTGACTCATTTATAAACAAGTCGAGCTCGAGTTTAGACTTATACACGAAACATTAAATGAGTTGAGTTCCAG
This sequence comes from Nymphaea colorata, assembly GCF_008831285.2. NCBI lineage: Eukaryota > Viridiplantae > Streptophyta > Magnoliopsida > Nymphaeales > Nymphaeaceae > Nymphaea > Nymphaea colorata. The sequence goes on from NC_045140.1 coordinate 6,739,320, forward strand.
TTGTAAGGACTCGACTTGTTTATGCTTTGCTCAGCTCGACTATTGAAAATCGTTTCATCTAATTACATAAACAGGTTCATTGAGCCATCAAAACCGATTCACTAATTGAGGTTATATGTTTTTGTTTACTGTTCAGTTTTCATTTTTAACTTTTTTGTTCTTTTCTCTTTTGACTGCTCTCTCTCTCTCTCTTTTCTGTCTAACACCCACACCGACTCACCACCCCACAAGTGGTGACCACCACCATCCATTTGGCAGAGTCCGACCATTATTTGACTTCCCTGCTACTTCCAGGTCTCCGCGGGACTGCTGCCTACTAGTATATATGCCTATTGCCTCTCTCTCACACGCAAACTCTCAGCCATCACCTCTTTCTCTCACCTTTTGCAGGTTTCAGATTTACCCAAAGGTGGTGCTTTCTGTCAGTTTTAGGAGAACCTAATTTTGCAACGCAACAACGCTCTTTGTCAGTTTTAAACTGACCCAATGGAACCAACTCACTTTGCTGCAATCGGTATGCCTCAGCCTTTCTCTCTCTTTCTCACTGTCTCACGCTTTCCCTCTCTTATGACATTAGTTTGATTGTTGAAATAGTTTGCTTGTTAAATTGTTTCCCAATCTTGTTTGCACTTTTTGTATTGAACCCCCTTGTTTTCATGGTTGTACCATAGAATTTGTTCTTTTTGATGTGCAGCTTTGTGATTAAGTGAAAAATTTTAAGCGTTTGCTCATTCAACTTACAATACTAAAAATAATATCTCTATACTACAAGACAATCATACCCTTGTTTGTATTGCAGGAAAACCAACAGTAAGTTTTTCTTTCGACTTGAGGTAACAAGTTTTGCTTTGGTGGCATAAATGAGTTAAACGAGTTTAAAAAAAGAAGTTTAAAAAAACAAGCTAAGGGAGTGGAGCTTAAGCTCGAGGCTGTATAATCGAGTTGAGGTCAAGCTTGTGTTAGGGAGCTCGACTCGAGTACAAAGTTCGAGCTCGAGCTGGCCAAGCTCGGGCTTGACTTGGCTCATGTGCAACTTTGCAATGACTTAGATATTTTGCAGATGGATGTAAAAGTTGTCTTTTTGAATAGTGAATTTAAAAAATATTTATGTGGAACAACCATAATAATATATTATTAAAAAATAAAAAGAATGTGTATAAGTTGAAAAAAAATATTTGTATGGTCTAAAACAATCTCCCAAATAGTAGTATTTTGCTTTCATAAGATAATAACCATTTAGCAAATTAGTTAGATCACTATGCATATGTCTAGAAAAGTGGAAGTCTGTTTCCCATCTTATCATAATATGTTGATTGACATTGAAATGAGTCCAAACAAAGCTTTATTAAATGTAAACTACAAAATGAAGGACATGGGTGAAGTATCTGATATGCTGGGTACAAAAATTACTTGAGACAGAACATCAAAGATTTTGAGTTTAAGCTAAGAACATTACATTGATTACATTTTAAAGAAGTTCAGTATTGCATCATTTGGCACTTCTATAGTTAAAGAAGCTAATTTAAGTAAAAACATGATTGTTCCAGTGAAAGACAACACAATTAAATGTTCTTTATACTCAGGGTGTTGGCAATCTAATGTATTCAATATTATTATGCACATGATCTTATATAACTTTTCCTATTGGTCTTGTCAGTCGTTGTAAAAACAATTTTGATTGGCGCCATTCTAATGTTGATTTTGTTGGCTGCAAAAATAATAGTAACTCTAAATTTGGTTAGATATTTCACTTTGAAGGCAGAATGATAATTTGGTACTATAAGTAATATGGATGTGTTGCACAATATACTCATGAAAAGAATGTGCTTCATGTAATGTAGCAACCACATGTGTTGCCTAGATAAACTAGTTCTTAAAGGATTTGAATTAGGTCTTGATGATGACCTAGTTCAATTGTATTGTGATCACTGGATAACACTACTACCTCTTATAAAAAATGAAACTGTCAGTCCAAAAGGTAAACATATAATAGTAAAATATCATTATGTACATGAGATGAAGGAGAAAAATGAAATATTAATTGATTATATACCTGCAAACAAATAATGGTTGATCTATTAATTAAGGGAACTTGAGAATACTTATTTACCAAACATGTAGCCTACATGGGACTGAGATACTTATGAAACATTGGGATAAAAAAACCTCTTTCATGACATATGGAAAATCATGTCATTATATTTAAGGAGACCCACAACAGTGGGAGCAAAATGATGGTCTTATGACCAAATGAAAAATGTTGAGTAGTGGCCATTGAGCCCTATCCTATTATATGTGTAACTATGAGGGAGGGCCACTCACAATTACAACTTAAAACTTTAAGAACTATTTTTTAAACAAATAATTTTCACTATATGATAATTGATTTACAAAATCAATTTTTTCCTGATTTTCTCCTACTAGTGTAACCATAAATTGGGCTTACGGGAATCCAATAGGGCTATTTTATAAGACCAAGCACATTGTGCTAACAGATAACAACATCCCTAAGCCCTACTGAAGCAAACCCGTAAAATCTTTCACCTTCGCTCTCATCTCTCGATCAGCTCATTGACGTCTCTTCTTCTACTTCTTCTTCTTCTCTCCTTTGGTTATTGCCACCTTACAGTGTCCCTAGAAGTTCCTCATTTGATCGGTGGACTGTCAGTTTGGTCCGGCGATCCTGCTGAGAAAGCTGAAGGATAATAGTGGACGGAAGAGGAGAATGAAGAACATGTTGGAAGGAAGAGTGGTGCGGCATGCTAGACGGAAGGGAATTGAAGATGCATCCGGTATACTAGTCAACGTCCAATGAAAGGATATCCAACATGATTGGTCAGTCGATTACAGATGCAAGGTTTTGACATGGCAAATGTGATTTTGGTTAATCCTACTTTCATGCTGACTGCATTAGTGAACGCATCTTTTGATCATGCTGCGAATGGTTTTGCTGTGATTTGGCCTGGGCTACCATGTTCTACTAGGGCTTTCTGTCTACTGTCCGCTCCTGTATTTTTTTTGCTCGGTATATATTCATACTATTATAATAAGGGTTGAGAGTCCGCAGCATTTCGTTGGAACTAGATGAATGTGGTCTCGGTGAACACACTTTTGTATGTGATAAAGCTTGCGAGGATTTGGAAGGGTACCTACTCTTACCAAATAAACTTTTGTTTATAAGTTAAGAAACACGATTCCCTATTTGTTATGTTTCAGATTTGGCTGTTTAATATATGGTTTTTATTTCCTTTCTATATGTATATACGTTATAGATCTGGCTGTCTAAAATATTTGTGATTTGGCTGAACTCCGACGGATTGTTGACAATCGGGCCATTCAATTTGTTGGCTTGTTTATATATCTCGAAAAAGTTAACGTGCAAATCAACTGTTACAGGAGTACCAACAATCAACAAGAATTATCAGCTTGAGTTGACCATGTCATAAGTCAAATCTACACTTTGAGTTTTTTTTATTTTTTTCCAAATTTTAGACAATTTAACCACACATTTTATATATATATATATATATATATATATACAAGAGAGAGAGAGGGTTCGGTTTTGCTATGAGGTGTATCGAGTTTGCAGTAATAACACCTAGCGTATATACGGGAGAGGTGTCCATGTGAGAACCAGAGAAGAGGGTTGAGGGTTCCATGTGAGAACCAGAGAAGAGGGTTGAGGGTTGCCGGTAGAGAGAGAGAGAGCGAGAGAGAGAGAGAGAGTGTGTGAGGTGTGGGGTAAAGAGAGAAAAAGAGAGAGATTGAATGTTCGGCGTGCAACTTCCGAAGAAAACCTCAAAAAGAAATTTGACACCTCTCTCACAGCCACAATATAAATCCCCAACGACAGTCGGAAAACACTCTCTTCCTCTCTCTCTCTCTTCTCTGCCTATGAGAGACGTCACACAGAAATAGTACCAGGCACCCATAGTCTTCTCACAGAACACGCGCGCACAGTCAGTCCTGCAGTTTCATCACCACCACCATTCTCTCTTTCTCTCTTCATCGCCGATCCTGCCCCCTACAATCTCCTCCCTGTTTGTAGCGTCGGGCTGCGTCTAAAAGAAAACCAAAGGAAAATAAACAACACTCAAGCATTGGAAGAACCCGCCTCTGTCACACACACAAACACACACACACAGGCACGCACTGTTTTTTGATCAATCACAATCCCGCTCATCGTCTTCGAAGACGTATCCTTTTCTTCCCACCCTCTAGTGAGCTTGATCATCTTTTTCCTCTTGTTGGGTGTCAGTTTTCTGGTCCAGTCTACGCAGTGCAAGCCTCCCACTTGGTGTCTTTCCTGCCATCGAAGGACAGGGCACAAGGTCTCTGATCCTCCAGATAGAGAAACGAGTCGTCTTCGTGGTTTTCGTTGCGCTTCTGACACTTTTTGGCTTGGGTGGTCTTTAGGGTTTCTGAGGATTGGGATCGAGGAAAGATTTCTATGGTGGTCCTCAAAGGTTTGGAATAAGATCAAAATTTTGCGGCAAAAACGGCCAAGAGGGAACGGATTCCAGTCTTTATTAGCCCCTGTAATTTTGTCTCTGATTTGGAGATTTTTGGAAGATTGAGATTGATTCAAAGATGAGAGTCGGTTAGGATATTTGGAAGCGCCCGCACCAGGGAGGAAAAAATATCTCAGGATCAGGGTTTCGAATGCCGTCGATTAACTATCCATTTGTTCCAACCGTTGCAGCAGAGACGGCTAATTCAGAATTGGGATGAGGATCACCTGGGAAAGTTTCTTCTGTGCCAAACAGATGCAGTGATTTGATTCTGAAGAGGTCGCTCTCAGAGAAGCAGTACCTGTCTGAATCAGTGTTGTTGTCGGAGCTCATCTCGCAGGCTCCTTTTGTGATTTTGGTACTGGGAAATGCTTAACCTGCGACTATTGAAGGTGAGTCTGTTGGGAGGTAAACCGTTGATGGTTCTGCGCAGTGCAGAACTAAGAACGAACCATCGGATTTTCAAGTGCCATTTTGGGGTTCTCATAAAAGAATCAGCTCCTGCAGAGTGTGATTCTAGAAAGTAGCTTTGACTTGCCTGTAATTCTTTCAGGTAAGGAATTGGTTTCTATACTCACCGAAGGACGTTAGCTGCAATTTGAGTTCGTTGTGCAATTGGGTTGCGAGTGTTGCTATTTGATCATAAAAGGGTCTTAGCTCTCAGATGGGGATCTGAGAGAGAAAATTGAAGCTATTCTGAAGTTGGAAATGAAACTGGGGATATGGTGGATGAACAAGAGAATGAGCAGAGGTCGGTTCCCCGTTTGGAACAGCATTATTTGAAATTAGCTAGATTTGCTTGCTCGCTGGAAGGAGAATTCATTTCTGATCCAAGTGCCGTGTGCGATGTCTCGTTGCTTTCCATTTCCACCACCAGGATATGAGAAGAAAACAAGAACTGGAGAATTAGATTTGTTACTAAAGGTTGATTTGCTATTGCTTATTTTGCTTCTTTGGTTTAGAATTTGAGATTTGCGTCATCATTTCAATACGGCTGAGAAACAATATAGTTGTAGGAAAAACTTCATATTTGGTTTTAAGTTGCCATTTTGCGCTTTAAGGATGAACCCTTTTTGGTGGCATTACCAGCATTGTTTTCACGCTGTTTTATATAAGTTGCTTGTTGGTCATTTATCTGCAGCAATTTTATTTGCTTAAATGGCTCGTTTTCTTGGACCTTTTTTAATTTTATTTGTGTATTATAATTTCCTAACCAGCTTTGTTTTGGCAAGCACAGAAAGTTTGCAGGTGGACTGAAATATGCATTAGGTTGCTGAAAACCAAGGGGCTGGAACAAGATTCGATGGAGATTACTGAGTGGACTTTGAATGCTTCCATAATCTACTATAGTGTCCTAAATTTATCTGATCAGAGCAGTACAATATCTAAACTAATATGAAGCGCTATCATTATGGAACAGCTACTAACCAGCCATCAAGTGTATTTTTTTTTTAAGGACAGAATACGATACACAGAGTTACTGAGCAATGACCAAATGCATTTGTTTCATCATCAAATAACTTTGGATGAATAAGAATAGAAAATAACTGTTCTCACTTGTCCGAACTAGGTGGATGAGCACTTATGAGCTACAGCACTTTGTGTAACATGAGGTGCTTCTGTAGCCTGGTATAGTGGCTTCAGTTAACAGCAAACTTCTATTTAGACTATTGTTTTCTACTAGTTTGACTTGAATTAATTACAAGTGGTCTCTTTTACATGCCATCCATTCTTCCATGGTCCATAAAAGTAAAGGTCTTATAGTTTTTTTGTAAATATGCAAGAAAAAGAGAAACAAAAACAGGTAGCTGTTCCAGTTTTGGTCAACCAACTTCTAAGAACTAAGAAGATAGTGCGGAACACATGTTGGACACCAAACAGTACATTTCAGAATCCCCCCCCACCATTAGTTCCAAGTCATGTTGCGTAGCTTCTGGTGCAAGGAGCTTAATTCACCTGCCATATGATTTTCTATGGGTTTATCCTTCTCCGAAAGTGCTGCCTAGTGCTGTTACATGGGCATCAGTTCTGGAGGCTATGCAAATGCAGGGTAGCTTGCTTGAACATTGAGATTCCTATGCTATTCATGATTTTAAGTACTGAAATGTACCTGGCAAGCCTTTGTCAATGTAGCTGATATATTTTGGCTTCACTTGTCTCTTGGAGATACTGACAGGCAGCAAACATTTTTTGAATCTTGATAGACACTTGTCTCACAATCATGAGTGCTTGATAGCATCAATGTCATCTCTGAAGCCTAATAAGGTAAAGTTACTAGGTAGAAAATTTAGGTTCGCCATTGGACAATTTTTCCTCCATGGAGAAACACCACCATTGCTCTTATGGTCTCCATTAGACTTGTTTGCTTCTATGGTTGGAGATCCTAGGTTGGATGAAACTGGTGCATGGCAGCATGCACAATCTGCATATTTTTGCTGACATGGTAAATTGATGATTCAAGTGGGGACACTAGACTAGAAATGATATGTACATGCTTTGGGGATCCTTGATTTTTCATGTTCAACAGTTCAAGAAGTTTGAGAAGGATACTTTCTGATGCCAGTTACATGATTATGAGTTTACAACCCTTCATTGCAAACTGCATTTGCTGTGATCGGAAACATATGTTGAACAGCTTACCTTTGTTGGACTTACTCGACTGGAGGTATTGGAATACATCTAGAGAAAGAACATTATGGGTTGGGGGAGACCTTTTATTGAAAAGAAGCCACGGTCTATTCCTTGAAATTATGTCATTGTGCTTTAAAATGTGGAGGTTGTGCAATTACAAAAGAAAAGTTGCTGTCAGCAAAGGAATGGTGACAGATAAGAAACTGTTAGTTAGTCAAGAAACTGATCAAGGGGAAAGCTGCATCCTGCGAATTTGATCATAAAATACATTTGGCGGTCGCACCAGCTAACCGTGTGATGATCTAGGAAAAGTGGAAGCTGAAATTGTGGGAAGCTTCAATTACTTTTAACAAATTATGAAGGAGAAAAATTACTGGAGGGTTCTCCATTTATTGCTAGTGGACATCAATAAGAAAAACTTAAGTACATGTCCAGCATTTGACGATAAGGAGTTTGTCTAAGTTGCATTTTCCACATTTGACAAAAGAACAGAAGAGTAAAACTAAATGTAGCTGGATAATTCTAAGACAGTTTCCCGTTGTTGGTTTTTCAGGCCTATTTCACCTCTTCATCTGTCGTCAGCGAGTTTCTCTTTATCATTGAACTCTGCTACTTCCTTTTCTTTTGGCTTCTTGGGCCCTTGTCTTCACTATGCAGATATGTTGATCATTCAGTAAACTAGTATACCATGAGAATGGCAAGTTTAAATTGCGCTTTGGCTGGACACACTCTTACTTCATTCTAAGAAATGAATGTTAGTGAAATGATCTTTGTAGACCGTATCATAGGATTTTATTCTAGTTCTTCTTGAAACTGACAACTTTTACTGTATTATGTGCATATATAGTGCATACGCATTTCAGTTTTTGTATAGCTAGGTTATGACCTCACAATTATCTGAATGAAGAGGTAAATTATTCGCTTAAAATTTGTAAGTTTCTGAAAGCCAGGTTATGAAAGTATATCATGTATGGGAAGATAAAGTAGTTGGTATGAGAAACGTCAGGCTACTATAAAAGAGGACTTTCAATATTTAGCAGCTTCTAATGTTGTTTGTTGACATGGGCTGATGACAAATGAATCAAGTTTTTGGCTGTGAACGTGCTATACTGTTGTAATTTTGGATTAGCTGGAGACATTCAGCTGTTGCTGTTCTAATGGTTCCTCCTATCTGTTCATGTATGTTCTATGGTAGGATATACTTTAACATCTTCATTCAGTTTGAATCTAGAAATATTTTTCCATGTTATGTTTCAATATGATTTCACCACCGACCTTTCTCTGTTTCATCAATTTATTATATTAGCCTTATGGAGATGATGGCAATAGCCATGTACAAATATTACACTGGAAATCCATGTAAACAATGGATATATTGTATTCCCGAGCTCTTCATTCTCTGTTGTTGATGGAGTTTGGACTTTAGAAGCTTAATCACTGTGTCGACATTTTGAATAAACTACTCTATCAGAGATGTATATTTCTTGTTTTTGCCTCATGTAATTTCACTACTTCTCTCTCTCTCTCTCTAACATGCTGAATCTTGGGCACTGCCTGAGGCTTTGGTTTGAAAATGCTAATAACGTGCTTTGCAGATTGTTCATGAGTTGCTCTGTTTTGATGCTCACTTTTCTTATGTTGCTGTGGTAGACTATTTTCATTTTATGAAGCAATGTTGCTGAATACATTTTTCAGGAAAAACAGAGGGAGAAAAAGCATAAGAAAGAAAAGGAAAAGAAAGAGAGAAAAGAGAATAGGGAGAAAGATGGAAGCAAGGAAAAGCACAGAGATAAGGACCGGAAGGAGAGGCATAAGGACAGAAAGAGAGAGAAGGATAGAGAAAAGGACAAACATAAGGCAAGAGATGATGAGAAAATTAAAGGAAGAACAACAAATGATACTACTGGGAAAGGTGTGGAGAAACACCAGGTGGCAGACGAGAAAAGATTTGCAGATGAGTTCATCAGGAGGATCAGAGATGATGGAAGAAATGCGGGCGATCAAATGGTTGAGAAGTTTAATGGGGGGGATCATAGACAAATTGAAGTCTCAGATAAGGCAAAAAAAATTGAGGTTAAAGAAAAGAACAAAGAAATACAGATTGAAGGGCTTGATACGGCAAGAATCATTGGGGTTAAGGACAAGAACAAAGACAAACGAACTGAGGGAATTGATATGCCAAGGGAGAGCCTTGACATTAAAGAGAAGAACAAACAGCAAGGAACTTTGGGAATTGAGAGGCCAAACAAAGATGTGGGTAAGAACAAGATCAAGGAAAAGCAAGTCGAAGGAATTTATAGGCCAAAGGAGGATGGTATGGATAAAGATAAGAACAGAGAACGGCGAGTTCAGGGAATTGAGAGGCCAAAGGAGGAAGTTGTGGGCAATCACAGTAATAGAGAATGGCAAGTCCACGGAATTGGTAGACCAAAGGAAGATATTCTGGGTAAAGACAAGAATAAAGAATGGTGGGTTGAAGGAATTGATGGGCCAAAAGACGCCAAGACAAAAGAGAAGAAAAAAGGAAAGGAAGGTGACAGTAAAAATAAAGAGAGACACAAGGATGGAGGTCAACAACGGGATGAGAAGAAAGGTAAATCAAAAGCCAAGAGCAGGGAAAAAGAAAAGGAAAAAGAGAAAGTAAAGGAAGTTCTTGTCGGTAAACTGACAGAGAAAGAGGGCATTGTTAATACGCTGATAGAACAGAAGCCAGGAGAAAGTGGCAATAAATTGCTGTCTGGTACTGTCAGTGTTGCTGCAGCAGGCCACACAAAGAATGCTGCTAAAATTGCTGGTGTTTCTACTACAGGCCATGCAAAGGACACTTCTAAAACTGCTAGTGTTGATCCAAATGTCCGAAAGAGAAAGGAAATGGAGATAAACGGTGTTTTACATGGTGAGTTCTGTTTCTATTTGTCATGCTTGTCCTTGAATCTCACTGTGTGCAAACCATTTTGTCAGCTTGTCCTAGCTATTTGTTTTATGAGGTTAGTCAAACCTTTTGTCCATTTTGAATAATATATCGTATTTGGTACACATAATTGCAGATGGAATCCGGCCTCATAAGCTTCTGAGACCAAATTTTGGCACCGCTTTGCCACTTGAAAATGGTTACAAAGTAGAGACTGTCCATATTGGTGTTCATCAAGCTCTTGACAGACAGGGAGGTCTCGATAACAGAAAGCCCGAGAGCATTGCTTACAGCAATTCATGTGCCCTCTCTCCACTCAGGAAAGAACATAAAATCAATGGCAAAATAGAACCTCAGCTGCTTACCGTTAGCCTGAAACCTTCTGCATCTGCTACTGTTGTGGCCACCGGCACTGGCACGTCGGAATCTAGCAAACCTCCCCACCCTGACTCTAAATATCTAAATCAAATTCTTACCGTGCCCAAAATGCCTGAATGGTCTGAATTTGATGACCAGGAGTGGCTGTTCAGCAGCAGTGATGCCCAGTCTAAACGAAGTTTCCAATCGGAGATTGATGGGATGCCACAAGTGTGGTCTGAGGCATTGCACATTGAGACAGCTGATATGCATGCTTTGCCATATGTGATTCCGTATTGAGAGCTGGGGAGGTTTCAACATATTCAATGCTACTCCTCAGCAGGTACGGCAAGATGGGGGAATGTGTTTCCTTAGTTGCATATGTGTGGCTCTGTTCTTTCATTTTTTAATGCCAGCCTGTTGCAGTAATTATATTTCAGCTTTTGCCACAATTGTTTTGTTGGACCGAGATTAGAGCATCGATTGCTTGCTTGGCCTAGTGGATCTTTCACGAAGTTCGCTATTTGTGTGTAGTTGAAGGAATGGATCTTGAAGATGAAAGCCCATTTATCTGCAAGGTTGTTCTGTGCACAGGCTGCAATAATGATCTGCCCTTGGTTAGTCCCCATATTCTTTTTGAGCCTATATGCTCTGATTTGGAAGCTGAAAGTGGTCATGGTGGTGCCACACAATTTTGATTTGTAACATAGAAGTCTTTAGTACGTGAGATATGTACAATAGGGAAAAAATGAAATGCCATTCATTTATGTTTTTTTTCTTTTGCTCTAATATTTTCTTCTTTCGCCTTCCTGTCTTGGTTATCACGATATGGTATCCGGAATTACCAATTGAATTGATTCCCTTGTTAACAGAGTGAGAACACAGTGCACTAGTGTTTGTAAAGTATAAATGTAAAACACCATCAGGACCACATATTTCCCTGTTTTCCTGCTATGATCAGTACGGTCGAGCCTGCTATGATCACATTTTTGGTCTCCAACTTGTGTTGTATGAAACATTAGGCGACTTGCTCTGCTGTCTAGTTCTTTAAGAATTTAATCAATGAAGATTTCTTCATTGCTGCGAAGTGTGGCACCTGTGCTGAATTCATGTTTGCGCCATGCAAGCATGTGCTTTGTGTCCATGTTAGCTCCTCTTCTCTCTCTCTCTCTATAGAGACATGAGATTCTTGTGGCTTTGTCTGAGTGCATTCTGGCTGTTTTGGTGGTCTAGAACGCGCGCGCACACACACACATCGATCTAATATGTGAGTTGCGAGGGTTATTGTATTTATGTGGCATACACGTGGCGTTTGTTTGCATGGTAAGAGCATCGATCCCGTTCATACCGGTGAATGTGACTGGAGATTTGGGGACCAGAACTTCTGTCTGCCATTAAAATATGAGAGAGAGAGAGAGAATCCTCGCTGGGCTCCATAAATCTTCTTTTTGATTCGGAGGCACACTCCACGAGAGTTCTGTTTCCACCACAATCTCTTGAACTAGTTGGAAAAATGACGGAAACTCAAACAAATTTTTTGTGCAACTTTTCGAGTCGTGTAATTACTGCAACTTAAATTTGAGTTCGTGTTGTTAGTTTAACTGCCCCCTTTTGTTTTCAACATATTTAACGCTTGAAGAAACTGCCCTGCTGGAGATTCGGCCTCCGACCTTTATTGCCAAAAACCTGTCTGAGCAAAAACGAATGCAGGAAAGATAACAAAAAATCGTGCTGGCATCAAGCCATGAGAACAGAGGGAACAAAAAATAGGGAAGCCTAGAAGGAAAATGGCGACTCTGCGCACCCGAGAGTTACATCGAACTATGCAAGAGGGCCATAACGTCTGAGGCCGTGTCTCTCTCCAGGTTGCGAATCTTGTGACCATTCTCCATGAGTCCAGCAAATCTGCTGGAGAAGATGCCCGGTCCCTCTAGTCTGCCTCAAAGCCATCTTGTCCATTCCGCCCTGTTGGATATCGGCAAAATCTTGCAGGCCGAGTTGACGACGGTTGTTCTAAGGCTCTATTGAGGATGACTGTTTCCATGTAAATGTGATCTGAATGATCCTATGGCAGCCCTATGGTGGCCTGAGTTTCGTCTGCATAGACCGCTATTATCCTGAAACTTCTCTCTCAACCGTGACGATTTGAACATAAACCTCCCCGACTCCTGAAGCCGGCCATGCTCCAGGTTAAGCAGGATGTGGATAGCCATCGCTCCAGCTTCCCTCCTATCCTCTTCCGAATTTCTCACAAATTTTGCAAAGGTGTCGATGCAGGTCTGCCATATCCGACAGGCTTCCCTTCTACCTTCTCCTCAAAGTTGATTGTAATGAGGGAAGTGTCGTTCAATGTGAAATCGCTCACTGAAATAGTATTAGTTTTATTGCAATGCTGAACACAGTCAGTGTTATACTCTTTATGAGGGGAATTTTTAACATTTTTTGAAAAAAAAATGTTCATTTTCATTAAGAAAATATTTTTTCCCTTCTTTATTTTTACAGTTACAAAACAAGAGTCACCTTTTTGGCATCCATTTGGGTAGAGGATAACTTGTCAGATGATATCGATTATGTGAAAAAATAAAGAACGTTACAGAGATTATGAACTGGCTTCTGCATGTTTCCAGGCTAATTTCTCTTCTTCATGTTTTCTCCCAACTCCTTAGTAATATTCACAATCAAGTTTTAATTGAAGATGAGAGGCCATTGACGTGCAGGTTGAAGTGCAACAACAGCAACATCCTCAGGCATTGAAAGCAAGTTCTGTATCTTAAGAAAATAAAGGGTTGGATGAGAACTTCAGCTCCTTTTTAACATAGTTTTCCTACTTACCCAGAAAAGATGTTTTTATTAGTTTTGGATTTTCATGAGAAATTTTCTCATGAATGGGAGACAAGCGAACATGGGCAAGTCTCGATGAACTGCATATTTAACGTCAGGTATAAGCATCGTATCATAATTAATTTGATAGGGGCTTAACTAGAAAATTAAACCCTTTTTATTAAAGTCAATTAATTTGAACGCCTGTCAAAGTTTGCAGTATTATCTCTGGTACAGTAAACTGTCCCCCGCCTGGATACATACTTGTGCAATTAAGTTTATATCAAATCCATTTTCATGGAGAATAAATATCAAATTTAACAACTACCAATCAATGACTAATACATTGAAGAGCTGGGTCCAAGTAAGGGATCCCTGTGCCCGAAGGCTGTACCATAGCTGGATGGCTTGAGAGGTGCGCAGACAATGCATTTTCAGTTTGATTCCGGTAGAAAAAAGCTCCCTTAGAAGTATGACATTTTTCCTAGTGAACCACATTCGCCACCAAAAAAATGTTCTCTAATGGAATAACCATTTGTTAGATCACTGCGGCACCAAAGAGAAGGTAGCATGATGTGTGTTATAGCGGAATCCAGAAGAAAGGAACACTAATGTAAAGAAAGAGACAGATATAGCCAAGTATTCGAAGCAGCTCAACTTGCTTTGAACTGAATGAGTTTTAGTTAGGAATGTCAATGTATCTGATTTGCATCAGATATCCAATTGAACCATTTCAAAATAAAAAAAAAAGATAGGAAAAGAAAATGAAATATCAGTTTAAGAAATGAGGTCCGATTGGATTTGGATTGGGATTTGAATCAGATTTAATTTTAAATAAATATGGTATATTTAATGCAATTACATTTTGAAAACCAGCCAAATTCAGTTCTAAATTTGGATTCAAATTTGAATGTAAAAGTCAGATTCAGATTTTGAAATTGTAACAAGTATAAACAAGGAAACACTCTGGATGTAGTATACCTAGACAAACTCTCCTACCTCAAAATTCACCTCTCGCGTACCCTGGTCAACGTATACCTTGTAGGACTCATGGCTCTCCTGCAGCTTTTGTTTGACTTACTAATATATGTAAGTCATGAGGGTCTAAAGTAACAGGGGGACACCAGAGCTGAGTCAACCATGGGCATGCAAATGCGCATAAACAATATGGAACAGAGACTTTCTAGTGGAACGTCCCATAGAACTGTTGTAGGCAAACTCGGCTTAGGGTAAAAACTAAATCTCAAGTCTTAACATGATCACCAACTAGGCAACGAAATAGATTCTCTAGAGCATGGTTGACCACATCTATATGATTGTCGGTCTGAGGGTGATAGATGCTACTGAACTGCAATTTGGCCTTAAACAAATCTCACAAAAATTTCAAAAAATTGTTTAAAATATTTGACCTTGCAAAGCACTTCTCACATGATTTTCAAAAAGCAGGGTTGGTGGTATATAATTCCATACAACCATTAAAGCCAATAACATTCACTGGCATAGTCGTATGAATACATTTTTTTTTTTTTTTTGGCTAAGAATGTCAAGCCTTATTAAGAGCACCAAACTGATGTTTAATAGAAAATTTTTACTGCCTCATGATCTATGTATAAAAAAAAAACTCTTTAGAAATCAAGTAGTGACACCAATAGCCCAAGGCCTGCACTACATCATAAAACTCCATATTATAAGTGGGATAATGGTGTTTGACTTTAGTTAACTTTCCACTATAAAATGCAATTGGTTTTCGATTCTGACTCAAGACAGTGCCAATGCCCACGTTCGAAGAATCACATTCTTCCTCTTTAAAAACCTTGAAAATTTTGGCAACGCCAAAACTGGAACAGTGATCATTCACTCTTTAATAAGCTGAAATGCCTTCTCAGCTGCAGGGTTCCACATGAAGTTAGTTCTCTTAAGACATTCTGTAATGGGTATCACACAATAGTACTAAAACTTCATATGAGGTGCCTATAAGCAGAATACAACTCATTGGAAACTGCAAATCCCTTCTAGAGTCTGACAGGTAGGAGCGATAATCGCATGCACCTTTGGAGGATCTGCCTTAACTCCTTCAAAAGAGACAATAAATCTGAGAAAAAACAAATTATCAGTGAGAAAATCATAATTCTTGGCATTTTCAAACAACTTTTCTTTCTACAAAATTCCTAAAATATGTCTCAAATGGAAAAGATGGTTTGACACAAACTCACTAAAGATAAGTGTGTCATCAAAGTGCACAACGACAAACTTGCCTATGCATAGTTGCAACTTGTTGAGTCATAACATTCATAAATGTACTTGGCGCATTGGACAGTTCCAAGGGCATAACTAACCACTTGTACAACCCATCACTCATCTTAAATGCATCTTCCACTCCTTTCTCTCTCAACTCTATATCTGGTGATATCCACTTTTGAGAACAATTTTTGAAAGGACTAAAACACCAGCCACCATGTCGCGCATGTCATTGAGACGGGGTATATGAAAGCAGTATTTAACTGTAATGCGATTTATCTACACAGATATGCTTGGATTCATCCTTTTTGGGCATGGAGAGGGCAGGTAATATGCAGTACATTCGACATAGGAATGAGACTTCATCTCAATTTTTAGGTTTTGGGTTTGACTATGCTCTGAAAGACCATGTCTTCATAGGACCTATTGTCAATGATGACATCATAAAAGTATCCCTTATAATGATATATGGTCCTAAAGATGTTGTTGCTTAACCCTTTTAAGATGGTTGATTCCTAGACATGAAATGGATCTCGAATCCTCTAAGTAAAAGTTCCAAATACCAAAGAACATCAAAATAAGATAAACCTAGATCTAAAATCTAAATGGATCCAAATCTGGGTCTAAGAAACCACTAAACAACACCGTCAGACCTCCAACATTTTGTAACCCATCCACATTTAAAACTCATGCCATGCCACCTCTTAAACTCCTCGATTGGGTTAGTGTAAAAGATTCTATACTTTCCAAACCAATTGCATATTGCACAGCAAACTCTATCAACAAGGCTGCAAGTGAACATGATGTGCTGAATCGAATCTTGTACTTCTTTTCCAATGTCACATCGATTGGTCAGCGCAGACCTCCACTTATAAAGACAGTCCCAAGTGGGAAGGTGGTTTTCAAATTCCTGGAAAATGAAGCATTAACCTCTTCGTTGTGTCTACTAAAACCAAACCCAATGATGCCATGATTCAGGGCCGTTTTTTGTCATAATTATATAATGTTTCTTAACTGTGTTGGCTAGATGGTTCATAAATCTCAATTGGTTAGGGCCTCCTAGGATGTCCGGCCTCTCAATACTCAACACGTCAAGCATATTGGTGAAAGCAAGATTAGGAATCAAGTCCGAGTTAATGATATCCTTGATTGAAACTTTTTTCATTAGGCTCTAGCGCTGCGAACTCTTCAATGATAAGTTGTTGAATTAGAGACACTCTTGCCCTGTGATTATGCCAGGAATTGATGTTACCTATCTTAGGGCACCATTGCAGTTGGTCTTTGATGTCGCTCCAATTTTTCAAAATACCATGAAAAACTAGAAAGTAATTGTGGACTTTTTTTAACATCCAAGGACGATTGTTGCTAAGGTATTTCTTGGAAATAAGCTTGCACTAGTATTAATTATTGGCACAATTCATAAAGGCAAGGAGGCTGAGGCCAGAGATGTTGCATTTGTGAATGTTTGGGAGAGTAGCCCCTCCCTCCTCTTGAGGTTGACATATTTGCTACCAAAAAATATAGTAAGATTTTCTTAGAGTCTACCATGTCTCTCCATAAGATTCTCGCCATTGCACTTCTGAGTTTCTTGCAAATTAGCAGTGGCAACAAGAATATATATGGCCACAAATAATGATGTCGGTGATGACGTGCTGAAGCAGACATAGATTGCCTGCAAAAGAAAGAGTGTTGATCATTTATGAGGCTACCTTATTATCCACCTTGCCAATTAACGTCTCACCTAGTGGTACATTGAGCATTCACAAAAATAAGGGGAGCTCCATATTTTTGATCGGTAATGCACTAACATGCCAACATACCAACGTGCTAAGCAAGATGAGAGTGTTTTATGCTGCATTTCACCTTCAAGCTTGAGTGTGACTCCAACCATTGGAAGACCCTGCTAACTTCCTTGATCGAGGAACTAACTGATTAGAGTAAAGCAAAATGTCGTCCGCATATGTCAGGAAAGCTAGGATCTTCATTAGCTTGGGAACCATCGGGACCTGAATTTTGTTCGTGTTGACCTTCTGCTCTATGAATCTGTCAAAACTTCCATGATAACCAAGAAAAGGTAGGGTAAAAGGGGGTCAGCCGAATGCGGCTTGAGATCAAAATATTCCACATAAACTGTGTTTACCATAATTGTGGCTGAAGTGGTGGCTGTGTAGGTAAGCATCCAGTTAGTCCCCGCCTGATCAAATCCTTGTGCTTCAAGTGCGGAGCGAAGGAACTTCTAGTTAATCGAGTCATATGCCTTATCCAAGTTAATCTCCATGCAATAGGTTGGTGAGGTAGGCTTATGCGTGGACTCTATGATATCATGCACCATAATTACATTGTTAGCCAACAAGCATCTAGAGGCAGATGCAGTTTGGCAGCCCAATAATGCAGGCAAGGATGGGTCACATTTTAATTGCAAGTAATTTGGTTATCATCTTATGCACTTGTTGCACTACATAATTTGGTGGTAACCCTAAACCTGAGTAGCTTAATTGTGCTTAGGCAACAAATCTATCATGGATTTTTGAAGTTTCTTTGATGATTCATGATGTGGTGATAAAGTTATTCAAGACTTCACATACATTGCTACCCACCACTGGAAAAAGGATGTTGGGAAGCCATCAATGCCCATAGCACTATTAGCATCCAGAAAAATGTGATTCTTATGGCCTCTTTCATGGACACAATGATCATAAGACATATTTTCTACCTCTATGGCTATAAGGTTCGGTCTCATCTTATGAAAAAGATCCTTTGAATCATCGTTTGTGCCAAGAAGAGCTTTGAAGAAGCTATTACAAGCCAGACTAATGAAGTCAGGTAGGCTGGAAATAGTCTCGTTATGGTTAATGGAGTGGATGATGTTATTCCTCTATCGGCTTTTCATTGTGGCAAAAAAAAAGGTGGTGTTGCAATCATCCTCTAGTGGACATATGATGTAAAGATTTCTCCTACTTAGTGCTCACCTCTTCATTCAGTGGACAATGGAATTTTATTTGAATAGCAATGGCGAGATTGTGTGAGGTAGAAGTACCATTGTCTGCCTCATTTTGTGCTGCATCCAGAGCCGCATGGATGTTGTCCCCTCGTCGATGGGTTTCCAAGTCAATCACTCCATTTTAAATGAAATTATCTTACTTTTTACAACTTGAAAATAAGATTGACTAGTAGGCATTATCAGAAAATAAGAGGAAAGAGGGAAGGAGAGCATAAGAACCACACGATGATGTTAACATGGTTCAATTCCAATCGACAACATGCTTTGATTCCATTGGAATCTATATCCACGGAAAGAGGATTTTCTCTCTCACTCCTCATCCATAAGCTTGGAGGAGAGGTTCATTTATAGTAGCAAAAGGATTGTGCATGTTATTACAAGATTTTCTACTTACATTTGATTTATCTTCTTGCTTTGTTTATCAACATCTTACCTATCTTTTCTGTTTACTGTTGCAATATGGTTATCACTAAATCTTTTCTATTTATCTTCAACGCCTTCTAGATCAAACTGATCTTTCTCGTGGACAACTTGGCTTTCTCTATCCTTATTGTGTGCAACTTAATTTCCTCTTACCAATACCAGACGATTACTACTTCTTTAACATTTTCCCTCAAACTAAGTGGGCATGCCTACATGTGAAGTTGCTTTAAGCATAGACCGAGCAACAATATTTTGCTTAAGAGTAGAGCAAGTTATAAGAGAGTGGCAAAGAAAGACAAAGAATTCACTAGTAGAATTTTTGTCATCTAGGTTGCCGCCCCAATTGGCGTCTATGTAAGAAATAGTATTAAATTGAGATGATTGTTGCATAAGAAGACTATGATCAATAGTAGACTTGATATGTCACAGAATTCTTTTGACAATCATCTAATGCTCTGTAGTGGACTGTTGCATATATTGACTAACTATGCTCATAACAAAAGAAATGTCTAGACCTGTCAATGTGAGACATGGAAAAACACCCACCATTTGATGATAAATTATAGGATCTATAAACAAATCTCAACCATTGCTACTCATTTTAAGATTTGTTGGAAGAGGAGTATTAACAAGTTTGGCCACAAGCATACGAGAGCATTGAAGAAGGCCAAACATATATTTTCGTTGGGTAAGATACAAATTTTCACTTGTGAAAGTGGCCTCCGTTCCAAGAAAATAGTGGAGCCAACCCAAATCCTTTAATAGAAATCTATTGATAAGATGTTGAATAATTTGTGTTACCACTTACTAAGAGCTTACTGTAATTATGTTGTTGTCAACATAGACGAGAAGATAACCTGTTGTGCCTGAGAATGGTCTGTAGTGGGCTATCATTCGTATGTGCTTGGAATATATAAACAAGGATATATCAATATGATATCCAAATAATCTAATGTCAATCAAACACGAGCTTAGTTTGTGAAACCAAGCTCTTGGAGCTTGTTTTAGTTCATATATCGTGTCAGTTGCAAACATAATGAGAAAACCTTGAATCTTCAAGCCCTTGAAGTTGTGTCATATAAACTTCCTCTGTGAACTCTCCATGAAGAAAAACATTATGTATATCCAACTGATGAATAATCCATCCTTTTGAGATTACTAAAAGTTAAAAATGCACAAACTGTAGGCGACTTAATGACCAGATTAAATGTTTTGAAATAGTCTATTCTAGCTTCCTAAGTAAACCCCTTGGCCACTAACCGAGTTTTGTATCTCTCAATGCTTCAATTGGCTCTTTTCCTTATTTTATAAATCCACTTAGTATAAACTAAATTCTAAGACGGCAATGGTGGAACCAAACTCCAAGTCTTGTTGTGGATAAAAGCTTGAAGTTCACCTTTCATGGCTTCCCTCCATTGGATGCTCTTGATAACTTAGTTAAAGGAGGTGAGAGTTTAACACCTTTTGCTAGGTTAGTCAATAGGGCAGTAGGAATAGGACGTTTGGTGGTGGTACAAACCTTAGGTTTCAAGGACCCAGTTTGAGATCGGGTAATCATGTGGTGAGTTCTAGTTGATTCTACAATGGGTTTAGTAGGCTCCATTGGGTTTGGAGGAAAGGCTGATTTTGTGTCATCACAGTCTAATAGAAGATCTATGGTTTAGTGAAGAAATAACATCTTTAGTGGTGGATGAAGAAAACAACATGTTTATAGGTATAGGTGTAGATTTTGTAGACTTGTGGATTTGATTTAAAGGTAGATGACTTTGAAAAGGGAAGTTACTTTCATCAAAGATCATATGGTGGCATATCAAGAGCTTGTTATTAACTTGGTTAAAACACAAATAGTGCATTATGTTTCCCACTATATCCCAAGAAGACATGCTAAGAAGATCAATTTTGCAATTTATATTCATTAAAATGTCTCATGCATGGATAACAAGTGCATCCAAACATTCTCAAGAAAACATAGTAAGGAGTGGGCATAAAATTGATTAAATAGAAAGTTGCTAGAAAAAAAAAATCTCAATACCTTTGTGGTACGTTGGCATGAGAGAATAGAAAAATTCTTGTCTCCACAATGTGTCTATGCTTTCACTCTACACTCTCATTTTGTTTATGTGCACGAGGACAAGTAATCCTATGCTGGATCCCTTAATTTTTCAATGTGAAATAAGTTTAAACTCTCCACCCCAATCACTTTGGACAACCTTAATACAATGCCCAATCTAGTTTTTAACTAATTTCTAAAAATTTTGAAACATACCAAGCACATCTGATTTTTGCTTAATAATAAAAGTCCAAGTATATCTAGAAAAGGAATCGACAAATGATACACAATAAAGATGTCCATGCATGAAAGACATTGGCGCAAAATCCCAAACATCAACAAATAACAATTCTAAAGGTGTTGACACTTTGTTGATAGATGCAAAAAAGGAAAAGCATGACCAGTTCCTTGTTGATAGGCTTCACAGACCATATTTATTTATGACATGATTGGTATCTTATATGAGAGATGTCCAAGTCTTTCATGTCATTGGGATATTGTCATATGTTTTCCAATAAACGCCTCTTATTTCTATTCTTCCTTGTTCACTAAATCAATTTGATAGAGCCTGTTCTTACTGATGCCTTATAGAATAACTCTCCCCGTTTTGCTATCCTTCACTAAATCAATTTGATAGAGCATGTCTTATTGATGCCCTTCAGAATCACTCACGCTACCTGTTTTGCTATCCTTCACATAACAACAATCAAGATGAAATTCAAAATAAGTTCCATTATCTCTAGAAGATCGAGAAATAGAAAGAAGACTTTAGGGGTATAGCTGCACATAAAGAATATCACCCAAAATCAATCTTGAATTTGAAATATGAAATAATAAAGGCAATATCAAGGCCATTGCCATTACCAATGCGTGCTTGATCACCACTTTGATAGTCAATGTAAGAGGCCACATTGTTTATGTCGGCAGTTACATGGTGTGTGGTACCCGAATCTGGGTATTACCCTCCTTCTTGAATGATGAAATAGTGACATTTGTTTGGGGAGTATTGCCATCCATTTGAAAAAAATAAACCTTGCAATGAGGAGAGCCCCATGTCCCTGACCTTTGCATGCTTGACATATGATTTGACATGCGGCAACATGATGTCCTATGTTACCGTAGGAAAAACAAGTAGAGCCGCCTTGAGATTGATTATTGCCTTCTTTTCCTTGAAACCTTCCACCTCTACCACAAACATTGAAAGATTGACCTGATTGTTAGGACCTACCTGAGTTTGATTTGAGGTTTTGAAAAGTGGGTAGCCATGGAATCATGTATGGTTGCATCATTGAGTACTGAATATCAATTGGCAAACTTGTTTACCAAGCCACTTTCCACATAGTGATTTCATATACTTAAAAGCAAACTTCACGTTCAAGCATGCCCCCTCAGTTTGAGGAGAATTATTAAGGAAAGTGGTAATCTCTTGGTATTGGCAAAAGGAAATCAAACTGCACACAATAAAGATAAGGAAGGCCAAGGTATGCATTATAAGGACAAGGTAACCTGAAAGGCATTCTAGATAGAAAGAAAATATTTGGTGATCAATCTGTTGCAACCATAAAAGAAAGAAAAATGTTGATAAAGCAAAACAAAAAGATAAAGCAAATATAAATAAAAAATCTTGTAACAATGCGCACAATCCTTGTGCTACTATACAGGGGCCTCTCCTCTAAGCTTATGGATGAAGAGTGAAAGAGAAAATCCTCTTGCTGTGGATGTAGATTCCAATGAAATCGAACCTCGTTAATATCACCATGTGGTTATTGTGCTCTCCTCTTTCTTTTTCAGTAGGAAAAAGAATAGGCGGCAAGAATCAGTGCCATCAACAAATCCCATCAATCTGTAGCTTTTCAATAAAAATAAAAT
Organism: Nymphaea colorata; assembly: GCF_008831285.2. Taxonomy (NCBI): domain Eukaryota; kingdom Viridiplantae; phylum Streptophyta; class Magnoliopsida; order Nymphaeales; family Nymphaeaceae; genus Nymphaea; species Nymphaea colorata. The sequence continues at coordinate 6,762,131 of NC_045140.1, forward strand.
GAGATTCCCACAACAAGTAAATCTCAGTGGAGAGTTTTGTCAACAGAAGATATTGCAGATTGGTTGGTGTAGGTAGAATTGGTGGCATAGAAAAAGGCCTCGATGAGCTGCTATTTGTTTTTGTGGTGCTGTTTAAACCTTCATTACGTGTCATCTTTCCCAAGTTCAGGTCTTCAACTCTGATACCATATCAGAAAACAAGAGGAAAGAGGTGAAACCTATAAGGAATAAATTTAGACAACAGTCCAGTGCTTGCTTTAGAGAACAGATACAATCCATTGATGATAATAAGCTGGCTTTAGTTTTACTGAAATTGCACCTTCCGCATGTCCATACAACATATCATAGCTGCAAACATCAGATCTTCTAAGAAATATAGACATATAACTGCCGACACTTGCAAATAGAGATTACATTTTTCCTAAAAAATTGAAACAACTTAAATAACTTCTCATTATTATGTTTGAGTTGTGATCGCATTTTCTTCCATTTAAATATATGATATAAACAAAAATTTTTCCAAGATCAATTTTTTCCCTTGATCATGAACCCATACCTGAGCTCGGGCTTATAATTTCACTGTTCCCTGCTTGTCCCTTGTAGCTTCAATTTCAAATTTATGACTATAAACCATGACAACTAATCACTTACCTAGCCTTTATTATAAATACTTGAAGACTTCAAACAATCTTCAATGTGGGACTAAACATTGTCACACCAAGATATCACATTTAGAATCAAATAAGACTCATTATGATGGATCCAATTATAACTAGGCAACAATCCAAATGTGCAGCTTACTATATCCAAACTCCAGCTCGAGCAGCGGTGTAAAGAGATATGGAAATCAAACCAAATATGGAATTTGGTCAGCGGTGGAAAGAAATATGGAAATCAAACCAATTATGAAACTTGGTACTACTTGTTTGGGACTGCATCAATTTTCGTGCTTCAACCGAGATTTTAGAGATATAAATGGATAGGATTATATTTGATTATCGTTTCAATTTCAGACTCGTTTAATTGTATTTGGTGAAAATTTTAAATCCGATTATTAATTGGACTTAGTTTTGATACGAAGTTTTCCTACAGAATTTTATTTGACAACGATATAAAACTGAAAGATAAAAGTCGGACTCAGTTAACATAAATGCCGAATCTCATCTCGGTCGGAATCAGGTTTGGTTTTTCAAAAAGGAAGATCCAGCTTTAAGTTTAGTCCAAATCCCGTTCCATAAAAATTGGTTGAAGAAAGAAAAAAAAAGGGGAACACGATAGAAACTAGATTCAAGTTGAGTCCGAAGCCATTACGTCGCTGGAGTGCCCTAATCTCCACTCGTACCAAGACCTGGACAACCAAAACGAAGTCTGGGAATTCATATAGGGGACGTTGTGAACCAAGATATTCAAGATCAGGAACTCGGTGCATTAGGCATTCCTATTTTCTTGGAATTACAAAATCCCAAGTTCATATATTCAGACACTTCCAGATCAAGGCGTTATTGCCCGACTTGACTCAACCACAGAGAGAAAATGGCGGCGAATTTCTGGGCATCGTCTCACTGGTAAACCATCTTCATCTTTTTCATTAGATGTTCTTCTGGGGTTTTTTGAATTCGATTTTCTCGGTGGAGTTCTAAAAGTGGCACAGTAATCTAATCCTTTTCCTTTCCTTGTTCGTCAATTATTGGGTTGTTGGGATGGTCGTGATGACCAGTAAGCAGCTCGTGGAGCAAGAGGATGTGGATGTGGTCCACTCACTTGATAAGGAGAAGGGTTTAACCCTCGACGAATTCAAACTTATCAAAATTCATATGTCAAATCGTGAGATCTCTCTCTCTCTCGCTCTCGCTGATTCTTCTTGTTCAGAGTGAATGGAGAAAAGCTTATGGCGGGTTGATTGCCCAATTTGCTTCAATCTACAGTCTATGTGATTTTCTGATAATAAACAAAATCATGTTAAATAAAAACTAGTGTTAATTTTAATGCTGATATTGGGCTTTTTTTTGGTTATTAAGTGCTGTAGTCCATTTTTTAACCGGATTTTCCCCATCAGCGATAGATTTTGTTATTTAGTTAGAGGCTGAAAGTGGTGAGGATAGATCTTAAGCAACTTTGGGGTCATATGTGGGAAGTGAAAATAGGTAGCTTCTAGTCTTCCATAACTATTTAGCTGATTGCATCAGTTCAGTATGCATATAAAATTACTGAGAAACTTATGATAAAGAGCACTTAGGTTAGCTAGTTTATTTGATATTTGCTTCTCTGGGTTCATTATACTTCTATGCTGTAAATGTGATTTATGACAAGATATTGGTTGGTGCACTCTTGCTGCACATGTCTACTGCTTTTCTGGATCCAGGTCTGAACTGCAGATTTCTGTATTTAAGAGATGGCCTTGAATTTCTTCATTTCAAATTTGAGTTGTATCAATCCTGTCTCTCGTCTTCCTGGCTCTTTAACAATCCAGAGAGGCTGGACGGTCACAGTGTTTAATGACCAAAAACTGGAGTTTCTCACTCCTTTTTAAATTTTTCAACAATCATATTTAGAGTCCTCAGTTTCCAATTAAAAAAAAAAAAAAAAAACTGTGACCATCTTAAAGATATAATAACTAGTTGAAGCAAGGGTTTCTTGTTGGAATGGACTCCTTGGTTGAGAACAGCAATTGCTGTCTTGCATATATTTGATTGTTAATAGAAGCATCAGCCCTTAGAAAGAATGTGCTGGCAATGTTCCACATATCTACCTTTTTCTTTCTCCTAAAATGCAGCTCATTTGTTCTCTTTACACGTTTTTTATTTTGATCTTCCTAGCTTCAGATGTATAGAATTATTCCCATGCCTATCTAATGCATAGCTTCTGCTCTTATTATTAATATTATAGAGACTTTGCTTTTCTGCAGATATTTCAAAGCTTGGCGAACGAGTTAAAGTACAACAGAGGTTTCTACACTTGTTTGTGCGGTTTTTTTAAAATTTGTTCATAAATTTTTTCTACTTAATTCTCATTCTTTGTAAATGTATGGATATGGATGGTATCTGTGTGATAACAGAATCTCTGGCTGACAAGGTGTGCTCTCTAAAGGATGGGACACCCTCACATTACATCTTACTGGTTTTACATATTTTACTCACATGTACGTAGATTAGATTTCATACCATGATGATGAAAGAAATTTCAGAAATCATGAAGTGACCTAGAACTATGAACATAAGTCTTTAAAAACTTCCAATACTCTTTGAACCTTTCAAATGTGCACATCACGAAATTAATTAATAGAAGATTAGATGTAGGGACAGAGGAAAGAGAGAAGTAAAAGCAAGAAAAATGAAGGCTAAAGGAGGAAAGGATGAAAAATGGGTGGAGCTGGAGGAGCAGGAGACAAGAAGGCCAAAGAGAGTTTTTGCCCCCAAATAGATGCATAAATAAGCTCGTTATTTTTCTTCTATGCTGAGGAAGGTGCTAAGTCAACCTCAGGCCCTTCATTAGGACTCGATGTGAATGCTTATTCTTTACAAAGGAAATGAATTCTCACCTTAGCTGGAACAAGTTTAATCCATTTTGCTTTAGCTACGAAATTTATTACGGCTTTCTTTTTATTGGTTTCATTAATGGGCTGATGTCCTCATGTTTTTATGTGTTTTGTTTTGGCTTGTCCCTTTCATCCATGCTCTTCAAGGAAGATCAGTATATGTACGGTTCTGGATGCAAATTTCATGATTGAATATTTTACTTTAGCAATACTTAGTCAATAATAGTCATGCTTTAACAAAACACTCCCCTCCAAACTCTCCAACCCCCACCCTGTCTCTCTCTGTTTCTTCCCTCTATATGAGCATGAATGCTAAAACTTTATGGTAAATATTGTATCCAAAACAGCACAAGAGTGCACATGTTATTTTCAGAGTAAGGACTGCAAAAAAAATGTATTGGAAAATATTTACCAGTCTATATAAAGTTATAAACGTAGACTTTTTATTTTTTTGATAAAATTGTATTTTTTTAGCCCATTTTCAAATTTTTTTGCGAGATGCCACTGAAACTTTGGGGGATTGATGAAAAATGAAATATAAACCCAATATTCTTGAAAAAATGAAAATTCAACATTCACTAGCTTAAAATTGGGCTTTTAGAAGGAAAATTATGTGCGTTTGCATGTAAGTTTTAGCACAAATTAATAGTTCTCCTTATTCCTGAGTAACTGGTAAAATTGCTGGGAGAAAGGTTGCTTACCCATGAAAGTGAGCAAACCCCAAAAAACTGTTCCTTACTTCGGATTGTCAGCTGCAAATTGCCTGATGAATTGAATGTAATTATTTGCATGCATTGTGATAAACTAACTGAATTTTCGTTCCTGCTATTTCCCACTCTAATTGGCTGTGTTTTTCGTGCTAATTTCTTGTTGTAATTCTTGCTGAGATGGTGCGTTATTGTCAGATGGTTTTTTGAAATTTCATTGTGATTCAGGGTGGTCGCTACTGCAATTGCTTATTTCAGACGTGTTTATACAAGGTAACTAGTAGAAATTTCCCATGAGAAGGAATATCTTATTTTACTTGCCACTTTAGTTCTTCTTTTTTTTCCCCAGTACCAGCCTATTTATTTCATGATGGTATCATTTATTTATTTCATGATGGCATCGGAAATTGAACTGACTATTTTCCGGAACAAATATATGTTTGTTGGCAGTGGGCTCTGAAGTTGCCTAAATGAGAAAGAAAGTTGGTTATCTATTTTCTCGGCCTTTGCTTGGGTACCTTTTGCTACGAGTTTGTTTGGACTTTTTGAGGATTGAAAAAAATTATCCCGGACATGTAACTGAGACTAAATGTGTATGGTCTAAATATGACTTTCTACAGATCTTGTTACAAAACCGATTGTATATGATTTGCTGATGTACATCATAAATTAAACTTATAGTTTCATGCTCTAGTTTTAAAGGCTATGAGTTTTTTTTTTAATAACAGGTACCATGTTTAACAGCATGTGCCTTTATTTGCATGAAGTTGCAGTATCACATTGTCACGACCCAATTTTTGACACCAAATTTGTTTTTTTTTCATTTCTATAATAGCGGAAGCAATATTGAGTCATGACCAGAACATAAAGAAATCAGACATTGTTTTATTTCAATAATAAAATACTTGGACCCAAACAAAAATAACCACAAATTCCCAAAAACCGACGCAGAGTCCAGAATGCCAATGCCCGTCCATCACAAATTCACATCCACTTTGAGCAATAACTTGTGAAGTATCTGCTTCTTGTTGCCTTACAGTTGGTCTCTCAATTTGTTCTCCATATATATTAAAATGGTTGGCCAAAAAGTTGTTTAGAAGTTTCCCCTATATTGAAGCTTAGTTGTCGAAATTCTGATTAGTTGGTTGAGTCGGTTATCAACCCCTGTATTTCATACTGTGATCAGTTGGTCAGACTAATCAATAGACAGCCTGGTTGTTGGTCAGCCAACTAAGCCTTGACCTATAAATATACACATGCAGATAGATACAAAAACATGTATCATGTATATATATATATATATATATATATATATATGTATATATATATAGGTACATACATGATACATGTTTTTGTATCTATTTCCATATAAATATATGTATTTGTTTACTTATAGTCAAATTGATTTGGACTGAGTCGGACCAACTAGTCTTAATTAGTCATTTTAAGGCCTCAGACAACCTTTGTCCAGATTCTAGTTTTGACAACTTAGTCGGTTAGTCTTCAGGCACTTGAATCCATGCCAATTGTTCCCACATCTTGGATCAGTGTTCCCGTTCAAATAAAACAATTATCCATCTCTATGAATGTCTTCTCCTTGCTGCACATGGGTGATGGTCTGGTATTCATGATTTAGATATCTACTATGTTTACTGGGTCTTCTACTTTGATGGACCTCTTCTTAGACTGGCATGATTTTGAGATATATTGAAAGTCATTTTATGTGATTGTTAAATCCTGCTTGGCTCTAAAGCGGAAAGTACTTAAGAAAGTTATCTTAGAGATATCTCACGTCAGTTCATATGTTATACTACTAGGATGTGCCCCAAATTTTAACCTTCAGACCTATTCATCTCAAATCAAACAATATCAATTCTTCCCCATACCAGAAGTCCCTTACATTTCTCATGGTGAAATCTCTGGGCAAGTTTGAGATTTGATACTGGCTCAAATGAGTTGCATGTGCAACATCACCAGGAACTCCACTTGCCGTTGGTTTCCTTTGTCATAATATAGCTGACGCTACACCAACCAGGAAGTGTATGGTTCTGGTGGCCTTGTACATTTACACGATCAACTGTTGAGTGGCCTAATCTGTGCCTATGTTATCAAAGTCACTAGGCGCAGCCTGGGCAACAGGCTTCGCTTAGCGACTAGGCACATCTGGGCATGACTAGGTGTAGGCAACCGTTTAACTAATTATGACTATATAATATTACATACATTGATAATTATATACTTTATATTATATAATATATCATGTTGTCATATATAATTTAATGTTGATGTTAAAAAAGTGTGGAACTAACTATTATATCTATAAGTTATTGATTATTAAGTATTAATTTGTTTAATATGACTAATAGTGATATAGTCATCATATAACAACAATCAATAACAGTCAGTATTATATTATTTATATTTATACTTGTGTATTGAAGACAATGTAGAGTTTATAGCATTGAAAAATCAAGAAATTGAAAATCAATGCAGTAAGTTCCTCGACTCAAATGTTCACTTAAATAGTCATTTCTATGTTGAAGAAAGGATGGAAGACTATCTCTTGGGCTTCCACAAATTAAAAATGTGCCTCACTCCAGTCTCCAACACTATTTAATCATTATTAAAGAGTCTTTAAGAACCCTTAATTGAGTGTTTCTTCGACTTCTATGAACTAGGCACGACTAGGCGTTGCACAGGCGCTACTCCACCTGCATCGTGTGAGTCTGACACCTAGGTGCACATCTAGATGACGCCTTAACAACATAGGTCTGTGCTTATCATTAGGTGTTGCAGGACTGGTTTTCCTTGTTATCTCTGAAGGAAAAGAATAAGCAATAAGGAGGTCTTCATTGTCTACACCAAAAAAACATAGTGCAATTCTACATGCATGTGAATTTATTCAGTTGTTTTTTAAATATGTGAGCCTTTTATTTTTCTGTTCTCTATAGGGAGAACCGACAGTTCTTTTATACTTTCAATTTTCAGAAAGAGCATGACAGAGTATGATCCACGTCTAGTCGCACCTACCTGTTTGTACCTTGCAGCCAAAGCAGAAGAGAGCACTGTACAGGCTAAGCTTATTGCATTTTATTTGAGAAAATGTATGCATTTCCTCTTTGTTGACTGTAATTATTCCTAGGACAGTCTTATTTCCTTCTGAACAAACATCAAGTTGGTTAAGTAAAATATTTGTTTGCTTGTGTAGGCCCTGAGCCATATGTCTTTGAAATCAAAGACATTCTTGAGATGGAGATGAAGCTTCTGGAAGCACTTGACTACTATTTAGTTATTTATCATCCATATCGTTCACTGCTTCAGTAAGTACTGCTTCAACAGCCTATGGAGATTATGGGGAGAGTGCCTCTTTCTATGACGGGAAATTGTGTAGGGTTCATTCTATTATGGGCATTCTCCTACTGGTTAAATTGTTAGGCATACTCAACCAGAATCTTCTTTTATCAAATTCTGAAGAAGCTTTTATGGATCGCATATGTCTTTAAAAGCTAAGGCTTTTGTGAGTTTTCAATGCAAGCATGTCTCTCGGAGGCTGAGAAGAGCAGTACATTCTTCAGGTTGAATCAAGTTGATCACTGTCCAAATCAGATCATGTTGTTTTCCAGCTATTATGCAGAATCATTTATCAGGCATAAAGCTGGAGAACAATGCAAATCTTGGCAAGTGCCATGTGAAACTCAATTGGCTAGGCAAAGTGATTAGTTTGTTTCATGTACTTATATTATTGTACTTTGGAGTATTTCTTAATGTCTTCAAGGTACAGACTACACTCTCATCTGAAGATCAGAAATCTGTCAATTTGACAAAATAATTGGTGTTACCTTTCCACATGCTTTTTATGATACACTTTGCTCTCTTGTTGTTGCATCACCTATCCCTTTTCTGTTTGACCATCATCTCTCTCATATGGATAATATATTTGCTTTTGCAGGCTATTGCAGGATGCTGGCATGCAAGATTTGACCATCCCAGCATGGTAAGTTTCCACTGTTTCTTTGCTTTGGTTATGCAGTAACTTTGAAACTGTCAACCCCTATTTAGTGATTCCCATTGTTCTTCATTGCCATGTCATACTCATAGTTGCAATTTTCAGCCCTCAGAAGCTTCACGTTTGAAATTTGGGTTCTGCAATAGAGAAAAAATTAAGCCAGAGTAAGATGGAAACAAATGTATGCAATATAGCACTTGAACAGCTGCTGTTACCACAGATGATATGGTATCTAGATATGGTTGAGTTACTAATTTCTATTCTTTAGAGAGTGGAACGTCATGAAATTAAAGCATGACTTGCTGCTTTATCATTTCTTATTACTCTATTTTGAGAAGTTGATCTCATGGATATGTCCACTGTTATACTATTGATTCACATATAAGCTATGTCACATGGGTACGGGTATGGGTGCGGGTACGGTTACGGACTATTTTCAAAAAATTTGGGTGCGGGGGTACGGCCGTACACACACACACACACACACACACACACACACACACATACACATACACAGAGAGAGAGAGAGAGAGAGACACACACACACACACACACACACACACACACACACACACACATATATATATATATATATATATATATATATGTCAAAAAATTTCAAACAGAATAACATATTCACACATTTATATTAAACGAGGAAAGGAAAAGGAAAAGATAAAACTGAAAACCAGCTGGATCAAAACACTAAAAGGAATCCAAGATATCGTCTGAACCACAAATTAAACATATTATTCATAAAAGGGAATGGCGAAAGAGAGAGAATAGTTACTTGCAGACTCATCAATGTCAAAGAAAAACGAAAAACAAAAAATGAAGAATCAAGGAGAAAAACCATCACAGTAACAAAGACAAATTACCTACGCAAAAAATGAAGAAAACAACAAACAAAAGAGCAAAAAATGAAGTCAAAGTGAAGAACCGTTGGCTGCTGTCGCTTGTTGCTGCTGCCATCGCCTGCTGTTCGCCGTTGCCGTCGCCTGCCGTTCGCCGCTGCCGTCGGGTGCTCGCCGTTCGCCTGCCGTTGTCGGTTCTTCACTTCGGTGAAGAGGGAAGACGAAAACCATCGTCGACGAAACATAAGGGTTTCAATAATTTAATGTGAAAATGTTTTTCTAACGTTAAAATCTAAAACGGACAATTTTTTATCCGGTCAAGGTTGACCGAGTCCGAAAATGGTCAAAAATGACCCTGGGTATGTTGACCGTACCCGGTGCTGTCTACGCAGCACCCGCACCGCACTCGACGCCGCACCCACACCGGTACCGGTGTCGTACCGGTACCGTGTGGGTACTCCTCCTAAATAGGAGTACTTGTTACATAGCATATAAGTATTCAGAAAATGCAATGTGTTGTAGGATCTCAATAGAGTGAAATATGATTAGTGTGCAAACTTGATGTTGCATGTGAAAAATCCTGTTCTAATTCTTCTGACAAACATACTTGATCTAGAATTGCATGTCTTCACTTTTTCACTGTCAACTGTATAGAATAATTTATTTTTCCCATTTGCTGTTTCTTAAATTTTGATTGTTAGTTCTTGATATGAATTGGAAAATTAACTTGTTATATTATTGGAAAAACTATGTGATAGTAACCAAATATGAGCCTGCAGCTTGGTCCTAGTGGAACGGACCCAGTGGTGCTTATAAATAAGGTCGAAGGTACATGTTATTAAGGTGTTTTAGCCCTCTAAGAGGGTAACCCTAACCGGGATTAGGGTGTAATGTGTGCATGTGTGGGCTTTCCCTTTTAAGGGCCTGGCCAGGTAGCGATAGCTACCATTTGGCACATGGGGCAGCCATTGAACTGAAGATTGCTCCGGACAACTGGAACTATGGAGAGAGTTCAGGTGATGCTCGCCCAAAAACTTGCAAGCATCGATCGGAACCTGTAGGTGATGTTGGAGCCTGGAGGAGCTACGAACCTTGAGGAAATTGCTAGAGAACATGGTCAACCTGGAGGACAGATTATGCATTCCAGCAAGAAACTTAACGGCGCCAACTACTTGGTTTGAAAGAAATAGAAAGTACCTTGCATTTAGAGCCAGGGACTTCCTGCTCACCTGGATGGAAACAAGTCAGCCCCATCAGAGTTTATTTCACGTGAGAACTAAGATGACATGAGCACGAGGGGGAGCTTCTAATAGTTTAGTGGCAGCTTCTTCAGTAATCATGTGCCCTAAAATACAACAATCAACAAGAGTTTATGACATCATTAATTGAAAGCAACATACTGGATCTGAACTCAATCCAATTCATACTCTTTTTACCCCACTTCAAGTTATACATGGTTTTGAACTATGAACAACTGGCTCTTTAGTGGCCACTGCCCAAAATCTTTCTTTCATAAGGCGTTTAGTAAAGAGATCAACCACTTGATCTTGGCAAATAAAGTGTTGGTCAATTTCTATATGTTTGGCATGACTATGGTGGTCCGGATTGAAGGATATATTTACAACATTTTGATTATCACACAGAAGAGTGCAATGAAAGATTCTCTCCCCTACTTCAGTCAGGAGGTGTTGGACCCATGTAACTTCCAATAGCTGTTGCTATAGATCTATATTCCACTTCAGTGCTCGATCGTGCCATGGCTTTCTATTTTCTATTGCTCCATAACACAAGATTGCAACCCAGTGAAAACACTATGTCCTAAAATTGACCGCTGTTCATTGGGATCTCCTGCCCAATCTGCATCACTATATATTATCAGTTTATGTGTTGTTGAATCTGAGAATGTGCGCCTGTAGATCAACCCATCTCTTATTGTTCCTTTCAGATATCTCAATATGTGCTTCACAACTTCCATATGTGAGGTATGAGGTTCATGCATGAACTGGGATACCTAGTTAACAACATGAACAATATCTGGGCATGTAAAAGTTAGATACTGTAAGTCTGTAACATTCCAACCAAACTTCAATATTCGATGGGATCATGGTAAAGGTCACCATCTCACATTCCCATTTTATGATCTAGAATGGTTGGTGTAGCTATGGGTTTATATCCTTTGTTCTTGCTTTACTCAACACATCTAACTGATATTTATGTTGACTTAGAGATTCTGTTTTTCTTTCAATCAACTTCCACACCAAGAAATATCTCAAGTCTCCAAGGTCTTCCCTTTTAAACGTCTTGTTCAGTAGTTTCTTCACAACATCTGCATGATTTTCTGAATTCTCAGTAATGATAATATCATCAACATAAATCAGGATAAGAGTTGTGACACCACAGTCTTTGTGAATAAACAATGAATGGTCTAGTTCTGATCTCTAAAAGTTATACCTTTGAATTTTGATGAAAAATTTTGTCAAAACAAGATTTGGTGGCTTGTTGAGTCCATAAATAGCTTTCTTCAGCCTGCACACATCGGTCTGCACACTTACCCTTTTGAATTGCCTTTCATTTACCCAAGTGGTTGCTCCATGTAAACTTCATCTTTCAAATCCCCATGCAAGATGCATTTTTTACATCAAGTTGACAAATTTTCCAGCTATGCTTCACCGCCAGTGTCAAAATAACCTGAATTGTTGCCATCTGCATAGCAAGACTAAATGTTTCAACATAGTCTTGTCCTGTCTGTTGTATAAATTCTTTTGCAATGAAGCGGAACTTTATACCTTTTTATACTTCCATCGAGTTTATACTTATTTTTATATACCCAACTACATCCCACAACGTTTTTATCCACAGGTCTAGGTACAATTTTCCATGTTTGACTTTCATGAAGAGCTTTGATATCATCATTCATACCTTCAATCCACCTTTTGAATGTACAACTTGGTGAAACGTCAATGTCTCATCTTCCTTCTCTATAACTGACAAGAACTTTTGAAGAACCATTTGGAACTGATTGTAACTAACTTATCTCTCAATTGGATGCTGCAAACTAGAAGACTGATTGGATCAGATCCAGATCCAATGAGGTCCAAATCCAATATGTTGCTCTCTATTAATGATGTTGTGCACTCTTAAGCCTTAAGGGCTGGTGGTGGCTTGTTTTGTTATTTATCTTAATTGCTGTTATATTTTGGTAAAAAGGAGATCATTAAAAACTGACCAAGATTAGGGCATTGTTTTACTGAAGAAGCTGCTGCCAAACTGTTGGATGTTCTCTCTCTCATGCTTATCTCATCTTCGTTCTCACGTTCGGTAAGTCTGGTTCTTCTCAATTCTTACAACTATTTCCCAGAACTTCTCCTGTTTTAACATTGTAGCATAAGGTCAGCCCCAAATATATGGCAGGTCACTGTGAGGTGCAGATTGAATAAAACTGCAATCCAATTGTCAATAGCTCAACCGATGGAAGTATCAAGTATCATTTGTGGAATCATATCAAAGCTATCAGACCATTCATATTGTAGGTGTGATGATCCAACCTGAAATGGTGGAAAAACAAGGGAGCACTTTTCTAACACCTTGAGGACAAGGTGATTTTGGAGGGGGGAGAGTATTGATAGTAACCAAATATGGACTGCAGTTGGGTCGCATTGGGATTGACCCAATAATGCTTATAAATACGGTCAGAGGGCTTGAGTAGTAATTATCTATGTCACATGGACTCTTTAAGTGCATCACCTTGTCGACATGACGCGGGTGCGGGTGAGGGTCCGACTCGCACCCTATGTTATTCCCTTTAAATAAAATTTTCCTTCTTTTTTTTGTGGAGGGGTCAAGGGCCTGACCAGATAGTGATAGCTACCACTATGTCCTAGTAGTCTTGATCACCAAGGTAAGGAGTTCTTTTCTCCAACATATCTTTGTCCTCCTTTTTGTTTTATGAACTGCAGATGTGCCTCTAATCATGACCCCGTGTGGACCTTGATTTCTAACTTCTAGTCTAGGTTGAACTCTGCTAGTTCCTCATCAGGTAATGCACTTTGAATAGAAAAGTGATATATTTTGACTAATTGATGTGGTTCAAAATTTTAGCCAAATAACTCATTATGTGCAAAACTCTACAAAGCCAAGCAATATGGCCACAATAAACATCACTGCCTTTAACATGTTCACCTTGTAGCATTTTCTATAGTTGTACATATTTGCCTTAAAGTGGGTTTCTTGTTATCTTGGGGTATTTTGTGTTTTGAGGGAAACTGTGGTCTATGTAGATGTCCTAATTCATGAATTGAACATGCAGGTCCATTGTCAATGATACGTACAAGATGGATCTCATTCTTTGTCATCCTCCTTATATGATTGCTTTAGCCTGCATATACATTGCAAGCGTACTGAATGATAGAGACACAAATACATGGTTTGAGGAGCTTCGTGTAGACATGAATGTGGTATGAATTTTGGATGTATGAAACTTCTAAACATAGTTGTTCATGTGAACCGATTCATTTATTTTCATGAACTTTTTTTGCTTGATTTTCTTTAATTCAAGATTGTGTTCAAAAATGTATACTGCTACTTGGTTGCTTTTCCAGCCTCAGTTTAGAAGCAATGCTTGTGTTACTGAAGCAATGCTTGTGTTACTGAAGCGAAGTGGATAAATTCCTTTCCTTTGCCTTTTTTTCTTTCTGTTTTAAGGGCCAATTTTGTTTGCGGTATTCACTAGGAGTTTATGCTGTATGTAAGATACAGAAGTAAAAAGGACTGCGTGTGACAGCCAGGCTGGATATGCAGTTATCCTGATTCCAAGTTCCAGCCTGATGCGCTGGCCTGCTTATTTCTTTGTCCTTCCGTGCAAAGTCAGTTAAGATCTGGTGTCTCATATAAATTGAATCATACCTGATAATATTAAAAGCTTTTTGTTTTTGACATCCTATGCTTTAGTCGTTGTGCTGCATTAAAAGGCTACTCTTTGGTTACTTTTTCCAGACAAGTTTTTCGTCTTTATTCCTAATATTTGGTATTGCTGGGTGAAAAGTGATTTGACCAATTTGACATAATAGCTAGAGGTTTATTACTGAGTATGTTTACTAGTTTGAATTTTAGATTGATAGAACTGTTGATGTTCTAACATTTTCTTACTCTGTTTCTCAGATTAAGAATATTGCAGTTGAGATATTGGATTTTTATGATGTATATAAACCGACAACTGAAGACAGAATAAATGCAGCTCTTACCAAATTAACTGCAAAGACCTAATGGCTTCATCAACCATGACAATAGAGGTCTTCCTGACAGTGTACAGCAAATTTTGGAGGACTGACGCCCTGTCCAGTTGAAGTTGTCATTCGATCAAAGGGAAAACGGAACTCCTGTATATCTTTGTTGACGAAACATGCAGCCATAGAAGTGCTTGTTCACTGCTGCTTTTATCTCGTTATCTTAATGAATGAAATTTATGCATCATTTTTGTGCATGCTATGCTCTATCTAGTTCACAATACAAGTTGCTTGGCTGCTGGAGGCAAATGCAAAAGCTGGAGTTTCAGTTGGTGGTATGATAACCAAAGCCTCTTGGAGCTCTCTGGCTTGCCTAGAATGTGGACTTTGGTAGATGATAGCTAGGATCTTAGAAGGCACTTGCTGGACACTTTAATAAATATATGCAGGGAAATGTCCTTATCACAACAGGATTGTCTGTAGCTGCGGGCAGTGCATCCGCGCGCGCGATACACACACGAGTTTGGATTGGATGCAACGACTTGCACAACTAAATTCTTTAAGAATCAGCTTCAAGCTTTCTTTCAGAACTTACAGGTGCTCTCTTAGAGGGCTTATATGAAAGAATTCCTACCCGCCTTTACAAAATTTTATTTACTTACCTACCTTATCGCCATGTGGGCGTAGATGTCTAGATTTTAAGTTTGAATTGTAAAGAGAGTGGTTGGCTCTGCAATTATGCTGCAGAACGCCTGTCCTGCTAACTATGTGTTGCGTTTGTTTAAGGCTGCAAACTCTATAAGATAAACATTTCCCCTTCCTAAGCCAGCAAAAGTTTGAAGAGTTGTTCATCGCAAATGTCATTACAGTGAAGTCATCCCCAGCTGTTAACTAGTAAATAGAGCAGGTGTTGTTTGTTCTGACGAGACATCAGTGTGCTATTAGAATGGCTGATCCAATGGTTACGATAGGAAGTGAATCGTGGATCTGAACTCAGCACGGGAACATTTTTCAGGTCAGTCATTTTGGACCCATTTTTCCCGGTTGCATTTATGACCCACTGGTTACAACTTGGCGATACAAGTTAATATGCTGCAATAGGTGGATTGCAGATGTGCAATTGGGAGGTGGGATGAATTTCATTATGTTGGATGCCACTGATTCTGGGGGCTACGAACATGACGAAAGTGATGGCGACGATATAATGACCAAGGTGGTGGAAAGCATTATGAAGATGGAAAAAATAACTCTGTTGGTGATTAAAGCTACAGTTCCTCCTCTTGGCAATCAAATTTACAATTCTTTTGGCTTCCTTATACATGTTCAATCCAAAACTTTTCAACGCCACTTACATTAGTTCTCTACACACGAGATATCTGTTTCATGTAGCACAAAGGCAGGGTCAGATTCTGCCAAAGATCAGCATCAATCTAATTTGAGCCTTTCCGCTTCTGCTGATGCCCAACCTTTTTCTGTTTCAGCTTCTTATCTGCAAAAATGAGATAAAAGGAGGATGAACAGTTTTGCCCATGGCGATCAGCCTGCGCAAGACAATGACAAAAGAAACTGCCAATATAACAAGGAAAGTTAAAGAGAGGCAGAGCAAATTCTGCTTCCAATTTTCTCGCAAAGCTTTGATCAAGAAGCTTAACACCCAAGGGCTTATCAGTCAATAAGGGAAGGAGGCAATAGACATAACCAGGAAAGTTAAAAGAGAGTCGGAGCAATTTCTGCTTCCAATTTTCTCGCAAAGCTTTGATCAAGAAGCTTAAGACCCAAGGGCTTATCAATCAATTAACGGACGAAGGCAATAGACATGACTAAAGTGGGACACAAGAATCACACAATCCAGTGATTTAGAGCACCAGATTGCATTGTCACCATACAGAATCAACAGCACCATGATGGCTCATTAGTCCCATCGATATTAGGCTGCGCCACAGGGGCAGGGGTTGCCCAACAAAAAAGATGTAAAAGTTCTACCTTGTTGCCTTTTAGCTTCCGACTTCGCAAAGAACTCCAGCCACTCATCCGTCATTACAAACACTGGCTCTTCATCTCCTGCTTCATCCTCCACCTCCTGTAACCTAAACACCCACACCCATCAAAAGCATTATCAAGAAAAAGTAAGAAACGAGAAAACCAAATCGCCTAATGCATGCGAATATCGACATCGACCTTCCTAGGGCACAATCGCCATCTTCATACGCATTCACTTCATGGTTTTGATGTTGTTGCCCGTGAAGAAAGTTGAACCCGCAGGGAGAAGGCGGCAAAAGAAGCCTACGGCATGGATGGTATGGAACCCTCTGACAAAAAGCAAGGCAACCATGGTAATGGTGGTGAAAATGAGGCAGAGAATTGGTGAGTGTGAATGACATCGGAGCAGTAGGTTGAGGAAGACCAGAAGAACATTGAGGTTCCGCTGTTGCTGTATGAGAAGAACTCGTGGGAGGACGGAATGCGCGGGAAATGTGGAAACAAGGGTGGAAATGAGGGTTGTAAATTGGGTGGTGAATCTGGTGATGGTGGTGGAGGTGGTGCGGGACACAGAGATGCGGCCGAAGGTTAGTGGGGATTGGTGGGTTGCAGAGTGGGTGGCGGCCGCGAGACTCAGAGGTGGTTTCGGATGACGGGCTCATCGTAAGACGGCGGTGATGATGCTGCTGACTGTTATCGACGGTGATCAGAATCTGAGGATACTATCGCAGAGGCAGACTCCTGGTGCGATTTCGTCGGAAAAGATCTTCCGAGTCCCCAAGATTTTTCACGTCTAGGAAGAGGCGGTTCCCGCCGACTTCGACGACTGCCTAGTAACAATTTTCGTTTTTGATGTATTTAACGAATACTCTTATGACCTATACGGAGTTGGGACTTTCCGATGCTAAAAATTAGCAAACCATGGCACATATTTGATATTCCCATTACACATATTTCATAGTGTCCGTGCAACGGATGTTTCAGAATTGCTGAACGACCAACTCTTATTTTGAGTTGTTGAAGCGTCAAGTTCTTCTACTGTCAAAAAAAAAAAAGTATAAGGGGCACTTTGAGAGATAAGGAGAAGGTTTCAGTCTCTTTTGTTATTGAACAGTAAAATAAAATACTTCTCCAACTCGCTTAACTATTATATATTATTTTTCTAAAAGATCGTTAGATTTAAAAATATAACAGTTTGAACATGCCTTTCAATATTCTAATTTTTGGAGAAATTTTTCCCTCGAAAGAACTTCATCATATTAAAAAAAAAAAAAACCAAAGAAAACATGAGAAACAAAGAGCACCATCTTTGACGTTTGACGATTTACTGTGACCAAGTGAAAGCTACTCTGGTGCTTCTCTCGACGTCTCTTGATCTTGAAATTTGGCTACCAACATGTGGAAACCATGGTTCAAGGATGGAGAAAATAAGGGGAAAGACAGAGACAATATTGGACTGTCAATCGTCATTAGGAATAGCCGTCTTCTTTCACAGGAAATAAGTGGGCTTCTACTCTGTGATGAAGTTCAATCCTGTCGATCAGCACCCACTCTCAAGTGGTTGCCACAGTCAGTCAAGGGCAGCTCGAGCTTGAGTGGTTCAGATTGCTCGGCCAGACACGGCCATGGGGAACTTCTCCACGACACTCAGACTCCTAAGTTGGCATTGTTCGACCAAATGGTGGCCGTCCTTAACTCCACCATTCAGCGGTTTTCCAATAAGAAAGAGAAGATTAAAATCTGAATGCAGTTGCTAATTACGCTAGGAGTTTGATCATGCTGGCTTGCATTTGATCATTTCCACATCTAAGTTGGGATCCACTTTAAATGCATGATTCCAGCAAACCTCAAATTCATGAACACCAGATTTAATATCTTCGTTCTGATTGAATTAGTTAGTTGTGCAAGGATAAAGGGTCGTGTTTGTTGAGCAAATCTTGCTCATGCTTGTGGAAGAATGAGCCACTGTGAGCAATTGTGACACAGTCTCACTCAGGTATTTATGTGTTTCAAGGTAAAAACATGTGCCCTAGGCCTAGGGGTGCTCCGCATGGCACCCCTTTAGAAAAAAAAAAGGCGAGAAGAAACCAGAAATTTTGAATGTGATTTGCATGTGTCGTCTCTTTCTCTCGTATGAGTGGTTGCTATCATTAAACCCTGAAAGCATGAGCAAAGAGAAAAGTGCTTCAACTTTTTGGGTATGTTCCCCAACAAGCTGGCTGCTATCATTATTTTTTTTAAGAGAAGGCTGGCTACCATGATGGTTTCTATAAGCCTAGGCATCGTGTTGGCTCATGGTTGTGCCCGGGCTCAGGCCCCAATTCTAATTAAAAAAAAAATAAATATGTATAAATTTAATATATAAACATATGTTTATGATGAAAACATTTAAAAAATAATAAAGATTATATATATATATATATATATATATATATATATATATATATATATATATATATATATATATATATATATATATATATATATATATAAAACAAGCACTTAGGTTAGGAATAAAAACTAGACTAAATTTTAGAGTAATTTTTTCCAATCTAACCTTATTGATATGATCATAAAAACATATTGATGCAGCACATATATTAAGTTGACCATTTGTTAGAATTTAATAGTGTTTTTATAATAAAAAAAATGAATGGCCCAATGGCATGATAATAAAAATAATCAATATTTTTCATTAAAACAACTTGAATCAAAGCATGTTTTATGTCAAAATAGTCCTTATAAATATATTAAAATGTTTATATTGTATTTTAAAATAGTTTTTGAACAAAAAAATCAATAGGTCTGGTTTTTTTTCTGGTTTTTACCAACTTCTCTCAATCTCTCGATATATATATATATATATATATACCTGGCGGGCTTTTATTTAATGCATTGGCCCTACCCGGCCTGAGATGCCCATGGGGTTCCCCAAAAGAGCACCACCGAGTACCTGATCGGCCTTTTTTTTCTCTATCATTACCTCGTCCTCTTTTGGCATCTCTATCAATCACCACATTCATTCCAGGTTGCCGACTTCCTTATCTTGGTTCCGAGTGCTGACACAATGACAAGATTGGGAAAGTTGATCACATATCTTTCATTGTCAAGAGAACTTATTTCCTTTACACCTTGTTTGTACCAAGGGTGGATCGATGCCTAAGATCAAATCTCTCGTTTTGTGATTTCCAACCTTTTACGAAAGTGGCAAACTTATAAGCTCATGGTTGAGTTGAACTTCAAAAATCACAAACAAGTCAAGATTGGGCAAGCAATGATCGTCGCTTAAATGCCTGGCGCTCGACACATGATGAACACGACCCCGTTTGAATTATTAATTTCAATTAACTAACCAAGTCCTAACTTATGTTCACTCCAAGCCAATGTTGTGAATATCAATCTCAGTGCCCTATCAATCTGCTCTATAGAACATTTGTCCATATGCTTAATATTAAGGTAAGGCTAGTCACCAAGCTGGGCCGTCGCAGGTACCCGGTACCCGGCCTGACTTGGGCTCAGGAAAAGGGGCACCAGGCCTGCCCGATTAGGCCCAGTAATGTTTTTTTATATTTATTTTATTAATTTATATATATATATATATAATATTTTATTGTCATTAATTACATTTATATATTATTATATATATATTTTCTTAATTTATTCGAGCAGGGCTCAGGCTCAAGTTTGAATGGACGGGCGGGCATAGGCCTGAGTCTCAGGTGTCGGGCCAGGCTTACCGTGGAGCCAAATTTTTTTTACTATGGGACACTAACAGTTCAATTTTTTACCTTTAAGGGTTAGTACTGATATAAAAATTATTGAAAGTTACAAAGGTTTCAATATGTAATAAGGTGATTTTGTTGGTGCAAATGTAGAAAATGGAAGAGAGATATAAGCCTAGAGGCACATCAAGCAGGACTCTCTTTAGAACTTCAATTGCTTTGCTTAGGATTTTATTTATAAGTTGCAAAAGAGATAATGCAACTGCATTCCCAAATTACAATTATGCTAATACATCAAAAGATCATACAAGAACTCTAGTACAGAGAAAATTACTTACTCAAACTGCCAATACCAAACAAAAAGCCAAAAATCCCAACTTATAAGTTTTGAAGAGGTGCGAAAACTAAAAAATTGCAACCTTTCAAAGTGAAGAGCCACAAATTCTAAAATTAAACAACACACTCTTTCTTTCCATGAAGAGAGACACATACTTTAAGAAATGATTTTGTGTATTTGTTTATTTTAAATTTAAATTACTTATTTTGGAATTTTACCAACAATTCCCCACTAGTATCAAGATATAGTTGAAATTTCTGACTAAAAGTTATGCATAAGTAAGGATATTTTATATACTTGAATCCTTACATAGTGGTAGAAATTTAATTTAAATAATGAACTTAGTGGAATAATCTTAAACCAAGCTTCTCTTTATATTAATCTAAAATTTCTGTTATTAGTTGGCACATTTTAAAGCCATCTATTAATCTTGGATTCATGAGTTCTCTAGAGAACTGCCTTTTTTATAAGAACCGGCTCAAATGGAGAATTGTCTTTTTCATAAGAACTGGCTCATCTCTACAATCATATATATGAGTTTTGACAAAGTCTATTCACTTTTATCTCAATGTACATAAATTCATTAACAGATATTTCTCAGTCCTTAGAACAAATATTACAGATAGCAAAAATAAATTTATGAATGACTTTTTAACAATTACGCATGTGAGTTTTCCATCACACTAGCTTAGTTATACTCAATAGAGACTTTAATGTCATTAATCCTATTTCTCTCTATGTTTTAGATATAATATTTTTTGACCCCGGCTAAACAATTGCTTCACCTCCAAAAGTGAATATCCTTGCACTATCAGATTCAAAATCATCCAATTTTTTGTTCCAATTTGCACTGTTATATAATTTAATTGTTGTTGGAAACTCGATATAGTGCAAACTATAATCTATGGTATGTTTTCAGTTCTTTAAAATTCTAGCCACCACATTCCAATGTTAATATACGGGATTATTAATATATCAACGTGCCTTATTTAATGGATATTTATATCGAGCTAGAGCAATTCATGGCATACATAAGATTACCAATGATTCTAGCATGTTTTATTTGATTTATGCTTTTTTATGTAAATTAGAAGTCAATTTATGATTTAGATAATATGGAGTACATGCAAGAGCACAATCATGAAAACCATATTTTTTTAAAGAATTTTTTCCAACTTGAGGCTGATTTACAATAGTACTGCTATCAATATGAAATATTTTAAGTCCAAGAATTGTATCTGTAATTCCTAAATCTTTCATTTTGAACATGGAAAATAAAAAACTTTTGGTTTCATTTATGCAATTAATATTATATCCAAATATTAACATATTATCTACATAAACACTAGAAGTATTATACTACACACATTTGTCATCATCATAAATTTTGAAACTATAAGTTACTAGCACTCCCATATAAGGACTTCTTTTGCTTACATATTTTATATTTTTGTCATTGTGCTACAAATTCTCGCATTGTTGTATATATATATATATATATATATATATATATATATATATATATATATATATATTTATATTTATTTATTTATTTATTTATTTATATATATATATATTTATTTAGCTGATGAATTTCAAGATTATAAATGACAGCAATGATAATTAAAACTCTAATCATAGAATTTTTGTAATTGGAGCAAAAAAGTCAAATAAATTCATATTTTTTGTTTAAAACCTTTCGCAACAAGACATACTTTGAATGTTTTAGCTGAGCCATCTGATTTTAATTTCATTTTTAGAATTCACTTGCAACCAATGCGTTTATAATAAAGTGATAGATCAAGTACTTTCCACACATTATTAAACATAACTGAATTCATTTTGTTATTCATTATTTCTCTCCAAAAGGCAACATCCCAGAAGATAAAGCTTCTTAAAGACTCAAAGGGTCACTTTATATTGAAAACATAGTAAAAAATAGAATAAAAATTTGTTGATTTTTTGTCACTGCACCTGTGTATACTCTCAATGTTGTCAATATTTGAATCTTCATGAACAAAATAATCAAAACCATGATCAAAATAACTAGCAAAATTTTGTCCAAAGGAAAACATCACAAGTACCTTTATGTTCAACCAAAGAGGCATCTCAACATTCAATAATCACATCATCAAGAATGTCAAGTAATCTATATATTTTATGTGGATAGCCAATAAAAACACATTAACGTTTTAGGCTCAACCTTTTGTCTTTTGGAATTCTTACATGTGCTAAACAATCCCAAACACGAAAAATAATTTACATTAGGTCTTCTATCACACCAAAGTTCATAAGGTGATTTCTCTTATTAGGGATATAGTACTAGACTCAAAATATGACAAGTAATTGGTAGTAAATGTTCTTCTCATATGTTAGCATGAAGATCAGTATTAAGAAAAATAGTATTTATTGATGAACTATGCCACTATTTTCACAAAAATTTTCATATGCATCTCCTAAGTATACACCTCCTTTGTTTGTTGTCAAGTTAATAAGTTTGATCGTAAATCTATTTTGCACGTCAGCTATATACAGAGTAAATATCGAAAAAAACATCAGTTTTATGTTTTACTAAATAAATATCACAAAATTTATAATAGTCATCTGCAAAAATTATGAAACAATTACCACAAGATGGAATATTATCCATAACACACACATCAAAATGAAAAATTCAAACAATTTATAGTTTCTACTGACTCCAGGAATAAAGAATCTAGTTATTTTAATATGATCAAGTTTCACATTTCTGGTCATGATCAAAATTAACTTGACGTGAAAGTAAACTAAGTTTATCAATATAATAGATATTTCAATAATTAACATGGCGTAATATAGAATGCCAAGTACTGGAAGAATCTACCATATAAGTAGAAGGAAAATTATTATTGATATTTATTTTGAACATATCATTGGTAGCAAAACTATTTCTCAAAAAACTTTTCCTTTAGTTACAATTATAATATCAGACTTTAGTAAACCATTTTAAAACAATAAATATGCAAAGATTAAGTTTTTCCGTGCTTCTTGGAAGTGAATTTCATTTCACTACTCCCTTTATCGAACTCTTTAGAAAAGGAAAAATTCTTCATGAAGAAATTATCTCCTTCCTCCACTACTTCCTAAGATTTAAATAGATTTCTATTATTGACAATTATATAAAGTGCATTGTAACTATGTACGATCGCTATCTAAAGCTACTATGAAACTTTCATAAATCACAGTAACAAGCTTTCCTTCTATATCATAACATTGTTGACCAGTTCTCTTCATATCTTTACAATTCCTGATATAATGCCACATTTAATCATGAACAAAACAAATGACTTTTTTGTAAAATTATATTTTTCTTTTAGGTGAAAAATCTTTTCTCTTTTCTTGAATATGAAGTTTTTGTTACTATGGTTTAAAATCCTGTTCACTTTAGAAGTAACTTTTTCATGAACTTTTTCATTGTTTTTATCACAAAGACGTGACTCTTCTTCAATATGAATTTTCTTAAGAAGTCTATACAAAGTGATTTTTTCATCTTTATGCTTAAAGAAGATTCTTATAACTTTTCTAAGACTTAGTCAACTTACTAATGAGAATAGCATATCTTCTCCATTTATTTTATAAGTCAAAGATTTGAATTTCGTGAATATTTGCTAGAATTAGTTTATCATCTGCAATAATGAAGTTGGCATATTGATCTGCCAACAATCTTTTGTTGCCGACATCATCGATTTCCAACGCATTCCACAATTCTTTTGCTGAGCCAACTGTGGAATACAAATCAAAAAAGAGAATTCCCCAAGGCATTGAATTGTATGTCTCTCATTTATTTTTTCTTCATTTTGTTGTTCAAACTCTACTTTGAATGCAACAAATTGTGCACATGGTTACTTGAGGATGTAGTTGACCCGAAGTTCTGAACCATCAAAATGATCGAGTTTCTCCAAATTATTAATCAAGAAGGTGATGGTGTTCGAGTTGCTTGATGTAGAAAAGGAGGCCATATTGAAGTTTTAAAATTGTTGGTGTAAATTGCACAGAATAGAAGAAATACCCAAGTCTAGAGTTCCAATGGGGCACTCTCTTTAGAACATAAATCACCCCTCTTAGGATTTTATTCCTAAATTGTGAAAGTAATAATACAACTATTTATGTTCTTAAGATATAATTATGTTAATACCATAAGAGATCTCTATCTTGCAACTTACAACATTGTTTACTCAAATTGTCAATGCTAGACAAAAAGTTTGCATCCTTTCATGAAAAGACACATACTTAAAAAAATAATTTTATTTATTTATTTTAAATTTAAACTATTTATTTTAAAACTTTACCAATATATGTGTGGGCAATTAATCCATATTAACGGACACGTGCCTCCACCACTACATATGCTTTATCACTTATAGGCATATAATATCTTATTTTTCATTTTTTGAATTTGAACTTGGGTTTTATCTGTAATGAACAATATTTGGACAAGAGTTTGATGAGTGAAGATTCAACAAGCTAAATCGGCTCTAATGAACCTAGTTTGGCCTAACAATTTCAATGTTCACGTTCATATCGATATCAGTGTCATATCAGCTTTCTTGCCAATACAGCATATTGGCAAATACGTGTTTATAGAACTTTGATTTTCGTGCTTTACACAGTTTCGTTAACGATCCTTTTTTTCAAAAAATTTTGGGTTAAGGTATTCTAAATAGATTACATAAAAATATATATGCAGTTCCATAAGAGGAGGGACTTAATTACAGTTGTAAAAGATAATATTTATCGATTTGCCTTTAATCATGTGTGCACGCCGATACACACATAGGAGCATGTGTTGTAAAATATATATATATGTGTGTGTGTGCACGCGCACAGTTCCATAAGAGGAGGGACTTTATTACAGTAAACATGTAAAAGATAATATATATCGATTTGCCTTGAATCATGTGTGCACCCCGATACACACACATAGGATTCCTCTACTTGGCAACATCTAATTAGAAAATTATTGCCTATTTTTTTCCTAAAAGTTGTTTTGACCTATAAGCTTATGGCTTTCTGCCTCTTATCAGAGTGGTAAACTTAAATTTAAGCTCAGGGTTGAATCATATCATTTTTGCATGATTTCAGCATACTGAGAAAGAGTTTTAGAGTTCTTGCAATGTTCCATGACTCGGGCTCCACTGATGATGAACATCAGTCCACTTTGAATTGCTAATTTCAATTATGGAGTGTTTGATTGCTATGGATTTAAAAATTGAAATCTTTGAGAATATCATCTTCTTAGATTTAGGGTCAAACCACCCATCTAACCCCAAAAATATGAGGTTTTGACCATACATTGAAAATTTGAACTCATCTCTGATATAATGGAAAATTTCGGTGCCTATTTACACTATGGGTCCTGCAGAAAAGGAATTTTTAAATCAGTTTCGGCTATGAGATTTGAAGCTACCAATCGCACCATATCAATTTTCTCATCAATACATATTGGCTAGCTAGTACACACCATTGTCTATCGATTGATATTCACTTATATTTCAATTTTTTAATTCAAAAATTAATTTAAAATATTTTTAATTGATTTAAAAAGAAAAAAATGGAAAGTATATATCGATGTTACCGACGTTAAGATAATCAATCATTGAAGTTTTCAACTTTAGCTGCTGATCTCTCTCTCTCTCTCTCTCTCATCCTATTAAAAATAGCAAGTACTGAGATGGGTGGCCTTCCTTGTGTTGCATTTTTTGGTTTCCTTTTTCTTATATCACTGTCTGCCTCCCTTTACCATTTTTTAAATTTTTTGGCTTACTAAACTATTTCTTATAATCAAAAAGTAATTTTCTTGTTACAAGCCTCACTTTCACAAAAGCTATATTAGCAATGACTTTAAAAAAAGGTGTTACTCTAAAAGCAAAAAGTTCAGTCATAATATTTTGAGCCGACATACTGAAAATGAGAGGAGAAAAGAAGGATAGTATACAGTTTATTAACAGATAGCATTGAAAAAAAAAATTGTAGCCAACCAGATACAAGAGCAATGCACTCAGTGCATGTCTATCTGATCCATTTTATTTTGGTTTTATTGGATTCCCCATGGGTTTGCTTTTATCAGTTAGAATCGAGCCCTTTTTAATTTTTTTTTTAGTTTCAGATTGGAGATCCAAATTGTTTATAAAGCCCTACTTAAGTGCACGTGTAGTTCATTTCGAATTAGTTGATAATTTTTAAGAAGACCCTAATTGTTCTTGTTGATTTCCTTCATTATTTTCAATTCAATTCTTGGTTGCTTCATGATTCTACTAGTTGATCGCATGACTAAAGATAGTTTTCTTTTTTAGATGCTTCAAAGAGTCTTGGTTCGTTTTGTTTATCGCAATGGCGCACAGTCTGAAGAAGAATAATGAGGGCAGGAGAGACTTATTTACTTTTAAGTTATTGGATAGATCAGATGAAAAGCACAAAGGATGATTAGAAAAATCTTGAAAAGTGAGCTCTTTCTTAAAATTATCTCGTGGGGTAGTTCTGAAAAGGTAGATCTTTGCTAAGTTATCTTAATTTCATATTCACTTCTTTGAGTTTCCAAGCAGGTTATTTATTATGAGCTTTCATCGTCGCAGGTGAAATGTCACAACACCCAAGTCATACTCATCGGTTTTAATAAGAACCGATCATAGAAACATCACATCAATGCTTTTTAGCAGCTTGTGTCATTAAAAAAAAGTATTTGAGGGCACCATTGATTCTGTCTCTACTTTTAGACCTTGTTTGCTTTCATCTCCATTGTCTTCTTCCTTATGGTCAAATGAGCATATACATGATGATGTTCGTGATTCGGAACCTTTTTGATTTCTGGACGTCGTTGAACGACATGAGATCGTAGACTTCCATTATTTTGGCAGGATGGGTAGGGAGGAATGTTTATCCCATTGCTTTACAAGAAAGCGGAGCCCCCACCTTCTCCTCCATCCATCCATATTGGCCCATACTTGCTTTTAGTACCTTGGGTGTTGCCCCTAATTCGCTTCAATTTATGCACTAGTGGCCCTTCTTTTTATAGCATAAATTAGAAACTAGCTGCCTAACAGCTCTCGACCCAAGTCGTTTCCCCAACCTCCACATGAATAACTTCACTCACTTTGATAGTAGGAGTTGCAAACTGAAGAAGAAGCTCAAAGCCCAATACAACCCCTATGCTAATTAGATGTCCAAATCAATAAGATTTCCTAACGAAAATTTAAAGAATCAGAGTATAATTGGTAGAAGCAAACATTATCCGTAGGTGAAGTCCAAGTCGACCCACCAATTAACCCGATAGAAAATGCATATATGACTTGAATTTTTTCATTTTAGAAGAAAACAATTAGGTGATTCATTGTCTCCATCGCACACATGAAGAATTTGTGAACATACTCAAGTCGGTTGCTCCTACCGTTACAGGTGAAAGGTCGCAACACCCAAGGTGCCTTTGTACCCATGGTCATTTCAGAATCCATATTTGATAGTTAATGTTAAAGACAACAAAAGATTATTGTTTTACACTCTAAAAAAATTATATAAATTGTACTTAAATTTGTCAATACGGTTAGGTTTCCTTTGACTGTTAACATTAATAATTAAATTTATAATGACGCATAGATAATTACTTTAGATATATATTAACAAAAAGCTAACTTTTATGGATATAATATTCAATTATGTGAACATATTAATGAATATCTACTTCAATAAAATTGAATCTGTCTTCACCAAGGTTTTTCCTTGTTACATTGATCCGGCTGCCAACTCACAGCACAAGACCTCGAAAGCAGGAGGAATGGGGGACCTTCAGACTTTCTTGTGGTAGTGGGTTGTTAACCTCTTGCTCACTCAAAGGGAGGGAAAGGTGAAAGAAAATTAAGCCCAAAAGTGCGTTTATATGGAAACCATGCATATTCCACCAACTATTGTTGCAAACATGATTTTCAATCATATCCTGTATGCGACTTTCACCTGAGCCTAGAAATTGATAAACTGGGTCCAAACATATTCACCTGTAGTTGTTAGGTGAACAGATATCATTTTTGAAGCAATTCGATCATATATCTGATCTAAATTTGATCCATTGACATCCTTGAACTCGTGCTCGTGCCTCTTTTTCAACATTGTCAGGTATCTTAACAAAAATGTTCATGCGTGAAGAATAAATCAACATGAGCTCGGTTTGGTTTTACTATTTTCAATTCATGAAGCAGAGTCCAAGCATGCATTTTCTGTTGACATGGTTAACTCCCAGTTGTATTTCCATTTGCTCTTGGTGCGGTCACATGGAAACACGAATATAAATACAGGCATCCAATTACTTGTATATAAAAAGTACCTGTACTGTAATCAATACAGTCATTGTACAAAAAGTAATATGATATTTCTATATTTGTATCTTGATGGCTTTATTTGTGATTCTAGGTCGATCAAAATTTATAAAAATTAATAAAACAAAAAGGCTTTTTAAATAATTTAAACACAAACAAATATGACAATGCCCGTTGATGCAATTGTGCTATATTTTATGGCCTCCATGAGAAGTGATCAGTGTCTAAAGAGTGTTTAGAGAGATTGACTTGAATTTATCAGGTAAACACTAAACCAATGAAGAAGAAAAAGGCTCAAATGAGAGGTTAAGGTACAGTATTAAGGAAGGGGCTATTTGGAAACAGTAATAGGATGTTACCATTCCATGTATCTGCCTCAAGAATTTGGGTAGTTTTATACAATACTTTTTAAAATGTTTCATGAATCTGTCTCAATTTTTAAGACAGATACATAAAATAGTAACATCCTACTATTGTTGCCAAACGACCCTAAAGCGAATTGTTTCGACTGGCCGTCAAATTTTATATAATTGGATCCGTATTCAGAACTTGTTTTTGAAAATTGAATTTGGAACCGACTAGCAAAAGATCTAGAAATATAGATGGTTTGGATGGAGGTGAAATCTAGCTAAGGGTGTTCATGAATTGGATTCAGATCAGATATTCAACGGCACTGCTTGAAAAGAGTGGGATATGAGGAAAATATTCACATCCAGATAAGACGTTTGATTCGTTGATTTCAGAGCTAGAAAGAAACGTTAAGGTAGAACATATGATCTCCAAATTCAGCAGTTTCCAGCATTCTCCGGTAAAAGGTGAAATGAAGTGCCAGAGAACATACATGTGATGTTAACTCTAAGAATGCTCTTGTTATTCTAAGAGCTAGTACTTTATGCACATATAACCTTTTTCCATTCCAAATTTTTGGAATACTTAGATAGAATATGAGCTTCGAAACAGATTCATTTGCATCCCTAATCTAATTCAGTGTAGATTTTATTAAATCAAATATGGGTGAATCAAACTCCATATTTTCATCGTGTTTGTCCCCGTGATCCGGTGGTTGAATTTTTGCTGAAATTTCTCTCTTTAAAAGAGGTGTTTGATAGCATTGGATCTGAGATCTAAAATGATTTGAAACCATTGAGAATCTTGAATCGACCGCTTTAAGGTTACAAACCGTTTTATCTAACCTCAAATGTGAGATTTTGACCACAAAATGAAAATATGATCAAATCATTTTTTCTACATGGTGGTAAAATCAGATGTTTGTTTACACTTGGGTCCTACCAAAAGGAAATCTTAGATTTGAGGCAATCAAATACAACTGACACCTTGTTTGAATGGAGGAAAAGGGAGTGAAAGGGATAGATGAAAAAAAGAAAAAGGAAAAGAATGAAAGGGAATGAGAAACGAAGGAAAGGAAAAAAATGAAAAGAAAATTATGATTATAAAAACTTGTTTGAATAGAAAGGAAAGAAAAGAAAAATGAGAGAAGGAAATATAAGTTTGGTTTAGAATGATGCCCTTAATACTTTAGAACTTATTATCCATGTAAAAATATTTTGTATTCAGCCATATGGTTTGATTCAAGAGTGCTAAGTGTCAATCTATTTTAAACTATTCTATGTATAGCTTAACGTTTTTGTTTTACTTATTTTTGTTTGTTTTTTAAAAATAATTTTTAAATATTTTATCACCTAATTTTCTAGTTTAGTAGAAAATTAACAATAAAGATAAGCTTTAACAACACAAATATCCACGATACATGGTACTAAAACTATTAAGAAAATAAAGAAATTATTAAGCCGCTCTAGTCTTCTAGAAATAGCCATATAGGCCAGTGAGTTTAGGGAAATGCAACACTTCATACTCATTTTGATAATTAATTCACGCTTATTTTTGTATTTATTGTAGATTTATTAATAGTACACAATAATGATAACTGTACTTGAAATTAAAAGAGCAAACTAAAACATTGTTCAGATAGAAACTTATTTAAAAAATAAATAAATAAAGACAAGGACTCTGGGTTGCATATGTGGTATTGCTCAACACCCATATGCACGTCATCCAAAATAGAAGGGCAAGATGCATCTTTCCTTTTTTTTTTTTTTATCGAGTGCATCGTTCGTCATATAAAATACAAACTCTTTTTCTTCCCAATCTCTTCATTTTTTAAAGAAATTCGGAGATTCCTTTTCCTCCCAATTTTTCCATTTTTAAAGGAATTCAGGAGATTCTTTCCATTCCTTTCTTCCTCTAAGAGCTTCTTAATGAAAATAAATTTGATGATCTTAAATGACTTCTATAAATTCAATTTCTAGTAAGAGAACTCTATAGGGAATCTGGATTAGATATAGATTCCGAATTGGCATATCCGAACCACATGCATCCCTAAAATTTCCACCGCTAAATGGAGGAGAAGGGCAAAGGGATTCTGAAAGGGACCGAAGTGTTCCGTGGCAGGAAGGAAGGTGGATGCCACCTGGGTGGTCCTCTTGCTAGAGATGGGAAGAAGTGGTTCTTCCTGGGATCAAAAGGGATAGTAGTGGTAGGGCCAGATCCGGTCGCCACCACCATTTTCCGTTGTCACCATCTCTGTCAATAGGCGGTAAGAAACGGAGGCGTTGAACTTGGCGGTGGGGACTGTACCCACCAAACCAAGAGGCGTCCGAAAAAGGGCTACCCCAGAAAAAGTGCAGCCCGATAATTTCAGACCGCCGAGCAAATCTTAGCGGTAGGCCCTCCACGGCTCCTTCCCACACATTTTAAGGCAGTCACTCTTTCCTCACATTCTCCAACGATATCATCAGGCGATGGAGTCGATTAGACGGACACCCACCTCCCTACTTTGAATAAACGACTCTGTCTTCTATAAAATCCCGCCAACCATCTTCTTTTGATTAGGCATTTGTTCGTTATTGGGTGTTTTGGAGGTGGGATTCCTAGCAAACAGGGATGGGTGCCTTGGACGAGGGATGTTTTGAGGTCGATGTGGGGAACGATGTGAAGCTAGGGATCATGAGTGTGTGTGAGGATCTGGATGACGGAGAAGAAGTGTTAGAGGAGGATGGTGGGATTGCTGTTATTGAGGATGCCGTGAAGGTGCTGCTTCAGGGTCTTGGTGAAGATGTCAATAGGGAGGGACTGAAGAAGACTCCCCTTCGCGTTGCGAAGGCGCTTTGCGATGGGACCCGAGGTTGTTTTCCTTCTCTTATTGTTTGTCTCTTTGATTAATTTGGAGATTTGGTTACTGCACTGAATAAGCTTAGGGGTTGTCGTCATATAGAGAACTCGTTAACTGCCAATCGAGGTCAGATGGTTATGGCCATCTTTTTTCCTTCATGTCGTGCTCCTGATTTATACAAATCTGGGTATGTGTGGCAGTTTTTTAAGGTGTAAGATCCCGAAAAGATGGAAATTGTGTGGAAATCCTTTTTTTTTTTTTTCTTGTTGGTATATTCTGTTTTCCATTAACTGAACTGATGAGGATTAAATAGATCATGTTGACGAATCAAGATCAGCTGTCGCTGGTTATGGTTTCGGATGCTCGGATGCATTATTTGTTGGAGAGCTTCCATATGGTTGCCGTCTTAATGCGTTCATTTTTTTCCTGCACTGCGGATCGCATGGCGCTTTATGGACATTATATCTTCATCTCATGTGGGGGTATTCTGTACTTTATGAATTTGTCGTCGCTTCTTGATGCTATTTTTTATGTCGACTTGATCAATTACTCTGACTTACTAAGACGAGTTATTTACCAAGTCTTCATACGCTGAAACTTCCATTTAATATATTCTGAAATATCTCCCACTGGAATGATGTTTTAGTATTCGTTTCCCGCAGTGATGTTTCCTTTGTTGAGAATTTTATACTACTTGATAATTCAAGAAGGCAGAGCTGACAGCTGCAGGATTTGATGTCTACTGAATCCCAGCTGAACAGATGGGTCAAATTGAATATATGTGGTTAGTACATCGGAGAGGCGACTATTGATGCCTTCTCTCCGAGCTTCATAATACTGATATTATCCTTCTACTTGAGTCACGGGATTGCTGGTGATTGCTTTAGGCTCTAGAGAGATATGTACGATGTGAAAAGTTGTCTTCTAACGGTTAAAGTTATGTGAAGTTTCGTATGGTGCCAATAATCTTATTCATATTTAAACTTCAGATGGATTGTCAAGAAGATGACAGCATTAGTGAGCTTGAAAGCAACATGAGTTTCTTTTATTTCTTTTAACTCTTTGATAGCTATGTATGCCAAGTTACTAATTCAGGTAACTTTGCTGTGGCCATAATTTTGAGATTATGACGGCTGTATTTTTTAACATGAGCACGGTAGCCTCTCCACTGAAACACTGTGCATGGTGTCTTTTCTGGCAACTTAGGATAGTTTGCATGCTTACATAGGTCTTAACTTTCAACCGTAGCTTGAAACTGTGCTAATTGAGACTGTAATTTGTTTCTCAGGTTATAAACAAAAGGTGAAGGACATAGTTGATGGTGCCTTGTTTCCAGAAGCTGGTGTGGATAGCAGAATTGGCCATGCAGGAGGAGCTGGTGGTCTTGTGGTTGTCCGTGGTCTTGACCTCTTCTCTTACTGTGAATCATGCTTGCTTCCTTTCAAGGTCCGTTGCCATGTTGGTTACATCCCATCGGGACAACGAGTCGTAGGACTGAGCAAGCTGTCAAGGGTTTCAGATGTCTTTGCCAGGAGGCTGCAAAATCCCCACAGACTTGCTAATGAAATCTCGGCTGCATTATATAACAGCATCAGGCCAGCTGGTGTTGCTGTTTTCCTGCAGTGTTGGCATATTCAATTTCCAGAAGAGGAAGATGGACATGCTCAGGTTTTCTCTTCAGAAGAGATGCATGGGTGGAAAGAAGTTCCCGTTCGTGCTGGTTCTGGTGTTTTTGAAGATGAAAAGAGTAATGTTTGGACTGATTTTTCTGCGCTTTTGAAATTCAAGGGTGTCAACATAGAGAAAGCCCAAGTGAAGCAGCCCGTCTACCAGTCATGGTGCATCGCTGGGTCCAAGGAGTTGTGCAATGGGCATGGTGCCAAAAATGGCTTCAATTCGAGAAATGCAACTAAGCCTGGTGGAACAAATCAATCAGCCATGACTTCTGCAGCCATTTCAATACTCCATGCACTTGGTGAAGATCCTTCAAGGGCTGGGCTTGCAGGCACTCCACATCGATTTATTCAGTGGCTGACAAATTTTAAGCGATCAAGCTTAGAGTTAAAGCCGAGCCTCTTTGGTAACCCAAATTCGGGTTGGCAAAGTCATAATGGAAATGGAAAAATCAAGAATCTTGGAAATGGTTACATGAGCAATCTATGTTCCGAGCTGAACTTGCCATTCTGGTCACAGTGTGAGCACCATCTGCTCCCTTTTCAGGGTGTGGTGCACATTGGCTACATAGCCGATGAGGAGCAGGTAGTTGTAGAAAGGTCCTCCATGCAGTCTCTGGTACATTTCTATGGATACCACCTTCAAGTTCAAGAAAGGCTAACAAGACAGATTGCAGAAAGTGTTTATTCTGTCTTCAGTAGAGGGGTTATTGTGGTCGTGGAAGCCAACCATATATGCATGATTTCTAGAGGCATTGAGAAGGTGGGGAGCAGCACTGCTACAATTGCAGTGCTTGGTCACCTTGCTTCTGATTCTGAAGCCAAAGCCAAGTTTCTTCAAACCGTTTCCAAGAGGTCCGCATCAGGCAGTTAAATTGCCCTCCACAAACCAAAGAAGGGAATATCTGGACTTTATTCTCATCAGATATTCGTCTGAGATTTGCTGTTCCTGCTGCCCTTTTCCACCTTGTCATGGCTAGAGAGGGGCACGGAATGGCTTAGCAAAGTCTTCGCTTCATTATGTAGGCTTCTTTTGGAAATCTGCCGGGCAATTAAATTCTTCTTTTCGGTGGGTAGTTCTCATTTTAATATATCAATTCCAAGCGTAGTCAGTTATTTATTGGTTTCAGTTAACATCTCAATGGATGAAGGAAACCTGGAAAAAAGCTTTGAATCGGAATTTCCTATTATGGAGCTCACATTGGTTAAGTAGCTTATGTCAACCAAGTTCTTTTTCCCCAACCCCATCTCCCGAAGAATCACGAATATTATGCTTCTCTCAACCATTTTTACCCGCAAAGAAAAATTGCATCATGTACGAGTTCTATTCTGACGTTACCAAAAATCGTATGTTGTGGATAACCGCAACTACAGTTTCATTACACATGGGTCTAGTTCTGGAACTAGACAGCAGTTCCTTAGACAGATCATGATCTAACTCTGATTTGGTATTTGCCAGATATGGCATAATCAAGTGGGTTCTCCTTCCCGAATGTCTGCATGATTTGTTTGGAAAGATCATTACAGGCTCCTCGATGCATACGCACTGTTTTTGATACAAACTTTGCCTAAAAATGAGGCAGTTGCCTCCAAATTAAGAGGTCGTGCTGAGCGGAGGTGAGGTGCATGAGTTGGAACCCATGGACATGGGAAGATCGTGGGCGTCGGTACAGTCGATGGCTCACCGGAAAATCTAGAGACCTCTCCCTTCCGAAGGTGTGCAAGTCGGGCAATGGAAAATCTAGGCTATTTGTCCCCAAAGATGCATACTCTAAACTATGTAAACCCTTCCTTTACTCTGCAATTCATACTCTTGCTGGAGGGTTTTGGGAAAGGTAGATTGGATTACTCTTATATCTTCTACTCCTTGCTTCGATTGTGGCGTAGGATTCCAGACCTTCGATTTATTTCACTTGGGAAAGGGCTGTTCATGATAAAAGAGTTTCCTCTGAAGCCGATTTAAAAGCTCATTACGTCCACTGGGCGGCGGTACTTGGGATCAGACTTCTCATCACCAATAGATGGCCACCTGGTATGCCCATGAAGATTGAGAACTCGAGTAGGGTTTGTATTTAGATTCGTCTTCCTGAGCTCTCGATCGAGTTTCGGAGTCCTAATGTCTTCAAAAGCCTTGCGGTAGTAGATATTGGGGTTTGTGTTAATTGAATCGGATGGTTACAGGAAAGATTTTTTACAGTATGGCTTTGTCAAAATCAAGGTTAAAGTGCCACTTGGATTCCAACCTGTGTCTAAAATTGAAGTAGAAATTGAAGAAGGAAGAGTGATGATTCAGTCTATTGAATACGAACGGAAGTCGAATACTGCTTTAAATGTAGTTCTACCAACCTATGTCATCCCTCAGAGAAGAGGAAGGCGGTGAAGAAAAGCTTTATCGAATGCATGGAGTCCAGTCAAAAGGCCTCAAAAGGTTTTTGTTCTCTTGCAATCCTAAACAGGGTGTAAAGAATCTATCTGCCAATAGATTTGACTGCTTCAGAAGATCGAAAATCAAGGTGAAGTTTCACCACTGCAGCAAGAAGCCTAATGCGACAAATTCCCAAGTATAATGGGCTAGAAGAACCGTCGCTCTCCATGCGGAGAGGTTCAGGGCAGTGAGGCGCAAGAGAATTCTGGGGCTCATGTAGAGGAGATTCCCATGGAGGTTTGTTTGGATTTGGCTACTCGTTTCTTTCGGGGAGGCGACAACCTTTCCTTTGATGGGAATGGGATCCATCGTAGCATCAACAGGCAGGGAGTGAACAATGTCACGAGTAGGATCAATGGATGCTTCGTTTCCAAAGACTGAGCAGCTAATCACCAAGTAGCTTTCAGCCTAGAGGTGCTCCCCAGAACCACTTCAGACCACAGTCCCTTTGATCTTCTGCGCCAGCAAGCTGCAGGTTCAGGCTTGGGGTAAAACTCCCTTCTGCCGCTTCCCTTACTGGGCAAAAGGAGGTGAGGTTGAGATGGGATGGTTAACTCAGCCTTGAGGTTGTCCCATGATACGCTTGATTTTGAAGCTGGAGGCTGTTCGCGCTAGACTCAAGGATTAGTCGCAACATGGTCCCAATGACCTTCAATGCCTCATTCTCATCAAACAAAATGAACTTAAAATTTGGCAACACAAGGCGGAGGAGGGGGATCAGGAGGCCATTGTCATAGATACTGGCTTCAAGATACAGCTCACTACCCTCCTCAGGTTGGAGGAGCGCCTGCGGCGGCAAAAATGATGGTTGAGTTGGCTTCAGGAATGTGTCCTAAATGCGTGCTTCTTTCTTCCATTTGTGAGAACCACATTACTGCGATATGAGATGGCGATGAAGAAGTGGAAGAACTACCTCGCTTGTTTGAGATCAGCTCTCGTTACTTTCGATACCGTTTGGAGACAAAATTTTTAAGTTGTCTTATTCACCATTTATTTAAATAACTAGATGAACAAAGCTAACACATGTTCTGCATTTTTCTATCTTCATGTCCCTCTCTCTCTCTCTCTCAAACACAGGATAACAATCGAAAATATACATGAATTAATAAAAAAGCTTTTTTCTATAAAAAAATTCACATCTGACAAAAAATATATTTATGAAAACATATAAATGGTGGGACACATATTCCGACTTGTGGCAAATTAAGACCACTTCAATGTTTTCATTCAGTGGAAAAGTATACATGCTCTGTCACTACAATCTTCAATGACAGCTTCGTAGTCACGTCGAGCTGAATCACCATCGACAAAATTCAGCCTTACTCAACACGAACAAAGTAAAGTTCCTGTAGAACATTTTGGTCAGATCTTCTAAGGAAGAAAATTATGATCAACTCTGGCTTACGTGTTCGTGTTGATCATATATATTCTCACCATCATTATTCATCACCTCATGCTTGCGTTGTCCTCTTGTTTTCACCTGCGCTTGCATTTCTGAACCACCATATCTTCACACTCGAACATCAAAACCTTGCATCCGTTTAAGTTAGATTCAGGTGGCTTAGACTTCACTCGACTTAGCTTCTCCTGGAACACCACCGCCATCGGGTCCTTGATTCCAACAGTCAATCTCTACTCTACTCCATTACTTTTGCCCAAACTAAAGAGCCAACCTCACCTCTATCCATTCAAACCCTGCCATTGATGTCTTTCCGTCCACATCAACCTTCGTTTATATGACGTCAAATAAGGAGTTAATTCTGGCAATTGCACCCACATAATTAAGAAACCAAATCTCATTTTCCAACTTCCTTAGCTCCCAACTGTGGGCCACCAAAACTCCTTCCTTGGATCCTCCAAATGCCGTTGCTCTGCCTCATGGACCGTAACATTTTTGGGTCTGCAACCTCCTGCTGCTCTGTCTCATGGACCTCCTGTTCCCCAGTCCGTCTCTTGTAATACACACAAATGAAGGTCCCAACAAAGCCATCAAACATTCAACTGTACTTCAACTAGAACCTGTGGTTATCGATCATTCATGACGCCAACACTTCTCCTTTCAATACAGACCCATGTGCTTCAACCTATGTCAATGAGATGCGTAGGGTTTAAAAGATATTGTGACTTGAAGGAATTAAGCCCATATCTAATCAAGAGATACAATTTTTCCATATACATAGACCTCGTCTGGAAAGAAAGGAAAACCGAGAGAGGGAGGGAGAGAGAAAACCTAGAGAGATGCTTATATGAACAAGAAGGATAGCAGAGAAGGATCACGACTAGCACCCTTGACCAGTTGCTTGCAACCAAAGGTATCTGGCATCTTTAGGATATTAATCAATCAAATCTAGTTTTCCTTGCAATTAAAGGTATGATTCATGACTCCCTTTTGGGGTGTGCTAATCCTAGAAAAATATATTGCTCAACGCAGCCTTTGGGACAAAGGAAATGGTGGATCGAGGACTTTTAAGTCTTGGAAGAGAACCATAAGGGCTTCGCAATCAATAAAAGAAGATGCCCAATGGAACTTGCAGTGGTGAGTGGTGGCCCGAAAAATGTAGATCATTGTTCAACCGACTGCTGATCCCTCATTCTCATTCAGAGAGCCTGTTCAGCAAGATGGGGAGTTCCTTGTTCAATTCTTAAGGCGAATCAGATTGAGTATTACTGTTTCCTTCCTTGACACGTCCAGCGGTGACTATCTAATGTGGAAGCACAGTTTGCAAGTAGACATCTCTAGGAAAAGCATTTGGTGTCAGATTTAGAAGGGGACCTCTGCCGCACTTCCCTCTCAAGTAGGAGCTGGGATAAGATAAGCCACTATAAAGTTGTCAACTGGCTGAACTCAGGCATCCTGGACCTATACTTGGTGCCTATCCTAAGGGGAGTAAGCAAGGGGGTAGCCGGCCTCGTCAGGAGGAAAGAAGAGACGGCGGATTTTCCCTATACTTGGTGGATACCACCCACGCAGCTTTTGCCCGGAAGGCAGAGGAAAGAAGAGTGTGGCTCTCACTCACCCAGCTCGTACTTTTCCGATTGTTTTAATGTTTGTTTCATTCAGTTGTTCGCAAACATTAGGCTTTCCCTTTCAGCTTATCATCTCGCCTACGATTTTAGGCTGGAAAGAACGAGCCCCCATGATTCCATTCCCAAAGTAACAATGGGGAATGAGGCAAAACACACCCCACCTCTTTTGCTTCTCATAGAAAGAACAAGTAGTTGAATTAGGACTCGCGCAGGTTGGCACCAAAAATGTATCTGAATTTGGACCTAAATGACCCATCCGCTTTTAAGACCTGAACATGATCTGCCTCCCGCTGACAGTACTCTGACCAGGTCGAGATTCATATCATGTAGTCCATCTGCCCACCCTGGACTAGGCAACACGCGGGGATGCACGTCTGTGAGAGAGGAAAAGACAGGGAAAGAAGAAGAAACCTGTATATAATTTTATTTAAATCCTGCTAGACCGCT
Source organism: Nymphaea colorata (assembly GCF_008831285.2). Taxonomy (NCBI): domain Eukaryota; kingdom Viridiplantae; phylum Streptophyta; class Magnoliopsida; order Nymphaeales; family Nymphaeaceae; genus Nymphaea; species Nymphaea colorata. The sequence goes on from NC_045140.1 coordinate 6,801,598, forward strand.
CACTGATCACAAAATTGACGCGAATAATATTAAAATTGGCCAAAATGGCTGCAACTGTTTCCTCAGACACACCGTATACAGTCTGCTCAGAAATCTAATCTGCTAGGGTCTTCTCCAGATTCGATGGTATGAAAACGTTGAAACCATCTGCAGAAGTAGACATAATCATCCCGGGGATCTGACTATGCCAATGCAACTCCTTCAAATCCTTTTGGCCCTGATTGCAGAAACCCATCCAATTAACACCAATTTTAATTACTATTAGTGAAAGTGGTTCTCCATCAAAATTTTGAAAACGAAATTTATATTTTAAAGAGCTAACTGGTAGAGAGCAGTACCTGATGAACAAAGAGAAGCTGGGGCGGTAGATCTTCAGGGGCATTTGCCTGGTCTTTCACCTTTGCTTTAAACTCATCCTCCTCTTCAGCATCTCTTTCCAAAGAGAAGTCCCAAATCCTGAATAACGAGTACCCAACATTAATAACATAGAAATGTGCTAGAACCTCGGCATGACATGAAACCTGAATTTTAGATGCTCACGTCAGCTGATTATCCGACGATGAAACAGAAAGCACGGACATATCATGAGGACTCCACTCGATTGATGTAATTGGCTTCTTATGGTATTGAAAATGAGCTACAGGTGAGAAATCTTGCCTCTGTACAAAGCAAAGCAGCAAGCATTGAAATAAATTTTCCAAATGCATAAACGGTCAAAAACTAACATTGATGTTGCCGTCTCGGTTCCTTAGTAAATAAATAAATACTAAATAGATGCAGCCTCGTTCATCTGCATCACAAAGTATTTTCTGGGACAACCTTGAAAACTGCAAGTAATCATGGGTGAAAGAACAACTAGTCACTAAATCTACAATACCGAAAGCCATAGTCTCCATGAATGAACACAAAGGGAAGGTATTTCCATATTGTCCTACTCAACTCAAACATGGAAGATGCTTAACCAAATGTGGGGGACCCAATACTTAACCCAAGAAGCAGAAGTCAAGAGGCACACATCGATCTGCAATTCTAAGCTTTTATAATTACTTTCTCCCCAACTCCTTTTTCCCCTTGCCAATGAGATCTTCACCGATGAGTATGCCTAATTATAGTAGTTTTAAGGTAATTTTTTTATGAATTGCAAAAACATAGTGTAAGAACTCAACTACATTTCATAATAATTCCATCATAAACCAAGTGAGCAGATAACTCCTATATGAACATTGCATCCTAAGTTTTCACGTCCAGAGGAAGCCAAAGGAGAGTTTACACTGTAATGCACATAAGCCACCAACATCCAGTGGCATCACTGCTTCACAGGGTTCTAGATTCATAGATAGTGAAGAAGAAAGCAAAAGCCGTACCTGGATTCCTCTCAGATCCCAAATAGAAAAGCTACCATCATCACTGCCTGAAGCAAGCATGCAACTAGCAAGCCTGCAAAATATCCAAGAAAGTCAGCTGATTGTGTTTAAAAAATTTAAAAGTTGAAAAGGATTAAAAAAATTAACGTAAAAGCCTCAGCGACCATGAAAATTCACCAACCGATTCCATGATATGACATTGACATCTGTACTATGAGCATTTATATATGCTGCAGCTGAGCGGTTGTTTTCACGACAATCCCAGATAGCAATCCGCCCATCCACAGAGCAGGAAGCAAAAACATTATCTTCGGACGGACTCCACTGCATTAAGAACAAGTAAAATGAAGAAAAAGAACACACGATAGGGCACATAGTTACTAACCTATCAGGCCAGAAAGTGCAAGAGCAGTTTCACATAGTGCAATTCTTACCTGAAGATCTTCAACACTAGCCGTGTGACCAGTGAATGGATTTCTATCTATCACCCATTTCCCACCAGTCGTAGGAGTCCAAAGATGAATACAACTCTTGCAATCACCTTTATGCATTCAAAAATAGTTCCATCAGTGTATAGGTTCGCCAAGAATGATATGGAAACAAAAACAAAAATTATGCTAATTCTACCAGTTACAAGCTTTCCAGGAGTTTGACGGCTCCAGTCCATTGCATAGCCCTCATCTTTATGTCCATTAAATATTTGCAATGGCGCTTGACGAGTGATTTCTGCTGCTCCAGTGTGCACTCTTGGATCTGATGCTACTAAGGAATTAAGGTGTGCCGAGAAGTCCCACACCTGAATTCATAGTTCATTATGCTGTGCTGGTGTCCGACTCACCACTATGCATAAGTGGTCAGCAGATGCAGTAGCGGAGCCAAAAATTTTGTTTGGTGGAGTCACTAATTTAATATTTTTAATATTTGTGAGGCACTTTTATATATATATATATATATATATATATATATATATATATATATATATATATATTCAAATATATCAAAATATTAACATAATATTAAAGTAACTTTGGAAGGCTGGTGTGGGCCCAACCACCATGTGTTTAGCACATGATTTTTCTGCAATATTTGTGGCACGAGGATTGTGGAGGAATAGTTGAATGGCGTTGGATGGAGGAAGAAACTAAAGCATGCAATTTGAAGAGTTCTGGGCTTTTCTAGATGGCCATGGAAAGAAAGGGAACATTTTCTTTAGGAGGCGTTTGATGGTCTTGAATTTTGATTCCAAAATTTTAGAAACAAAATTCCACCTCAAACTGGAATTGGAATTGAAATGAAAATTTTAGTTCTAGTTGTTTTTTTTTTTGGATAGTTAGGATTTTAATTGCAAAATTTAAAATGGTGTATTTGATAAAACATGAACTAAATTTTATAATTGATGAATTAAGACCTTCGTGGTGGCATGTGCCCTAAAGAAAGATGAAAAAATTTCAAAATTTGAAATCACAATTCTAGTCTTAACATAAGTACTAAAAGAAGAAAAGACCTCTAGGCTCTAGTTGATGCAAGATATCCAGAGTAATTTTATAAATTTCCAATCCATGCTCTATGAAGTCTCGAAACTTACCAAACTTTAACAGGACTTAGATCACTAGGTTATCGTACCTACCATGGCATCCAGCACCATGGTCAGTGCAGTCTTAAAACCTAAGGAGGCACATAGATATATATACATAGAACTACACAAAATATATACATGTGTTTAGACACATACACATAAAAATAAAGAGAACCTATATATATATATATATATATATATATATATATATATATATATATATATATATATATATATATATCCCATCTATAAAGATAGAGAGCTATTTAAAATTTAAAAAGAAAGCAAGGTAGGTTAAAAGAAAACTATCAGAAAAAGGCATACTAAAATTTTACAAATTTGATAATTCAAGAGAGAAAAAAGTCCACGTTGAAGACTAGCCAGTCAATGACTAGGCCCATCATCGGCCCAACTGACCAATATGGTACCACAAACATCGTGATATTAATGAAAATTTGATAAAAAACAGGAAATTTTGCGATATTTCCAAAGAAACATTAAAAATGAATTTACCGTGATTTTTCTTTTTTTTTCTCATTTCTTGTTTTCATTTTTTTTCAATCATCATTTTATTTATTGCTTTATGTCTTTATCATTGTTATCATTTTAACAAGACATTTTTTTATGTCTTCTTATTAGCTTCTCGTTCATATCTTATTGTTATCTAATACATTGAATTTTTTATTCTTTTAAAAAACTCTAAGATTTTCCAGATGAAAACAACTTTGTAGAAAAATACCCGAGAAAAACCTCGTTGATAAAAACGCAAGAATGATATTTGTTGTTGTGAACAACATGCAAGAGAAGTCAGTTGACTAGCACCTAGGACAACTACACAATTAGTTAGATCGACTAGTCAGTAGTATGACAATTAAGGTGGCCAATAGTGATATACTTCATTTTTTTCCAGTTTTGCACTCATAATACATACCAAGTGAAGACTTCTAACTAACAGCAGTGAATGAGAGCCTATGAGACAATACAAACTACATTAGTTCTTATGGTAAGAACTGGAAGATAGTATGTGACATGCCGTCCAGGAAATGAATGGCTTTCATGACAAGACCAACCTTGTTTCGTACAAAGTAAGAAGTTTGTATTGCAACCTTCACCTCTTCTCAAATTTCAAGAATATGACACTAACCATAACGGAAAACCTCAGACAGAGTTCCACATCAAAGACTGGTCAGACACCAACTATCTTAATTTCTCATGGTTTCTAAATTTACTAAAAGACATACCACCTATGTCACCGACCTCTTCTATTTTACTGCCGCACCCGAGTTGCATCGAGTCGGGTGCGCACCGGACATGGGTGCGGCATCGACTCACACTCGAGCCCAGTTAGAATGTCATATTACTAAATTACTTATATAATATATGTTGTTCTGATATTTTTCTATGCATACAATTATTCAAGTATGTTATATATATTAATAACTAAATTGCAATAATAATATATACATGCTTATTCTGTTATATATATAATAAATTAATAATAATAATAATAATAAAATATCATCGCCGCACCGCCGCACCTAAATTTTTTGGGATGTGCTGCTCCGGCACCAGCACCCCGCACTCTGGTGACATAGCATACCACACAAAATTTGCAAATTAAAACTAAAAAGAAGACAAAAAAAAATTTGAGTCAGACATAATCTGTCCGGTAGGATTCACATACATGCACTTTTTAAGTTTTAAGAAAGTAATGACCGATAAAATGAATCAATAATCTCTGAGAGTCTGAAACCATGGAACAAAAGATCCTATGAAAATTTTACTACACTAACCTGAACAAAGCCATTATCTGCCCATGTTGCACATATATGTGGTTGCTGACACATTGAGCGGATTCGATTGACAGACCCCTGATGAGCTACCAAACGCACCTGCACATCAAAGTGGTGAATCATGAATTAGAAAGGCAGCTAAGCGCATTGGCCTGATAATCATGAAAAAGACATTTACTATGAGACAGCTGGTACAATACTAAGTAGGAGGATAGTTCTTGCCTGCAAGGTAGGACTATTGGACGAACCACTCTCATCATCATCTTCATCCTCATCACTATCAGAGTCATCCTCATTATCTTCCAATTGTTCTGGCACTAGCTTTCTTTTCCTTCCCGAGATATTGGAGAGCCTCATTATCCTAATAAAGTTCTTAGATGCTTGATCTGCCTGCAATAAGAGCACCATAACGTATATCAACAGGGGCAGAAGGGAGAGAGGGAGGGAAGGAGAAGGGGAGGGAGGGGAATTCACCTGAGTACCAGATACACAATACAAGGTATGAGGAAATTCTTTACGTGTCAATCCCAGGTCATCTCGCAGAATGTCGAAGCTGAGGAATAAATGCACAGTTACACAAAACCGTGAAGCTTGAGGCCAAGAAGGAACTTTTCCCATTAATTGAAAATTGAAATATTTATTACAAACTGACCACAAATCAAACTTAATTAAAACAATTCCAAGCTACAAAAGGCGTCACCAGACCTCAAGGAAGGCCAATCAACAGTAAATGCATGAAGGGAGTCATATGCCGATGGGTCGCATTGAAGTTCCTCATCTTCTTCCATTGCATCCACACCAGGCCGCCAAACCTATCCAAAAAATCCATTATCAAAACCCCCATAAAAATAATATCTTTCAGCATTTTCATTGAGGAAAGTACACCTTTGAAGGGGCTATGCTCTGTGTGGAAGGTCCATCCCCCTTTTTCTGAGCCTACATGTCATAGATCAACAAATTAGCTAGCAAACAAAACAATCAACATTCACAAGAACGCTGCAAAACAAGTAGCACCTTTGATTTCTTTTGCGATTGTTTCTTCTTCTTGATGCTCCGAACCATGGCTAACGACTAGTCGTTACCTACAATAACTGAATAATGCCAACAAAATGAAAAATATAAACCACACGTTTTAGACATCAAGGGGCTTACTCAGGAAAAAAGCAGAGTACCATAGATGGGTAAAAAATTAGGAGATTATCCTATGTTTTAGAATGTATCATCAATTTATCGCAACTTTTTGCACAGCATCTTTGGAAAAGCTAAGATATTTCAGTGAAACTAACAATACTGTCTCCTGATTAATCCACCCTGCAAATTCTCAGTCGTGGATCAGAAAAAGAGAAAGAAGAAGAGCATGATAAATTTGCAACAAGGCACATCTTTGTGCTACATCCTTCTACCATCGAGGGAAAAAAACATCCTTCCAACAAATCCAAGCAATTGAGAACAAGTACAGATCAAATACAAAATGCACCAAAGATATTGGCGATATAAGCCAAGGGGAACCAATCCACAGACCTATGTCACACAGACGCGCTTGAGGCGCGCCCGCACGCGCTGCACGTTGCCTATCCGGCACCGACGATGCAAGGGAAGAGTCCGGTGTGGGTGACCGCTGCCTCTCCCGTTCTGTTTGTCTCCCTCTCTCGCTCTATCTAACCCTCTCTGTTTCCTTACTAGGCCCTGTTTGAGGGCAGGGAAGAATTTAGAATGGTAAATTTACGATGGAAAAGAATGCTGGAAAAAAAAAAAAAAAGGAAAAATTCTCTTCTTCCATAAAGAGGCCCTGTTTGATGGCAGGGTAGAATTTTGTAGGGTAAAATTAACTGTGTTTGGTGTACAGGGTAAATGAGAGACTTTTTAGGTGACCGTTGGAAGGTGTGGTATTTTTTTGTTCTCCTCCATTTTCACGTAGGTACACTCGCATTTTTAATGGGGGCATCCAAATAACTATATTAAAAGTACTGCTATCTAGGAATCGATTTGCATGTAATCTGCAACTCTATCTTCAAAGTTGCTCTCTTGTAGATGGTATTTAAGAATCACAAACTACAAAAAAATTTGAGCATCCTACTGTCTGTGAGGAAGGAACAAGTACATGAACAGCAACCTGCTTATCCATCCATAGGAACAGGGGAAAGCTTACCTATCATCTATCCATAGTAAGGGCTGTAAAAACAGCAAATAGGTTGTCATCATCATCACCATCGATCCTAACCACTGTACCTACTGATATAATTGGGTATATCTGAAGAAGTTAATACAAACTAATGAGCTTAAATTTGTTTTACTTGTGAGCATTACAGAACAGCAACCTGCTTATCCAAGCAACACCGAAAGGCAAAGGAAAAGCCGAGGAAAGAGAAAATCGGTAATTCATAAGACAAAAATGAAATTAGTCAAATAGGTTATGAAAACAAAACAACACAGTATATATACATGCAGCTAAAGCAGAACGATGAACACAGCATACAGATGAAGCACGACTAGAAAAAAAAAAATGTATATACAATTCCTCCCTTCGCGTCCGCCATGGTAGCCCTGGAAGGATCCAAATTTTTTTGCAAGGTGGGGCGGCCATAGCCGACGCAGCGCCTCCAGCATCGGTGGAAAAGAAAAAGAACGAGAGAGATTGTGGGAAAAAAAAAAAAAGGAATAGAAAGACAAAGAAAGGGGCTCCCATGGCCAACGCATACATCCAGTCGGGAGGGCCTCCCTGCGTCGGCCATGGCCGACGTCGCGCGCGCGCGGGCGCGAGAGAGAGAGAGAGAGAGAGAGAGTGGCATACCTCCTGCGAATGGGTGACGGCGAGGGAAGCTGCGGGTGGAAGCCTGGAAGGCGGTAGAACAATGGAAGATGCGGAAGAAGGCAGACCTGCGACGAAGAGCTTCGAAGAAGTGCCAAAGAGGAAGCCCTAACGGGCAACAAAAAAGTCTCGAAAAAAGTCGGAAACTTTACCCTCCTCGTACTCATTTACCATGGAAATCTTAACATTGTTTGATGACAAAGGTTGATAACATTCACTCGGTGCAGTATTCTCCCCGACAATCAAACGGCAGGGCTCGATAAACCCTCCCCCTCATAAATTTTCAAAATGAACCCTGAAAATGTGTAAGATTTCCACAAACACAATAGGTTTTAAAAAATTCTCTAAACAGCCCTTTTAAAAGACTTAGGGCGTAACAAATATGCTCCATCACATAGTCGGTCGGCTTTTTGAACATGAACACAAAAAATCACCACAAACCAATCACAATTAATTAATTTGTCGCTGAGTAGCAAAAAGAAAATAAAAAAAGCTACTCGGTGACAGAGCCGTTCAATCGCCGGAGCCCTCTCTTTCTCCTACCGGGAAAAGATGATTCTGACGGACAAACAAGAGAAAGGAAGAAAGTGCGCCGCTTGCTTGAAAAAAGAGGAGGGGACACGCGCCTTCACTGTCGGCCTTCAGATGAGGACAAGAGAGAAAGAGAGGGCTTGAAGCTACCTTGCCAGGACGAGGCCGGCCGTCGGCGATAACCCAAAAAAAGTTCCGGTTGGAAGAAATAAACTGCTACGTCCGTAAGTTTTACGGAAGAAATTATTTAAAAATTTCTAAACTAAAGAGAGTGATTTTGAAAATTTTGAAAACTAAAAGAATCGTATGCAAGAATTCTTTTAGCTCAAGGAGCACTACATCACTTGATGAGTATGAACTAAAACTTACTAAAATGTTAAATTTTCTTACTGAGTGACTTCAGGTGAGGTATAAACACTTTGAACAAGGACTGAACAGGGGCAAAGCCAGTTTCAGGAGCACGCCAAATGGAAGCTGGATTTTGTGGGTTGAATTTGGGTAGTACTAAATTGAGCTCACGTTCAAAAAATATATGGAGGCAAAAACAAAAACTTCAGTTTTTTTTTTTTTATTTGGTTGGGGTGGAGCCATGGCCTTCGTGGGCTCCCCCTCCCTCCAGAGCGGAGCCAGGATTTTTTCTCAGGGCGGGCCGAACAGTCCAACTAACTGTAATACATTATATATATATACTCACACACTTTAGACATTTGCAAACCATAGTGTATTAAAAGTGAACATATGTCGTATAAAATTGTCCACGTCATGAACGTGAAGCGCGACCTGTCCTACAGCACATTTTAATAATTGTTTGTGTCATTAGCACAAAACGCGATCTATCCTAAACAGATAAGGTGCTCTATTTCTATTACAGTGACGTAGGTGTGAACATAAAGTGGACATACAAACATCACAACAAAAATATAGCAAACAAAGATATTTACAAACTAGAAAACCAAAATAAATATTACTTACCTAAAACAAGCAATTTTGCATTCTTTCTATACAATACAATCTGTTTTTGCCTTTATTTTTATTGAAAATAGTTCCATATCATCATTCAATAAAATGTAAATAAAAAATATATCATTTATTATTGCAACTAAATAATAACTCAAATAAACATTAACATAAAAAGGATGCAACAAAATACTTTACCTATTGTAATTGTGCTCTACGGCTTTTCATCTTATAAAAGGCATCAATGATATTATCCGAATCAAACATTTGAGCAATTTCTTTTTCAATATACAAAAATAGACAATCTGCAAAGAATTCATCCTCCATTTTGTTACGCAACCTTGTTTTAATAAGTTTCATAGCAGAGAATGCCCTTTCTATGGTTGCAGTGGAGACATGAAGTGTTAGAATGAGACTAAGCAACCTGTATACATAAGGATATTCTTCACTTTTTCTACTTCGTATCAATACTTCACATACATCTGATAGTGTACCCAAATTTTGAAAACTTGGATGATGACAAATATCATTCTTGTAATGTCTCAACTGATAATTTAAACTCATAAAATCTGAGTCAAGAAAATCTTCAAGATAGAACTTCTGTGCAAGAGTGTATGCATCTTGTGCATTAAACGACTCATATTGATCTCTAGGGTTGAATGTCGACATCAAACGAAGTATTTCCATAGAATTCTCATTAAATCTATTATTCAACTCTACCAACTGAGAATCAATGGCAGCAATAAAAATATCAACATGATAATGATGTCTCACTGTAATGAAATTATGTTCACGACAAGAACGTGATCCTCTTACAAAATATTGAGCATCTATATCTGGAATAGGGATATCATGTGTCATACAAAATGCTCTCACAGTATCTATAAATGAATCCCAACCAGTAGAAACTTTTTTGAATTACAAACCAAAACCATTGCATTTAGAATGTCTTGTCTTTCTCTCTGTAATGTCTGACAAAGAATATCACTCTGTCCCAAAATTTCTTGTACCAAATGCAAAATAAATACAAAGTCAAATGATGTTATCATTTTGTAAGCTGAATTACCTTCACCCCGTATTTGATATGTTGATCCATTATCTCTTAAATTTTCCAATACTACACATGCTGCATAGAACATTTTTATCAAACTACACACGGACGAAAAATGAGATCCCTATCTAGTATCACCAGACCGTTGTAGTGATCCAATTTGATTAAGTCATCTTCCTGTCTGAAGTTCATCTGTAGCAATTCTAAATGCAATTTCGTTTGCTTGAGCTTCGTGCAATTCATCATTGCGTTTACTGCTTGCACTAACAACATTAATTATATATGTCAACTATTCAAAAAAGCTATGAACATCAACAACTTCTCTTGAAGCTGCAACAAGTGCAAGTTGTAATCTATGAGCAAAACAATGAACATAATATACATAAGGACATTCATTCAAAATTAATGAACTCAATAAAGTTACATTGATTTAATGAACTTGAACTTTCATCATGGCCTCTAAAAGCACAAGCTTGGAACGCCAACCAACGAACTGTGTCCACAGATGCCTTCAATCTCAAACGATTGTTGTAAACAAGCTCTGAACTTTGCTTTTCAATCATTTTATCTATGTGTACGCTTTGACGACTTAAGTCATTAAATGCTCGCACATTCATATTATGAGGCGAATTTTGACTTGTTCCTTCATGACTACGAAAAGCACATGTTTTCTCACTACCACCCACCCTCTTTCAAGCTCTGAATCCTTCAGTAATAAATGGACTGTCATTTGAATGTGGAGTACTGAAAAGATAACACGGTAAACAATATGCACTATCTGTCTTTGGAGAATATTCTAACCATGGAAATCTTTGAAACCAAGAACTTTGAAATTTACGAGGATGACTTGAAGAACCTGACACTGAATATCTATGAAGCTTATGCTGATATGACCCATAATTGATATATGCTCGCCTAACTTCATCTCTCTTATTTATTGGTATCTCCCATATAGGACGTCGCAACCCTGGATCACGCACGATGCTTTCTACAGTTTCAATTTTTGAATACTTAAAAGGTGGAGAATCTGAGTCAAAAAGAACCACATCAAGAGCTTTTGGACTAGAACAACCAGCATTTTGGTCTTCTCCCTCCTGGTTTTCTCCCTCTTGGTTTTCTCTCACTTACTTGTTTCTTTTTGAAATAATCTTGTATACTTTTCTTCATTTTCTCAATAAGCTAACACAAAAAATCTGAAATTTAAAATAGACAATAAGATTTATACACAACGAAGAAAGTACTCAAATTTTAACTTGTGAAAAGCAGGAATTTAAAATCAACCACCTTATAAACAATAGATAAAGAAAATTTACCTGTTGAACCTCTTGCATTATGTAGAACAATGAAGAGTTGTTTTCTCCCCTCGCTAACTTGCTTTTCGAATTACCACAAGTGGAGTAAAGTCTGAAAAATAAAACAAAGAATGATTTTAGGCCTTTATGAAGCTACTTTTATAAATTCCTACAGATGCCATTTAACTTTTTTCACTTCTCATCAAATCGCCATTTAACTTAAAACATTTAAGTGAAATGACGGATGCCAATCAACAAGTTCTTTCGCTGCTACTCTCCTATTTCACCAAGTTCTCCTACTCTACTAAGTTCATCTTGATGTGTTGATCATATTGTTGATACTGCTGGTGCTTCATTTTCTCATCTTTAAGACTACTAATGTCAGATAGTGTGCCTAGTGTATCATTAAATCCAAGGACAAAATCTTGATGATGTGGATCTGGGTTGTCCTGCAACCTTGTGCTTCTTTGAGTAATACTATGGACTCCTCTATGATTCATCCACACACATCATTAATCAAGTTGCAGTGTCATGTAAATGCATTATGTCACCAACAGGGCAGATTCCCTGACTTTATTGTTGGTTTCTGACATGAAATTGCCGTATCACTACTCCGTGAGAACAACACCAACAGGTTATACTGTGAAAAGAGTTATAAAGATCAAATTGTTGTTCTGTAATATAGCAAAAAGTCTGTCCAGCATTTACATGTGAAATCTGCCAATTTGGAGTTTTCCCTTTTCGTTAAAACAAGAGACAAGGAAAATCGAACAGTATTTTTGACGCCATTGATTTGGCTTATCTTTCTTTCTTCATTGTGGTCCAGACTCCAGAGAGATTAGATACAAGATTTTTACATTCAGCACACCCACCAACTCTTCTAACTGCATGTATTCCCTTTTAGAGAATTGAACTCAATTGGTTGCCTCTGCAGTGAATGATTTTTTTTTTTAAATTTTGTGTTGCAAAAATCCGTTGTGAAAGGTTCAATAGTGATGACAATTGCTTGCCTATGATTTTTTAGTGACAGAATACATATTTTATAACAATTTTTAGAAACACAAACTAAAAAGAAAAAAAAATCATGTTCGACTAGAGAGGCAGCCTGCTGATTTGTCTTCCTCCTGAAATTTCAAGCAACTTTTCTTCCTCCTCAATTCACAGAAGTGGAAAATGCAACGTTTCTTTTTCCTTTGACTTAAAACAAATTGCTGCAAGTCCACTTTATAAGGAAGTTCCAATGTTAATTTTATCTATTTATGTGATTGTATGGGGTATTCCCAAATCCCACTTAAAGTAAAAAGAATGCCGTGGGTACTGGATACTGAAAACATGACTGCAAAGTAAAAAACATGTGAGAACGACAGCCATCAATGAAGCATTGAAGCCCATAAACAGTTCGTGGATGCAGAGAAAAATCTGCCAAGCCATGTTAAGATTGTGTTCACAAAACGTCAAAATCCTAGAAATTAAGACTAGGAAAAATAAATCATGGCAGGAAAAGTCATGGAAAACGATGAAACTGTGAACGATTAAGATTCAAGGTTAAAAAATAAATAATGTGCATAATAGAAATTAGAAACCCACGGTCCACCATAGACAAAAGAAAAATGACAGACAAGGTTAACAAAAAAGAAACACAAAAACTAAAGTATGAAAAAAACGGCCCCACCATATTTCACTAAGCAACAAAAATGAACAGAGAAGAAAGTCAGGAAATGGCCCCACCTCTTCTTGAAGCCAGCAGGCAGCAGCGACCAGCGTGCTCGTGCTCAGCGCCTCTTGTCTCTTCCTTTTCGTCACGCTGCAGACCTTCTTCAGTGCTCGGTAGTCGGTGCTCCCTTTTTCTCTCACTGGTTTTCTTTATCACTCTCAGACCCTCTTCTTCTCTCTTTATCTCTCGTTTTCTCTCCCTCGTGCGTTTTTCCTTTTTTGAAAACCTAGGGCAAACAAAAGTGGGGCGGGCCATGGAGTTGGAGTTGGATCCGGGTAGGGGTAGGGCCAATTTGAACCCGGATCTGAATACTACATAAAATTAATAAAATTTTTAAATTTTTATAATTAATTTTTTTTTTCCTCCGCCTGGGGTAGGGCCATGGCCCAGGCGGCCCCCCCCCTCCCTCCGCCACTGCCTCCCTCCACCCCTGACAAGTGGACTGTAGGGTATAGAGTTGGTAAAGACAACGTGACGAGAGAGTCCATTAAACATGGAGAAAAAGAAGCTCGGGGTCAGCACAATGGAAAGAGTGATGTTGGGCTATTATCAAGCAGTAGAACTAGCCAACAGCACAGATCAAAGTGGCGACACAGAGGCCTTGTCAAAGGGGTGGTGGTTCTACATTAGCTAGTCAGAGGCGAACTGATCACCGAGTAGGGGAGACCATTACACAACTTCATGGACAGGATGGACTTCAAGGTCATGAGGATCTATAGAGCCCTATCAGACATGTGGGCATAGACATCCATAAGAATGTCAGCAATGGTTCTGAAGTTGTTATGAGCGTGGACACATAAGCCACATCAGAAGAGATTGTCCTTTGCTTCAAGAAGGTGGAGGGGGAGCTCAGTCTTCAGGAGTTAGGAATGCATCTACTGATGGTCTAAGCAATCCAATCAATTTAGGCCAACCCAATCGAGAACGAGGAGGTGCAATTCAAGGACGAGGGCGAATTTTTACTATGTCATTTAAGAAGTAGTGGCATCTCCCAATGTGATTTCAGGTAAATGTTTTCTTTTCAATAACGAGGCTTATGTGCACATTGATCCTTGATCAAACTATTCTTTTTATCATTTAATGTGGCTGCATCCTTAAAATAGAAAAACAATGCTTTCTATCTGCATTTAGCGGTATCAACACCGTTGGGGGTCATAGTAGAGGTCAAAATAGTATGTATTATGGATGAACCATTTCAAGGGTAGATTTCATGTAATGGTTGACCTAATACCCATGCAAATTCAAGAATTTGAAATCATTTTAGGCATGGATTGTTTAGCTAAGTATCATGTCATGGTAGATTGTAACATAAAAGAAGTCAGATTTTATATTTCAAACGATGTTAAAGTAGTATTCAAATGGGAACACAGAATTTTGTCGATGTCTCTAATTTCTTGTCATATAGCCTAGAGAATGATGATGAAGATTGTAATCACCTCAAATTTTTCCACAATACTATGTAATTTTATCCAAGAAACCCAAATTTAAACGCAAGATTTAAATCCAAGATCCAACTTTCATATCCAAATTGGATACAAAACTCGAATTTAGATCTGAATTGAGCATTTCAAACCTTAAGTTTGAATTGCCTTCGAAACGACAAAATTTGAGCATTGTGCGTGCACGGACCTTCCCTTTGCTTTAAGAACCCATTTCTCACGCCAAAACGTTTTCTAAACCCAAGTCGAATGCTCGAACGAGTCAACAACCGACTAAATCAAAATCGGATTTAGAGCGAGTTCAGAGTCGCTCAAAATGGAGTCGACCACCTTTTTATAACAAAAAAATTTATTTTATATAATTTTTAAATATAAATAAATAAATTTTTACATTGACAAACCCTTTATTTCAAAAAAAAAAAAGTGTTTGCACGTCCCGCGATGGTGCATCGCACGACGATGCGTCGCACGACCGCGCGTCGCGATCGCGTAGCGCATCACTGTGTGATCGCATCGCGTGAAGCCGCACGCCTTTTCCCAGCGCTGGGCGCTGTTGCGCCTGGCATGCAACAGTGCCCAGCCGGGGCTTGCAACAATGCAGGCCCCCTTTTCTTGCAAAAACCGCTCATTGGGGGGTGGTTTTGGTCTCTTTGGGTGGGCAATAGCCCTGCCCACACCCCAAAGGGGTATTTGCATACCTAAGGGCCAATCTCACTTAGTCAAAACCTATTTTCTTTAAAAAAAAGTAAAAATAATTCAAAATTATGTGAAATTCAGATCAAAACGTTGTGAAATTCAAAATATTCAAATTTTGAATTTTAGCTTCAAAATTCTCTATAAATACCCCCACAATCCCCCCTTGGAAAAACTTTAGTAAATTCTCACTTGAGGACTTAGAGTTTTTATCTATCTTCTTTCCTCTCTCTTCATCTTTCCTTCTCACCTCTTTTCTTCTCTAACACTTGAGAGCAAGTTGCATCAAGTCACAACCCTTTTGGAGGCATCATTTTGGAGCTTCAGTCAAATGGGTCTTCAAGTTAAAGTATTCATCTTCCCTAAATCATTCTCATTAGATGTATGTAATCAATATTTCACCTCTTTCTTTCTCTCCTCATGGTCAAAAGAGATAGTTTTCACTCTCTATTTTAGAGTCAAAAGACTATGCTCGAGAGCACTGGGAGCATGAAAAAATGAGATGGTATTTCATTTTATGGTTGAATCATGTTCTTTCTTTTATGGAATATAGCATTGTTTAGCTTATTCATCTCCTCTCTACCTTATTTTCCCATGGCCATATAAGATAGTCCTAAAAACTTTATTTTAAAGTCAATAGGCTATTCTTAAGTGCACCAGGAGCATATGAAAGTGAAGTGATATTTCATTTTATGTTTGAATCATGTTATTTCATTTCTTGAATATAGTTTTATTGTGATGCTTTTCTTTTCTCTCTTCGTTGTTTCCCCATGGCCATATGCGATAGCTCTCAATCTCCATTATAGAGTCAAGAGACTATGTTCAAGTGCACCGGGAGTATAAGACTAGATGTTATTTCATTTTACGATTACATAATGTTCTATCTTTTATTGAATATAGTTTTGTTTTGATGCTTTTTCTTCTCTCTCTTCTTCATCTCCCAATGGTCATATGAGATAACTTTCGGTCTCTATTTTAGAGTAAAAAAGCTATGCTCGAGTGCACCGAGAGCATGAGAAGATGATGTGATATTTCATTTTACGATTGAATCATGCTATCTCTCTTTCCTTAAATATTGCTTTGTTTCAAGATATTATGCATGTATAGTTACTTGGTTTTTCATTTCTATATGAACGCATGACAAGAATGAGAGTATGGTTTGTGACTTTTTATTTTTATGATAATTTTTGAGGTTGGGACTTGTCCAACCTAGAGAAAACCCTCACGAATATGTACATGTTAATATCTATTTGCATGTCATTTCACGTTAGTTTCCTTTTAATCATCATATTATGAACCCTAATGAGCATCTTATCGTGTGATTTGAGTTTCTTCCATACCCAAAGGTGGAAGAGACATATTCCCTTGCAACCAATAAAATAACTATGTTTTATGTTTATAATCATGTTTTTCAAATTATTTTCAAAAGAACCCTTTTAATGTAGCTTTGAAGACTTAGCTTAGGCTCTTGCATGAGTCCAAGCTCTCTTTCGGCCTACATCAAACTTGAAGTCAGTTGTTTTTAAATCATTTCTTCACTTCTAATCTCATGAAGACACGTATGTATATACATGTTATATACATATATGTGCACATTATGATTCTTTTTATTTTTTTCTCTCTATGTTTTCACATTCTATTTTACAAATTTTATACATATGAATGCACATATATATATATATATATATATATATATATATATATATATATATATGAATGTGCTACTTTCCCTCTCAAGAATCTTTTATGTTTCTTTTCAAGTCAAATGTCTTCATTATATGTGTGTGTGTGTGTATTTCTCTATTTTTTTCCTCTAAAATCTCTCCTTCTATTCAAATCAATGTTATTTTTACAAACTTTTATATATGCATACATGTGATAGTATATACACATGTATGTGCATCTTCTCTATCTCCCTCTTTTTCTCTCTTTCTTTTGAAAGTTTCATTTTCTTTCTCTACTTGAATTCAAACCTCATTTTCATAAACTTATATATATATATATATATATATATATATCTTTCTTTTAAATCTTTGATTTTGTGATTTTCAAGATCTCTCTCTTTCTCTCATTTTCTATATTTTCTTATGATCAAGTATCTCATCTTTTACATTCTTTTGAACATTTTTCTTCTCCAAGATCATTTTCATTTACCGACTTCACTAAGACCGCAACTCAAGTAATGACCCAATATTGGATTTATGCTTCATGGTCTACAACCTCAATCTAATTTCAAAAAGTTTTCTTTTTTTGTAAAAATGTTTATGTTAAATATAAGACAAAAAATCTTAGATGTATGTTGTGATAGGAATGCCTTTAGATGTATGTTGTGATATGAATATTTTACTTTCTTCCAATCATATAGGATCAATGCATTTATGCATTCACCTCTATTTAATATCACAAATGAGTACAATCACATCTCTAAACTAATTTAAGCAAGATGAGATAGAGCTCTAACTAGGTAGTAACCGAATTAGAGCACAAATCTCAAACCTACTTAAAGTCTTAAGAGAACACTAAAATGACTTCAAATAATTTACCAAACTTTCCAAATGATAATACAAAGATTTCCCAATTCTAGCTTTCCCTAAAATATTTCACATTCTCAAGTAATTCTTCAAGAATCTTTTCAAAAGCTTGAAACATCAAACTTTCAATATTTTTCTCAAACATTACACCGCGTGTAGAATGAAAAAGATGATCAAGCCAAAATTAAATGCATCAAAGATAAACATAGCCATTGGGTTGATTACCCCCGATAAAGGCGCCGGGAATGGTCGATCCTCGTACCGACGGGCGAATCCCTTTCTCTCTCATTTTCAAATCTCATTTTTCTGGAGCATTCCAAAAACCAATAATTTTGGGGATGCGAACAAAGATGCATGAGACCTTCTTCGCATGATTGATACCTCGATTCCTAAGTAGAAATGAAAGATATTTATATTATTTGTGAGTTCTCAATTGTATTTCTTAAATAATTACCTAAATTATCACCTGATTGCGAGGCTGAATTTGTTATTGAACTTATGCTGGGAACTCAATCTATCACTCCTTAAAGAATGGCTTCTGCTATGTTAAAAGAGTTGAAAGTTCAATTGCAAGAGTTGGTGAAAAGGAAATTTCTTTGGCCTATCATGTCGCCATGAAGTGCATCAATATTGTTTGTAAAGAAGAATGACAATATGAGATTATATATTGATTATAGACAACTAAATAAGGTGATTGTGCATAACAAGTACCATTTACCTCTCATTGATGATATGTTTACTCAACTTAAGGACGTTTGAGTTTTTCCAAAATTGATTTGAGATCTGGGTACTACCGATTGAAGATTAAAGAGTCAGACATGCCTAAGACTGCCTTTTGGACTTGTTATGGGCATTACTAATTTCTTGTAATGCCATTTGGTTTGACAAATGCCCTTGCAGCCTTTATGGACTTGATGAATATGGTATTCAAACCATATCTGGATCAATTTATAGTTGTTTTCATAGATGATATTCTCAACTATTCAAGAAGTAAGGAGGAACATAACAAACATCTTAGGATTACCTTATCATTTCACTGTTGAGACCAAATAAGTTGTGTACTAAATTTAGCAAGTGTGAATTTTGGTTGAATAAGGCTACCTTTTTGGGCATGTTATTTCAAGTAGAGACATCAGTGTAGATCCATTGAAGGTAGAGGTAATTCTTAGTTGGGAGAGAGCCACTTCTCCTACAGTTCTTGGGCTTATCTGATTATTATAGAAGGTTTATAACAAAATTTTCTATCATTGCCTCTCCTTTAAATTTGTTAACCAAAAAGAATGTTAGGTTTGAGTAGAATTTGACTTGTGAGAAAAGTTTTGAAGAACTGGAACAAAAACTTACATTTGCCCCAGTACTTGCTTTGCATGAAGAAAGAGTTGGGGTTGTCGTATACAATGATGCTTCTTAGAAGAGGTTATGTTGTGCTAAAATGCAGAATAATAAGGTGATTGCCTATGCATCCTCACAACTGAAAAGGCAGGAAGAAGTTATCGTATATATGGTTTAAAATTGGTAGTTTTAGTCTTCACTTTGAAGATTTGGAGACATCACTTGTATGGCAAAAAGTGTCAGATATACACTGATCATAAAAGTTTAAAGTACTTAGTTAAAAATAGTTGAACATGAGACAAATAAGTAGTTGGAATTAATATATCATTCAAAGAGAAAGATATCAAATATCTGGAGTTTCTTTTTGTATCATATATGGATGATCTGATCCGCAAGGACCATGGTTGGGAATTGCTTGATCGTGTTTCTCCGAGGAAGAAGCGAAGCATAATCAATTTGAATTCAGAATAGCTATTTGAAATCTTAGCGAAACACTTGATTTGTTATCTCGCGTTTGCTTTTCGTGAAAAAATACCAATTGAAGTGGAGGATTTCCTCAAACAACAAGGAGTTGAGACAACTCTTCCATCACATTATATTGAGCATGTTTCCCATCTCTTCTCAAAAAACAAGTGGGATGATTGTGCTCAATCTCATATGTGGCAATTCCACCATGATCTCTTCATTAGTTGGGGGAAGAATCAGCACAAATCAGTTTTTTTGAGGAACGTATTGAAAGAGAATTTGATTTGGTTAGACAATATGTGGTTGGTAAACAAGGATCGGTTTTTCAGCAAGGTACAAAATGTATTATCAAATATTCAATATGATTTCATACGATCTATTTTTGTTCAAGTAACAGATTCTAGTCAATTGAAAGGATCTTATGATCAATCCAAACTGAACTTCAATGTCATTAGCAATGAGAATTCATAATATCACACATTGATCAATCAAACAGACATTCAACAACAAAAAGAAAGATTGATTCTTTTGATCCTTCCTCTCTTCAAAGGAAACGATAAGAGATAGAATGAGATTGATTCCTGAAATACCATTTTTGATATTCCTCAATGTCCTGGCTGTTCACATAATGTGAAAAGAAGATGAATAATCATCTGTTTCTAAAAAAAAATCGAAAAATTTCTTGGGAATCCTTCGAGATCAAATCGTTCTTTTTTCTCTGATAGATGGTCAGAAATGCATCTGGTTTCGAATGCTACTAAGAGGTTCGCTAGAGATCAAAAATTGTTGAAGAAACAACAAGATGTGGTTAGAATTCATTAATGATTGTGATTGCACTATTGATTACCACTCTCGCAAGAGTAACCACGTGGTAGATGCTTTGGGTCGAAAGAATTTGTGTACTATTGCTTATATAAAGGCAACATGGCCTACCAAATCTGCTCACTTCTTAGCCATCAAGAGGAAAGCCACTATTGACAAGCTAGCACAATTGTTTCTGGAAGAAATTGTTAGATTTCATGGTAACCCAGTGTCGATAGCGTTTGATCAAGGTCCTCGCTTCACTTCTGAATTTTGGCCTTGTTTGCATGTAGCCATGGGAACTAAATTGAGGTTCAATACAACCTTCCATCCACAAACAAAATGGCAATAAAAAATAACGATTCAAACACTAGAGCATATGTTATGTCTGTGTATTAGAGTCTCAAGGCTCATGGGATGTATACCTATCTCCAGTAGAATTTGCATATAACCGTAGTTTCCATGTGAGGCACTTTATGGTAGAAAATGCCAGACACCAGTATGTTGGGATGAAGTAGGTGAAATGAAACTCCTAGCGCCAGAACTCGTACAGATTACTACAGATAAATCATGCAAAATATGAAGGTAGCTTAGAAGCAAGGAAAAAACTATGCAGACAAACGGCGCAGAGACCTTCAATTGGAAGTGGGAGACAAAGTTCTTCTCAAGGTGTCACCTTGGAAAGGAGTAGTTAGATTTGGGTAGGGTGCTAAACTCAGTCCAAGAGATATTGGACCACATGACATTTTAAAATTAGAGTTGTTGGCTATCGATTACAGTTGCTTGTCGAACTCAATAAAACTCATGATGTGTTTTTGTTAACACCTCAAATTTTTCCAAAAAAGAAATCAATATTTTATTATTCGGATTTAAATCCTGGACCCAAAACAAGTTAGCGCTTGGTCTATCCAAAGTGAATCTTCAAACCCATGTCTTTCTACCCAAACACGAATTCAAAACTCAACCTTAGACGTAAGAGTTAAATCCAGAACCCAAACCCACACTTCTTTTGGGTTGGATCAGTGTAAATGGGTCGGGAATAAACCTTAACTCGACCCATTTACATTTTTGTATCACCCGGTTTCTTGGTGAACCAGAATGAAACCACCGAGTCAACGACATGGGACGACCGACTGAACCAGGTCGACCGTTCAACTCCCACGCGCAAGGAAGATGGCATGCAACATGCTTCCACCGTCTCTACTACTTCCAGCGTCTGCACGAGGTACCGACAGGAGACGGCAGGCGACCTCACAGGGAGTTGTTGGGCATGCATTCTCGCCTGGCCACCACTGCAAGGGGCAGAGTCCCAACGACACACCAGCAGCAACAGGAGTTGGCGTACGACAGCCCCTGTCCCTCGACGCTCGTCTTCCAATGGGCTGCACGAGCTTCAGGCATGCAGCAGCAGGTGGCTTTGGAGATTTCCAACAAAAGGTGTGGGAGACCAGTGAGTAGCCGCAGACCACCACCGGAAGGTAGTGTGGATCTCTGACACATGGCGTGGGCAGCAACCATCATTTGGTCGGACAGGCAGCACGTGAGCCAGACCTTTCTTCTTCTATAAAACCCATTGTCGATTGTAAATTGAGGCGCTTTTCGATCTACCTTGAAAAACTAAGGATCACCATAGCAATCCATGATCGATTTTAGCACCAATCGACTCTGTCCTTCATTTGGAAACAACTCTCTATTTCCTGGCGAGAAGACTCTCTAGTAGATCTGTTTAAACGCCCACCGCTTGTTACTTCAGTAGTCTTTCACCCTCCCAAAGCTCAGACCAGATCATTTGCCTCCTGCAGTTTCAAAGGAGCCCATGCTCAACTGGTACCATGACTTCCGCCAGTCGAAATCAACAAAACTCCTGCCGCCAGTCTAACCCCTACAGTAACCCTCCCCTGTTCGCATGAAGGAGGGAACAACAGCTGTTCAACAAGGTGGCGTTGTCACCTCCAATTACCAATTACTGTAAAATTGCACAGTCTGAATCATCGAAGTGTTACGATTCCAACACGCTGGAGCTCGACTGGAGAAGTGGTCGGAGTCAGTCGGAATCGCAAGTTTTTCAGTCCCCTATTTTTGTAACTATTGTCCCTGCCACTGCAAAATACAACTATGTTCAAAAATGCCATATCTTCGGATCCTGATATTGGATAATTACTAGAGTAGGCTTTTCATCTTTCTGACTCCCGCACTGTTCCAACAAGCCATAACACATACACATCCGAGCTGAGAGCAGAAATCTGTAGATCTGCAAAGCAGGCTCTCTCTCTCGATAGACCCAGCCTGTGAAGCTGCGACAGCCGCAGGAACAGTCTCTGTTTTGCGGCCTTTGCCAGCTGCTTCAGTCACCGGTTCACTCTCTCGCTAGTTCCATTACATTCCTAACTTCTCCACCTTTCCAACGAGCCCAGGCACGTCTGATTCTGACATCTGAATCAACCGCATCAGTTCATGGAAGCAGCACCCGATCTGTGGCTGTCTCAGGCGAGAACCAAAGCCTCGTGGGTCTTGGTGGCTGAATCATTCCAGCATCTTTCAGTTGACCAATCCTCTGTATTGGTCTGTGTCTGGTAATCAAATCTGCCACTTTTCCAACTGATTTGTGCCCTGTTGAAGAGCATTAACTGTTGTATTCTTGGTTGCACAATTGAGAGGAAGAGGAGCTGAACTTACGGTGTACCCTGCTGCTTCTCAAGGCGCTGCTTTTCTAGCAATATCCCTAGTCACCGATGACCGCCCTAAGATCGTCCGAAGTAAGAGTTCCGCTTCTAAATCATTCTCATTAGAGGTACGTGACTAATTTCTCATTTCATTTCTTTTCCTTATTTCATTTATTCTTCATCTCCCCATCGCTATATGAGATAGCTCTCAAATCTCTCTTTTAGAGTAAAAAATCTATTCTTGAGTGCACCGGGAGCATGAGATGATATTTCATTTTATGATTGAAGTATGTTCTCTCTTTTGCTTGAATGTCGCTTTGTTTTAAGATATTGTTCATGCATAGTTGCTTAATTTTTCTTATTTATATATGAATGCGCAGCAAGAATGACAGTGCGGCTTGAGATTTTATCTTTATTCTTATGTTAATTTTTGAGGTTGAGATTTGTTCAACTTGAAAAAACCCTCACGAAGATGTACATGCTAATATGGATCTTTATGTCATTATTGCGTTTAGTTTCCTTTTTAACACCTAAT
Source organism: Nymphaea colorata (assembly GCF_008831285.2). Lineage (NCBI taxonomy): Eukaryota > Viridiplantae > Streptophyta > Magnoliopsida > Nymphaeales > Nymphaeaceae > Nymphaea > Nymphaea colorata. Next base: position 6,825,144 of record NC_045140.1, read on the forward strand.
TAGGAACCTTAATGAACACTTTATCATGTGGTTTGATTTCCTTTCATACCCAACGGTGGAAGATATTCCCTTGCAACAAACAAGATAATAATATTTTATGTTAATATAAAATCATGCTTTCCAAAATATTTTCGAAAGAACCTTCTTTATGGAGACTTAACTTAGGCTCTTACATGAGCCCAAGCTCCCCTCCGGCCTACATAAAAGTTGAAGTCGGGTATTTTAAGTTATTTCTTGATTTTCAATCTAATAAAGACACATATGTATATACATGTTATATATGTATATGTGCACATGATGATTTTCTTCATCATTCTCTTACATTTCCACATTTTATTTTGTAAATTTTCATATACAAAAGAATTCATATATATATATGTGTTCTATTTTCTCTCTCTAAAATCTTTATGTCTCTTCAAATCAATATCATTTTCCTTTTAAAATTTCATATATGTGTATATGTGATAGTATGTAGTATGTACCTGTATATGTGCATCATTCTCTATCTTTCTTTCTTTCTTTCTTCCTTTTAAGAGTTTTCTTTTCCTCTCTATTTAAATTAAGATTCCATTTTCAAAAGCTTATACATATGTACATACATATAAAGATACGTATCTCTCCCTCTTTTAAAATCGTTCATTTAGTGATCTTCAAAATATCTTTCCCTTTCTCTTTCTCCATATTTATCTTGTGATTAAGTCTTTGTCTTTTCCATTCTTTTGAACATATTTTTCTTCCAAGATCATTTTCATTTACCAACTTCACCAAGACCAAAACTCAAGTAATGACCCAATATTGGATTCATGCTTGATAGTCTATAATCCCAATCCATTTTCAAAAACTTCTCCATCTTTATAAAAATATTTATGATAATTATGAAAACAAAAATCTTAGATGTATGTTATGGTAAGAATGCTTTTAGATGAATGTTATGGTAAGAATGCATTTAGATGAATGTTATGGTAGGAATGTTTTATTCTCTTCTAATTATATAGGATCAATGCATTCATGCATTCACACTCAATTAATATCGCTTATAATCACAAGTACCATTCCAAAGAACTTAAGCAAGATAAGATGAAACTCTAACTAAGTAATAACCGAATTAAAACAAAATCTCAAACATACATAGTCTTAAGAGAACACTAAAATGACTTCAAAATGATTTTCCAAGCTTTGTAGATGATATTTATAAAGATTTCTCAATTCAAACTTTCCTCAAAATGTTTTACATCCTCAAACAATTTTTCAAGAACTTTTTCAAAAGTTTAAAACATCAAACTTTCAATATTTTCTCAAACATTACACCACATATAGAATGAAAAAAATGTTTAAGCCAAAATGAAATATATCAAGCATAATCATAGCCCTTGGATTGATTACCCCCTGTAAAGGTGCCGAGAACGGTCGATTCTCGTACTAACGAGCGAGTCTCTTTCTCTCATTTCCAAAACAAAACTCATTTTTCTGGAGCACTCTAAAACCAAAAAAAAATTTGAGGATGTTAACGGTTTTATGTATCGATGTTGAGAAAATCTATTTATGATCCTACACATATGCTTAAAGAATAACCAATAAAGTTAAATGAGGATCTGACATATGTAGTGAAATCGATAGACATTATGAAATAGAAAGATTTTATAATTCAAGAAAAAACTGTATCACTTGTAAAAATACAATGGTCCAACATGTCAGAACAAGATGCCACTTGGGAATGAGAAGATAAGATGAGATGCAGATACCTGTATGTGCTTTGTAAGCTAAATTTTGTAGATGAAATTTCTTGTAGAGGGGAAGAATTGTTACGCCCGTAAGTTTTAAAAAGAAGCTGTTTAGAACTCAAAGAATTCTTTCTTTATGGGTCAATTTTGTAAAACTCAAAGAGGGGAGGGTTTTATCACATGAGCTATGTTCTCCTCTTTCTTTTAGGAAAACGAGAGAAGGGAAGAGAAAAAGCTGAAGAACGAGAGAATAGATGAGGAAAAAAGGGGGCAGACGAGATATTGAGAAATAGAGGAAGAGAAGAATGATAGAGAAGGTAAGGTAATTTAAATTTCAAATTTTGGTTCAAGTAGATGTACATATTCGAGGTTTAAATGTCTGCTTGTTAATTTCTGATAGAGGAATCTGATTCTTGTCAGTTTTAGCATGTGATTTATGATGGGATTGATATGTCATGTCTTTAGAGGATTGAAGGGGATATACGGTTGAGCTTTTGAGGGCTGTTTCTCTAAATCCAAGAATGGATGTTGAGAATGAATTATTGAGTGTAGAATGCTGAGAAAAGAAAGAAATTCAAATTTTGTGTTATTCTTCAATAAGGCTGCAGCTGTATGGGTTCTTGTTGGGTCCTAATCAAGGTTAATTGAGGATAAGAAGGGGGTTTTCAAAATCGTGTATGAGTTGTCCTTGTTTGGGCAGCATGTTTGATGAGTTATAGTTGGTGAGGCTGCTGGTCGTGTAAGAGACATAGGTTATGGTCCTTCATGAATAATGCTAATTGCCTTTATTATCTATTTGTTTAGGTGGGTTGGATCACGAAAATGTACCCAAGGGTGTGCCCGAAGAACATACTAAATAGTGTTTTGTTGTTCGGTGAGCAGATTTTAGTATAACTTCTTTAAAGCATGTGTGCTGGTTTGCTTAAACTGCTATAGAATTGATGGTTATGTTTTAGTATGAAATAGATTGTTAGCACAACAGTATTTTAAATATCTAGTTATGAGATAGTTACTTATTTGCTTGTTATAAAATGGAAATGACAAGTTTATGAGAGTGTTAATAAAACTTTTCAGCAAGTCTCTATCGTGACTAGCCGCAAAGGGCTGCCTAATGGTGGTGACCAAGAATAGCCTACAAAGGGTGAGGAGCAAGTCTTCTATAAAAAAAAAAGAACAAAAAAGGTAGTCACTAGTTGCAAGATTCCATGAAAGACCAAGTCCTTCAAGTGTGGGACCTCAAGTGGAGAGCAAGTCTTTTTTGAGGTGATAGAGTGAACTTAAGCAAGAAAGTTACATGAGAAAGTTCATTATGCTTGAAAGTTGCATATGTCAAGATATCTCTTAATTATTGTAGTTTGTATTTGTTTTCAACGATTATCAGTTTATAATGTAGTGCTCGTTGAGTCATTAGGTCTCATCCTTTGAACTTTTTCTTTTTCAGCTGAGCAAGATAGTAGTTATGAGCAGGCAGCTAAGCATCATTAGATTTCAGCCTCTGGGTTCCCACTGTGATAGTAGAAATTAGATTCATGTTATTGCTTGTGTTGCTTAAATCATGTAGAAGGTAGCTGTTACATTGATTTCCATCTCATTTTATTGGTTTTATAATTCAAAATTTTATCATAATGACCATTAGATTTTAAATTGTGCCAAAAAGTTATTGTTTTCTAATCATGTCCTAGAGCAGGGATGACATAAACAGGAAAGCTAAACACACCTTTTCCGGTGCCGGTCAACAAAACAGTGGCGGACTTTGCCGTTGCTGGCTACCACATGATGACGTCGAACCAGAGGCGCACAGATGCTAGCATTCCGCAGTCCTGCTCTAGCCTTTAGTCATGTGAACAAAAGAAGAGGAGGAACTAAGGAAGGCCAGACACAAAGAGAGAAAACCCTTGGGCATCACAGTCATTTGCAGTTTCCGCAAGGAGTAAAATCAGCTGATGCGGTATTGAATCGCTCCATTCAACTTAATCATTAAAAACTGGTTGGCTTTTAATTAAAGATCGTTTAGAAAACACAAGTAACTTCTTGGTTTTTGATACTACTAAAAATACCAATAAGTTTTATCCTTATGACAAAAATGGAATGTTGAATCAGCAAATATTAACATGTTTAGAATTTGATTCTAAAAATAACATGAAAAGGTGGGTGGACAATCTTTGCTTTGAGGGGCATATATCCCTCTAATGCACATTTCCTATATTTTGTTTTGAAAAAGGCTTAGAAGCATGGGCAGAGGCAGTGGGGTTTCCATGGAGTGTATGACCCACAGAGCCCACCCTTTAAAATGTTAATTTACTATTGAAACTTGGGTGAACTTAGGTCCAGTTATATGAGGTAGCCCAATGAGATCTGGGTCATTGCCCCTCAACAGAAAATTTGCTAACCATACATTTAGTATCTCATGAATTTTTTTGTTTTCACTCAGTCTCTATTTAAAACCACAAGTCCTCCATGACGTTGATTAAAGGTAGATTTTTTGTTACACGTAAATGACCGAAGTAAATTTACCCTTCTATTTTTTTTCTTGAATAAAATATAATATAAATTTGATGAACATTAGGTTGAAAATCTTAACAGATTTGTGATGATTTAAACTTCTAATGCAGGTCAAACTTTTTTTCAGTTTTGTGACAGCACTTATCAAGCTGAGGAAGGAGCAGATTTCATAGATTCACAGCTGCCATACTAAATTATGATGATGTACCATTGCTAATGTTCTAATGTTATATTTGAGTCTAACTGTTGAATATTGTGTATGAATATGTTGATGTAATGTTATATGCACTTGGTTTATATAACTCTTGATGTTAAGGTATAGATGTATATGTAGGAAGTTCAATAAGCAAAACAGTTTGAAGGTATGTGGGAAAAGCGTACATGAACTTTATGCGATGGCTATGCCATGTGCTTGAAACGGGCAGGCTAAATATCAAATGGGAAAGTATGTGATTGTTGCTGTTTTATATGTAATGTATAGTTATATTTTGTGCTTCCGCCTTTTGTCAGTAGTTCCATCAATTTTGGACGTAAGAATAGATTAGAAGAAGCTGTAATGCAGTTACACGCCGTCGTGGGCTTATTTTATTCTCTTCTTCTTCTTTTTTTAAACAACGATAGACAAGAAATGATGGGTGGATGTGACCACTTTTGTTCTCTATCATGAACATGAAATGAGACGTGAATGCTAGCCGAGATCAGCCCACCAATTTTTCTTTACTTTTATAAAGGTGCCCACAACTATTTGTCAAAGGTTACAGGAAAACAGTCCTATACCGGTGACTTTTGTCACTGCTATTTCGATTCCATAGCAGCATTTCCATTGTTGCAATCATCACTGTTGTTTTTGGCCTCATTATAGCATTTTGTGGTGAAACTGGGCTGGCCAGTAAAGCCAATCTATACTAATGCTTTTGATGTCCATGCATTTCACCATGCTATAGCATTTAATAGAAAAAAAACAACGTACAACTCTGCATCCAACAACCAAATGGATAGGATCCAACAGTTGCCACATACACAGCCAATATTGGTTGTGTTTCTATCAGTAATTAGACTGCAAGGTCTTTAATGAGAAAACATAAGAAAAAAATAATTGTCTTTCTAGTTACAATGTTTCAAGAGGCAACCACAAAATCAAGCAAATAACTTACAGCTAACAAGAGGAGTACTCTCTGGACACGAAGCTCTTGGGACCCTGCGCAATCTCTAGGAGAGAGAGACTCTGAGGTTCGTTCTCCCCTGGTATCCAACCGGTGCTCCTCTGGTGGCCGGCATATTGGGAAGGTTCGGTAATGGCAGCAGATGCGCAGATGATCTGCAGTGTTATGGAAGAAAGAGGAGATGGTGTCGTGCAACCAGCTGCGCTTAACAAAAAGGCGTCTGCACCTAAGGGGCCCTCTTGGGCATCCATTGTTGAAGGGGAAAAGTTCCATGATGAAGACTATCTTAATGAAGTTGAAATCCGAAAGGTGGATGGCAATAAGGCGTTGTTCGTCCCCAAATCAGCGCACAAGCAGCTCAAAGCCCCTTTCCGATTTACAGCTATTGCAACGCTTTCAGGTGGTCGCTCTAGCAACAGGTTAGACTATGGTTTTCTTTTTTCTTCCCTTCATGCTCTTTGGGTTGGGCTCTGTTCGATCAAGTTTTCATCTGTAGGTAAAGGATTGTTCCTGGTTAGGGCCTCAATTGAAGCTGATTTGCAAATGATTCTTGCTCCTGGTCGCTGGAAAGTTGGGGGGCGGGTTCTGGTTGCCCATCGATGGAGACCTGGTATGCCATTAGAACTGGAATCATCCAGTAGAGTCCGCATTTGGGTGCGCCTCCATGATCTGCTGCCTGAGCAATGGAGGAATGGTATATTTCATAGGCTAGCCAGAATGATGGGACAGATGTTCGCCGAAGCTGAAGCTTTCACAAAGGAGGTTGCTAGTTTGGGTTTTGTGCGTGTGCTCCTTGAGGTTCCACTGGGTTTTCATCCAGTGAATGAAGTCATGGTCTCGTTTGAAGAAGGGGTCGCCCTGGTGCAAAGTATTGAGTATGAGTCGAAGGTGAGATATTGCCTTAAATGTGGTGTGACATCCCACTTCACCTTTGCTTGTGATGATTTGAAGCAGTCCCCCACTACATATACTGTTGATGTAGAAGATGGGAAGGCTTGGATGGCTGTTAAAAGCCCCAAACGCCGTTCTTTTTTCCTGAACAAAACGGCTGGTCCAGCTAATCAGGCAAACAGATTTTCAGCACTTCATAGTGTGCCTAAGAGGGAGGAGGGTGTTAATGCTTAGGAGGGAGGGACTAGCTCTGCTCCTATCCCTGAGAGTGTGAGGAGGAAATCAATGCAGGCCAATGAGGCTTGTCCTGAAGTGGTGGGACATGACAGGGTTTGTAGTAAAGAGGTGAATCCTGCCATAACAAAAGGGGCGACTAGTGCAAGTATCCTTCAAGGCGAGCAAAGTGCCGACTCTATGGCTATAGATGAGACATCTGATCTCCCAATCGATGTTTTGGTGTCTCATCGGAAAACTTCAATGGAGAAGAAACACCAGTTGAAAAGCAAATCTACCAGCTCGTTTAAAAAGAGACCCAACAGCCATACACAGTCAGAGAAGCTCCTCGCTGATCTATATGTCTCTTGCTCTGGTGAAGGCCTGATCCTTCCTCAGTCCTCAGATCACTCTAGCTTTGGTGCAGTTGAAGCCAGAGCCTCCCCAACTTCTGAAGATCTGGGTGATAAGGATATGAGTTTACCTTTATACAAAGAAGAGAAGAAAATCCAATTGGATGCTAAGGATAACAACCCTACCAATGAAGAGCTGGTGGGGTGTAGTAGGGAGTGTAGCGCTCTTGCTGGGATGCAATGAGGTTCCTTGCTTGGAACGCTCACGGGCTGGCCAGTGCCACTGCCCAGCTTGACCTCCAGTTAATTTTTTAGCTTGCTCACCCAGATATTGCAGTCCTCATTGACACAAAATTGAATGAGACTGCTTGTGACAAAACTCAGTTTGAAATTTAGCAGATATCTCTCTGTTTCTAAAATTCATCTTAATGGCCAATGCCTGGATTTGGCTTTTGTGGGATGCTGACAAGATGCAGGTCCAGACTTCTAAAGTGCAAGCTCATTGGATTTCTATCGAGGTGAAGCACATAAGTTCTGACAGAACTTTCTCTGTTTTAGGGGTGTACCTCAATCCGGATTTCCGCATCTGTAGGTTCCAATATGATGAGCTTAATGAGGAGCTTTCTAGCCTATGTAAGCTCAGTGTATGCTTAGGCGATTTGATTGATCACTGCTTTGTCTCCCATGACTGGTGGGACGGCCGAGAGTGGAATTTCAGTCTTCGGATTCTTCCTCGCACTTCTTTTGACCATAGTGTTATAGTTATGGCGGTTGAGAGAAACCATATCTTCACCTGTGGCAAATTGGTTTTCCGTTACTTCAATTACTGGGAACAATTTCCTCAATGCACCAAACTCATTGCAGACTGTTGGTCCCATCATGTTGCTGGCTGCCCCATGGTTAGGCTTGTTTCTAAACTTCAACTTGTTAGAGACAAGCTTCGGGAGTGGTCTAAGCAAGGCCCCAATGATCTGGTCAGAATTATTGAGAGACTCAGACTGCAGGTAGGAGTGGCCCAGAACCTTATGGATAGGGGCGATTTGTCGGCATCCTCTCATGAGATTAAGCTCCGCCTCACTCTCCTTAAGCTTATCAAGATGGATGAAGAGCGACTGAGGCAAAAGGCTCATGTGAGGTGGATGAAGGAGGGCGATTCTAATTCAACAGGCAGACAACGGAGAAACCATATCCGCATTATCATGGATGGAGAGAGAGTTCTTTCTGACATGGATGAAATTTTTGCGTCTTGCACCACTTACTTCAAAGACCTGTTGACTAACAATGCAGGTTTAGGGCTCATTCTTTTAAATGTTTGTACAGGTCTGAGGGTGATTGAAGAAGATGATGAGCTTTTAGTGAGTCATATTCGCGATGAGGAAATACAATGGGCATTATTAAGGGCGAATAAGGATTCAGCTGCTGGACCAGATGGTTTTAACAATCACTTTTATCAATCATACTGGTCCATCATTGGGCCCGATATGAGCCTCGCAGTTAAGGAGTTTTTCCAGTCCGGGCGCATGGTAAAAGGAATCAACAAAACACACATTGTTCTTCTTCTCAAAAAAGAGGGTGCATGGACTATGGACAAGTTTCGGCCTATATCTCTTTGCAATAGCATTCTTAAATTCCTCACTCGTATTATGGTTTTACGCATGAGACCCATTTGGTGTCGCATCCTTCATCGGAATCAGGCGGCCTATATCTCTTTGCAATAGCATTCTCAGTCAAGAGGTGGTTCATTCTCTTGTTCACAGTAAGTCTAAAGCTGTGTGCGTTAAAATCGACCTTAGCAAGGCATATGATAGAGTGAATTGGCGCTTCATGGAGAATAGCCTTATACTGCTAGGCTTTTGCTCCAACTGGACTAGACGTATTATGACTATTGTTTCTACTGTGACCTCTGCACTGCTCATTAATGGTAAGGAAGGATCCTGGTTCTTCACCACAAGGGGGTTGCAGCAAGGAGACTCCCTGTCCCCCTACCTGTTCATCGTTATGATGGAAATTCTTAATCGCAGTATGTTGGCTTATCTGCAATTGGGTAAGATCCGTGGCCCTAAGGTTAGCGCTCTAAGCTCAATTCATTCCTCCTTCTATGCTAATGATGTCTTTGTTTTCATTGAAGGCATGAAAAAGTTCTTTCTAGGTCTTAGAGATTGTTTCTTCTAGTTTGAGGCTTGTTCAGGACTCAAAGTTAATCCCAACAAGACCTCTGTGTATTTCTTTAATCTTTTTGACTTAGAGTGTAGCAGACTATGTGCTATCACGGGCTGGAAAAGAGGTATTTTGCCCGTTATGCATCTGAGTCTGCCTCTTCAAGACCAGGCCATCGCAGGGAGCTAATGTGAGTACATGGTGATGAAAATTAATCAGAAATTGGCAAGCTGGAAGCAGAATCTGCTTTCTTATGCTGGAAGACTCTACTTGGTTAAACATGTTCTGACATCTATCCCTAGCTATTGAATGATGGCCTTGTGGATTCCTTTGTCCACGTGCAACCAAATTGAAAAGTTGTGTTCGGGTTTCATTTGGGGGGATGATCTGGAGGCCAAAGGGGCACACCTTATCAGTTGGAATGCTCTTTGCAAACCAAAGGTGGAGGGTGGAGTAGGGCTTCGGCGCATGGTGGATATCAATAAGGCTAATTTATGCTTTCTCAGGGTCAAAGCTATCACGCAGGACTCACTCTGGATTGATCTCGTCAGGGCCAAGTATCTAACCAAAAAGAGTATGTGGTAGTACAAACTAAGTAGGAGCGAATCTAGCTTATGGAAGCGGGTGATTAAATGTTGGCAGTTAATTGAATCTCAAGTTCATTGGAGAGTCAACAATGGTTCAAGAGTTAAATTTTGGCGCGACCGGTGGAATAGTGTCATCTCCAATATGATCTCACCTACTAGTTGGCTGCTAATTTAGGATACCATGAACTGCACTATTAAGGAGTTGTTTGCCGATCAAGAAACCTATGTCCATATGTTCCTTGACTGTATGAGCATTCCCATGCACCTCTCGATGCTTGAGGATCGTCGACAAGATATACTCGAATGGGTGGACTGTGGTTCCTGACTGCTTTCAAGACATCATATCTGGGACATGCTATGAGATAGTAGTCCCGCTCAGCAGTGGAGGAATGCCATGTGGAATGTTGGAGCACCTCCCTGTGCTGCATGGACGACCTACCTGGTAGTTGAAGGTCGCCTTCATGTTGATGCTAGAGCTCAGAAGCATGGACTCTACCTTGCTTCCAGATGTTATATTTGCAAAAGGGCTCAAAAAGTTATCAACCATGTCTTCCTCCATTGCAAAGAAGCTAAAAGCCTGTGGGAGTTAGTTATCAAGAAGTTCAGGCAGAGTAATTTCCATCCACTAACGGTTAAAGATGCGCTCGTATGGTAGACCTTTCGCAAATTTAAAAATAAAGTCATCTTCAAGTGCTGGAAAAATTTGCTACACATAATCTTTTGGCACATTTGGAAATGGCGCAACAATTGCAAGCATGGGGAAAAAGTTGCTATGAACTATAGTGGTAAGGCACTATGGAGCTACTGCAGTGACTTTATGATCTCTTGAGATTGGAAGCAGGGTGATAGACAAGCTATCCAAACGTGGTTACAGGTTGGGCTCCCTTGGGGAGGTTGGTGGTGGGAACATGGAACTTTCCATAATATTCACATTGCAGTTTGCCAAAACAAGGATAGTGGGATGTGGCTGCTCTAGTTAGGGAGAGTAGTGGGCGTTATATCTTTGGTATCGCCTGCTGGAGTGATGCAGCCAAAGCCACTGATGAAGCTTGGGTTCTTCAGCAAAGTCTTATAGCAGTCCAAGAAATTGATAGGAATGCAAGCAACATCAAAGCCATTTACAATAATGGGTTTTTCATCAGCCGCTGCTGCAAGTGCTTCAGAGATGATTCATTACAGCAGATTTTGCCAATTGCAAGTCGACTGTGTAACAATCTGGTTTTCATTAGAGATGACCCTGCTCCCGAGGTGTTCATCTTCTTAAAAGAGGTGACAGTATGCCACTATTTTCAAGGTATGGCATCAGCCGTCCCTAGACTGGAGGCCATACAAGGATATTTTGTAAATTGTTAGGATCTCACAGATCCCATTTTTGTTGTAAATACTCTCCCATTTTTTGTCAATAAATTTCGGGACAACCCCCCCAGCATCAGTTCTCCGGAAGAGGCAACCACAAAATATATTTTGCCAATTAACATGAAACTAATGATGCACTTGGTATAGTGAGACTCACCTTTTCAGCTTGATTGTGCTTCTCTGCATCCCTGTGAATCTGTGATGCTTCTTTGGGCAGCCATTCTTTCTCCATAATTTGGCATCGCAAAAGCAACAAAAGATGCATCTAAGTTTAGACAAAGAGCCCTGTCTAGTCACTAAGAATTGAAAAACTTGCTCAAAGACACTCACTTTAGTTGCCTTTCCTTTGCTTCACCAATTTTGTGAACCTTCTCCCCACCACCATCTCTCCATTGTGCCTTAATCTGTCTGAATTTTACATTTGTCTATGCGACTGAAACTGCCAGAGAAAAGGCTAAGCGGCTCGGTCATTTCCTTTTCACAAAGATCAATTCAACATTCTGCTAATTGATAAATATCGTATTAGTTTCAGTATAGTAAGATTGACATGTTTTATGTTAGTGAAGTGACTTTTGGCGAGTAGTCTTCGTTTATGTGAAAATCACTGAACCCTAGATTGGATGCAATATGCCTCCATGGATAAAAAAAGATATGGTTTTTTTTATAACATGTTAGTAATGCATGCAAAAGAAAATACATTCAGCTACCATAACCAGCTGATTTCAATATATATATATATATATATATATATATATATATATATATATATATATATATATATATATATATGCTGACATTTAATTTTAATGAGAGGCTGGCCATGGCATGCAGTGGTACAAGTCACGTGTGCGCCTGGCCGCATTCTGTTTTTCCAACCCATTCCAGCCCTCTCACGAGAATGTGGACAATCAACAAATTGGCAGTCTATGGATATGGTATCTAAGATCACCACGGATCTCAGATCTGCAGTGAAACAAAGGCGACCTTAGTGGCAGATGAAGGGGAGAGGGGGCTGGCTTTGAATCTTGGACGAACCTTTTTCTTTCGGGTGAGAAGGAGGTTGACAACCCACTGTCCCAAAAAGAGGTCAAGAACTCCCTCCCCTCGAAGTGCATCGGACAATAGGTGGGATTCCGTACACCCGTCAACTTAAAGTATCGAGCAATTATATCGTTTACAGTTTAAGAGAGTAGCACTTATGAAAATCAAATCGATGACGTGACTTTTACATGACAGTCTATGCGGTGCAAAGGCCCTTGACCTCAAAACAATTTTTTTTTTTTTAATTTCTCATGATCTCATAAGTTTGGATTATAAACCTGGAGTGTATCTTCTTCATATTTAGGAAAATAATATGCTTCTTAATAGCAAACCAAGTTTTACTCAACCAGCTTTCGGCTGTTTGAACAGATATTGCTATTAGATTCCCAAGGCTTGACCGCGTCCTATAAAAACCAGAATTGAATCAAATGGGTTGGTTTGGTGAATCAAACATCATTCAGTTGAATCAGTACAGAATCTGGAAAATTAATCGTTATATTAATTTTAGAAAAACATGGAGAAAATATAATAAAAACTAAACTCAAAATTGAAAAACACCACAAATTCTATAAAAAAAATAAATAAATAGTTCACGGTACGTGACACCCTTGCCATAAAAAACGGCTTGTGAACATGAATCGGCGAGGCTACCGAGCCGATTCACCAATTAGGTGAATCAGCCAAACGTATTAAAAGGTAATTTCAGGAAAAAAGTAGATGAAAAAATGTGTGAAAATAATAAAAAAGAAAAGTGTTAAAGTATATTAAAAATTAGCTAGAATTTGACACGTGGTACCCCCGAATCGGGCGCCCTAATCAAATCTTTTTGCCACCGATTTGATTTTAGTTTAACAAACCAATTCTTAAATCGAACTAATCTGCAACCAATTCAATTAGAATCAACTAACTTAAGCAGATTTTTCGTGAAGAGATGCAATTTCATTGCTACAAGTATGGCCAGAACAGGTCCAATGACCGACTCGGGTTCGCTGAATTGGTAAAAAAACATTTATAAAAAAAGTAAAAAATAGTTTTCAAATAAGAAAATTACGACAAAAAATATTTTAAAAAAAAAAGAGAGTATGGTCAGAAGAGGTTCAGTGATCGAATCGGTTTCGCTGAATTGGTAAAAAGTAATAAAAAAAACATTTATAAAAAACAAATAAAAACATTTTAAAATAGTTTTCCAATAGGAAAATTACGTCAAACAAAATTTTAAAAAATCAACACACAGCACGCTCGAATTAAGTATAGAATCAAATTGGTTTGCACAAACCGATTTTAATAACATGTTCTACAATTTCAGAGCATCTGATCATATAAAAAAAAATATTTTTTGTAGTGAAGTTGCAGGTAGGTGGCCCATACTGACCAACTTTAAGTGTGGAGGATCATGAGGAGATTCAACCACTAAGTTCTTAATCCAAGTAGTAAACTACTCTGGTTGACTTGACCCATGTCCGGGCCAAGTCAACTTTTGATCCACCAAACTGGGTCCAGTCGGTCACCTGACCAACTGGGTCCAAGAACCGAAACCGAGTCTCCAACCATATCGAACCGGTGCGGTTTCAGACTCGGAAACCGGGCGATCGCCGTCAAGAACGGTCAATAATGGTGCTGCATACAAAACCTCCACGGCGTGTCAAACTTTGATTGGAGGCATTAAATGGGAAACCGCATTGGAAAAATCTGTGTGTAGGTTCCGTTTCGGGGATCTTTAGTGGACGGGATCTTCGTGTGCTTTCTCTCTTCCCCTTCTTCTTCTTCTTCATCTTCTTCTCTCCCTGTGGTTTTTTTCCTGTGTTGGTGGTGGTTCTGCTTGTGGGGAGGGCCTAATGGGGAGGAGGAGGAGCTCAAGGAACCCGGTGAACGTCCTGTTCAGCTGGGTTAGGAAGCAGTCCATCAAAGTCAACATTTTTCTGGGTGTAACCACCGTGGTGGCTATTCTTCTGTTTCTGCGGCTTCTGGTGAAAGATCACAATCATTTCTTTGTTGCATCGGAAGCCATTCATGTGGTTGGGATCATGATCCTTGCATATAAGCTCCTGACCTTAAAGACTTGTTCAGGTTTGTTTGATTTCGTCCATCTTTTCCTGCTCCCTCTTAGTGCTGTTTTGTTTCAATTGGAGGATAAATTGTTCGTGGATTTAGCTTTTTTCAAGCCTTTTCGGGTTTCTGTGGGCTGTCTTGTCGTTGTGGTGATCAATTCTGTATGTTAGGGTGGGAAAAATTTGGGTGATAGAAGATGAATTGCTTTATTGGCCGTCCTGTTGGGATAGCTGTGTTGTTTCTTCTTGTTTGTGCTACGACTCATTTACCAGAGGTGCTTCTGCTGAATTGATGTCTATAGCACATCATTTCGAGGTCTAAGTTTTGCTTCATATGGTTTTTGTTTGTTAGCCCAACTTGGAGGAGCTCTGGCCAGTAGACCGCAGGGCTTTTATTTCGACGTCATTTTAGCCCCTTTTGGGCCAGAGTTTTGTCATGCTTGCTCAAGATGGAAGTTCTAAAGTCAAAAGGGCTTTCACCTTGTAGTCTGATATTGTTAGGGGTGGAACTGTGACTCTGAAATTTAAATCAACTGGACCAGGTATCTCCACCCCCACCCGCCCCACAAGAATCTGTGTCTCTCTTTCTGTCACTTCGTTTCAAGATCCAGTTTTCTTCTGTAACATGGTGGCGACAGTAGCTAGCTGCATGCTGCATTCAAATCTATATATATCTTTTCGTATGCTAAAGCGTAATTCCAAAGAACCGCATCGATCTCTTGGAAGACTTACTTAATTGGATTGATACAGTATCTGATCAATCATTGGATGGGGAAGAACTGTAGTTGCTTAGTCTTGCTTGCTAACAGAGTGTTGCTTGAGACCCTCAGGACACAATGATGGTTTCCTATTCTCCGTCACAATCTCACCTTTAGCATGGAATTTGTCAAATGTTATGCTAATTTCACTTGGGACTGCAGTGGTCCTTATTGTTTACTTCTCAAATATCATGTATGTCGACGTTGATTGTCGCCTCTTGGTTGTGCTTGTTCTATGAGCCGACATCCTGGTGGTTTCTGAAATGGGTATAAAATGGGGATTGGTTTGTTAGCCCAAAGCACTGTCTACTGTACAAGCTCAATTCTCCCTTCTCTTTTGGTTGTTAGTACTTGGTCATCTCCAAGATAAGTCTTACTATGTCATCTATGGCGTTGTTTTTTCTTCTTTTCCCCATTCTGAGTTCTGCAAGCATTCATTCTAATCTGTTTGTTACCTTGTGGTGTAGTTGATATTAATCTTTGATTTTTGTTGAATGATGAAGCAATTAACAACGTGATATCAGTCTTAAACAAACTAGCTCATGGCATTAAGCCACTAACTCCTATCGGAGGCTTCTAACTTGACCAAATACACTTCAGGGCTCCAAATTTGGTCCACATCAGCCCAAACATTACCTCACTGTATGAAAATACACCTTGTATAAACTCCATTTAGATCTTCATTTTCAATCATGGACAGTGAATTCTATTGCACAATTTGTGATGCAACCTTTGCACCTTAAACCAAGTATCTCTTTCCGTTTTTTTTAGGTAAAAGGGTTGTTCTTCTTCCTTATTAACTTCACAGCAATTTATTTTTGAACTAAAATAAACCTATTGAGATTTTCACATTCATGGAAGGATGAAATGCTCACTGTTTATTGAGCATGTCTTATAATTTTTCCTGTGGTTCTCTTATTCTTTCCATTTTCAGGTCTTTCACTGAAATCACAGGAGCTCACTGCTATATTCCTGGCTGCAAGATTGGTGTGTAGTTTTGCCATGGAAAATGACATTCACACTGTTCTTGATGGTGCAACTCTCATTTCAACACTTTGGATTATCTATATGATGAGATTCAAACTAAAGTCCACCTACATCAAAGAATTAGACAGCATGCCCTTGTACTACACAGTTAAGTACTTAAGTTCTTTCTGATATGCGTGCTTGGTTAAATCAGCCTGTGTGATGAATTAATTGTTGGAATGTGCTTAAGACCTATCTGGTCACTATCATAACGTCCGTTATTCCTGTCCATTTTTTGTTGGCTGGCTCTGTATCTGATTTCTTATTGTCCTCAACTATACAAAACTCGAGCTATAATGCAATCTTGGCATGGGACCAAATCCAAGTTACCCAAATTACTTTATTTTTTTCTCATATTTAATTGAAAACTGAGCAAAATCATAGGGGTTGATTCAATATGGATGAGGATAGCCTGAGTCCCATGTGACAGTTATTGTTTGATAATTTACCTTTTCTATTAATCAGGAGTGGTGCAGGCATTCTTTCAGTTTTGCTACTTGATCCAGCCTGAACTTCAATTTTACATGGTCTTTGACAATTTTAGTTATTCTGACCTGCTGGAAATCGATATTGATGAGTCATTACATGCTTCGATGTCCTGTTCCTAATTTCTGTGGAAAAATGCTAATATTAATAGGTGAAAAGTTTCTTGCTGATAGTTGCTTTTCTGATGAACGCCTTCCTCCTATAGGTTGTTCCTGCTACATTGCTTGCTGTATTTGTGCACCCACATACAAGGCATTCCATTTTGTACAGAATCATTTGGGCCTTTTGCGTCTATCTGGAATCAGTTTCTGTCTTGCCTCAGTTGCGCCTGATGCAAAATGCAAAGGTACATACCACAATGTAAACTAACCTTGTTCTGTTCCAATCTATTGTAACCAATTGGACAGTTGGATTGATGCATCACATATTATCCGGGTTATGGTTTGGGAAGGATAGAGGTTCATACTTTATAACTTTTTGTTCTCTAATATTGTTTGGCCTACACCTGCATGTGATTGTATAGCAGCCTAACAGGAGTATTAGTCCTTTGCATTATGATGTCTTTTGGGGGGCATCTGATGGCGTGAAATATATGTGGGGTTGTATTATATTTCCTGATGCACAGTAGGAAGAACACTTCTGGAAGAACAGCTGGACCCCCTTGGAGCCAACATTCTTTCAAGTTTCAACCCTCTTGGGTGAACCTTTTCTGAAGATTGTCACGCCTGTTTGATTTTGGGGTGTAAGAGAATAGGTGAAAATTTCAACCCCTCAGTACTCCTTGAAATGCTTTGCAGGGTTATCAGACTCCACATCTGAATGGCATCCGTTGAGCTGCCTTACTTCCTTGCCTGATCTAACTAATACGACTTGGTTCATTTGGCTATTCGGATGAGATCATCTCTGTTTATGCACTTATTTGTAGTGGATCATGTTATTTTTGGTAAATTAAATTACTGACATTGCTTTTGAAATGCTCTTTCAGATGGTCGAACCATTTACTGCTCATTATGTTTTTGCATTGGGTGTAGCCAGATTTCTGGGTTGTGCTCACTGGATCCTTAGGGTAAGTTATTTCTTGCTTATATGACAAATGAGGACCGCTTTTGTAGGGACACCCTTATCACTGGCTTAAGCATGTGTTGTTTTGGTCATCTACATTTTTGTACTGGGAAAGAAACCATGTGATGATAACAAAAATGCCTGTTTGTTATTTAAAAAATCATTAACGCATAAGGCTGATATGTCATTCAATTTGACTTCTGCCATAGTGCCATTTGCAGTATATTGACCTGTGAAAAGAAGTGGCTCTTGTATATTATGATGATGATTTAAAAATAGAATATTATTCACGATCTAACAGTTTAGGAGCAATTAAGTGGAACTATGATCTCACTTAGCTAGTTAAAAAAAAAAAGTTAAGACTGCCTTCTGTTTCTGAGAAAACTCATAATATGGGCGCTGGTGTGGCCTATATATTCTTGCTCACAACGTAACCCAGCTAACTTGAGAACACCAGTAGTACTAACCCACTGGATGTTCCTTTTTTCAACCATTCAAATGAACGTGAAACCATGTTTAAACATTTGTACATTTAAAATTCAACTTACTGAAAAGGTTAGAACTTAGGAGTGCTAATTCATACATAAATTTATGAATGAGAGTGACTGCATACGGCCAAAATTTTTCTGTCAGATTTCGATCATTGATATCGACTTCCCCTTTCATTTTCCAGGTTCTCATATATCGATCATTGATATTTAATTTTGCTTTCATTTTTCAGGTCATCGAATATGGTCCCGCCTATCTCCTACTTGCAGGAAGCGGGTACTATTTCTGGTACTTGTGGGGGCCTATGGTTGTCATAGCAGAGATTGTCCAGACAGCTATTCTTGCTGATTTCTGCTACTATTACGTTAAAAGGTGAATTTTCTGACCACTTCGGGGAAGACCTTAGCACATGCTTTCTTTTTCTTCCCAATGGCTATCACTTAATTGCTTATTACTTCAGTCTTCAACTAAATTGCTTACACATGTTTTCCTTTTCTGCTATACAGTGTCATAGATGGGCAGTTGTTGATGAGGCTCCCCTCGATGGTTTAATATGAAGCCACGAGTGATGAACTGAAGACTGAAGATGGTTTGAAGTAATTTAGACAAAAAATTCTCAAATGTCGATGTGACCATGTTTATGATCAAATAGCTTGTTTCTTTGCCCTTTCTTCCTTGGTTCTATTCTTTCGGTCCGAGTAAAAAAAGAAGATGGCTGCAAACTAAGAACAAATTGCGGGATAAAACTAACAGACTCGTAAAGCTCTTCCTTTCAGAAGGACAGAAGAGTTACATGTGCTGGCTTTTAGAGTAGAAGTTGGTTTCAAGTAGACAATGTTCGTTTTTTGCAGTAGAAAATTTGGTTCCTCCTGTGGTCCTACAGCGTGGATGGCGCTAATTCTTTTTCCCCCTCTAGAATGCTCTCAAACTTTGTCAGTCAAATCAGACTGTTGACGTGCTCAGGAGAATAAACTGAAGTCTTCTTCAATCTACTAATGGATTCAGCTTGGTTCTTCAAATTCTGTTGAGAATAAGCCACAGATTTTTCCTTTTTCTTTTGCACAAAAGTTGATATTTTAAAGACTTAAAAACATAGTTTGTTGGCGGATTTCAATGTCAATCAACGACCAAGGGCGTGCTTGAATGGTGGAGGAAAAGGTTATGCCTCAAAGTATTATAGACTATAGAGTTCATCAGAACACGCAGCAGGGATGTCGAAACGCCTCAAATATGAATTAGATAAACACTTACCAATCCAATGTATGAGATCTTCACATATTTGGATCTAAATTCTGATTTGAATGTGAATAAAGAGAAGAAGTTCATGTCGCATCCAAATCTAACTTTTAAATACACTCTGAATCCGAACCTTCTTATTATATATTTGAAGCGGATATACATTTATTTAAAATTAAATCTGAATTTGAATCTGAAACTGATGAGCTATTTATTTAAAATTTAATATGAATCCAATAACTGATCAGCAGCTATATATTTAAAACTGAATCCAAAGCCAATAAAATGTCATTTCTAAAATGCGAATCTGATTTGCTTTTTCATGTTGAAATCTCCCCCTATGACCCACCTCCATCCTCCATCCATTTCCTTCAAAAACAAAGATGAAGAAGCTCACATGACCAAATATACGGACAGGTTAGGCCCCGTCCGGACCCGAAGAACCGAATCCGGCGCTCCTCTTCAAAGCCTCAAACGTGGCGAGCACTCTAAAGAGTAAGGCCACGTGTAAAAAGAAAAGTAGGGTCGACCAACTCGCCCGTCAGGTCTCTCCAAATCGCACCACGTGGCACCTTACCTTTTAAATTTCCCCACCACGTAACCTCCGCCTCACGTGGTCCAATTTTGCAGAGGCAGCACGTACCACGTGGATGACTCGGACCTGCCACCGATAATCTCGGCCCTGCGGATAAATTCCAACGAATGAAAATATCGCAGATAAATACGACACATCTAAACTATAATTAGCTCCGTCATTAGGTGGCCTTGATCTCAATTAGCGTCCCCGCGAAGCACGCGCCCTCGACTACGTGGCACCCTCGGGTGCTCCTAGTCGCGCCACGTGGTGGGACTCCCCACCCTCATCCCGTACGGTTACGGGAAACTCGTCCCCTCTCCCCCACTTGGAGAACTTTCCCCTTTTTCTATTTATTTTTTTATTTTATTTATGTTTTCGGAAAAATCCTTTTTTCTGTTCTTCTTCTCTTGCGTCTGTTCTGTTGCAGTGAGGGTGATGGGAATCATGGCGGAAGGAGAAAGGGGAGGGGGAGGAGGAGGGTGTTGATTTTCTTTCGGGCGCACTCTTATTTTTGGGGTTTTGCTTTTGGGTGTTTTCTGTTTTTTGGTGGGGAGATGGGAGAGAGCGTTGGGGAGGACGTGGAGCTGAGGTTGGGGCTGTCCATCGGTGGCGGCTTCATGCAACCCGGGGACGGGAAGAAAGGGGGCGACGGTTTCTTCTGCGGCCGGCGGAACGACGCGGAGGTGTGCGGTGAGAGCAAGGAGGAGGCGGAGGAGTTGATGGAGCAGCGGCGGAGGAAGGAGCTGCACGCCCTCAGGCGGCAGGCGGCTCGGCGGAAGCGCGAGGAGAAGCGGGGAGCGATGAAGGCGAGGGACGGGAAGAGGGCGAGGGGAGGAGAAGAGACGGGGGAGGGAGCAGCGGCCGGAGAAGGCGGGGGGATTAAGAGGGAGGGGTGCACGCCGAGCGGCTTTCCGGCGCTTCCGATGATGCAGTATGTGGTGCAGAATGGGGACAAGGTTCAGTATATTCCGGTGGCACCCGGTTGCTCGTTTCCTTATGTGGTGCCTTGCTGGCCTGCTTCTTCTCCGTCTCCTATTCTTGCCCCCAAGTCTGATGCGAGGAGCGATGCCCTGTTTTTGCCGGTACCATACAGGTCGTTTCCCTCTGAAGCTGCTGCTGGCGCTAGTATGCGGCCAGGGCCGCCATCTTCGTCTGTTTCAGGCGGGTGCCGCTCCTCTGCGGCTTCTGACTCCAAGAGCGGAGGTGAATTCGAGAGATCCTCTTCAAGATTCTTGGAGATTCTTGTTGATTTACTGGACCGGAGCTCATTTTTTTCGCCCCTTTTTTTTTTCTGCTTGTTTTGATTGAGTAGGAGGGAGCACCGGCGAGTCGAGAAGCCAGAGCCATTCGAGCAATCCTCCATCCCAGCAGCTCAGGCAGGGTAGTGTCTCGTCTCAAGCTCGGTCGGAAGCTGTCGACAATGCCGACGTCAACGCATCCGCTGCGCAGCTGAACGGATCGCCGGCGGCAGCGGAGAACTGTGAAAGGGTTACTTCTGATGGTAACGAGAAGCCGCGTGGACGATCCGTGCCGGCAATGCGGGAAGAAGGGGAGAAGGGGCGGAAGGAGCCAAGCTTGCCGCAAATGCCTTGTGTATCGACCACCGGCGACGGCCCAAACGGGAAGACCATTACGGGCTTCCTGTACCGGTACACCAAGAGCGAGGTGAGCATCATGTGCGTCTGCCATGGTGCCTCTTTCTCGCCGGCTGAGTTCATTAAGCATGCCGGAGGCACCGATACCGTCCACCCCCTGCGCCATATAATCGTCGTTCCTTCCTCTGCTGACTGACATACACTGTTGTTCTTCATTTTCCTTTTCTTTTTCCCTGCTTATTTTGCTCTGCAATTGCTGTCTTCATGTTGGAGAGCTCTTTTTCTGCCTGTGCATTTTGGAAGGGTTGTTTTCTGAATCATGGTGGGGGCTGCCATCTGGGTGTTAAGCGGGACACTACTAACTGTATATGAATTAAAAATTTCCTGAACTTCTCTTACATTCTCCTTCTTCTTCTCCTCTGTTTTCTGTTCGTCTTGTTCTCTTTTTCTCATTAAGGAATCCTCCTCGTCTTTTACATGCAACATTACCCAACCCTAAATCTATTAGCTGGCTGAATTGGTTTCGAGTCTTTTGTTATTCGTTCTTTCTGCAGCAAGAGTGTATCTCTGTTCCACCTGTAACTGGAGAGAAAATATGGTGGAAGTGGGGAGTTGGGTGAAGTTATCAACTAGGATTGTCTTGACAAGGAGAACTTGGATAAAGTGCCTTCTATTGTGGAAGCTTGTCTCCTTTGTGATGAGCAATTCACCTCCCTCTTAATTTCTTTTTGGCTTTCTAATCCGTTCTTTCCTTTTCTCCTTTTGCTGCTTCATTCCCACTTCTGCACTGCATTTTATGATTTTCATACTAATGTATAATATATTTTACTAATACATTAATTTCTTGGTTTGACCCTATTATATTTACTTATTTTCATGTTATTGTCTGATTAGTTTACTATTTTCACTTAATATTATCCTCTGCTTATCAATGAACATATCCTTCCTGTCTTCTTCACAGCATTTGTTGACACAGTTCCTCACTTCTCGTTATGTGGTCTCTTTTTTATCCGTTTCAATTGCTGTGGTTCTCACTCAAGATGGTAGAATTGAACTGCACTTCTCCACAGAGTAACTGAATCGAGTAGGGATACCATGGGAATTATACCTGTTCATCTTAGCAGCAAAAATAAAATCAAGTTGCACCAAGTTGTAAAGCTTTTCATTTTCATCCTTGGAATATAAGAGAACAGCTGCTGGGGATATGGCCCCTATCTTTATTCAACGAAGATATGGATATCTACAAGAAAAAATATGGGATCCTGTCTGATCCTGATTCTATACATGTCCCTCATCAAAGGGATTCCAGCCTCTTTTGCTTCCTCCGCAGCAGTCTAAAACCTGGGTTTTCAGAAATTAGATCATGCAAATGTCCGACTTCAGCAGCAGGCCAATCTTTCATCACAAAAATGCTGAAAAACAGATGCCCTACAGAAGCTGGAATCCATTCAGGTCGCAGGCGACTCGAACTGCACTTTTAATCCTTACCCGCATCATCTTTAGGCATTTTACAAGGACCCAGTCTTCACTATCTCCAGCTGATCTGTTCGATCATCCAGCAACTCCTAGACTGAGCACTCCTTCCTCATATCTAGCAAGACATTCAACACCCACTTTCATATTCTTGAACCAGGTCACAATGTGAATATTAAGAATCATGAAATATTAAAAATCGTTCCTTCAGGCCAACGCCATGTCCCCCACATAATGCCAATCACACCAGTTTTAAACTATGATTTTGTCCATCTTCCTCCGTTTTAGGCTAAGGGTATGTTCTTCACATCCGATCCACGCCCTTCACTTCTTTTAATTTTCTCTTCTTCATTATGTCTTCTATTGTACCTCAGCTTCCATCTAAACCAAATCAGTAGATGGAAGCAGTACTTTCAGCATTTATCAAGCGTCTTGTTACAGAATCTCTGTTGATGCCACCATTTCATGCTTTGGAGAAGGTTTGGGGGAATTTGCCTCCAACAGCCAAACTGCTTCTACCCTTTTCCATATCCTTGGGGTCCTCTGGCTGGGCATTACAAAGATAACATCGATAAGCTAGACTGAAGCCCATTTCCTGCAACTTCGAGTCAACTGGCAATTTATTTTCTAGACCAATATATAAGGTCCAAGACGCATGAGGGAAGCCGAACCCCTTCATGCCAATCTCTTCCATTTTACAAGATTGACTTTTACTTCTGATGTGCTCGCACATTGTGTGTCTGTTGATAGGTTGGGTAGCACTATCCACCGATGCCAATTCATCAGGCTGTCAACAAGGCAAGGGAGACTAACATCAACCCGTATCTCCTTGAGAAAGTTCTCTACTACATGCCCCTGTTCCTGCAAAATCTCATATGTAGTGAGGTGTAAAGTGACTTCAACAAGTTGAAAGTGAGAACTCGGAACACTATTTGCAAGAAGGGGCCCAGCCTAATTATACCTCCAGAATTTGACCTTCCTGCCTTCATGCACTTTCCACTACACAGAAATTTGAATAGGCTTCCATGCTTTGATGGTGTTCTTCCAGCCATCCGACATGCTTTTTCCACTCTTGCTGTCCCTCTCTTGGACATAATTCGCCCGAGGGTTCTCTTGGGTAATCGCTCTATAAGCCAGGAATTCTTGGTGGGCTTTGTCGACTTCCTGCATTCACAGCCCATATCCACCTTCCAATTTTAGAGGACACATTTTCGTCCATCTAACATGAAGGTAAGCTGACTTGTGAAAATAATTTCACTCACCGTGTGAATGACAACTTATTATGGTATGGATTTATCTAAAACCTGCAAGTTGGTGGCGTGGAGGTCTGCTGTAGTTCAACATCTACACTGTCTTTTTGGTCACCGGAAAACTTTACCTGGTGGGCAGGAGAGGGGTACTAGTGGTTTCACACTGAGAGGTAACCAGAAAAGAGCATGGTAAGCATAAATATCTTGTGTCGGCACGCTTGACGTATTCAAGAAACTCTTCCCCATCATAGGAAAACACAAACACAAGCCAAAGAAGGTGCATCGATTGGGTGGGAGATTGGTATTCGTTCCATTTTTTTTTTTTTTGGTAGTACATGACCAACATTTGGCGCTTGGACAGACTCCAAGGTGCTTGAACCAAACAGAGATGGACCACTTTCTGCAAGAGTTGCTCGCCCGTCTCGTTCAACTTTATATAAATGGTTCTCTGCTCCCATGCATAAGAGGAGGCCATGAATATTCATCATTACTATAAAAGGTCAGGAACTCGCATCTGTCGCCCAATTTTTACTGTATCTTTCAAGCTTAGCTTAAACGCATTCAGTTACAAACCTATGAAGAAAGATCTTTCTAGTTAAACCACGGGCAGTAAATGAAGAAGCTCTCATGGTCATCTGCAACCCTCATTTTCTGGTGAAGTGGGTCCAAATTCCTGCTACCTGCTCTCGACCACACATCCGAACTGCACGTTCACGGCCTAAAAACACTGCCAATATTCTGAAACTTTCTATTTCGTCCAATAACATATGCCATTCACAAAAAGTTTTAGTTTTGCGGGAAAAAACACCGATTCTGAATGTACCATCTATTCATTGTGTTATTTAGCACAGAAAACACTTTACATGTGAACATTGGGAAGTCCGCAGAAACAGACATATATACACCCAATTGGTGCACATACGTACATCAAACAAACTTAGACATCCAACTACAGAAATGTTTACCCAACGAAAGATCTGTTTCACAATGAGACAGAAATAATAAAACAAATTTGACAGGAATTAAATAATGATAGAAGTGGGTACTCTTTGTCCTGCCTTTGTGGCCCCACGACAATCATGAAAAAGCATTCCCTATTTAACAAAGAGGAACCCCACTGAAGGCCAGAACCTCAATACCGCTGGTATGGTTCCCAATCAAAGGTCTCTCATGTACACAAAGCATCAAAGGGGTCAAGAAATGCGGTGTTGCCATAAAGCAGAATCCACATAAAGAAGGTTGTCTAACTGTCTGATGCTAAGATGGCTCCCTCCGTTCACTGGGCTTCTGGGTCCACCATTTTATGCAATCTTAAGTAACTCGAAAACAGGCACTGGTGACTGCTTTTGCTTTAAATACATGAGGATAAAAGGTGGCACATGGGGATCAAGGTGATCAGCAGGAACTAGGTTCTTACTGTGCTGTGAAATGGTGATCCGGTCCAGATAATTTTTGGTGTAGGAGCTTATTGGAACATGTCCATAGTTGCTCAGAAAACTCCTTGTTATATGAAAGAGCAGATGATTTGGTCGTCCTACCGCCTCCACCAAAAAAGTACCGACCCGAAGCATCCTAGTTAACCAACAACCTCGAGCCATCAGTACGCATTAATGACCAACTTGAAAAAACAACTGATTCATATATATAGGCAGCAGCAAATCGGAGTTTGGAAACACATGAAATGAAGCAACATTTGGATTCTGCTATGATGTGTGTTACCCTAGCATGCAGTTGTGGACGGGGTTGTTGCATCTTCACTAGTTCACAAAAAATAAATTTGATCTGTAATGTTAGCCAGTAAAAGGAAAGCCAAACTCACAGGAGGTGCTAGAGCTGCATCAATGATGGAACTGACCCCCATTTCAGGGGACTGCAGAAGGCCAGCAAGATCTAGTACTTTGTAAGCCATTCGAGAGATGGAAAATGGAACTTCACGCATGATGCCTGTTTTCACCACCCCAGGATCTGCAGCCCTGACAGTTGATAACACCCATGGATGCAGAGCATAAAAAAATCATTCACTCAACAAAGACACTAACTTGAACGTGTTACCAAATTGAACATATGTAGAAATACTAGTCCAGTGACTAGTCAAAGAAAACATACGTTACTGAGACATGATGCAAGGGGTCTGAGAGGCAAAGTTGTCGATGGAGCTCATAGGAGAACATAAGCAAGCATACTGAGAATTTACGGCATTACTGACATTAGCCATCAAAATGCGTGGTAACTGAATATGTTTGATAAGATAAAATTTTCAGGCATTACTGGCTTACACTTAGAATATTCGTAAATGCGAGCAAAGGGATACCCATTTGAACAAGTGAAAGTTCGCATGTCTCCAACTGTCAACGTTTTCTCACTGATAATTATTTCAGATACTGCAGATGAAGCATAGAGTGGGTAAGCTCATGAAAGAAAATAACATACAATGCTGAGGGACTGCAATTATTTCTTTCATTTCCAATATTTATGCTAGGGAAAACTGGCATTATACCCTAAAGAACTATTATGTCAAAGCATAATTAATCAATAAACAATCGTTAGACCTACTATGAACCCAAATTCTTGATTTCATATTAACTGGAACACATGTTTAATTTCTACAGATCAGATAAGCAAGCATGTAAGACAAATTTCCGGAAAGAATGCAGTCCATTATTATTTGCTGTAAAATGGGATTACAAAGATGGGGGTTAAAGGCTAGCTCACTGGATCGATGTGTAAACGACGTCACATTGACTATTCGAGAAGGCTGATAACTGTTTCTGAGTAGTGGTAGAAGGAGATTGGTAAGAGAAAAGGCACCAAAATAGTTGGTTCCAATCATCCTGCGGACAGAAAATCACACCAAAGTGGTATCAAATGAAAAATTAACTGAAACTTCTGCAATGACATACAAATAAAAGTCACTGCAATTGCTATAGTTTTTTCAATTGATTTATCACTACATTTTCAAGGTTTACCTTAATAAAAGGTTAAGCACAATAATCCATACTAGGGTGAAATTTAGTAATACGATGGATGCTAAAGAAAGGTCTACTGTATGCAGATATTTGTGGGCTTCCTGCAGGAGCAAACAAACAGGCTAGCCATGTGTGGCCTGTAAAACTAATAGATAATCAGCACCTGATGAAGAACCATGGCCGAATTGTCATTTGTGAGCTCATCGACTACAAGTCTAGAACTAAGGCCGGTCCAATGCAGTTGAGAAAGCAGCCATGCCCAGTCCAGGCATCCAGGTTTATTTCATTGTCACAGATATTGTTCTCGGGGAAAATCTCGTCTAATTTTAAAAAATAAAAAATCATAAAAATTATAAAAGAATAAAATAAATGAAAAACTAATAAAAAAGTGAAAAATATAAAAAAATAGTGAGATATTTATTTTTGTTAAGATTTTCAAATCTCATGAGTTTTCCCAATATTTTGTTTTACTTGTTTTTCTCATAAACATCACGAGATTTTGGAAATCTCATGTATTTGTGACAGTGGTTTGTTTCATTTGCTACCTTGGAAAAAAAGTCAGGGAATAGCTTTCATGACATGACACGGTACCTATAATGGAATGGACTGGCAAGCCATTTGATGGAAAAGGATGGACCCAAACAGGCAGGTGCCAGAGGCAAGGGGGGCTGGCAGAGCGCATGGTCATCCTCCCCTCCCCCTCCTCAGATTTTGAAAGCAAATGGTTGTAATCTTTAGAAACTTTAATTTGGCCCCTATAAAAGCTTCAGAAACTGTAGTTCGGCCCCTGGAAAACATATTTTGCCCCTTGTAAGAAAAATATTCTTGGCTCTGCACCTGCAAACAGGCTAGATCAGTAGCTTGCCAAAGTTTGACCAATCAACCATAAAGAGAAAAGCAGTGGCACACAATTATTAGGGATAATTAATCAAAGGCACTCTTGCATTATGGACATAAAATGGCTCACAGTAAACCGTTCTTTAGGTGAATCATACACTAATATTTCAAATCAGAAAATCCCATGGTTAGCAACTTAGCACATCGACCAAAGGCAGAAGTCACTCAATGCTCTCATATACTATTCTCATCCTGTTTGAAATAATAGTTAACCAGAATACAAATACGTAAAGATAATGCCTATTCATGATTTGACTAGGTTGCAGAGGATTTGTGAAAATCATATGCTCAAGTATTACATTGTCTGACTTCACAAATCACTCTAAGAACTCAAAAGTAGTTTCTGTGCTCTTGGAAGGAACCAGAAAACCTTCCTCATCACTTTGCGCAGTTTCTAGACATGAATGCCACCTAGCAAATGGATACATCAGTTTGTTCACATGAGAAGAGATGAGATTCAAAATTACATGAAAAAGAGGAATCATTGGTATGGCCAACTTAGAATTTCTTCTCCATATTTCCAGAAATGTTTATTCTGATACTTTCCTGCTAGCTCAACAATTACATGTCTTAACCCTTGCATTAGAAATATAATATAGTTTTGTGGAAATATCATAAAATAAAACAGGAATCAGATGATGAGAAAATTGGAATTAGATGCCTGAGCAGCAATTTGATAAGTAGTACAGGTGCCCACAAGAATCATTTGCTATAAGCCCTCCCAAAGAACCACTAGGATATCCATCATCCACACTAAAATCATCAATAGTTTTATTAACCCACCAATGCTGCTTAGGCAAGTAAAGATAATGTATGGTTGTACGAAGAACTAGTCTAACATAGATGCAACTCCATTATAGATCAGTGAACAAGTTTGCAGCAACCTCCCCATGTTTATGTGCAGTGAGTACCGACCAATGACAAGAAGCGTTACCTAAAGCCAATTAAAATAAAATAAAATAAAATTGAAAAAGAAAATGGTAAATTACCTATCATAGCCATCAATTGTGTATGACTGTGATGTTGCAAGAATCCCTGCATTGTTAATCAGAAGCTGGATGGAGGGATGGAGGCCAGAATCTATAAGCCACTGTTGAACACTTTCTTTGAACTTCAGCATGGAATCCAAAGATGCCAAGTCAACCACAAATTCTTTCAGAAGAACATTTCCCTTCTGCCCAAGCTCTTCAACAGTCTTTTTTTGCAAGATGCATCATAAGGATGGCAAAATAGTAATCAATAGCCAACACAACATATGGACAGAATGCCATTTTCAAAAGGTTTGAGAACAGAATTTGGCATTTTACCTTAGACAGCAAGCCAGAGGATCGTCCAGCTGTCAATCAAACAATATCAGACAAACTTCAGAAACTAGGAAGATGTATAAAAAGTGAAAACAAAAAAGATAACATCTGCAAAAAGCCAGCACTTATGTCCTCTATGTTACTACTTGAATATGTAATAGAGCAGCCCCAACAAGTGAAAAGCAATTATATAAGCTGGCAAAGAGTAATACCATGCATATATCTAGCTTCAATAGAGTCGTATTTATATTAAACCAGTTTAACGCGATCCATCAGAGCCTGATGGACTTGCATAACTACTGTTGGTAAGTTGACAGCAAGCTGTGATAAACTTTCACAGAGCTGGGGGCGAAAAACTTCTAATTGGAAAAAAGGTACAGATTACTAAATAAAAAAAGGTACTATCATTTGATCATGCACCTAAAAAAACCTAACAAATATCAGAGCCCTTTAATTCAAAAGAACACACTGGCTATGCAGAAATTGATGGAACCTCTTGTGATAGATCATAGAAGGACAGAAATCTTAACAGTCAATTAAATTCCTGAAGGATAAAAAGCAAAAGGTTAGAAAAATTAGGCTACTATTAAGAACCTTCCAAACAATTCAGTGCACTGTCACTAAATGGGTGAATATGTGATTCCAGCTTACAGCAGGAATTTGACAAGGGAAAGCTCCATTCTCAAAATCTGTTCTTGTCTAGGAGAGTAAAATTTAACATACAGTTATCCTCACCATGCACTTTGGCCATATAGAATTTTATACTTTAGTCCTGTTTAGGAAGCAAGACGATTCATTGGGGACATCACAATGCAAGGCTTGAGACCTCCTAGATAGTGTAGTTAAGCAAGACAAAAATGAAAATCAGGTTCTCAGGTACAACAACCAATATTCGCCAGAAACTAGACAATGTAACCCAAAAAATATCTATAAGGTTTCTCAATTACGGATTTCTTCAAATACAACGTGAGTGGAAAATATAAAAGGCACAGAAAGAGCACCAATTCTATTATTACACTTTTAGGAACTTAAGCAGTATTACCTATACATCCTACCTAGAATGACATAGAAACCTTCATCAAGTAAACATTTCACAGCTGCTTCACCCAAACCAGATGTAGCCTGCATGAAGAAGATACCATTAAGACAGATATCTGAATTTAAAATGAAGTCCAAAAAATAGAAAAAAAAAGGACCATATCAAGTGAATGCTCATGAGAACACAAACAGATGGAATTACCAACATCTGATGTCACCAAGCAGTAACATGGCTACGTCGTTTTGAACGGTTTCATGCTTGTCATTTACATCGGTGTCTGATGGTTTTAATATAAACTGGACAAGTTTCTTGGGGTGTGGCTCTATGATATCAGCGTTAGTACAGACCCCAAAAGCAGGGAAAAAGAAACAGTAGCATGCATTTGCAGCGTGAATATTATCTGCAAATAGAATTAAACCCATACTAATCACCGTAATTCCCTTTGTAAAGAACTAAGTTTGCGATCAAAAGAGCTATTTTGTTCTGTGGCACTGGATTAATAAGCAACCCAACAAACACAAAGGAGAAATGATCGAATATGGATCAAACGTGAACAAAGGAAAAACCCAAAAAAAGAAAAAAAATGGAAAAACTGGCCTATGTCGATTCACCAGTACATGTTGGTATAAACTTTTTATGACTGCTTTCTCTCTGTTGGACAATTTCTGTAAGTGGAAAGAAGAAGAGACGGGATTGGCTTTCGGTATGGTCTGCACATCGGCTCGAAATTCATCTTTACCACCATCACAGTGGTGATGAAAAATAGGCAGAAAAAGAGAAAATAAGACAAAAAGAGCTTTACGCCGGTGATGATGCAAACAGGCCTGGTCGAGGCGTCTGGGTGAAGACGAGGGAAAGTGATGGTCTTTCCACTGACGCCATCGATTACGAGCTTCAGGTAGGAACCCAAGAGAGAGAAAGTCCACAGCAGAGACATTCTCCAGAAACCTCGAGAGAAGATGAAGTTCAAGGCCTCTCTATCAAGCAACAACATCTCTCTCTCTCTCTCTCCACACGCACACAGCGGGGACTCAACGAGTCACCACGAAATGGTAGTCAGAATCCACCGGAAAACCGGGTCCCGGGCCGGGCCAGATGACGCAGCCCGGGTCGGCCCGGCCGGGCCCGATCCGGCCCGTTAACTCACCTCTTCCAGCATGTTCCCGTCTCATTGAAACCCTGATCAGAGGAGGACGAGCAGCAGCTGCCGATGGGCATTCTTCTGAGACAGAAGTGAACTCTCGACGGCTAACCATGGAGAGGCAGAGGCAGAGGCGATACGCACATCATCTCGTCTTGTCTCTCTCTCGCCGTCGCAGACTATCTAGCTTTGGGATTCCTGCTGAGGACTGCAAGGCCAGACGATTGCAGGTGCAGGACGACGGGAAGTGCCATTTTCGTCGGGGGAGGAAGTCGGCAAACATATAACGCACAATCTTGCTTTTAGGGCTTCCTCGTCGGGGATGGCGTTGGGTGGGTCAGGGTCAAGAGGGGAGGGAGGAAGGAGCGGGTACGGGAGGAAGGGGAAGGAGCGGGTAGGGGAGGGAGGGAGGTCCATGCCGGCGGGCGTCGGGCCGGCCGGGGCCGATGGGCCCGACCTCAGGATATCGGGCCGGGCTCGGGCTCGGGCCCAGGCATTGGGCTGGGCTGGCGGTCAGAAAACAAAAAGGCGTGCTCTCCCTATCAAACTTCAAAGGCCGGGAAGGGAAGAGCGAAACCTTATCTTCTCGTTAAGGCAGGCATTTGGGCTGGGCTGAGCTCAGGCTGGCTCAAAGTCCTTTGGAAAAGCTTACCTCCTAATCTTGACGTAGAAAAACTTTTCCTTGTTTTTTTTTCAATCCTTGCATCTATACCTGGGAAGATAAATGTTCCAGCGTCAATTCACATCATGCGCGTGAAGACAAGGTCCCATATTTACTTGCAACGGTGCCAATCTTTCTTGGGCCTTGTAATTGGAGTTAGGACAGGATTGAAGCAAATCAGACTGATAGCGGGATCATATTGCCATTTCCGGTCTCTCAACTAATGGATCCATTGATTGATTCAGTAACATCCAATCCATCGTTTGTGCCCAAGTATTTTGAACCATGGAATGCTTAATTGCATCAGATTTGTTTCCAAAGGTAACTTGGTCCTTGATCTGTATTCGTAGGCCTAAGGTGGCATCCCTAGGAAGTCGAGACCTGGTTCAATACAACGAGTCTTTTTTTTTTTTTTTTTTTTAAATCAAAAAGCACGACTGTTGCCTCCTTCCCCTCCATGAGAAACAGGGCACACCTGCTGCGACACCCTATTCCAACACCAAACGACACCTTGTTCCAACGCCATCTGAAACATGGTGAGTTTTTCGTTGCTGCCTTTTTCCGTTTTTAGTTGTTGTGTTTTTCTGATTTTGGTTGCTGCTCACTTCGTCGCGTTATTGTAAGTGAACTTCTATTTTCCTTCCCACCGTCGTCTACTTGTGGTTTCGGTTGGTTTCTCTTTGAATAGGTTGATCATGAAACTTGAGCATGTGTGTTTATGTTGTTGTTATTCCTAATATGTTGTTGTTATTCCTAATAAGCACGTATTAGGACGTTGTTAGTGTGCTATTATAACATATTATTTTGGTTTTGTTCTTTCGATCGTGTCTTTTCTTTTAAAAACCTCTTAATTTTTTAAACATTTTGGATTTTAGAGGTATTATTTTGAATTTTAAAAGTATTATTGTAAAATATTATAAATTCTATCCTTCCATTTCTTTTATATAGTCCAAACCAAACAAAGACATTTCTTTTTCTTTCCTTTCTATCCAAACAAACTTTGTATCACCTCTTTTTTTTTCCTTTCCTTTCCTTTCCTTTCCCTCCCTCCCTCCCTTGGTATAACTTCTATAACCAAAGGCAGGTCACTTTGGTAAGGCTCTTTGCAAAGTTACCGGCAACTCTTACATCATTTCTATCTGGAAGGGTATAAAAGACGATATCAGACAACAATTAAGAGCACTTGATCGTGACAGATATAAGCTAATATTTGGTATTCAGCATTCCTTAATACAAACATAATTTCCTGAACGGTATATGAATTTTATATCAATCCATTTCATTCCTTTGATTGTTGCTCCAACATGTGGAAGAACAAAAAGAACATTTTTAAGAAAAGCTGCGTATGGTAGTGAGGATAAAGCAAAACAGCATTTACAAGAACTAGAAGGGTGAAATTTGCAATCACGAAAGAGATCATTGAAATTATTAAAGAACAAAGAATTGTAATTACCAGTTATTCAGAAAAGTATAAGAATGTATTGATCATTATAAGGATGTATTGATCATTCTGTAGAGAACCGTTACCATCACATTAGAAGAACATCCTCCATCACGTTTCCTTCTCCTAGCTACACAAAATGCAGGGGAAGGAAGAAAAAGGAAGGCAAAAAAGCAGAAGGATTCTATCTACTCTCCAAAAACTAATAACCACCCAAGGCATTCCACCTCAGAAAGACAAAATGAACGAGAACACAAACCGAGGATCAAAATCTGAGACCCGCTTAGCCATCCTATGCTAAAGGGTACAACTACTCCAAAAATTAACCGAAATCGCCCCGAAACTCCAACAGGAGGATGGGCTAAGGCTTGACTCTACCTCTGGGATATCTCCCGTAATATTCCACGTTCAACTTGCTTCAAGAATCACACGCTTCAGTTACCCCAACAATGTCCCGAACAGCAGTGACTTGATACTTCTCAAGCAGGGGCTGGCACTCTGGGAGCAACAGCCTTCGTGGGCCCATTCATGTTGAAGCTACCCGCACGGTTCACTCGGCTGCCTCCATTCCCTGCATGGTCGACCCTCTGATATCCACTCTCACCACCACGGTTTGAAGAGCCTTCTTGACCAGTCCTATATGCAAAGTCTGATCGGTAGTTGAAATCCCCCCTGCCATAGCTCCTTCCACCACCATAGTTGCCCCGCGCTCCTCTCAATCCATCATTGCGGAATCCACCCCTGCCGCTGGGAAAGCGGCCTCGGGCAACTGCATCATGGTCACAAATAGCCTAATTAATAATGACTTTCTCCATAGGATTCTAGGACCGATAGATCTAGAAACAATTGGTCCAGGTAAAACCACTGCTGCAAAACATCAAGGCCTATTGATATTGATCTGAGTTGCTCAGATGTTGCAACCGCACCATCTGATAATTTTTCATATCAAAATCAAAAAGTGCATTTGTGGTTGCCCTAACATGAATTTGAGGAATCAGAGCTACCTAACTAGAAGCGAAAACTCAAAACTCTCATGATGAGAGATTCTTTGAGTGCAGACAATCAGTTTGTTGCAAAATCAGCATTCAGGAAGGGTAAATAGACAAGAGGAAGGCATCTAAGCAATAATATTATGCCCCTGCAAAAACTTGTTCACCTTAGCAGCTAACCGTACATAAGAAACCCATCAGCTACCTTTCAAGGCAGGGCTCACTCTATTGGTGAGGGTGATGGCAACATTTTGACAGACATGCATGAAAGTACGACATATAAACTGCACTATAATAACAGACATAAACCCAGTTTAGTCATCACTTGCCTCGAGAACTAGATGGCCTTTTTTCTTCAACATAAGCTTGACGGCCACCAATAGTTAGCGGTGAAGCCTGCAACACCATAAAGATTAACCACCTGAAATCAGAACACTGACAACTGGAGAAAGGTTATACATATTTCCTCTCCTTGTTTAAAATATATTTCTAATAAGTTCCTATTACAAATTACAAAATCATTTACCGTGCTTGTGGTTTTTGAAGATCAGCGGAGCTATTATTTCCAACATTGATATCTTTAAGCCAACCAACAATAGCAATTCCAGATTTCTCAAATTCAATAAAGGCCCAAAAGATTGATTTAACAAATAATAGCTGCCAAAATATATTTTTGCCGTGAGATGTATATTTTGCTGTGTGGTGTATATATACACACACACACACACAAACAGAATGACTCTACCTACAAAATCTATGTGAAAATCTGTTTTGCATGGACATGAAAATGAGCACTGCACCGGTGTTGACAGGGTAAATACAGGTGCAGTTGTTGAATCCGGTTCGGACATGAGAAACATATTTTTGGTATCTTAGTTTATTAGTTTGAATTTTACAAATATCAACAACAAAGATATGATCTGTTTGCTTAAGACCTTCATGTTGTCATCAACATATATATATATATATATATATATATATATATATATATCATAATCACAAAAAACGTTCTCACGTTTTAAACAGCGAGAATTTTCTCAGGTATAATACGGCGAGCTTGAAAAAAACGGGAAAAAAGGGAAAACTACGGCAAATTTTTAAAAAAATTAAAAAATCCTACAAATTTGGGAAAAATAAAATAAGTAAAAAACTAATAACACCAACATCAAAAAATAAGTAAATATGCAACAAATAAAAATTACAAAATGAACAAGCAGTTTGGCATAAAAAAAGCGTGAAAGAACATTTAAAATGAAGAAAACGCAAACAAAAGCATTTTTTCATTTTGGCGCTTTAGAAAAACAGGGTTTTTTTTAAGTTGTAAACAGCTTGAGTTATTTCTCGCGTTTTAAACATTTTTTTTAAAAAAAAAAGCAGTTTTGCGACTACTTTATATATATATATATATATATAGTGATAGAAACAAACACACAGATACACATGGCCTGGAAACTGAAAACAACCTCAAAATTTACTCAAAAAATTTCTCAGGTGGGGCCCCTACTCCATCATTTTCAAATACCACCAAACATTGTTGTCATATGCACCCAAGCAGATAGATTACATTCATATTCAGACTCCTTTTACACTCATTGACAAATTGATGCTTTAATTTGATTCAAGTTATCCAAAGAGAAGTTTAGTGACAAAAGCTTTTTGAATAAGACAAAAGTGTCCCCAATTTTCATTGTGAGATGGACTCAATTTTGGGTTATTTGCATGCAATTGGACCAGTCAGTCAAGCATGAAATGCTTTTATGAACATGAGCATTGAGGGTGGCAAACAAATTGCAATTGAATCTGATTCAAAACATAACTCGATGCTATGTTTCTTAATGTGAGATACAATTTACTTATACTTTGATCCAAATAAAGAACAAAAAAACCCTGTAGAAATTGTTCAAATTCAATTTGGATTTGACTGACAAAATGATTAGTAACACTAAAACCATGGTCACAAATAACGTTTCAAAGTTTTAAATGGCGATGTTTTTCTCAGCTATAATATGGCAAACCTGAAAAAAAGGAAAAAATACGGTAAATTTTTAAACATTTAAAAAAACTAAAAATGGAGGGAAAATAAAATAATGAGAAACTAATAACACAAACATCAAAAGATAAGTAGATTTGCAACAAATAAAAAATAGAAAATGAAAAAAAAAATTTCGCATTTAAAAAACGAAAAAAAATGCAAAAAAAAACACATTTTTTGAAAAGTTTTAAACGGCAATTTAATTTTTCGTTTTTTTTTTTTGAAAAAAACGCGTTTTTTGTGACTAAATGCCTGAATTCGTCTTCTTCTGCAATTTGATAGATCCACATTTTCTATCACTAATGCCAGGGTGATATGACTAGTTAAAAACTTCAAAATCCAACCAGATAAACAAGGACAAAAGAAAGGAAAAAACTGAGGTTCATATACATTTAACAGGATAGCCGTAAGTTTGACCCAGGATATTCACCTCTATTGCACTTTGGACGGAACTTGAGGATTCAAACTCCACAAATCCAAAGCAGAATCCTTGTTGCTGCACACAGGTTAAGAAAACAAGACATATTTTGTTCATTGAACAGATTGGGAAATCGATTATAATTCACAACCAAGTTCTCATTTAGGACAAACCTTGTTGCTCCTGACTTGAACACCACCACTCTTAATAGGACCAAACCTCCTAAATTCTTCCTCGAGTTGAGAAGGAGTAGCATTGAAAGGCAAACCCTTTATGTATATCGAGTGCCCGTCAGCAGCTGCATACAACAAGAAATATAAAAAAAATTGAAAAAATAAATGAAAGCTGTGTCTCCATTCTAATAATATTAAGGACGTGATAGTTGATGCAAAACCTTCAGCCTCTTGGACGCTGCTGTTCTCAACAGCACTTAAACTGGACACTGACGTCTCCACAATGGGAGCCGCTGATGGCGTTGGTACCAATTGTCTCTCTGGAGCTAGAGGCTTGGCAGGAGAGGATGCTGGGGAAGGTGAAAGGGCAGAGCTTTCCTTCATGACCTTTACCTATACAATGATAATGTTAACCGGTACCTCAATGTTCTGCCTCTTCAGAGAACATCTCAGAAAGATGGAAACTTTGTTTAGCATGATAGAAATCTTACAATTGATGCATATGACTTCTTAGGAGCTTCTTCTAGGGCTGAAGAAGATGTTGAATCAGTTGGATGCTGTTGTCCACTGTTATGTTCATCAACCACCTCCTCAACCACAGGTTCCTCGTCCACAACTGAACCTTCCTCATCATCCGAAGGATTGTAGACTTCTTCCCCGTTATGATCCTCTTCAGACATATGAGCAGCTTGGTCCACCACGTGACTCTCCTCAATAGGAGCAGGCTCTGCATACAAAAAAAGGAACATACTACATCACGTGAACACAATCTATGATAAATGAAGCAGAAGCATGACGATCACAAACCTTGCTCACGTGTAGGCAGTTCTTCATGAACCTCTTCATTCACGTTGTTGGCCACTCCATTGTTTACCACTGGGTGCCCTATCTCTTCGACATACCTAAAGATGTCATTTAAAACATAGTATCCTCTGTCTTGAGGTGCAAGAAAGAAGGACTGAGTGAAATTCCTTTTGACATTGTCCTTTGAGATGAGTTCTCCACTCACAAGCACAAGAACACCCCCATTGAGGGAGTCCTGAGCATCCACAGTCTTTATCTCTGCCTTGAGACCACTGTAATCCATTGAGAGTATCTTTTCGTTGATTTCCTGTCCACTCCCCAACGCGCCAAAGTCAGGACCCATGAACACAACGCAACGACAGACGCTTATATTATTAGAACTTAGAAGCTTGCTGAAAGCTACCCACCCATGTTAGTAGACAACACAGTGGGTTTCAATATATGGAAGCGTTTTATTTGAATTAACATATAGAAGAAAAGTTTCGTATAACATTGTGAACGAGAGCCTCCAAACAACATAATTTCAGTAGACGAGTACAATTTCGAGAAAGATAAGTGAATACAAGGCACCCAAAAAAACTCCATCCACGAAAATTAAAGAAATACGGTACAACAGAAGTCGAATATTAGAAAGATATAACAAGGCAGAGAAAAAGCGAAGGTCCACGAACAGCAGATCCAACACAAAAGAAGTCGTTTCTATTAACAACTTACTTGAGTTGTGGTGACGATACTCATCCCTCCATCCGCACCAGGACGCCCGAGCTTGCTCGAATCCTGGTAGAACCGGAAAACCAGGTTCGGCGATTGATGCAGGATATGGTAGTACTGGTGCACAAAGGCATTTCCGACCTGACAATCATTCCAGACACCCAACCATCACCAAAAAAACATAAAACACGAAAAGGTTCAGCAGAAACAGAACGAAACAACATGCCACACAGAAACTGAAAAAAGAGGAGGGACCACAGAATCGCATACCACTTGAGCCGTGGGGCAGGATCCAGCCGCAGCCTGCTCAGAAGCCATCCCAATACCCTAAAGAACGAACAAAAGTCAGAGCAGCAACAAATCAAAGCCCGCAAAATCATACCCTAAAGATACGCAGCTCGTGAGAGCCCGAAAAACGTAAAACCGCCTCGCCCGAAAACTCTAAAACACCTATCCCAGCATTAATCGACCGACCACAGATCCAAGAAACAACAAAAGGACGATACAACCGCGACCCAAGCCACGAGAACCGAGGAATCGCCGACCATCCAAACCAAATACTGGAGAAAAGAATGAAAACAAATTCGATAGACACAAACCTGATCGAGATCGAGCGAGCCGGGAAGGAGAACGAGAATAAGAAGAAGACGGAAAAGCGAGGTAGGTAGGAGGAAGAGCCTAACCAGGGGTAGCGTGCAGAAGGCTTTCTTAGTGGCGGCGGCGGCGGCGGTACTTCTACCCTAGTCCTCTCTTACTCACCAACCGTCTGCGTCGAAGAGAGGGGCGAGTTCTAGAGGGATCGATCTGAGGGGGGAGGAAGAAGACGGAGCGACGGCGAGGGAGCGGGAGAGTACGAACGTACACCGACTCGACCAGCTCCTACACTCAACTCAAATCTTGCTCTGCTTCGGGGAGGTCGGCTCGATCTCGACTTTGGATAGGCTGGGTCGAGCTCGTGCTGGACTAGTTTAAGTTCTTTTACACTAAGCTCTGTTTGGATGGAGGGAACAGATTGAAGGGAATAGACGGGAAAGTGAAGGAATAATTATAAAATTTGTTTATATAAAAAGGAAAATAAAGAAAATAAATTGTTAAAATCATGTTTGTTTACATTACACAAAGGAAAAGAAAAAAAAAAACAAATTTAAGTTGACTTACAATAATGTTTGTTTACATTACACTGACAACGCCCAATTTATATGCTTCCCAAGGAGCTTAGGAGCTTGAAGGGGGAGGCGTCACAGTGGTATCTAAAGCATATAGACCCTTCTAGACTGAAGGACTTTGATGAGTTTGTAAACGGCTTTATTGACAAGTACACATCCAATTGTTCTGAAGTCCCAATTATGGATATTCTCATAGGAATACAACAAGAAACTAGAGAATAAGCCTGAGATTATATTCAGCATTGAAAATCCTGTAAGTAGTGAAAGGATGGCAGAGGACCATGGCCTTACTATGATTCTTGGTGTTTTCCAAGAACATATCAGGTACCAACATCATACAACATTAGTATGACACCTTCTATTATTTAGTCAAGAAAGCAGAGTAATAGAGAGAGCCTTCAAGTTGGCTATGTCAAAGTAGAAACTGGTGAAAGCTACCATAAGAAGGACAACAACAAGAAGTTGGCCAAATCCGAAGTCCATGCATTATCTTCGGCTCAAGTCAACACAACACAAAGCAGATATTAGAGCAAGATACAAGAAAACAAGTGCAAGCACAAGCACGGGAAAAACAAGAATAACAAGACAAAGTTGTCCCAAAGGGAGTAGAAAATACCTAAGGTGAACACCAGAAGAAATTTTACTCCCATAAAACAAAGCAAGGAGAAGCTTCTATTATACGAGAACCTTTGTAAACTCTCAAAAGTAGTAGATCCTCCCTAAGATGAAGAGAAAGTACATGGATCAATTCTACAAATTTCACAGGAGTCTTAGCCACAACACTGAAGACTGCATTCCCCTCAAGCACATCAAAATTGTAGACAAAGAGCTTCTAATGGAAGGGGCAATACCTGAAAAAAATGTTGAAGCCTAAGTTGAACTTGTTATTACTTTGTTTTTTGTTCTCTCCCATGCATTGTAGGGATGGGGGCCCCCTCTTCAAGCCTTTTAATAATAAAGTTACTTTTTCCTTGAACCATGTGTGTATCTCTTTTATGTACATGCATTTCTATGTGTTAGACTATGCATGCATTCTTTGATGGCTAGACTTATCTCATGATCTCGACATTCCCATTATTGCCCTTACAATGGGGCATATTTTTAGGTTAAGATAAGTGGCCACATGATTTTGAGTTGAAACATTTGTTTTCAAAATCTTTCAAGTAGAAAAAATTTTCAAACAGGTTCCTCAAAATCATCAAAAATATCTTTAGTATGGCTAGTATATCCTAACTTCACTAAAACTGTCAAATATAGCTCCAATGATCACACCTGGTCATGTCTACCAAAACTACCTAATTTCAACTTGGTGGTATCCATTGAACTTAGTTTCCTAGAACCTACTTGAAATCATTCCTAGGCCATGGCCCGACCCCAACGAAATTTTTTTTAAAAATCTAGTGTAAAAATTGATTTTTTTTTGTCTCCATGTATTTTTTAAATATAAGTTTAGTTTGGCCCTACCCAAATC
This sequence comes from Nymphaea colorata, assembly GCF_008831285.2. Classification (NCBI taxonomy): domain Eukaryota; kingdom Viridiplantae; phylum Streptophyta; class Magnoliopsida; order Nymphaeales; family Nymphaeaceae; genus Nymphaea; species Nymphaea colorata. Next base: position 6,866,341 of record NC_045140.1, read on the forward strand.
CAATCCACAAAACCCAGTCCCCATTTGGCCCGCCCTTGCGAAAAATCCTGGCTTCGCCCCTGCTTGAAATACTCCTGATAGGCCTTGAAAACCTCAAATGTTTGAAACTTGCCATATATAACTTTGGAGGGGTGCATAAACTCCAATTCTAAACCTACAACATTTGACTTTTATCCTTGTGTTTTGAAACCGTCACTGAGAATAGCTTTGTAATAAACCTAGATCTTGAAACTACTAGGACTTGCCAAGTTTAGCCCACCTAGCTTAGTTTTCCAATACCTACGTGATTTAGAGTGTTGCAAGCATGTGAACCCATTTCAATCAACACAAAATTTAGCCCAACTCACTAAATCTAGTTTGCAACCTTGACCCAGTCAAGTTCAAATTCAAGTCATTTTGACCTGCCTAAAATAAATCAACCTAGACTGAGCGTAGGTCTCACCCTGACCTGAACCTGGTCTAATTTCTAACTCAGCAAACTAGAGCCTAATATCTGAAACCATTCCCAATTTGACCAGGTTTGGTCAATTGAGTTTGTTTCCATTAAAACCAGTCTCAGTTTGATTGTGCTTAGTCAATTAGACTCAATTCTACTCAAAACTAATTTCAGTTTAACCAAACACGATCAAACTAAACCCAGTCATCCAAACCAGACTCAGTTTGACCTAGCTCAATCAACTAAACGAAGGCTAAACTCACCTAGTCAACTAAGCCTAGTAGGAGACACCCCTCTTATTCCAAATCTAGATTCGCAATCTATATCCATAATTCAATATCAAATCTTAATCCAAGATCCATCCTAGACCCAAATCTCCATTTCAGATCATGTTCTAGATCTTAGACTGGATCTATGTATAGATCAATGTATCAAGATCCAAAGTCATCAAATCATGCCACATGGCACATGACTAATCTCAATCCTTGGATCAGTTTTGGTCATTTTTTAAAAACTAAAATTTGTCTTTTTCCAAAACCTGACTTTTACCTTCATCTCACCAAGGAGGAAAGGCATCCTCTTTCCTTAGCTCTCTCTCCACCCATCATAAATAGAAAGGAGGGAGGCCGCGGGTGGGGGAGGGTGTTTGCCGACTTCTCCCTCTCTTTCTCTCTTGATGGGTAGTGCAACTGTTGGGTTGGTGGCATGTTGTAGCCATGTCCTCAGTTTGATTCTTAGAGGGTGCCATTCTGATAGTATCGAGGAGTAGTGTTGATCTTGAGATTAAAGGTGCCACTATGAGGCCAAGTGGACTGGTTCTTGCCTCCTCCATTCTTTTCTATCCTCTCATCTTTCTCTCTCCCTAAGGTTGCCACCTTCCCTAGAAAGACCACCTCGAATGCCCAACCAAGGAGAAACAAGAAAAAAGAAATAGGAGAAGAAGGAAAGAGGTAGGCTGTCCACCTCTCTCTCTCTCCCTCTCTTTATATTTCAGCCTTGTGCATGTGTTGGAGTTCTCCATGGATACTATGTCTTATTTGTTTTGTTTACTATTGTATTCTTGTTATAATGTAGAACATGGCTAAGGATAAACAACTCGTTTTTTTAGATGAGTGTTTCCCTCAAAGCCTATAAGATGTTCATATTATATCATGGACCTTAGTTGAATAGAGAGGTGGCAATCACCTATATGGAGTAACTACCTTTCAAAACACTCGGTTCATAACATTATATTTTAGAATTTTATCGTTTCATGTGTATGCATGTTCTTAATTTAGCCATTAAGAGGAGAATATGTTCTTATGGATGTGGATTTCATTCTTGGCCAACACAGATATGTTTCATTTCCTTCATGAATAATATGTTTATATTTGTTTTCATGAATCTACAAGTTATGACAATTGATGATTAAGTTGATTCGATCTTCATGTATGTTAGAACCATTTATCATAGTGTTATATGGTAATCAATGTGATCCAAATTTTTGAGATATCTTTAGTTCAAGCAAAAATCTGTTTTTGAGAAGACTCTATATTTTTGCTGAACTTTGGAAAACTATATATGTCAATCTATCAGTCGTATTGGTGAACCATAAAAGCCGCTGGTTTCTTTCACGTGTCTAGTTAGTTCCCATCAAATTTTGTTGGAATCTAATTTGTTTTGGTCCCTTGTTTGAATGATTTTCTAGTTTTTTTTTTTTTTTGCAGTTTTATGGTTGCAGAAAATCAAAACCTGAAAATCTGGAACTCAACAAGTCAAGTTCTTCAATTGTCGCTCTGTAAAATCTGAAGGTTTGCTATGGGTGATTCGTTAGTTCATTGAATCAAAAGTTGGAACTAGCTTCTGTCACAAATTTCTGCAATTTCCTGTCAAAACAGATTTTTCGTCAACTTTAACATGGTAAAGAGGGAGGAGCTTTCGCCTCTTTTATGTTTCGGCTAAAATTTGGCATGGAAACTTCCTACATAAGATAATAATTAGTTTTGTGTTGGTTGAACAAAATTAACTCAGACTTGGGTTAGGCAGAGCCATAAATATAGGATAGGAAACATAAAATTCTGCAGAACATAATATAATAGATGGTAAAATGGCCTATTTTGAGTTGTATTTTCAAGATTTCCTAAAGTTTTATAATTGAATCTTTCGAAATGAAAATTAACTAGAGAGCTAAGTCACGGGACTCTTCTATTTTACTGCTGCACCCAAGTCGCATCGAGTCAGGTACGCACTGAATATGAGTGCAGCTCCGACTCACACCCAAAACTATATATGGCTTGAGGATGATACATCAACATCCACCAGAAAACGTAACAACGCGATAAAACATGTCTACTATTTATTTAACAAGTTTCATTTATTAAAAATAATAAATGAGGAAGGTGGGTCATACATGTAAGTTGAAGCATGACCGCAACCTCACTGACTTTGGCTCTTGTTTACCTACAAGTTTCATTTATTGAAAAAAAGAACATAACCTTACAATCAGAACCAAGGGGGCCCGTAGGGACCGTGGTTCCAAAATAGATTAAAATAATTGAAAATTTTTAGTTTGGCCCCTATGACATTTGGACCCGGGTTTAGTTTAGCCTCCATAGATCTAAACCTAAATCCAATTCACAAAACCCAGCCCGCAACCCCCTTTATCTTTGTCGGCATTGTTGCCCTCTTTTGAAAGCTGAAGGGGGATTTTCAATTTTGATTTTGAAAAACGCAGCCCGGAGCTCGCCGGCTGCTGCCCTGAGTCCCTGACTTCTACCCACCGCCACGATGCCACCGGACCGCCACCCGCTGGCCGCTGTCCCTGTCTCCTTGACTCACTGCCTGAGTTCAGCTATGTGTTTGAGCTGTGTTTTGTGGGTTGGATTCGAGGAGCTGTGTTTTGTGGGTTGGATTCGAGTCAGTTATGTGCTTGAGCTATGTTTTGTGGGTTGGATTCGAGTTCAGGCCAAACTAAACCAAATTCTAAATGCAGCCAAACTAAAAATTTTCAGTTATTTATTTTATATTCAATTCCTTGAGGAAGAACAACGGATGCAAAGGGAAGAACAAGGGAGGCTTCCGCACTTGCCTGAGGAGAGTGATATAACCCTCTGGCTCATATGAAAGTTTCATTATTAAAAAAGAAAAATCCTCTTTATAAGAAAAAAAAAAAGGTGAATGTCGTTATTTTTTGCGCATCTTTGAGTTCAAATTAACTAGTCGGGTTTCAAAAAACAGGGTCTAAATCTGAGTCTGGATCTGATTACTAGATCTAATTGGGTAAAAGGTGGATTGGATCCAAAAAAAAAAAAAAATCGGAAGCATTTATCTCCGGAAATCATTTTCTGGTGGAAAGCGCTTCTGGCCAGGCGCTATTCTACGAGTGAAACACGGCGTGACGACGACGACGAGCGGCGGCGAAGCTGTGGTCTTCTTGTGCAGTCAACAACAGGGGATGGAGTTCTCCAGTCTACCTAAACCCTGAGCCGGAAAAGGGTCCTCCAAACACCTCGCATCTTCCCGTCAAAAATTAAAAGAAGAGTCGTTTTCTGAAAATTTTCTAACTCAATAAACAATGACAGAATTAACAACAAACCTCTTTTTGGCATTTGTTTTAACTGTCATTAATTAGTTTTTAAGTTTATATATAGTCAAATTGGCGATTTGGTATTACTTTTCTCCCGATGAATTTACAGAAGAAGGCCTCAAAATGAAAACTAAAAAAGGTATAACAGAGGGCCATACAAATACTTCTCAAAGAAAAAAATTACAAAAAGTTGCTAAATTTATTGGCGATATGACGAAAACATATTGATGTTTGAGTTACTAACTATATTGAATTATTTAATCATAGTCAATATGATTTAAACTTAATAAAAGTTTATAATGCCTATAAATATGAAATTTATTGCTCTGTCTCCCTCTCTCCCACTTTTCAATTTTTTGCTGGAAACAGCTAATTGTCATATTAGGTCAGCAAGAAGTTAAAACATATATAAATAAACAAACATAAACTTCATAAGAACGAAATTGAAAGAGAGACGTACATGGAAATATTGATTATTTTGTATCCTGTAGATCTTCGTGTTGACTAATATAGGTTTGCTCTGCCTAACCTCTCTTACCGATTCAAAAAGAAAAAAGATTCAGAGGAGAAGCTCCAAAGATACTCAACCCAGTGGGAAAGCTTCTACTCTCTTGTGACGGTAAAAAATATAACTAACTTCTTCAATATTGCGAAAAGCACTCACAACTTTGTATATTTTCATTCGATGAAATGGTAGTGTTGATATGCGCGTGTATAATTACAAAAAGGTACTTTGCAAATACACTTCTATATATTTACTTTCTCATTGAAATATATACATGGAAAAGGTCGGATATGAAGAAAAATTTAGCATCATGAAGAAATTGAATCAAATTCATAGTTTAGAAATGACATTAAATTGGATTTGGATACCTTTAAGTAACTACCTGAACTGATATGGATCCAATTTTAGTTTTAAATAAGTAGATATCTATATTGAGTATATGTTCATTTCTAAATTAAGTTGGTTAGCAACATATCATAATAAGGTTCAACTGATTTGTTTTGATAATGTAGAACTACTAATTTGGATATATTTAGCAATGGACTCACATTATTTAGCATAAAAACAAGAGGCTAATACCAATAATCATGTCGATTTATTTTTGAGCTGAAAGTTTTCCTGTCATTAATTGTCTCATTAACTCGACCATAATTTAGTGATGAGGAAGAGTTTAATTGATGAAAAAGAATTTCTATAAGTGTGCCTTTAACAATATACAAAAAGTAAGAGCCGGTCTTATATTATTTCCAAAAGTTCCTGAGTCAGTTTTTGGTAATTTCCAAAAATATAATGACCGGTAAACGCGTTATGGCCCCGGCGTGCACTGGGGAGCACACAAGTCGTAGCAGAGAAGAAGCTTCAGAAAGTAAAGAACACGCGGAGGAAGGAAGGAAGAAGAAGGTAACTCAATTTCTTTATAAATACAAGAGGGAGAACAAAGACGAAGTCGATTTAGCCATGAACTAGAAAGAGAGGAGAAGACAATTTCATTGGGAAGAGAGAGAGAGAGGGAGGGAATGCATTCTGCAAACCACTGGGGCGGGTCGTTCGAGATCAACGAAGAGGCGGCGGCGGACGATGGGAGATGGAGGAGAGGCGTGGACGACGTCGACCGGGCGGCGCTCTCCCCCTCCCGCCGCCACGACCTGGACGAGACGCAGCAGAGCTGGCTCTTGGGGCCTCCCGACCAGAGGAAGAAGAGGAAGCAGTACGTTGATCTGGGCTGCGTCGTCTGTAGCCGCAAGGTCTTCAAGTGGACGCTCTGGTCCATCGCCATCGCCGCCGTGGTCATCGGTCTTCCCATAGTCATCGCCAAGAGCATCCCCAAGAAGAACGACCCTCCTCCTCCCCCAGATCGCTACACCCTCGCTCTCCACAAGGCTCTCCTCTTCTTCGACGCTCAGAAATGTAAGTCCACCACCCCCCATCTCTCTCGGGCATCTCCGGCGACTGATCCGATCATCGTCCGGATGTCGAAGCGACCATTTTTTCCGTTTTACTTTTTTCTGTCTGGTGTCGTGAAGAGTTTTACGAAACGAATTCTTTGTGCGGAAACAGCCTTAATTCGTTGAGTTAACGCATGAAAAATTCATGCCACTGATTTATCGGTTCCCATCGAAAATTTTACTGGTCGCCGGAACTGCGATCTCGCGTTCAAACACGTCAGTTGAGAGTACCGACGATGAAGGCCAATGGCGATGACGTTCTGAGTCTGTTGGTGATAGATGAACTGACAAGCGGTCCGGACGTCAACTCCCCCATCTCGGAAAACAAGCCTCTGTGTTTTGGCGTCCGGTCAGAAGAATGCGGAAGCGGCGGCAGAGTGTGCGTGCTATTCTGCAATTCAAGTCATTGACTTTTTATCTTTTAAAAGAAGCATTTATAAGTATTAAGCGAGTCAAATACAATGCTCGTCGTGAATAGTCTTGAGTATATAAGTGCTTGTTCGGAATAGTCTTCACAGTATATATATATATATTAGTCTTTATTTTATTATCGTTAAGTCTTATAGTTATAGATAGATTCTTTATTGCAAAAAAATATGAAAATACAAAATGAAAGATTTTGAAAATTCCATATATAAAATACATCTTACAATCTGAGAATTTAAAACTAAAAACTTTAACGTCCTAATTATAAACCTATATCTCATTGGAATTATTTTCTTAGTCTTATAAATTTTAATACTTTGTAATTAACCATATATATGATTGAAATTTACAAAAATGAACACGCAAAATGGTTGGTGTGTCAGGTAGGAAGCAATGTAAATTGAAGATGTTTATTTCATTTCGATGTACAAAGAAAAAAAAAATTACCTGAATTAAACATGTTTTCACTTTGTGGTTTTTATATGTGTTTGTTTACAATGTTTTACTTTAATACAGGGCTCGGCACCCGGTACCCGGCTTGACTCAGGCCCAAGCTTGAAACAAGGGGGCATCGGGTTAGGCCTGGGTGGGCCCAATAAGCCCGAGCAGGTTCAATAATTGTTTAATATTTATTGTATTAATTTATATATATATATATATAATATTTTATTATAATTAATTATATATATATATATATTATTTTATATTAAAAATATATTTTTTAATATAATTGATTTGGATTTTGGTTTGACCCAGGCTCGAGCTCTGATTTTAATAGTCGGGCCAAACCCAAACCTGAGTTTCAGGTTTCAGGCAAGCTCGATGCCCAGACTTATACAGGACCAAACATCAAACATGACCAGGCTAACCGAAGGCTCAGCAAAATCCACTTATTTATTGGGTTGGGTCTCGCGTCATGTTTGTTTAGATGTCCAACTTTATTAAGAATTATCGAGTATTTTTTTTTACTATCTCATAAATCTGTGGTGGGTTATAAAGATGACTAGGAAGATGAGAGAGTGAGAGAAACAAAAATTGCTGAGAAGTAGAGTCTAAAATTGTGTATTAGGCTGAGTGGAGCCTCCGATACGCAGCCCAACCCGGTAAAATTTTTAATGGGTCGGCCCACAGGTTAAAATGCTGATGTCCCATCACGAGCCGAGTACCCAACCTTACTTTGATCCAATATGTTTTCATAAAAACAATAATATTATCATTATTATTAACACTACTATCCTCATATCTTTTATTTGTGTATTTACGACTTAGAAATTTATGGTCATACAAATTTTGGAAAATCAATTAAAACCCTTCTCACAATTCATCTAAGAAAAGTTTCTAACGTGTCTTTATCTTTTATTTCATGTTAAGGGGGAAGAAAAATCTTATAAAACTAACTTACCCAATCAATCGATCGATCGATCAATATACAATATTGGCTGGCTCTAACATCTCAACTCCTTCAACCCTTCCTCTTCCTGTTCGAGATATTTTATCGTCAAACAACTAATTATCATAATTAACCTGCAGCCGGGAAACTGCCGAAGGAGAATCCGATACCGTGGAGGGGTGACTCGGGACTACAGGACGGGTCGGGGCTGCCGGACGTGAAGGGAGGGCTGGTGGGAGGGTACTATGACGCCGGAGACAACATAAAGTTCGGTTTTCCGATGGCCTTCGCCATGACGATGCTCTCCTGGAGCGCCGTGGAGTACCCTCAAAAGTACAAAGCCATGGGAGAGTATGATCACATCAGAGAGCTCATCAAATGGGGCACCGACTACATGCTCCTCACCTTCAACTCCTCCGCCTCTACCATAGACCATATCTACAGCCAGGTGAAATCATCTCTCTCTCATTCTTCTCTTTTTCTTTTAGACTGTTCCTTTTCATAGAGAAGAAGTTTCCGGCCGGCCCACTGATCGAGATTCCGGCCAAATACGGCTAAAGGGATGTCAGTCCCAACTGGGTGTATGGACATGTTAAACGGTGGACGTGTATGTGGCAGGTGGGTACCGCCGTGGATGGAACCAGGACTCCGGATGATCACTACTGCTGGGAGAGACCGGAGGACATGGACTACCCCCGGCCCGTCCAGAAAACGGTCGCCGGACCGGATTTGGCGGGGGAGATGGCGGCAGCGCTGGCAGCCGCATCCATCGTGTTCAAGGACGACGCCGCCTATTCCAAGAGGCTGGTGGCTGCCGCCGCTACCGTCTTCGACTTTGCCCGCGACCGTGGAAGGCGAGCCACTTACAGCAGAGGCAACCCGGCGATCGACATGTTCTACAACTCCACCAGCTACTTCGACGAGTACATGTGGGGCGGGGCCTGGCTCTACTACGCGACGGGCAACGTCTCGTACCTGGCGCTGGTGACGGACGCGGCGATGGCCAGGAACGCGATGGCGCTGATGAATGTGCCGGACCTCGGCGTGCTGAGCTGGGACAACAAGATACCGGCGGTCGAGGTGCTGCTGTCCAGGTACAGGTTGTTCCTGAACCCGGGCTACCCCTATGAGGAGATGCTTCAGGCGTACCAGAAACAGACGGCCCTCACGCTCTGCTCTTACTTGCAACAATTTCAAGTCTTCAATTTTACCAAAGGTATGCTTTTCCTCCGCCGATCCGGTTATGCGTTTGCGAAATGATCTGAATTTTGGTAACAAAAACCGAATGCGAACATAACGTCTCACAATAGGGTGAACTTGAAAAAAATGGTAAATTTTTAAAAGTTTTAAAAAACCAAAACTGCAGAAAAATAAAATAAAAAAATAGAAATGAAAAAAAAACTGTTTGACATTAAAAAACTAAAAAAATAAAAAAAACACCAACAAAAGCATGTTAAAAACACGTTTTTTTATTTTTAACATTTAAAAAAGACATGTTTTTTTTAAGTTTTAAACAATTCGTGTTTTTTTTTTTTAAAAAAACATGTTTTCTGTGACTATGCTTAAGAAGAAAGTTGCTACAAAGACAAAGAAGCATAGTAAAAAAAATTAGAAGTATAAAAAATTTTAAAAATTCTCAAAATACTCTCATCTTCAGGTTATGTACATACTTTTGTGCTGTAATGACCAAAATACTTTTGATAAATTAAAAAAAGGCTTTTAAAAGGACAAAAAAAGAACTATAAAAAAATTGAAAGTCTAAGATCTACATTTTTTTTATCAAATTTTTTTAAAACACTTCAACCCCATTCATTTTTTTTTGGTGCACATCCATTTGCAAGCAACACAATCTCCTAATTTTCTTCATATATATACATATATATATTTTTAATGCATATATATTGTGTGACTCTGGTTTTGAGATACGCAGGTGGGATGATCGAGCTGAACCACGGGCAGCCAGAACCCCTTCAGTACGTGGTGAACGCAGCGTTCTTGGCCGCCATATACAGCGACTATCTACAGGCCGTGGGCGTCCCTGGCTGGTACTGTGGCCCTTATTTCTTCCCCTTGCAGGTGCTTCGAGATTTCGCTACTTCTCAGGTACCCAACCATTTTATTTTATTTTATTGCCTTCCCTGGTACCTAAGACATTTGAACACAAATTTAAAACCCAATCCAATTAGAACTCATTTTTTTTTCTTATTTCCGATCTTTTTTTTTTTAATTGAATGTTGTTGTTTTTTTTTTTTTTTTTTAAAGCAGTGCAATTCTATGTCCAATTCAGATCTGATCTGACTATTAGAAATGTGGGGATGCTTTTGAAAACTAAACCACAAAAGAATTATATACGAGTGTCTTTTTTTTTTTTTCCTCCTCACAAACTAAAGTCAACTTGATCAGACGTGATATTTAAAAAGATTATATGATTTTAAAAGTATATATTTCAGATTTGTATGCTGTTTAGATATGTTATTTAGGATTTTTAAAGTCGCATGCATACATTTCAAACCTTTCTCTAACTTGTGAGAACGAACCTACATATTAAGGGTACCAGACGTGAAGATGACATCCTTACAACTTATTTTCATGAAAAAATACATTTTACTAAGTTTTAGCCTTGTGTTTTCGTGACTGAATCCAGGCCCGACATTAACGATAATACTCGAAATTCACATGTAACCGGGGATCCATATCAGGCCTTAGAGTGGCAGGAATATTTGTCGGGCACTAATTCGTAAGTTCTTGAAACCTTTAAATAGATAGCAAAATGCTTGAAGGACACCTTATATATTATAAATATGCAAAGGTTTGGCGTCCACCAACATGTAAGCAAAGTAATTCTGCTGCCGTGCTGGCAAATGCCCACACAAGCCCACATGTGGTTTCACTTTCGGTCATGAATAATATATTTCCGGTCATGAATAATGTATGCAAATAATTCTTGAAGCTGATGATGCTTAGGATGTCAACAGATCAAATTCAAATCGGATATACTCCTAACCATATCAACCTTTTTGGATATTCATGTACTCCATATTCAAATATGATTGAAGCAAAGTCACATCTGAATCCAAAATCTGATTTCACTATCTGAACCCTATATGAAACCAATTTTTACGTTCATATTCAAATCCGAATCCTAACTTTGGACTGAATTCGGTCAATTTTCAAGATGTGAGAACGTTGATTGTAAGATCTTTTATTAAAACTAAATCTGATCCAATCCGTCAAATATTTGTGCATATTTAAATCCAAATCTGATCCAATTTTTTAATTGGATGTTACAATTTTTTTCTATATCCTATTTCTTTTAAGAATGATTCTATATGATTCAAATCAGATATATTGATATCTAATTAAATGTATGATTCAAATCAAATATATTGACATCTAATTAAATGTATGATTCAAATCAAATATATTGATATCTCTCATTCATGCGTAGATGGACTACATAATGGGTTCCAATCCAAAAAACATGAGCTACATAGTAGGGTGGGGCTCCAACTACCCGAAGCACGTCCACCACCGTGCAGCTTCCATCCCCTGGGACGGCAGAAAGTATGGATGTGGCGGCGGTTGGCGGTGGGAAGACTCTCCAAACCCCAACCCCAACATCATCACGGGTGCGATGGTTGGAGGACCAGACCGCTTTGACGGCTTCGACGATGTCCGCAGCAACTACAACTACACGGAGCCCACTCTCGCCGGCAATGCAGGCCTTGTTGCCGCACTTGCCGCTCTCTCCGGCAGCACCGCCGGAGGCGTCGACCGCAACAACATCTTCTCAGCCGTGACACCACTTTACCCACCATCCCCACCTCCACCCCCTGCATGGAAACCATAGAAAGGCATTAGTTACAGTGCTGAGATGATCATACTGTCCTAGCAGTTCCTTCTGTCAATAGTTGTAAGAAGCAGGGAATCATCCGGTTCCCACCTTTTCCATTTCAAATTACACTTACGATTGTTTGCTTTTTGTACCATAATAAACATCAATGCATGAGCCATTCTTTTTTCTCCTTTACAAGCACGATGAATCTAAAACAGCTAACATAAATTTAAATTCGTCTTTTATAATCTGATTTTGTTTTTCTCCACGCCTACATATTTCTTTCTCTTGTTAAATGCTAAAAGTTGATCAGTATTTTATAATGAAATAAATAAGGTCAATAACATGATTGTTATGAGACTGGTAGAAAGAATAAATAATTAGTTAGTGGTGTTACTCGAAACTGGTTACTTGCACACCTGTGTGCACGCACATCTGTGTAATGACCAAGAGATTTTTAGAACCAAGAAAAGGGGGATTATGAAAATCTTAAAAGTTTAAAATGTACATATCTTATAAAAAATTCTAAAATACTTCAACCCCCTGCTTTTTTCTTGAATGCATATATTTGTTATGTGCACACTCCTGTGCACGCAGCTCGATCTCAGTGTTACTGGGTCGCCTTATAAATGATGTTTAGCCAATTCCTCTTGTGCTGTGCACGCAACTCGATCTCGGTGTTACTGGGTCGCCTTATAAATGATGTTTAGCCAATTTCTCTTGTGCTGTGCACGCAACTCGATCTCGGTGTTACTGGGTCGCCTTATAAATGATGTTTAGTCAATTTAGGTGTTCGCATCTCTCCCTGTCCTCGGAGGCATTGATGTGAATTAGCACAATTTCAAATTAGATTTTGAGAAAAATTTCAAGAAAAAGAGATCCGTCTGTGGGTACGAGGTCCAACCATTTTTACTGTTTTTAACAGGAGTAATCAGACCAAGGATTAATGATTTTTTTTCGCATCTTCTGTAAGTTATTTGATTGATGCAATCCTATATGCTTGTGCATAAAAGGTTGAAATTGAAATTAGAAGTCATTTTTAAACTTGGTTTTAAATAAGTAATTTGAACTTGTTTTGGATGAATATGAGTAAAATTGAGACAAGTTGTTTGGAAAATTACCTTGTTTTAACAAGTTATTTGAAAATTCAACTTGTTTAAGAGAATTTGAATAAATTCTTTAGATAAAAATTGAAAAGTTGAACAATGTTCCAATTGGGGCCTATTGTTTTGGCTGAAAATGTGCCATTTGGATTGGATTTAAAAATTGGCAAAGATGTTGAGAATGGTTTGAATTGATGACCTTTGTTTTGGTTGAAAATGATTCAACTTGAGTTAAATGGGACTGGTTTGAAATAAATAGACATCGTGGCTTTGATATACAGCTTTAAAAATTGAATTGTTAATTTGACAACATTGTAAATTTGGATGAAAAAATCGAGATTTTGGAGATGGAGATCTAGTTCTTTGTCGCAAACTTAAGATCATCTCATGATTTTGAATGGAAATTGAAATCAGCATGTAATCAGTTTTTTTTTTTTAATGGCTAAGTTAACTTAGTAAATTGAATTGATTTTTGAAGTCTCTTTTCGCCAAATCTCATGATTAGATCTAAGAGATACAAACTTGATTTCAAATGAGTTTTCTTGTTAGAAAAGAGTTGTGGGCAAGTAAAATTCACTTTTTTTATGAAGATTCTAAGATATTAGAAAACATGTTGTTTTCAAACTTATTTTGGTCAAATTAGGATATGACGTTTGTGTTTTCTTTTGAAACTAAGTGAGAACTCCAAACTCTTGCTGCAATATGATTTGGTCATTTTCTACAACTTAAAATTGAATCACTTAATTTCTAAAAAAGGTGCTAGTAATGCAATTTGAGTGAGTTTGTATTGATGCATGAAAAGAAATGAAATTATATGATACACTCATTCTTCCATTTCTCACAATCTCTCCACATTCATTCAACATGAAAATTCAATTAATGTTTTATACAGACTCATATTGATTTTTTTTAATTAAAAAGTAAAACTCTTTCTATATATGCTTAACTTATTATTAAACACAAGAGTTAGAGGTGCAGTCCACAAGTTTGAGACTTGAATTAAATTTTTAAAATAATAGAACATCATGTAAAGAAAGTTAAAATCAATCTTTAAAATATATGAAAGACATGGATAACACCCAATTTGTCTCAAAATTACTATAAAATCAGATTTTCTACTCATTTAAATGGCTGAAAATCAGAAATATTGATTCTAACAAAGTTTGATTCTTGAAAAATGATAATAAATTATTGAAAATTTGCTTTACTTTTCTTGCTAAGTCAAGCATCTAAGTCAACAAGAGGAATGTTCATACTTTGGATTTTTAGAAGCTTGCTATTCTTAAACCAAGTTTAATTTCAAATTTTACATGATGGAATTCATCCATTCTTTGGATGATTTCAACATATTGGATCTTCTTATTTGGAGAAATGAAAGTTGGATTCTCAGCTATGATTTTGCAACATTTTAGGACATTGATTAATCCCATGCAAATATGAAAATTTATGAATGAAACCAGCAGCTCTTAAAAATGCTTTTAGGATGCCAATTAGAATGAGATTAAAACTTTTTCTAATTCTATAAAAATAGCCACTTAGTGGCTGAAAAATATCATTGTTGTAGCTTTAAACTTTATGGTTTTAAGCTAAATTTTGTGAAAGCATGGTCTGATTTCAGCAATATGCATGCATTTTGCGCATGTATTGCTGGAATTGACAAAGTTTTGAGATGAGTGTTGACGGTCTTGTAGTTTTGAACTACGAAGAACAAAATAAAGGTTTTTTATTAAAAAAAAAATCAGTTTGAAAACGTGTTCCAACCTAACTTTAAAATAGAAATGACTTTTAATAAGAGGATATATATATATCGCCTCTCAAAATGGACAAATTGAAGATGGACCACTTAGCTTATGAACCATGATGGTTTATAGCTTGGTTTTTTACCTAAGAAGATTGAAAACAAGTTCCTAATCAATTGAATCATGAATGCATGAGCTCACAATGACTTAAAATTGAAGTAACCAAGAGAATGTTCAAGCTTGTTTGCTTATAGTTTTGCCATACAAGTGAATCACATTCAAGAGATTGCGTCCATCCCTAATAGGAATTTAAATTATATATATTGTAACAAATATAAATCACTCACTCACCATGGGATTTACTCATGGTGGGGAGCTTGAAATTGATTTAGGCTGACTGTTTGGTCTTGGGGCCCTTTTTAAAATTTGATTCATGGTTTTTCTTTCAGAAAAACCAGCTTGTACATGCATCATGCATTCAAATGTATAGTTGATTGTGTTTTTTCTAGCTGGACATCATTCCCAGCTATAAATAAGAACAAAGGTGAAACTTTCCCATGGACATTGAGCTTGAAAATAAATAACAAGAAGCGAAGATAAATGAAGAACAAGCAAGAATCACACATACCTTATGGTCGGCCTTGGTGGCTGAAGCTTCTCTTAGCTTGTTCTCTAAATCAAACAGTCCTAAACAAGAACTCAAGCTTGGATTTGAGCTTAGTAAATCTATAAGAGAGCTGGTGGGACCCTAGACCCGGCGTCGGCAAAATCGATGACCCAGTGTCGACCCCTCCCCAAGATCTCTCGAGGGAGCCGTAGACTCAAGCAAAGACAAGATGGAATTACAAAAACAACCCCGCCGGACAGGAACCCAGCTCAAAATCAACCCGGGGTAAAGATACAAGTGAGGATTGTCCCACCCAAGGTCTACTACCTACTACAAAGCTAAGAGTTCAAGGCCTTACAAATCAAGCGTGATACATTTGAACTCTCACAACTCACTCAATCCAACCATAACAAACCATTCACATACATGCCTAGGGAACGACCAAACCACACTCTGCCCGTAGGTGGTCAAGCGATCCTGCAGACGTGTCCTTGGCCGAGAGCCTCAGAGGAACTGCCGACGGATGTTAAGGCATGAGCCTGGTTTGTAAAGCAATGAACACCCAAATCCCCGTTCTATAGGATGTTTAGAGACTTACTAGGCCGATAGGAAGTCGGCCTAGCAGCAGGGGTAGATCCGAGTGAATCCCGACAGCGAGGCGCTGCCCTCGGACATCGCAGCAACGAATGAAGAAAGTGCTCGGCCCGCCTGGCCGAGGTCGCCTAGAGCGTCTCCAGAGCTGGTTGATGCCTTTGATTACGTGATACAACAATGTTTGACGCCTGGAAAGGTGTCGTCTGCCTTGAGGTTGCGTTACCTAGAAGTTGATCATGAACCGCCATCTCGAGCAGTGGATCACGAACAGTTGAGCACATACGATGGCCGATCTTCAGATGATGGATGCCTGGTTGGGGAATGAAAGCTCGGTCTAGAGCTTGGAGGTGGATAGCCTAGCTAAGGTCTTCGGGTGAAATGGATGAGCTCGGTATGAGAGGAGTGAGCTCGGGTAGGTCAAGGATTGGTCAATTGGGCTAAGTTTAGGGGTGGTTAGGCTTGGGAAAGCCTAAGGGATGGCTCAAATGATGGCGTCTATGGTGGGCAGTAATGAGAGTTAATTGGTAATGGCTTGGGTTAATACACGAGGGAATGGTTAATGATGAAGATGGGTCGGTTACACCTAGAGAGGAAGCTAAGGGTCTTGCGTGAGGTAAATGTGAATTAATTCACAACGGAGTTGGAGTAATGTGCGTTTGGAGGGTAATGATGAAGGAAAGGCTAAGTGGCGAGTTGAGAATCAAAGCTCAAGCTAGTGGGTTGGTTTTAGGGACGGTTATGAGGAAGATGAGAGTCCAACGGGTGGAGGTAAGGGACACTTGGCGTAAGTTAGAGGTACTTACCTTCATTCTTCCTTTCCTGCTTTGGAGGTTGTGATATGCGAGTGGCCTTGGGGCTTTTGATGGTGACATGTGGTTCAATGGATGGCTGAGATTGATGGTGCTTGAGAGTTTTGTAACTCTCGTTTTAATGAGAGGGTGCGGAAGAGGTAAGAAAGGTGACGAGCGAAGGTGTAACGCTCGGCAGCTCGCCCTCTCGTGTTTACTCGATGGAAGATCAAAAGACTGAATTGCCCCTTGTAATAAAACCAAACTTTGATTATGTAATTAATATACCAAGGGCAATTGAGGGATACCCGCAAATGATGAGCACCGATCGGGTTTCGCCGGACATGAGGCAGCATTGAAGAATTCCGGCGGCAGCAAGTGATTTCCATCCGAAGGGTGGATCTCACTCGATTCTTGTCCGAATTTGATGAAACTTGGACAGATGATAGCCAGGATCTGGGCGATCCTAACTGAACAAATGAGAGAGTGAAAACTGCCTGGATTTTGCTCAGAATTGATCTGAAACTTCCACCCAATTTTCTGCCTCGATTCTGCCTAGCCGAGTGTGGGTTTTTTTTGCATGGATTGGAAGTTGGCTAGCAGAGATGAATCTCCTTTACTCAGACACCAATCTGAGAATTGAAATTGAGGCGATTGGTGTTGTCGTGGACAAGTTCTCAAGCTGATTCGCAGATGTGTTCAATGCAATTCGACCGGCCTTCTACCGGTGAATTCCGATGAACGCCTCAAGCTTGTCATCGTGAGAGATAGTCCAAGGACCGTGGCTTCTATCTTCCTTTCCAGCAACCTTTCCTCTAATTTTGGCAGAGGTAAAGAAGCTTACTAGGGTCGATTTCTGCAAGCCTCAAGTTCTGCTCGAGAAGGAAGGGACCGAGAGATGCTTTGCATACCAACCTGATTTCCAAACAGCCGGATGTCTCTACTTGAGTACTAGTTGGTCATAACCACAGACCGATCTTCTCCAACTCTTCCCTTGATCTTCTTCCAACATCTAATCTCTTCCGGGATTGAAAAAATTGCACCGTGAAGAAGGTAAGCAGTCTGCTAGGGGATTGAGTGTAGGATGAATACAACAATGGAGGAATTCTGGCAGCCTCCTTGCACAAATTCAGCCTTTGATTCAGCATCCAGAGCCACAGGCTGTTGTTTTGGTCACCACCATGAAGGGCCGAGAGGAAGAAAGAAATTCCCACACGGGGAAGAGAGTCAAGGAACCAAACTTTCTTCTTCTATTCAACTTTGCATAATGAAAACAACTTACATACGAGCTTATATAGCTCACTTAGAACTGGTTCTAGGAATGAACCGAGACACTAAAGACTTACAACAAAACGACTCAACTAAAGCCAAGAAACCAAAGCAAAAGAGACGAGACTTCTGAGAGTTCGAGTTTGACTCGGGCCTTGTGAGCTCGAGGGGTAACTTGTCTAGGTTCGGGCCTAGACTTCCCCGTTTGACTTGGGTTAGGACTCGACACTAGGTTCGACTTTACCTCTATCGGATCTATGTCCTTTCTCTGTGCTGTGCCCATCTTCAAGTTTGTCTATGCTCTGCCCGTACTTGGTTGCTTGGTGCTCCGCCTACTGTAGCACCTCCAAGTACTCTGTTAACCTCCCTAAGCTCAAATTCTTCTTTGCTACATCTGGTCTCCTCGAGCCGTGGGAGATCTTCTCATTATGTTCCTTTACTCGGCCTCTCCTGGCCGAGTGTGCTTTGGCCTTGTCGGCCAGTTCGGCACTTCTTTTCTTCGGCTTGCGCCCTCCTTCGGCCTCGCGATGGGCCGCGCCTTCCTTTGGCCTTGACATTTTTTGCTCGGCAGCCGGCTTTCGGCATGCATTGCCTAGGCTTACGCCTTGGTTACGAGCCGTTGGCCTGGCCTCAGCCACTCACTCGGCCATCGTCGGCTGGGACAGAGTTTGGCTCGCATCAAGAGCCTTCTTTGTTGTTCAACCATGCTCTCTAATGATTTGATTTTAAGTGATATTTTGCATGTTCCAAGCACAAATAAAAAATTGGTTTCTGTACAAAACATTTGTAGAGACAATAATATCTATATTAATTTCCATCCTAACGTGTGCTACATCATGGATCAGTCTAGGAAGGTGCAGCAGCAAGGAACCAGCCATAATGGCCTTTACAAAATTAATTTTGCCAACAAGAATAAAGAGGCCACGAGTAGCGAGAAGGCACCATTGGAGACTTGACACAAAAGACTTGGCCATCCAGATTTTGCTATAGTTAGGTGTGGTCTACATAATTTTGATTTATGTTATAATGACTTATTTACTACTTCTTTGTGTGAGGCTTGTCATAAGACAAAAAGCCATAAACTTCCTTTTCATACTATGTCTTACAAGGCACAAAGACCTCTTAAGATTGTGTACTTTGATGTCTGGGGTTCTGCTCAATCACGAGTACAAATGGTTATTGTTATTATGTCATTTTCGTTGATGCTTTTTCCAGGTACATATGGACTTATTTGCTTAAGTTAAAATCTGATGTTAAATTTGCTTTCAAATCGTTCAAAGCTCTTGCTGAAAGCCATACAAGGCACAAGATCAAGTATCTACATTCTGAAAGGGGTGAAGAATATGTTAGCTTACAAGCCTTGTTGTATGAGAATGGTATATGACACCAAAAGAGCTGCTCACACATCCCTAAACAAAATGGAAATGCTGAAAGGCTGCATATTGTTGAAACTGGTGATCTTTGTTAGCTGAAGCAAGTGTTCCTAAAAATTATTGGTTTCATGATTTTAGTTCTACTGTTTACCTTATTAATCTCATGCACACCAAAGTTCATCGACTACTCTTCACCATTGGATAAACTTTTTCAAAGAACCCCATATTATAATTTTCTTAAAGTTTTTTTGTTGTGAATGCTATCCTTATTTGTGACTATATGTGAATCACAAGCTTGATTTTAGATCTGAAAGATGCATGTTTCTTGGATATGCTCCTCAATACAAGGGCTACTGTTGCATGAATTTAAAGAATAAGAAAATATTTATTTCACGTCATGTTGTTTTATTAAACAATGTTTCCCTTTAAGGAAGAAAAGCAAGATGTTTCTCATGTTTCTAGTAATTAGCCACCACCACTTGTTCCCTTTGTTGTTCCCAATATAATTCAAGCTAGTGGAACCATAGATCATAGAAGTGTGATAGAAGAACATCAAGTGAGTCCCACCAAGATAAGAGTCAAGACCACCCTAGTCCCTTAGTCAACCAAACTCCAACCAAGGATCACCAAAGTGATATTGCGCCTAAAACCATTCAACCTACAATCAAACCTATTAGAACACATAGGATGACAACTCTATCTCAAGTTGGTATTGTAAAACCCAATACCAAATACGCAAAGTATTAGACCCATGTTACAACAAGAGATCCCTTGATACTATCTGCATCACTCAGTCCAACTATTGACATTAAACCCAATACTCTCCAAGAAGCCCTTGCTAGCGATCATTGGAAAGAGGCCATGAAAAATGAGTACTTAGCTATTTTCAACAACCAAACTTTGAGTCTTGTCCCTATTGCTAATGCCAAACATATTGTTGGATGCAAATGAGTGTTCAAAGTTAATAGAAAAGTAAATGGTTATATTGAAAGATATAGGGTCAGACTCGCAGCCAAAGGGTATAGTCAAGGAGAAGAGATTGACTACAATGAAACGTTTAGTCCATTAGTCAAACCCACAACTATTAGAATAGTTTTCACTATTTCTTTGAGTTACAAGTGGAAAATTAATTCACTGGACGTCCAAAATGCTTTTCTTCATGGTATGTTGAAAGAAGAGGTATATATGGGTCACCCACCAGCATTTGAAGACAAGAATTATCATAATCATGTATGCAAATTACATAAAGCTCTCTATGGCTTAAAACAAGCCCTAAGAGTCTATTTTTCTCACCCAAATGCTTCTTCTTAAGATGGGACTTCATGGAGCCAAAACAGCCACTTCATTATTTATCTATAGAGAAACAAATGTGGTGATGTATGTCCTCATCTACATAGATGATATCATAGTGACAAGGAGTTCTAATTCACATATTCAAAAACTTATATAATCGTTCAGATCAGAGTTTACAATCAAAGACTTAAGCAATCTACATTATTTTTTGGGGATTAAAGTGAAGAACACATCACATGGTCTAATTTTATCTTAGCAAAAATATGTTTTGGAGTTACTCAAGAAAGCAAAAATGGTAGGAGCTAAAACTACATCCACTACCATGGTTGATACACCTCCTTTGACAGCACAGTCAGGATTTACTTTCCATGATCCAAATCTATACAGAAGCATTTTTGGAGCACTGCAAGATGCTACAATGACAAGACAAGATATCCCTTTTGCAGCTAATAAAGTTTGTTAGTATATGCATAATCCCACTGACATCCATTCGGCAGTAGCAAAAAGAATTTTGCGGTACCTAAAGCAGACTTTTGAGTATGGATTGTGCCTAAAGTCTTGCATGAATATGAACATCTCAACATATAGTAATGCCAACTAGGCCGGTTGCCCAAATAGAAAAATATGCAAGTGGATGCACTGTTTTTCTTGGAGAAAGCCTAGTCTCATGAAGTTCTAAGAAACAAAATAGAGTCCCCTGATCTAGCACAAAAGCAGAATATAGGCCATTTGAAGCACAACAGCTAAACATTATTTGGATTCAATTCTTGTTGTGAAACTTGGAATAAAATCATCAAGGCAGCCAATTCTTTAGCGATAATGTTGGATCTTCATATCTAGTATCACATCTAGTATATCATTCTCGATGCAAGCATATTGAAATTGATCTTCATTTCATTAGAGACAAGCTCACAAAAGGAGAATTATCTATTCAATATATTTCAACCAAGGACCAGATTGCCGATATGTTGACAAAACCTTTATTAAAGCAGTCACATGGTGTAATTGTACCAAAATTAAATGTTACCAAGCTCAACTGTATCAATGACACAATGAGCTTGATGATGGGTGTTAACGAAAATGAAGGTCCAACGGTTCTCTTCAAAGTAGAAAGAAGTTGAAGCTTCTAAATAAGGCTCAATGTCAAGTAAGGAAGCCTACCATGACACACATGAATCTTCCCTTATTAAATTTAATAGTGGATCCAATAGAAAATGAAAAGCTTTTAACGTTGAAAAAGGCGTTGGTGCTTTCCATGACTATTTAGAATGTATAAAAACAGAATGTAAAGTCTGTAACAATCAAGAGAGAAAGAATAAAATAACTGAGAAAGCTTCATGAATGTAGGTCTCATGTAAAAATCTCTTGTGCATTTTTCATGTGTGTGCTCCCCTTTACTCTCTGAAATCCTTTAACCAGCGAAGTGTGAAGACCTCAATACTCCTCTATAGATAGAGGGGGACTAATGGTTTGAATACTTTCTTGCTTTAGGCAGAAGCCCAGCTAGAAGACTCGAGAGCAGAGAGCATCCCGTGGGCCTAGCAGATGGTGAATCAAACACAATTGCTCTATCGGAAAGGCCAATAGCTTCAATTCGTTTTGAGTACTACAGTTGACAATTTGACCATTTCGATCGATTGGCTCATAATCTGTCATGTCACAAGTAACTTTTGCGAAAAAAATGTTGGTGATAAATCGCAGTTTGATTGACCTTCATAAGTTACGGTTAATATAATCACCTGCAGTGATACCTAAAAGTATGTCGAAGCTCATAGGCAGGCCATGTAAGTTAGATCACGGCTTTGAATTTCGAGTTCTTGTCAAAGCCGCCACATCCCCATCACAACAGAGTATAGCATTGAATGTGGATTTCTGAAACCCCAAAAGGAAAAAAAAAACTGGAGAAGAGAATGAAGTAGGTATAACACAGAGAATATGCTGAAGCAAGGACCCTCTTAGAGGAATCGCCTCCAAAAATTTATTCCAACAAAATTCTGTACAGCAACATACAAAAAATAGACAAAAACTGTATACCACATGCATGGGTTTTGGCAATTCCGTGTGCTTTTACGTAAAATGGTAATCTCTCCAGGAGGCAACGAAGATCGCCTGTGAATGCCTCTGTTTTTTTTTTTTTTTCAAAAGCCCAGAAAAGAAAATTGGCTTTGGCAGGACAGATACTAACAAGTAACAACCGCTGCTTAGATCAGCTTTCAAATAAAAGTATATAAGCCAAGGTAGAGTATAAGCTTTTCTGGGTTGTGTACGGTGACGCACATCTTCTGGTTATCCAATTCCTCTGTTCGGAATAATTAGGACTAATTATGAGTTTGGTGTGTTTTGATCTACTGATTTTGTCGCATCATAACAAACTTTAGTCCTACCTGTTTGTCTTAACACACACACTCAGTTCTGGTATTACCACTCTGTTTTCAATGTTTGATCAGTTTGGTACATGGTAGTGCACAGCCTACAGACCGTAGTTGATCCTGAAGCTTGGAATATTTGAACTCACCATTGTGCCCAACTCAATGTGAAGGTATTATGTTGGATTTTGCATATCACGTTTTTTTTTTTTGGGAGAAATTTAGTTGATGATTTTGTTGAAGACAAGAATGGGCATGTTTTACCTTTCTTATGATTTTGGTGACTCTGTGTGTGTGTGTGTGCGTGTGTGCGTGTTAAAAATTCATACAAATATGAAACTGTAGACTAAGCTCATTTATAAAATCCTATTTACACCAGCATTTTTGTTTTCTTTAAATATATACAAACTATAATAGTTTTCTTTATGCTGCGATGCAAGTCTCTTGAGCGATGAGGGAATGTAAACGGAGGTAGAAGTCAAACTACCCAATTCACATGTTTGATAAGAGGTGGGCAGTAGATAAGAAGCAAACAAAACAAAAGTACAACCTTTTTCACCAAAATCCAAGAAGAAATAAGCAATCCCCATCAACTGTTACAATTTGTTCTCTTCAACGTGGTAGCCCTCAAATTGGTTGATGAAATGTCAGTGTGTATGTACACTCTGTTTTTCTTTTTAATGCTTCAACCTATGCTATTAGTTCACAATGGCGATCGAGGGCGGCGACGATCGCATGAAGAGGATCTTGACATCGATCCGTGTGATCCCAAATTTCCCGAAGCCCGGAATCTCTCTCTCTCTCTCTCTCTCTCTCTCTCTCTCTCTCTCTCTTGAGCCCGGCTTCTTGATTATTTGTGGTGGGCCTTCAAATTTGTGGTCTTGGGTTCTGTTCGTTATTTTCAGGCCGGCGCCATCTACCACTGGTTGTCGGCAGCCAGCGAGTCATATCCAACAATCATTCCCTGAGATGCGCATCAAAGCCTCAAACGTTACAAACTTAGAACTGGGGTAGTTTACTTTATTGTCATGCATCCGAGAGGGGTTGGTAGGGGTTGCTTGAAGGGTTTTAACTTTCAAGGTTTTCTGATGATGCCACCGTTAAGATGCTTCCAACACCATAGTGCCGGACTTAACCTTCTATTCTACCATGCATCAAAAAAGTGATAGTGATCAATCTTTTGACTTGTCTTAGACCTTTCGTATGTACGCTTAGGATGCAGAAATAGTATTTCAGATACACATATAATTTAAGTTTTTGCCTGGTGATATTTCAGAAAAGAATAGATTTATATTGGAATTTGATAGGAGACTAATTACGTGACACTTCAACATATTTTATAGGAGCCTTAGTTGGACTTTGAAATGTGAGCCTGGAATTGATTTAGATATATGTTGTTATATGATCTAATGTAGTCTATCAACCCTCGTGAGTGAAACTAGGGATTTAGGATTAAGTTATGAATTGTAAACCTCTAAGTACAATGACAATATACTTGTACACAAGGGCATGCATATATTCACTTATGTGATTACCTTTTACCTTTAGTGATCAATTAATGTGTTGATCTTATGTTGTAAGCATGGCTTTTTAGCCTTGTAAGTAATGTTAGACGGCTGTGGTTATAGTTGGGGTGTCAGATTCAAGTGCTTCAGGTATTATTGGTCTTTCCAGCCTACTGTTGGATGTTTGTGGCTCAACCTTGTGGTTGGTTGAGTTGCACACTAGAGGTTTTATTTAGGGTTTTTTTTTTTTTGTGGTTTCAAAAAAAGTTAGGAGGAAATGGTAATAGGTTTATTCTGAAAAAAACATCTAAATGCAGAAAATGGACAAAAGGCATGTGGGGGCACTAGCTATTAGAGGGTTCTTTGTGTATATGCAATTTATATGTGTATGTGTATGATCTATAAAGCTATATGCACAAGTGCGTATATCACCGTAGTCTCACATATATATACATATGACTATATAAGTAATTATATGTAGGCATTTTTATTCCTTTTGTAATTGTATTTTTCTAATTTTTATTATTGTGCAAGATCAGCTTGGTCAAAGAGTCTGACCAAGCTATGGTCAGGTCTCATACTGCTCCCTCCTTCAAAAAGTTGTATCTTTTTGTTTTTCTTTTAGTATATGTTGGTGATTCTTCTCTGTGTCATTTTAAACGACTTTTAAGTATCATTCATTATAGTTTCACTATTCAATTCAGATCTGTGAGTTTTTTAGGCCTTAGTGCCTTATATTATCATCAAGAGGGAGGGACTTGTCATATCAGAGCTGAACATCTCTTCTGCACACAAATACCTGCACTTACAAAGCTCAAGTTGAAATTCTCAGGAATTATGCTAAAGGAAGTTGTGGTACGTTTGATATAGTACTTGCCTTTTGCTCGTGAAAAGTTTCATGGTTCAGGCGTATTTCTCAAATCCATCCATCCCCATAGTCTTATCCCCTCATCCAGCAATTGTTTCCACAATTATTCCCTGTTGTTTAACTAAACCTGACCTTTAGGCCAATATTTTCCGATGTTTAAGCTTGCTTTCCTAAAAGTGACACTATGCATAATTTTCAACGGGCTCATAAATGCAAAGAGGGGCATATATTTAAATGCAATATTTTCTTACATTCAAGATCCTAAAGGCCCAAACTGGTCCACATTTTTCTAAAATTTCCTTCCGAGTTCTTGATTTTTGGAGCTAATGGTTATGATCTGGGACAATGACAAGGCCCAAGTTCTTTACTCCTCTCCAACAACCTTGTACACATGAAACCTTTGAAATCAATACCTTTAAAAGAACTGTGTCTGTTTTTTGTTTTACAGAAATGCCAAAAAGATATTCCAATGACGATTTTACGTGTATGGAAACTGTTACTGAGAGCAGGGGTAGTTGTTACCATTGTCTTTTGGCCATCGGTTTTCCAATGCGTACAATTTCTCAATATTGTGTCGGCAACTTATGGGGATTTTCCATTCATATTGCTGTCTAGTAGGTAAGTTGAGCACCATTTAACCATTAGGAGAGGGAAAATGTGTCCTTATTTTATTACTGTCGGCAGCTTGACACTGTGATTTACCGCAGCTGCCTGTATCAAATTCAATAATTAATGGCAATTGAATGAATAGGTGTGACAGTTATTAAACATTACCGAATTTGGACTTTTCAGGTTGCAGGCAAAATGTAGCCCCAAAAAGGAAATTTCTCAATTTTCTCTTTTGGCAACGTAGTTAGAAAGGAAACATATTAATACCCAAGCTGGCATTGAAATTTGAAAGCATGGTCATCAGTTAAAAAACTGTTGTTGAAATGCATTGATAACTTAATGTTTTTGATTAATCCTCTCTTATCCAGTTGATTCATAGAGGTAATCAAGTAGATCACCTCAGACCCTCCAAGCATGCTGTTAGTCTATGACTTTGATCTTGGATTGGCAAAGCTACTTAGATGATTTGGATGTAACAGCTCAGGGAGTTGGAGAGACGTATTTTAAATTTTATTAGTTAATGGAAAATAGACATAGAAAGCAGTCATATGTAGTGCAAGAATTCCTTAATGTCTTTGACAACAAGCACTCCTTAGAGAGGGCGAGAGAGAGAGAGAGATAGACAGACGGTTGATAAGTTGTTGCCTATCTTGAAAAAAATTGCGAATGGATAGTTTGAGGGTGTGAGGAGGGAGCTAGATGGTGCCAAACTCTTTTTATATGTCTGTCCCTTGTCAATGATAGAATAATATTGTTTGCAAATGGACATGTAAAAAATTTATTGATTTGTTGGTATGACACTTTGTGATTCATGTAACTAATTTGCATGTCCAAGTTATCCATGTTATCTACGTTGGTGCTCACTGTGCCTGTTGTCTAGTACCTGTTGTCTAGACTTGTACGTTTGCATCAATAGTTGGTATGAACTGTGAATTTTTGTCTGCAGAATCTTAGTTTGTTTATGGTTCAAAGTTTGGAGCTCTTTGCGTCGGAGGAATAATCTTTTCCAAAGTTTGAAGTGGGATGTTACCATCATCAATTTTGAGTCTACAAGCCATGTTGAAGATATTAGGGAAGAATTTGAGGACCATATTTAGATCTTTCCTATAATTCTGCTTTTCTTGTATTTGCAGTTATGACTTGTGACCTAATTTTGTTGATGGCTGGTCAAATTTGTCGTGGGAAAGGGAAGGCTCAATGAAACAGCACATTGTTGTAGAAAGGCTTTTGCAGTCATTGTCTGGTATGCATTTTTTTCATTTTCTTCTTCCTTTCTTTCTTCATTGGTGGATTGCACTTGTCTAAGACAGTCTTATTGTCAAAAAATGTTTCCCCTTAATGCAGCCCCAATTAATTTTCATAGTAACCTTTGGGAATATGATGAAGGTTCATGGTCCATTACAAGAAGTGAGTTTCTTTGTTCTTTGAAGAGGAAATTTGTTTTCTATAAATTCTATAGAATGACAATTGTTTGATTTCTTTGCTAATGTACTTTACATTTTCTTTTATTTGTACTATTCTTGCCCTGTGTACTTGGAGTGTTGTATATTCATCTTGTGTGCAACCATTTTGCGTTTTGATCTTCTTGCATGTGATTATAGTTTTCTGAATTTTTTGTGATTTTTACTATCTTTGATAGTTTAATTAGGAAACATTGTTTTTGAGAATTCTGTTCTACATTGTATAGAAACTGGGCAGAATAAAAAAAATACAAAACAAATGCCAATATTGTTCAAAAAATTCTGAATTTTGGTTTTCTAAAATCCTCTACTTCTGTATAGTAAAAAAATCCTTAGTTTTGGTATCATCTCTTTACATTGTCATGCCTTTTTAACCCAGATTTATGAACCTGTGAGAACTCGAAAAGTCTGCCTTTGTTCTATATCCGAACACTTTTTACTTTCACTTTCTGCAGCAACCTTACATTCAAAGTCTAACAGTGTCCAATCTCGTAGCTGTCATTATCATTTCTCTAATGATTTTACAAAAGCCACTGCATAGGACTGGTTTATCCTGGGCTTCATTCAAGGAAAGAGAAGAGCTTAACTTAAAACCTCTTGCAAAACTTTCAATCAATTGATGACCTAACATTTATACATTTATGAGAACTCGTCACCTTTAAACCACCATTTTTTGTAGAATATCATACTTTTATGGGAAAGTTGGTGAAGTTTGTTCTTCTACCTAGGCTACGCAACTTGTTTTGCATTCACCCGTCTCTTTAGGAAGTAGAGTTCATTCCTCTTGGTGATATACCATTTGATGTCAAGAACTTTTTTAAAAGATTTTTTTTATTTAATTTTGTCTAAAAACATTTTAAAAATGTCTTCTCTCACAACGATATGTCTTTGCTTTACTCTTAGTATCTTCCTCAGTAGGAGGAAATTTCAAGTTTTTGTTGTCAATCAATGGAAGAGGAAAGCTGAAAAATCCTGGATTTGAACAGTAAGGAAAACTCCTATGAAGCTGAGAAAGTCGAGACTAGGAAATGCTATTGACTCTGGTGTTCAAACATTTACAAGGATTTAACATGAAATATACTAAGAGAGAAGCGACAATGCTCTGTAAGATCTTGGCAGGTAGCAAAATGAGGGTTGAGAGATGGGCTCGAGGCTTGTGTGGTTGTTCCTCTAAGTCAGTAATCAAGAGTACCGGGTAGGCATAAAGCTGATTTATGTCTATTTCGCGAAGATAATGACTCATTAATCTTTGGCTCATCGAAAACCCGTAAGGTGAAGTAGGTTGGACACGTGACAAAGCTACACATAACTACCAAAGTGGTGGCGCTTCGTAGTAGCCTTTGAGGTGGTGAGGTATTCCCTTAAAGGTGAAGGTCGGCTTGAAGAAAAAAAATCTAAAAGGCAAAAAGTAGAATGCCAAAGAAAGGAAAACAAAAAAAAAGTAGGGAAAAAAAAGATGTTTGCCAAAAGATGAAAGACATGAAGGCTGAACTCGCAGGAATTGAATGTGACAATCTTTCGTGGATGTGCGATTTTGGGGTCAATATCTGCTCCTCTTTTTGATTACCTAAGATGTCGAGGATGATTCCTTTATGTTCACATTTTGGAAATTGAAAGATATCCCTTTTGGAGGTTCGACAACATTGATGCGAAATGAATCCTAATGTTTGTATGGTACTATCGGTAAATGAATGACATATTATTTTCATAACACGAGCACTCAAGCTTATGGGTTAAATTGATAATTTTGAACTATTTCAAAGTAAAAACTTGACATCTCTTGTTATGTTTCAAGGTTTTTTAGGCATAAGAGGAACTAACCAATCCCCTTTGGTCTTGTAAGGTGTTTGTCATTTCATTAACAAACCACTAGTCTGTTGTTCATGGAATAGTTGAAGTCATGAAACTCCTCAAACCTAGTCCACTTATGCTGAATGTGACAAATTTTCCATTTGAGAGGTAGATCATTTGGGAACCCTTCCCATTATTCCATCTTAACTGAGTGTCTTCAACATGTTTTTCAATTACATAACGTAGACTTAGGGTTGAGGCTATCATGTTAGATCTCTTATGTGTTTTCAAAAGAACCGATCAACTTTGAACTGTGACATTTTTGAAAAGATGTATCCTTTGAAGTTGCATGAGTTTTGTTCTTGGCTTCATCTAATATTTGTCTTGGCTTGAAATACATGGTTTTGCAAAATGGGGTGGAATTATTCTTCATCATCACCAACTACCCACCCATGCCTTTGCTTTGACTAGTGGGTCTTTCATAAATTTGGTCAAGGTTAGTATTCAGTTCTTTCTTGTTTCTTCTTGTGTCATGTTAGTTGAGAGTTAATGAATATTTTATATGTGTTTGTTTATCCTGATTTATAAATCAGATCGTGCATTGGAGAAAAAATATGATATTATTGAATCTTTTCTCATTGATGTTATTTATGTTGTTTCACTCATTTAAGGCTAGCTGTTCGACCTGCTCTCCGTCGATTGAGGCTATTGCTTTTAATCTAGTTCTTCCCCTTCCCATAACCGAGATGTTTTACCTACATTGGAGGAGAAAGTGGGTTGAGGTTGGTCTAAAATTATATCAGAATGTAAGTTCTTTAGGCGTGAAAATGAGACAGCTAAGGCTTATTTCAGAATGTCGTGGAAAGCTTGTTTTTAGATTTGTTATTGGTCTTGAATTTTTTGATATTCTTATCCAATTGTTGTTGTTGCAGGTAAGGGCCATGATCATGAACTAGAAGGTGAACAGTGATACTTTTTTTTTTCTTCAAGAATAATTCCCAACACTTGATGTAGCAAGCATTTTATGCAGAGGTTGGGCACTATTGCATGAATTCGTGAACTTGATCCTAACATTCTGGGTGAACTTGGTTGCCTGCCCATGCATGTTGTGGTTGGCGAAGCAAGAACCTCTGATGCCATTCACCATTCAATGACAACATTTCTAGAAAAAACAAAATACTTAATACAACCAAAGGAGGTTGTTGAGTTGGTCGAAGGCATCCTTTGGAATGTGTTGTTGATGTACTGAAAACGAAATAATGCCTTTTATTTTTATGTTTGTTGTGGTTTAATGCATAATGTTTGTTGTAGTTTAAAGCATATGTTGCAGGCAACCGAAACTGGTTTGATATTGGCATTTCCAATGGGTTAAACACTTGCTGGAAGCTCGAATCTTGACATAGAATTGAGTTGCAGCTCATGACCAAGAGATTGGAGTAACTTCGGATCAATGAAGGCTGAAAGGTATGCCATGAAACAACTTAGCCGTCAAAGGTACAAAAGTTACTGCAGTTACTTT
This sequence comes from Nymphaea colorata, assembly GCF_008831285.2. Classification (NCBI taxonomy): domain Eukaryota; kingdom Viridiplantae; phylum Streptophyta; class Magnoliopsida; order Nymphaeales; family Nymphaeaceae; genus Nymphaea; species Nymphaea colorata. Next base: position 6,896,827 of record NC_045140.1, read on the forward strand.
TGTTGTATGTACATACAACAACAACTGGGCCTGTAAGGTAGTTTGTGAATTAATCTTCATGTACATTTGTGGACAGAGCAAAGTTTGCTGGCCTAACACTTACCATGGGAGAGACGTTGATTGGAGAAAAAAGAGGGGATATACTAGTCTTGATCATACACCCAACATACAGTAATTGAGAGCAGCACTTATTATGACCATTTCCCTGGTTGGATGGAAGGCACAAGGTATGTTTGCACACTGATACTAATCTGGTAGCTTTAATTTAATTTACATCCAAATTTCACTTAAATCCAAGAGATGAATGTTAGCCCGTGTTTGAAAACGGAACCACAGACCGGCCCCTATCCTTAGGCACACTGTTTACTAGGAAGCTAAGCAGGTGAATCCAATCTTTTTTCTTCATGCTTTGTACAGAGGTTCCAATGTGTGAATTCTGAAGCACTCATCGCGCATTCGACCCTGCATCCACACATGGATGTGAACATGAAAATGCTGGTGAATAAGATGATTAATTTCCAAAGGTAAGTTATAACAAGTACATAATAGTCATCATCACGAAGAGATGCTATCCAAATTCATATAGTTTAATATGCCTCAGTGGATTTATGGCCCAATTGGCGAGCGGCGGAAGGATGGCCCAATTGGTGCGAAGCATCATGATCACGGAGTGATTCCATGATGTTAAGAATAGGAATTAAGATGGAGGAAGCTGCCCCCAGCCTTGCCCCCTAAGTAGGTTTCACAAGATCAGTATAGGAAAAACAATTTTCAACCGCCCCTAGTGGAAAAACAGATTTATATGGGCGGGTCTTCATATTGAATTGATAAATCTTGCAAGAAGTATTTACGAATTCCCAAGTATCTCGAGGCAGCATAGCAGTTGCATGATGAGGTTGTAAATGTTAGAAATGCTTTGAGATCTAAGACCAACGAGCCAAAGCTTTCGGAGTATGACCGGTTCCAAGGAGATGGACCACGTTAGGTTTTTGAGAGCAGACAAAAAATCTTACAAGTCATTTTGGATCTATAACTGGGTTTTGCAAGGAGAAAAGTTCAAAGCTCAGAATCTACTATCTTATTTGGATGTAAAAGTATTGTTCCCTGATATTTGAGCTCTAAATCTACTATCAGCTCATGACCAGCTCATTTGGATGTGGAAGTGGGTTTTACAAAGGAAAGGGTTCACCCATTTCAAAGCATCCAAGCACGAAAAATATATCTAAACAGTGGTGGAAATATCCCTCTCTATGCGTATATGTTTTAGAGCAATATTTTATTTTTGGAGGGGCATAGTCCAAAATTTCTTGTTCAACCACTGTATAAATGTATTTTTCTTGCTTGGAGGTCGCCGCACTATTTTATTGCAACTGCATTGAACAAATTATCTTGAGGCCATTTCTTTTATTATTAACAACATGGAAAAGCAAATGTTCGAAGCTGAATATATATATATATATATATATATATATATATATATATATATATATATATATATATATTTTACAGCGTTCTTATCATTGAGATCCAATCATATCTTTCATTCCATGTTATCTACGCTCACTATATATATATTTTACAGCGTTCTTATCATTGAGATCCAATCATATCTTTCATTCCATGTTATCTACGTTGTTGGTGCTCACTGTGCCTGTTGTCTAGACTTGTACGTTTCCAGTCAATAGTTGGTATGAACCGTGAATTTTTGTCTGCAGAATCTTAGTTTGTTTATGGTTCAAAATTCAAAGTGAAAGGAAGAGTCGAGAAGGTGATGTCGGTGCGGCAAGTGATCTTGATTTAGACCTCCCATTGCTGAGGGGGCGCTACATTCACCTCCTTTATCACCAGCGGCTCCATTGGCTTCTAGCACATGACCCCTGCATTCAGTTTCAGTAGCTGCCGTGTTGAGAATAGATTGTTGAGGGAGAGCGAGCAAGAGATGAGAGAGATGCATGTGGTTCATAGCTTTGCATCCAATAGTCTTTCCTTTGGTAGGAACAGTTTGATGAAGACCAATGACGTCTTTCTTAAGATGCTACTGTGTGTTGATCAATCGATGCCCTCTCATATTCAGATTCATCGGGTGACCTTGTTTTGTTCTCAGAAAATTTGTGATCTCTTTCGCTTGACGAACTTCCCTTCTCAAAAGGGGTTTTTGCTGATGCGGCTTCCACAACATCCTTGTCAATCGCTCGACTTCCTCAATTTCTGTCGCTTCACTGTTTCCTCAGATATTTGTTTGAATCATTTTTTACCTCCAACTCCCTCTCAACCTTCGATCATCTACCCCTGAGCTGCAAATTCACGATGCTGACAAGCTCCAATGATTCCCTTACAGAACTGCCTTTGTTTGTTTCATAGAGTCCATGTGTCAACGTTTCTGGTCTTGTGTTTTCTGTTTCTCTTGCTTCTTCTTCCGGATATCCCCAGATAAATCCTTAATTCATTGTTCAACTCTTCCTTGATCACAATCTCCTTTTTTGATATCTTAATGCAGTTAATAAACCCGATTTCTTCATCATTCGAAATATAACAACATCCTCTCCTTCTGACTTAGCGCTCTTTTAGCGGTCTCTTTCAATCGTTCAATTTATTTGCTTGCTTTCTCTAATTCTAACTGAAGAACGTCTTCTGTGCTGACGTTTCTCTTGCAGCGCTCTGCTTCAGCCTTTAAGTTCTCCAATTCTGCTTGAGCTGATAGAAGTTCGTCCTTCGCTTGATTAGCTTCCATCGTGACTCCTTTGACTGCAATTGCTAGATCACCCAGAGCCTACTTGCCCTTCTCTTCCGCTTTCTTCACCGACTGCAGCTCATCAGGCAGCGAGCTTGCTTCTTTTGCAAGATCCTTCATGTTTGAAATGTCCAACTCCTCTGGCTCTCGTGCGAGTGTAAGATCTTTCTCTGCATTTTTGAACTCCAATTTGAGTAATTCAATGGTTTCACCCATGTCATGAAGACCAATCTTGCCTTTCTTGACACTTCTATGCGTATCTTCATGCCTAACTGATGCCTCCCTTGCTTGCATCTTCTCCCGTAGAGAAGATATTTGAAGCTTCGTTTCTTCAAGAGACATCTTTGTTTCCTCAAGTTGCTTTGTTAATGACTCCATCAATTCAAAGGCTCCGTCCTTGGATGCTTTCGCTATTTGAATTTCCCTCTCCAGCTTCTCAATCATCTTCTTACTCTCCAATAGCGATGGCTGGAATTCAGAATCTCTTGTGTTACGAAGCCCCAAATTCAGTTTCTCCAACAATTCTTCCCTTTCTCTTAACATCGACTCAACTTCCTATTGTCAAACCCAACGGCCACAAGCAAAGTGGTCGTTGAATTTTCCATGCATGGAGATGCGTACTGGGATTTTGAAGTCATGATGCTTGGAAATTTTGCCTACGGTTGAGAGGAGGAACATCAGAGAGAGAGAGAGAGAGAGCTGGCCTGATGCAGGAGGATGGGGAAACGATGGTGGCCTTTGTATTGTTTCCTTACCAAATCCCCGCAACTTTCGCGTCTTTGTTGCCAACAGAGCAATGGTCCACCTTTGTTCTCCCCTCTCTTTCAACATATGAAAGGAAGTTCAGACTCTGAAGGGAAAATCTTCTCAACCCAGTAGAAACTTGAAGAAGGACAACCTTCTTGGGAAGTTTAAGACCAGGTTCACCCTCTTCAACCTTTAAAAAAATGAAAGAGCATATGTATGTGTGTGTCTTTTTGCGTTATAGATAGTGCAATTTGGATAGATGATCAGTTCCAGGCTATAAGGATTTTGAGAAGCACATAAAAGAACTATTACGTAATGCTATTCAGAATAATCAGATTCAATGATGCCAATGGCACCAACCATCGGGTAACCTTCGGCAGCATGCTTAAAATGAAAGCAATACCAAACAAACCACATGAACAAAAACAATATGCAGGGTCGCCGGCCATGGGAAGGCGTCTGTGTCAAACGTGACGTGGAAATCCCTCCCTAGTGCCTGAACTGCACTCTCCACGGCATGAAGACTGAAGAGCACTAGCATTCTCCTCCATTCTCACTCTGCCGGAGAAAGGATCACGGTAATCTCAACCTCTCCATCTCACTCCAACCTGAAACCACAAACCCAGCTAAAATTTGTAGTACGGTTAATTGTGTAAACGCAATTCGATTTTTTTTTTTCGGAAATATGTTTCCACCGCTAAAGGGTATATTTTTTTTTACCGTTGCACCCACGCATCGCCTCCCTCTGCCGCTGCTGCCTCCCTTGTCGCCTCGTTCCTGCCTGCGCACGAAAACCTCTCGCCCTCGCCCTCTCATTCTCCTGCTCCCCTCGTCGCCTCTCTCGCCCTCTCATTCTCCTGCTCCCCTCGTCGCCTCTCTGGCCCTCTCACTCTCCTGCTCCCCCCATCGTCCATCTCGCCCTCTCACTCTCTTCCTCTCCTCGTCGTCTCTGTCGCCCTCTCACTCTCCTGTTCCGGCCGCTCTATCCACTGAAGTAGATGATCCTGACTGCAGCAGCTCTCCTTTTCAACTCTTCCGGAGTCCAATCCCAAAAATAAGTGCCTCGGAAGCCTTCTGAAAAACCCTCGAGCAACACTGGCGAGCCTCCGTGTTGAGGTCGGCGTTGAAGTCGATCAAGGAAAAGGGTCTCCTTAATGTGGTGAGGGAGCTCAAGAATGAAGGATACTCGTAAATGCCCCTTCCCCTCATTTTTTTTCGTTATCATTTTCTCACTTGATGAATTATTGATCTCTGAAGAAAACACCCAATCTTTTTCTCGATCAAGATTCCAATGTACCCAATTGTGTTTGCGATGCTTGTCTGAATCAAGTTGGTAGTGGTAGACATAGTTCATCTGTTCCTGATTGATTTTCCTTCTGAGATTCATGATGCTTAAGGGGCGGTGTTGTGATTTTTTCTGCATATTCAAGTATCTAAATTTACCCATGTTGGGATTAGCAACATCTGCCCTGTTCCACTATTCGTCCTCTAATTACACTTGGGAGGTTTTCTTTTCATTTCCCTGACATTCGCAACTTGCAATGGAACGGCCTAGGTTTCTTTCCTTGTGACGATTGTTTTAGTCGCCCAATTCCCGTTTCTTATTTGGAGGCTGCAACAAACGGGTTCAGAAAGGACTTGTTCTGCCTTGCGTCCATTGTATCTTTGTATGGATCCTGATCTTATTCTCAATTCCATTTAGTTATCTAATGGCAATCAAAACTTCTTTCAGGTAATTGGAGAACGTTGTTCACACTACGACCTTTTAGTATGTAAAGTATGTAGAAAAATCTGAGTGGATAAATTTGCTGCACAGACCAGTTTACCTGAAAATTTCCTTGATACATATTCTCCCATACAACATTAGTTTCACCCGAGCTAGGAGGATTCTATCACTGTTTGGCAAGCTTGGCTGCTTGTGAAGAAGATAGTGTCTGGCTTCTCACAATGCCGTCATTGTGAAGAGGTGGTTCATTGCAGGTGCCTCTCTCTCTCTCTCTCTCTCTCTCTATCTATCTATCTATCTATCTCTATCTCTATCTCTATCTCCCCGCCCGCGCCCTGTTTCACCATTGTCATCTTCGTATGTCTGGTTCGCCCTTTGTCATCTGCAACGTCTTCCATTCCACTTGTAGAGCCCTGGTAATGACATCGTTGCCCTGGTCACTTAGACAAGATACTACCATGTTTTTCAGCTGTCATTCTCAAAAGAAGTCCAGATAATTTTGGGACAATTCGATGTTTTCACCAGCAATGGTGATCCATTGAAGAGAATAAGTGACAAATATGGAGAATTATATGACATTTTATTTGTAACAAATACATCAACTTGACTTCATCGAATAGTTCGCTACTCTTGATTGCCACGTGAGAGTTCCAATCAATTGAAGTTCTTTTGAGAGAAAAAAAAGGTAGAAAGTAAAAATTGGGATTGCGTATGCAATCTGTTTGTATAAAGTCCCGAGCAAACCCTTATGGGTTTGAGTCGGTTCTGCTGAAGCCCTTCAGTGCCTCATAAAAGTTAAGACAGATTAGTTGGTTGCTTCATGGTCGTAAAAATTCGACTTTCCAAAACCTTTTTTGAATCTGTGAAGAAATGAATGTCATCAGTTTCGCCATTGGAAGCAAATTTCGGTTTCTACAGAAAGTGAGTTGATCCTTATTAATTTTTGGATGATGACCCTCTCAAGCTAAACGAATATGGTGAATGACGTCTTACGAGCGTCTGGCCAATTTAAACACTGTAATGGTGATTATTTTTCTTATATGAAGAATACCTGTGACTAGAGGTGTGAATCTGCTCCTTGATGTCCAATATACTGTTTCAACAATGTGGAAAATCAGAATATGTTGAGCCTGCATACTCGAGATGGCTTCATAATATTGGAAACAGAAAAACCAAAAACAGGCAATCAGCTATGAATTCTTTTCTCAGATTGGAATTTTCCTACGATGAAAAGGGGAATAATGATATAAATGCCAGCAGAAGCATTAGCACTATCGATGTTCTGCCACTCTAATTTTGCCACCCAAGAACCCCAGTTTCACAATCATGACCAAGTTGTGCCTTCATCAGTGAACTAATAGCAAGGCTTGCACTCATAATCTTCAAATTTATTTTTCGAGTCAGATATATGGGGGAGTTTAAATGTTGCTGTGTCTTAGATCTTTCCAGATGGTTAAAATTTTAAAATTTGTTGTTAGAAAACAGTCACTAAATTGGTACTAGGCACTAAAATTAGTTCACACTTTTTTCTCCTTGTTTTATCCTCAACCGTCTACCATGATAGATCGAACGATTCTCATGAGTGATCTGGGTGACTCTGGATAGCCAAAGTGACCAATCTCTCTGTCTCTTTCCATCTAATAGCAAATATATTATATATATAATCGAAAAATTTGATCTGAAGCAGTCCATCTTTGTCATATATTTCACATATCATGCGAGAGATGTATAATATTCATGGAAAGAAGAGGAGTGCTTCTGTCAAATTATTTGTAAGTTAAAAAGACAATGTCCAATGTCTAAATTCGTTTGAACACCTGAAAATAATGAGAAAATGTGGGCCTTAAGTGCTTTATCTTTTGTGATAGCTTGATAGTGAGTTTGCTTCATCTTATGAGTCACTTTTAGTTAGAATTTCTTTGGTTCTTGGAATGAAATTATATCATATATTCAGATGGGCCATGGGAAAATGGCCTAGTTTAGTCTAATGAGTTTTTTTTTAACAAGGTGTAAATTTGGCCTGCCCTTTGAATCTTTGATAAAGAGATCATCCTGGGTTGATGGTTTTTGAATATTCCATTTGTCATGTGCAGCAGTTTACCAGCCTCCCTCTCTTGAATACAGGTTCTCCCACTTCTTAAGCGACAACTGAGCTCTTATTGGCAGTCATGGCTTATTGTAACTTGGTGGTATCTTTAACTTGAAACAGACAATAAAATGTTTCATGAGTATTACCTCTCCTCATCCATAACGCAGATCCAATCTGATCTCCTCGCTTCCGCGAGACTTGTTTGTCCTGTCTGACATTGTTCCAGTTTACAGCTTTTGCAGTCTTGTCAACCCAGCAAACCAAGGTCTCTCTCCCTTTATCTCTGTGCACTAGCTGTAGGATACTGGCCTAAAGGTCAAAGGTTGCTGTCCCTTTGTTGCCTTGTCTATCCCACTTTCCATCCATAATCTGCAGCCCTAGTAATGGCTTATGTTTCTATCTTTTTTAGAGTGCCACCCAAGTTTCCTAGCTCCTTCCCTATATCTCAAGCCCCATTTGTTCCCTACCTTGCAAGAAGAGCTTCCTCTGCTTCTGCTTCTGCTTCTTCTAGCCAAACCCATAGCACCACCTTGTCGAAATCCCTTCAACAAGAAAACTATGAGGCCATCATTGGTATAGAGACCCACGTCCAGCTCTCTACCCTCACCAAAGCCTTCTGCAGCTGCCCCTACCACTATGGTTCAGTACCCAACACCCACATCTGCCCTGTCTGCATGGGGCTTCCCGGCTGCCTCCCTGTTCTCAACTCTAAGGTCATTGAGTTTGCTGTCAAATTAGGCCTTGCTCTCAATTGTAAACTGTCTCTGAGGTCCAAATTTGATCGGAAGCAGTATTTTTATCCTGACTTGCCAAAAGGTTACCAAATCTCTCAGTTTGATGTTCCAATTGCTAGCCATGGGTACCTTGATGTGGACCTGCCAGTTGAGTTTGGAGGGGGGCACAGGAGGTTTGGTATCACCAGAGTTCATATGGAAGAGGATGCAGGGAAGTTAATTCATGCTGCCAGTGGAGGCTATTCACAGGTTATGGTCAATCAAACTTTGTGAAAGCTATTTTGTAGTTGCTTTATACTGTTATTGAGTTCTAAGGTTTCCCTTGTCATCTAAAGCTCTTTTTATCAATCTTAGTTGTTGCATTTGCAAGTAGATTTAATTCGTACTAAGATTCAATTTTGGATGGCTGCTTTTGCTTAAAAATGTAGCTTCTGATTTTATCTCGAAATATGGTTTTCTTTTTATTTCGTGGCTATCAATTTATTGGCTTTGGGGTGGTGACTATCGTAGTATGGTGTGAATTTTACAAATTGAAACCTTATGTAGGGAAGCATGAGTTTTATAATTGTTATTATGTTTTATGTCCTTTTAGGTGGGAGAATTTGCCATTTGATAGACATGGTTATTTTTTTTATTGTTCACCTTTAGATGTCATTTTTGATAAACTTATCTTTTTATGTGGGTCGCTTACATAGGTTAGTTTCACATATATTTATTTTAACATTTTTTATTGCCTCCCATTATGAAAGATGTATTAATGAGCATAATTATTCAATATATTTTTCCTGAAGATAAGTTGTTGCTTCTGGTCTGCATTTAATTGTTAGCATTTTAAGCTGCTACTGGGTGGTAGTCTGGTGACTTGTAGATATATCTAATCTTGCATTTTCTATATGAATGGATGGCAATCCTTGAGTCTTGCTGAGAAAGATTTTATATGTTTTGGGTTCAGGTGGACCTGAACAGAGCTGGGGTGCCTTTGCTTGAGATTGTATCTGAGCCTGACATGAGGAGTGGTTTGGAGGCTGCAGAATATGCAGCAGAAATACAGAGATTGGTCCGCTATATTGGAGTTAGCAATGGCAATATGCAGGAAGGTTCATTGCGCTGTGACGTGAATGTGTCTGTACGACCAAAAGGACAGGCCAAATTTGGAACAAAGGTGAATGAGAGGTCTTTCATTATCATGCTATTCATATAATCTTATGTACAGAATATGGAATGGAGAGTTCATGGCAAGAACTCTTGAAATCTTCTTGGTTATTCCAACACCATGGTTCAGATCATGATTTTGTTCTTTCTCAGAAACATGTTTTCTGGGCTCTTTGAAATATAAAGCATGTGCATAGTATGGTTTTCCAAAGTAGATATTGAAATCTCTAGTGATTTGTTCTATTTCAATTATATTTGTAGATCGATCAACATTTAGCCCCCTTGGGTTGCACTCCATTTCGTGCAATGAAATAGTTAGATGTGCATCCCCCAAAAAACTGTAAAATTTAAGGGCTTCAATGTTAAAGTTCTGCCTTCTTTGATTATTTTTATGGTTGCCAAAGTTGTTTTATTTTGATTTTACTGTTCTTCAGATTCTGAAGTTTCAAGTTCTACATTTTTATAGTTGCGAAGGCTGGAAAATCTCACGTTCTCGTCATCACAAAGCCATAGCAGTTACATGAGCACCAGTAATGTCATGTCCTTCAACTGACTATGATAGCTCCTCAAAAAATTTTGTGAGATAGTTCACAAGCTGTTATCATGAATTTTGCTTTGTACCATTGTAGAGCCGCTATTTCTCTATCACCCAGTCCCATTTTGAATTTGTGTTATTTGTGAAATTCTCCATGTCATCGTGAAGCCATAGCAGTTACATCAGCACCAGTAATGTCATGTCCTTCAACTGATTATGATTGCTCCTTGAAAGATTTGATGAGATAGTTCACGAGTTGTCGTCATCAATTTTGCTTCGCAACATTGTGAAGCCGCTATTTCTCTATCACCCAGTCCCATTTTGAATTTGTGTTATTTTTGAAATTCCCTCCATAGTTTTAGCTGGTTGTTGTATGTTAGAGTCTTCAGAGATGCTGGTTGTTGTATGTTAGAGTATTCAGACATAGACCTGGTATTTTCTTCTGAAATATGTTAACCAGGCCGACAATCTTTATTCACATGGTCTCTGTTTGCCTTGGCATAATAGTGTGATATTTCGTAGAAGCAGTCTTTTATTTTCAGGAAAAGGACTAGTTGTTTCCTTCTTGTTATTATGAATTTTAATGATGCTCAATCTTCCTTCGTATAGGTAGAAATTAAAAATATGAATTCATTCTCAGCAATGCAAAGGGCAATTGACTTTGAGATTTCTAGGCAAATTTCCCTTTACAATGAGGGCCAAGAAAATCAAATAATACAAGAAACTCGACTCTGGGAAGAAGGATCTCAGGTCAGGATTTGAGGTCTACTTAATGCATTTTTATTTTTCTTTAATAGTTTTTCTGAGATCTATCTTTCCTACATCTCAAATTTTCTTATCCAGAGAACAGTAATTATGAGAACAAAGGAAGGACTTGCAGATTATAGATATTTTCCTGAGCCAGACCTTCCAGATGTTGTAATCACTGAGGATTATGTGCATATTCTTCGGTCTGGACTTCCAGAACTTCCAGATACAAAGAGGAGGCGATATGAGCAACTGGGTTTGACCATGCAAGACGTTTTGTTCCTGGCAAATGATGATAATGTAACTGTCGCTGACCTGTAATCTATTTTGGATTTCTTTGTGAATCTCTTGTGACCTTTTCCAATTTTGACGCCACATCTCAGGTTGCTGACTTTTTTGATGCAACTATCACAAATGGTGCTGATATCAAGCTAGCTGCTAACTGGATCATGGGTGATATTGCTGCCTATTTGAAAAACGAAAAGTTATCAATAAATGAGATCAAATTAACACCTCATGAACTAGCTGAACTTATAGCTTCCATTAAAGGTGGAACAATTAGTGGCAAGATTGGCAAGGAGGTCTGTGAAAGAGGCTTTCTCATTCTTTTGACTGCAATCAACTTTATTCAACTTGTTGATATTTCGTATTTCCCATCAAAACGTGTCAAAATTCTAGTGCCTGGGCAGGCCTTATAACTCACTGATGCTTGTGCATTTTTTATAGATACTGTTTGAATTGATAGCAAAAGGTGGAAAAGTGAAGGCATTGATTGAAGAGAAGGACCTTGTTCAGGCAAGTGCCCATTTCATTGTGGTCATTTCATTGATTAGTTTTAATAATTTTTTACATGTATGCATGTGTTTTTTAGTAAATCTGAAACTTGTCACATTTTGCTTGTGTTTTAATATTTTTTACATGTATGCTTGTGTTTTTTGGTAAATCTAGCCAATGTTTGTAGTTTTGCCTAAGAAAACTCTTTTCTTTTTTCAGTTGTACTCAACATTGAATTATTTGATTTTATGGTTACAATTGCGATGCAGATGATAATAAAGTTTGATAAAGAATAAGGGTGTTTTTCAAACACAAGTTGACCTCCCTTCCATGAAGAGGTTATCCTAAAACAAGCACTATTTATTTAATCCAACATTTTTTCCTGCCATACAGATTTTTACCCATAAAATTGTAAGAAAAAAATCACAATGAGGGGAGTCCCAATTTTTCGTCCTTGATTTTGGTTGTGAGTACACCCATATGTCGATGCCTGTGATGGATATATTGATATACACATCTACATAGAAAGAAGAGAAGATGGATAAATAGCAAAACGACCTGTGGTTATTGCCACATTGACTTTGAATGAACAAGGGCTCTTTTCTTTTTCATCTTTTCATTTTATTTCTCGGATTGGCTTAAAAGAATTCATAGATCTATGTTGTTAAAAACATCAGAACATGGAGGAACAAATAGAATCAAGTTGACTCTTTATTCCTTCATATCATCATGTATTTTTGGAGTATAGATTAGGTACATCATCCTCAAAGGATCAGTGAATTCTTGGGCCGAGCTGGATTTGAACCAGCATAGGCATATCACCAATGAATTTACAGTCTGTCCCCATTAACTGCTTAGTCGTTGACCTAGGAAGAATCAATTGTCGGTTTATTGATAATTCATGGTCAACTTTTCTTTTGTTGTACCCTACTAACCCCAGGGGAAGTCGAAACCCTGCTGCCTCCTTGAAAGAGAGATGTCCTGAACTGCTAGACGACAGGGTCAATGTCAATATAATGAATGCTAGGACCTCTAAGAAAAGAACCACTTTAGTTATGAATGTATTATAAATTTTTGTGCTTCATGCTTTTGATATCATATGGTGAATGTCATGGTGAAATTTGAAAAGGTCTTCATTTGACAAAACTCCACCCATTCCTTATTATTTTCAGGTATGAAGACACATGGTTTCGGTTGCATTCATCTCCTTATAATCTATGTCACATAGGTACGGGTGCGGGTGCCGGTACGGGTACGAATCATTTTCCAAAAACTTGAGTGCAGGGGTACGGCGGTACACACACACACACACACACACACACACACACACACACACACACACACATATATATATATATATATATATATATATAAAATTACAAACAAAATAGCATATTCATAAATCATTAAATCATGATCCAAAATTTGTAGATACTAAGAATTTCAAGACAAAAATTCTGTCATTTGGGAGTTCCAAGGGGCGAAAAGGCGAGGAATGAGAGGGGCAAGGGGGGGAGAGGTGAGAGGATGAGAAAGGCAAGAGGGGTGAAAGGGGCGAGAAGGCAAGGGACGAGAGGGGTGAGGCAAGAGGGCAAAGGCATCGTGCGAGAGAGAGGGAAAAAATGGTTTTTTAAACGTGCAATGGACCATTTTGGACTCGGTCAACTTTGACCGAGTTTGAAAATGGTCGGGTTCGACCTCGGGTACTTTGACCGTACCCGACATGGTCAACACCGCACCCAGGCCGTACCCGTACCCGTACTGGTACGGTACTGGTACTGCTCCTTTGGAGCAGTACCCGTGTTACATAGCTTATAATTTACATCTATGCCGGAACTGTTTCTGACAATTCTTTAATGTCACGTTGAACCATTTCAACATTACCACGTGTGTTAGTTCTCAATGATTCCAAATTCTTCAGATATTCTATCCACCTTGTCACTTTCATGTGGAAGAATGTGTCTATAACCAACATTTAAAAACTTGCCCAGTCAACCGGTGACTTGAGTGACTCGGCTTGTTTTATTGTTTTTATAGTTGATACATGTTAAAATATAAGTTTTGTTTGTTACTTTATTAAAGATACAAGTTCAGTTTGTTAAAAATCAAGCAATATGGACGAAATTGATTGAGTTTTCTTAATGTTTTTGCATTCAACATGCTAAATTACAACAATCTTTGCATTCGACATGCTAGATTGGCAACAATTCATGGAGGATGAACTTAGTTGTGACTTCACTTTATGTTAGTTTGACTTTTTTTTTTAATAATATAAGTGGAATTAAGTCATTTTACAAACTTTTATGTTTAAAGGACAACTTGTATATTGTTTAAAAAAAAAAAATTTACATTACCCGGTCCGAGTCACCGACTTGACTTGCTGGGTCACGAATCGAGAACAGCCAAGTCGAGTCCTGAGTCACTGGGTTTTAAAACATTGTATATAACAACAATTACTTCATATTCCTTATGATTGCTTTCATGGGGATTTTGCTGCAACATGATGGTCGAGACTGTTGCTCCTGTGTAGCAAGCCACCATCTTTTTATAAGTAACATCTTGGGGTGAAGAAGTATTTTCCTGAATTTTGAACTGGTTTTTTTCTTTTTTATATTTAAAATGTGAACATGTTCCTTTTATGAACACTAAAAACATTTTTTTGAGTTTGAAATTTTACCATTGATCGCTGTTGATGATTTTGAGCATCTGCTACATTTTGAGAAATTTTGGTGCATTGGAAAGATTGTTTTACCTGTCGGAGATGTTGAGAATAACTCTCTTTAAGTCCTTCTTGTTAAAGGATGACTAGACAGGTTTGGATCTTGGTCCAGACCCAAATCCGTCAGGAATAGGTTTTTTATTTCTCAGGTGCCTTTATGTTTCATTAATGGCATATAAAGTAATTTGGTGTACCCTTTTGTTTTATTATTCTGGCCTTGTATCTAACATGAGATAATAAAATTTTAGGGTTGAGACTGCATGCAGTTAGCATAGTCATCTCCCTTCTCTACTCTTGTCTTCTTCTTCCTTATTTTCTGCAAGATTGAACTGCGGTGAATATCAAGACTGATATACCAAAAAACTGACATGGTATCAGAGCATGGGTTTGGTGACTCCTCCAGAAAGATTGCCAAGTCAGATCTGATCTGAGTTTTTCAGGAAAGACATCTCTTATTCCCCATCTCTTCTATTCTTCCTACTCTTTATCTTTTGTCCCTCTCTCTCTGTCCTTTCTATCTGTGTTTTTCTCTACTCCATCTGGTTTATTCTTTGCGTTATAGTCGTTCGTCAAGCATAGAATAGTGGTGAATTATCAGGACGTGTTTAAAAGAAACAAGAAAGGGTGCTGAACGTCCTTTTCTTCCTCCTATTTTCTGCTCTCCTTTTCTTCAGCCTAAAACAGAGTTGAATCTGTCTATAGAGCTGTGTTGAAATAATTAAGATGTGCTCTAAGAAGTGTTAAACGTTTTTATTTATTATTCATTCTATTCTCTGCCATATTTTCTTCAGCCTATATTAGAATCAAATCGGCGCATGTTCTGCCTTGTTTTTAGTTTGGTTATAGAATTCCATCTCATGTTTTTCAGTAGAATTAAATATTCATTGTGTCATTAATTTCTTATCTGTTTCACACGGTCTTAGTTCTCTGCATAGCAGGGATTCTATTATGTGCATAGCAGGGACTCAATAAGGCCCTTCAGGAAAAAAAAAAAGGGCGAATGATTGTCTTTCTTGCAGCATTCTGGTTGACGACATAAGAAAGTTTTCCTTCCCGTTTATTCATGGATTCTACTTCTAACAATGGCATTTCTTCTAGTTTCTTGACCCAACTTGTTTCCCAAAAGCTTACCCATACCAATTATCTGACCTGGAAATGACAAATAGTTCCTTTTATAAGGAGCCATGATCTGTTTGGGCATGTAGATGGAACTTCCCTTGCCCCGCTTTCAGGAAGTGAAGAATGATAAAGGAGAGTCATCTATCACAACAGAGCGGAATCCAAACTATGTTAAGTGGATGAGGAGTGACCAATCTCTTGTAGCATATATCACTTCCACCCTTTCATATGAAGTGATTGCTACTATTTTTGATGATCTTAGTGCAGCAGAGTTGTGGGACATACTTCTAAACAAATATTCTCAGGTTTCAGAGGCGTGAGTTCTACAATTAAAGCGAGAATTTCAAAATCTCAAGGATTGATCAAAACCTTCATCGAATATTTGGTTCAAATGAAGGGGATCACAAATCAGCTTGTCGTGATTGGGAATGCAGTTTCAGACCGTGACAAGGTTCAACAGATCTGAGTGGGCTAGGCCCAAAGTATGATATGTTTTGTACTACTTTAGAAGTTTTTCCTATTCTTCCTAGTTTTGAAGAACCCAAGGCTAAACTTCTTCAACATGAGTTGAGTAGAAAACAAATCTCCGAGATTAATGATGAAGGTTCTCACAGTGGGCTAATGACTGACAGTAGATGTGGATATGGTTGTGGAGGTGGAGGTTACCGAGGAGGACGAGGGCATGGCCATTTTGGTCAGGGTGGCAGAGGAATTTTACCAACTCCTATTATCCCTCTAGGAACCGAGAATCACAAGAGAATTCTCACCTATTTCTTATGCAACAAGAAAGGTCATGTAAAGGCATATTGTTGGTACAATCTGAAAAATACGGGAAAGACATACAAACAAGAGAACAAGCAAGGAGGAATGTTGACGACACAAGGTCAGCTAAATCTGTGCCTAATGATGTGCAGTAAATACTTATGACAGCTCTTTCAAGGATGCATTTCAAGCAAAATGATCAAGGACAATGGTACATAGACTATGGGGCTGCTACACACATCATTGGAGATGCAGGTAAATTGTCTAACTGATTTCTTTATTTTGAAAGAGGATATATTGTCACAGGAGATGGATCATATCATTCCATTACTCATACTAGAAACACAAAAATTCCGCGTCAAATTCTTCGTTATCCTTGTCCAGTGTTTTACTTTCCCCAAGTGTCTAAACTTGTAATGATACATATTTTTCTGCTCCCTCTTATGTGTATGTCAAGGACCTTCGACCAAAGAAGATGTTTGCTAAGGGAAAGAAACAAGGGAATATGTACGTTTTCAAGGAAGCTCCGGTATCCTCGGCCATAGTCACTTCTTCGATTGGCTCAATAATTCCTTCTCTAGTCTCTACTTGATCTTCTGAACTGTAGGTTCAGAGTCTAGATGTCTTGAATTTGTTTCAATGTAATAAGCTTGATTTATGGCATAATAGTTTGGGTCATTGTAGTCAGAATTTTATTGAGAAACTTATTGCAGATGATCTTATTCCAAGGTCTAGTTTAGAGTCTGCCTTAGAAGTCACTAAGTGTTCAAGTTGTCAACTTTGCAAGAATGACGAGTCATGTTCTTCCATTTCATATTTTGAATAAGAGAGATTTTAAACCTTTTGAGAGTATTCATTCTGATGTATGGGCACCTGCTCCAATTCCTTCCTTGTTTGGCAGCCATTACTATGTTTTTTTTGTCGATGCCTTCTTGCCTTATACTTGGATACATTCTATGAAGCATAAATTTGAAGTTTTCAAACTTTTCCAAGACTTTTACGCCCTAATTCAAAATAAATATTTGTCTAATATTGTGCATTTTCAGTGTGATGGTGGAAGAGAATACCTCTCCCAAAATTTTACTGAATATCTTCGAAATAATGGGTTAACTAGACAAATATTTTGCCCTCATACTCCTCAATAAAATGGGATAGCGGAGCGAAAACACCAACATATTGTAGAGACAGCTTTGAGCATGACGCATGATATCAATGTACCAACCAGCCTTTGGACGGAGGCTTTTCATACTGCTGTCCACATCATAAATCAACTTCCCATGAGTATTTTGGAAAATAAGTCTCATTATGTTCTTTATGGTCAACATCCTCCGAATAATGACCTTTGTGTGTTTGGTTGTGTTTGTTATGTTCACATGCATTCTTCTTGAGAAATCAGTTTCAGGATAAAGTTTTGAAGTCCAAGTTTGTCGGATATCCGATGAGTATAAGGGATATAGATGTTATGATCCTAATAGTAAGAGAATACGAACTTCACAGAATGTGGTATTTGATGAATATGAGTTTGACAAGAAATGTCACCCCATTGATTCAATCTCGCTGCAGAAGTAAATCTACCACCTGTGGTTGAATTCAGAACTTTTGTGGAGAAGTCATGCACATCATCTTGTCCTCTTGTAAATGCGCAGTCAGAAACCGTTCAAATATAGTGATAGTTATAATTTAGATCACAGTCACAAAAAACATGTTTTTTTTTTAAAAAAAAATGCGATAAATTTTAAAACTTAAAAAACACATTTTTTTTAAAACATTAAAAATGAAAAAAAAATCGTTAATGCGTTTTTTTGCGCTTTTTCACTTTTTTTTTCATTTTTTATTTTTTTAATGGCAAACAGTTTTTTTCATTTTCTATTTTTTATTGTTGCAAATGTACTTATCAATGTTGTAAGAAGCATATTGTAAGTCGTATTGGTCAGGCCAATAGATACGTCGTATCGTAATGTACCGTATGTGTATTTTAAATTTATTTTTTAATTCAAAAAATAGAGAAAAATCAGATAAATTAAGAAAAATAAAAATTATGTTTTTTTAATGTTGTACATAATAGCAGGCTTATTGTAGGTATGAAGTTACTTCACAAACATTAATAAGTGGTCATAATATCGTATAGCAACACAACATAAACAAAGCCGTCAAGAAATATAATTTATAAGATAATCTACATTAATAACACATAAGTAAGTCATAAGATCCATAACGCATCAAAAACCAAGTTTTATGTACACTATACATCACATCACAAGACAAAATTGTTCAATGTTAATGTAAATAACAAATGAAAACAGCTTCATTCATAATCTTTATCATCTCATTCTCATTTTCATCTTTTGTAGAAGATATAAACCCTCTTTATCTAAAAAAGAATCAAACATCCGTGCATAAATCTGCCCTCAAATTGACGATTTCATAGTGAAACTGATTATTCCTTTTGAAAATTGCCACAATCTCCCCCTTCTTCAACTATTAGATATGTTCAAAAATGAAGTGGGAGGCAAGTTTTAAAAATTAGTTTGAAAAAAGGTGGTTTGAACTTTGAACCCCATATTTTTCAAAATAGACATGTATTGTGCAATATGGTGTGTATCGCCCTATATCGTACGATACAGGCTATGTATCGCACGATACATGTGATACACGTACGATACACCACCCGTTTGTGATACAAGTGGTGTATCGTATCGTAAATTTAAACGAGACGATACGTATCGTATGATACGTACAACACTAGTGCTTATCTTTTGATGTTTGTGTTATTAGTTTCTCACTTTTTATTATTTCTCTATTTTTAGTTTTTTTAAATTTTTAAAAATTTACCATATTTTTTCTCTTTTTTTATTATACCCGAGAAAACCTTGCCGTTTAAAACACCAAACCATTATCTATGACTATGATTTAGATCTACCCAAGCCGAATGATGGTTCTTATGTGGAACAAGCTGCTCCTCAATGGTTGTTCTGTTTTGTCTATCATAGAAGAGATCGGGACACAAGTCATGAAGGAATCAAAGAGCCTATAAGAAGATTAGAGTGCATCGTCATCCCATTGATTGTTGGGTTAGTTGTAAAAATTTTTCTCTGGATTTTCAGTTGTTCATGGCACAAACTACTAAACATGAAGAATCTGTTTGTTACAATCAAGCCTCCAAAACTCGTGAATGGGTAGAAGCTATGAATGAAGAGATGGAGGCACTCTATGAGTGCAAGTCTTGGGAAATTGTTCCAAGGCCTCAAGGGAAGAATGTAGTCGGCTCCAAGTGGGTTTATAAAGTCAAACACAAACCAGATGGAAGTATTGGTAGGTACAAAGCGAGATTGGTAGCTAAGGGTTTTACACAATAATTTTGACAAGACTATGATGAGACATTCAGTCCAGTGATAAAAATGGACACAATTCGCATCATCATCTCATTGGCAGTTGATCATGGTTGGAAGCTTAGCCAACTGGATGTTAAAAATGCATTCTTCCATGGAGACTTGAAAGAAGAGGTATACATGAAACAACTGCTAGGGTATGCAGAGAAAGACGTTGCAAATTGGGTATGTAGGCTTCGCAAGTCCCTTTATGGTTTAAAGCAAGTTTCTCGATCATGGTTTGATAGTTTTTCTCAACAAATTCAACAATCTGGTTTCCATAGAAGTACTCTTGACCATTCTCTTTTTATTTATCAAAGCAAGAACATCTTTACTTGGCTTCTCATATATGTTGATGATATTGTCATCACTAGAAATTGTGACAGCCATATTTGTGAAGTAAAGATTTTTTTGATGAAGAGTTTTAAAGTGAAAGTTTTAGGAGAGTTTAGATATTTTCTTGGTGTGGAGCTTGACCGACAACAAGATACTTTGACATTGACACAACTGAAATACACTCTGGATAGATTCCAAACCTGTTAGTAGTCCTAGTGTATTAAATCAAAAGTTGAGCCCAGAGAAAGGGAATCTATATCATGATCCTACAAGGTGTTGCAGTATTATTGGCATGTTACAACATCTTACATTCGCTCGGCCAGATATTGTATATTTTGTGAATCAAGTGTCACAATTTATGCGTGCTCCTAGAAACAGTCATATGAATGTTGTTAAACGAATCTTAAGGTATTTGAAAGGCACAATTGGAGATAGCCTTGTCTATTGCAAGAGTGATTCTTCTTGTAAAAGGCATGAATTAATTACTTACACAAATGCAAACTGGGCAGGAGATCCAGATGAGTGAAGATCAGTTTCAGGCTATTGTGTTTTTATTGGAAGAAATCTCGTTACTTGGAGTAGTCACAAACAAAAGGCCATAACTCGATCTAGTATGGAAGCTGACTATAGGTCTGTGGCAGTAGGGACCACTAAAACTACATGGGTGAGAAATTTACTGGGCGAATTAGGAGAGCCTATTATTTGATCCTCCTCATTGTGTGACAATCAAAGTGTCATCAACATAGCTTTTAATCCTATTCTTCATAGTAGGACAAAGCACATTGAGATTGATCATCACTTCATTCGTCAAAAGGTTGAGGATAAAGAGATTGAGCCATGTTCCATTCACACTGATAATCAAGTTGTTGATTTGCTTACAAAGGGTTTAACTAGTCATCAATTTTGGTTTCTCAAGAGCAAGTTGTGCATGATAAAAGGAACATGCACAACTTGAGGGATGATGTTAAAGGATGACCAGATGGGTTTGGATCTTGGTCCAGACCCAAACCCATCAGGAATAGGTGTTTTATTTCTCACGTGCCTTTATGTTTCATTAATGGCATATGAAGTAATTTCGTGTACCATTTGGTTTATTATTTTGGCCTTGTATCTAACGTGAGATAATAATAGGGTTTAGACTGCGTGTAGTTATCGCAGTCATCTCCCTTCTCTCATCTTGTCTTCTTCTTCCTTATTTTCTGCAAGGCTGAACTGCGGTGAATATCAAGACTGATATACCAAAAACTGACACCTGTGGAGCAATCAATTTCTTTTTATTTTTTTATCCAACTTCTTTATTTTAGTAGATCCAAGTCTATGACCCTAATTGAGCTTGCATGATTGTTTGGTGCTGTTGTCAGTGAACTTACTAGTGGAATTTATTGCAAAAGGATTTAATATATCCTCCAATATAAAGTTCTTGAAATTTTTTTCATGTTGAACTTGGATATATAGAATGGAACTTCTGAATTTGTTTCTCCTACTTATACAGTCTTAGTAGAAAAGAGAAAGAATTTGCTTCTCCTTAAATAAATATCCTGAAAAAAGTACTTTTCCCTCTATTTTAATTTTGATTTTGCTTTTTTTCCCTACTGTTCTGAACCTTTTCATTGTCGCCATAAGAATTCCACTTCAAAAAGAGAAATGGCTTTGAGTTCGGTCAAGAAAAAGACCTTTAGCATGCATTTGCATGGAAAAACTTCAGCAAGGATCTTCAGCTATTGTGTAGGCAGATCATTTAATGAAAATGAAACTGTCTGAGTTTAACCTGTGTTTGCTAATGTTAGATCAGTTTTGAGCTGCAAGTTGGGAGTTCATATTTATGTAGACTTCATGTTGTTTACTTACGATTGAGGCATGGATATCATCCTGGTAAGATCAGGGTTGCATCAATCTTTAATGCCACTAAGATGGAAAGTTGTAGCTTTTTCTGTTTCCATTTCGATTGACCTTAAAATGCTTTGCACAATTGCTGAGTTAAAAGATTTGATGTTTACATTTTTGCATTGCCATTATTTTGTCAAACCTGTAACCTAACAAGCACTTCGAGTTATTAACACAGATAGTAGATCCTTCAAAAATTGAAGTGATGGTGGATAAAGTGTTAGCAGCAAACCCTAAGCAGCTTGAACAATATCATGGAGGCAAGACGAAATTGCAAGGATTTTTTGCTGGTCAGGTGGGTATTCTACGAACTGGTCATTTGAGATGTGGCACTAGCTGTGTTCTTGGTACTTAAGTTGATATGGTTCCTGAACTTGTTATTATGTTCCTCTTTCAGGTGATGAAGGAGTCAAAAGGGAAAGCCAACCCTGCTCTCCTAAACCAGATTCTTTTGGGGAAACTAAATGCCAAAAATTAATGCCTTTCCATGTCCTTCTCATTCAGCTACAAGTTTGCAGCTGGTATGTGTGCTGAGTAGTAGCCAGGTCAAATGTACAAGCATGTGAGCTGTCAGGATGTCATGTGCTTGATGATCTGTATTATTCTTCAGGATGATAATTTATAAATAAAAAGGTTGAAAAATATAGCTTGTTTTTTCTATCAATATTGATAGTAAAAGAAAAGTTCTGATACACTAAACTAGGTTTACTCGGTCTGGTTGGGTTGAGTTTGAACTTGCACATGCACTGTGTAAGCAAGCATCAGAGTAACCTCTTCCAGTTCGTTGTTTTGAAATCTACATGAGTGCGTTATGGATTGCTTATGCTTTTCTTGATTTTTGACTTGTGACAGGATTTCTTTGACCAGAAACTGGCTTTTCTTTCCTGAATTTTTCATGCTTAGTCTGAATAATAGTGCCTTTCTTGAGAAGACTGCACCATTGGTCCCCTGGATAAAGAAGCAGGTTGACTGGAACAGGGTTAGGTTGAATTTTCTTGCTATTTTCTCCAGCCCAATGAGCAGTGGCATGAAAGCCACAGAATATGCAACAGCCTTAGAGAGACTAGCTGGATCGGTTAATGGCAATACGTAGGCTGGTTATGGAATAATGTGAATGGTTCTATATTGTTGAAGGGCAAGTAAAACTTGAGTAAAGGTGATGGTTACCATTTACAGTTATATAGCTGTATTTGAAAAAACTGGTTTATGATGTAGTTGGTCATGATCAGAAGTTTTTATCTTGGCATGGATGTGGTTAATGGCTGCAACTAAAAAATTTTAGGAGTAAATTTAAAAGTTATGCACCTGCATTAAATAGTTTTCCAAAATAGATACTTATAACTTGTTATTTTGATGAATTGCCATTTGATGTACTTCAGTATCTTTTGGGAGCATAACATTCTATGTGCAATCTCTTAAAATTGTTGGAAAACTAGTGAATATTCAGTTTGGAGATTAATACTCTTTAATTTTGATACGAAGATATGGATAAAATTCTGTTTCATTTCGGTGTGAAGTTGGGCAAACATTCTCATGTAATAGAGCCAATTTTGGAGACCACTTTGAGCTTGCAAACATTCACATTTGAATCTGTCCATTTTTCTGGCAGATCTTCGTGTAATAATATTTGCTCATTATGAAGGTCAAAATGTTTTCATAACATCAACAAATATTGGTGATATCCAAATGTCATGTTTTATAGCGAGTATTATTAAGGAATATATTGTGATATTTTCCAAAGATTGCTATTACATAATTGGCACGTTAATATCAAAATATTTTTGTTTTGAAGCATTTTTTTAAGTCAAATAAGAAAATAATATCTCGATGTTTCGTTTTCGAAGTTCTTTTTTCAAAAATGATTTTGTACTTGATTTAGGAAATAGTATGTTGATGTTTCCTCTTCCAAAAAATCATTTGAAATTAATACAAGAAGGCGGGAAAATAGGAAGGAAGAAAAGGATGGAACTAAGAAAGAAAAGGAAAGATCGGAGGAAAAAAGGCACGAAGAAAGTTGGAAAGAAAGAAAGGAAAAAGTAAAAGAAGAGGAAAGAAAGAAACACAGAAAGAAGAAAGGAAGAAGGAGAACAAAGACACAGACAGGAAGAAAGGCGGAAGAAAGCTTTTTTCAACATTTATTTAATTTTTCAGATATTATTTTTGTACAATTTTTGAATACTCCCAAGAAGTTCATGAGGAAACTACTTTTTGGGGAAACAAAATATCGACGATGACCTCAACTAGGAATTGCCAAAAACACTTGTGACTCCAGGGACCAGGTTTTCTCCTAATTCTAGGGATCATGTTTGCTTCTCCTTTCTTGAACTTTAGTTATTTTTACAGAGCAGAATTTGACTGAGTCGGGTGTTGTTGACCACACCCACTCTTTTTTTCTTTCATTTTTTCATTTTTCTTTTCCCATCTTTTCCTCTCTCTCTCTCTCTCTTTTTAAGGGAGAAAGTCCTTATGAAAGGATAATAGACCTGATGTCAGTTGGAAGGCACCTCAACTTTTATTGGTCTACATCTTACATTTTTCTTAATGAAGCTTATAGACCTGGTCGTCTTTTTTCAAGGGCAACCCAGACCATTGGCTGTCCTTTGAGAAGAACAATCAGGGTTCTCATCCTTTTATTATTTTATTCAATAAAATTTAGAATTTTTAATGAATTAAAGTAACCTTCATTAAAAATTAAAAGCAAACTTTTATATACTCTTGCCGCACTTGCATCCATTTATTTTTTAACTTGCCACATCCCACAAGCCGCACTCGCACCTTGCATCCATGTGACATAGCAAGAGAGCTAGTTTCTGCTCAACTATGTATGATTACAGAAAACATGAAAGGGAGCTATATCCTATATGCATACTCTAAGGAAAACTACTTAAGTAAAAACATAAAATTAAAAGAAAAAGACAAGGAAAAGAGGGGCATGCTTGACCCTTATGCCTATCCTAAATTAAGCAAGAAATAAACTAAACTAAACATGCTATAAACAAAAAGAAACTAGACATGCTATAAGCAAAAAGCAAACTAATCACGTTAAAAACAAAAGCTAAACTACACATACATAAAAAAACAACTAAATTGCAAATAAGAAAAGAATAAAGATGAAAACAGAAATTACCTAAAGCTGGTGCCTTGGCTTAGCCCGCTCCCACAAACCCTACACTAAGTCTGGTTGGGTCTATATTGAGTGCTAATACAGTCCAAACCAAGACTTTTAAAAAATTAACTTGTTTTGAGCTAAACCCCCTTTTTTTGAGTGCCCAGATAAAATTTTGTCAACTTTTTGGTCTCCTCAAGGAATAGTTCAAAGTGTGCAAGTGCCAAAGGGGATGGAGGAGCCCTATTTATAGGAGAGGGAAGGGGGCAAACCTCCTTGGGATTTGTGATACATGACTAAACTTTTGGGTACTCTCTGTCCTCTGCGACACTCCAAACCATAGGTTAAAAGCATATTTTCAATCAATTTTGCTCTCTGCAATCTCGTCTAGACTTTAAATTTGATTATGTGAAAAGCCACACATGCATGGAGAAGTGTTGATCGATTAAGTATTGAGATTGACATTAAGTACGGAAAATGAACAAAATGAGAATATGAAGAGGAGAAAACATACTTTCAAACCCTATTTTAAAACTTGACATAAATCAGAAAAATGTTTGTTCCAGCCACATATAGATTTTGATTTGGATTCCTTCTACATTGAAGCAATCAATAAAGAATTTGGTATGTTTCAAATGCTTATGTATGAATTGACATTAAGCATGGGCTGAGAAAATCATGGTATATTTTTGAGATGTAATATGCATTGACATGAAGCATGGGCTGAGAAAATCATGGTATATTTTTGAGATGTAATATTCATTAAGCTCACATACGGATCCTAGATATAGATTTGACACTAAAACCTAGATCTGGTTTATATCCAAGGAAAATTCTAAAAGATAGACCTGGATATGGCATTAGAGTTTGGATTATGATTTGGTATCTAGGATGTGAAATGAGAATAATGAATCTAGAATTTTAAAGATAGATCAGATTTGAGACCTGGATGTGAGATCTAGACACAGAAATAAGACTTGGATATATGATTTAGATAAAAAATATGAAATGAAGATTTGAAAATAACATGGACCTAGACCTACCTTGAGCTCGGCTAGGTGGGTTCAAGCAGCATAACATAGATTGAGCCTGGGTTAGGTTTAGTTTTTGAAAAACTTGGTTCAGGCCTAGGGCTCAGCCTAGGTCCTACCTTTAAAAATTTGGATTTAATGAGAAATAGGGGTAAGCTTAGCCTTAGCTCAAGCCTACCTGATTCATGAAATGTATATAACAAGCTAACTTAGATTCATGTGGCTCTTAAGCTCCTCAATTTAAAGTTCGTATGAAACTAATGTGTGATCTTTAACCTTTCAAATCTGTCTCTTAGGAATGTATGTAATAGAATTATATATTTGTGCATTCAATTTTTTAAAATAATTCCTCCACCAATCAAGGTCATCATGTTGCTGAGCTATTTCTAGGAATCGGTCTAAAATATATATATATATCCTTACAACTTGACCACCTACTTGGACTTAAAAGTCTTCCCATTAGTACCGAAATAGACAATAATTCTCAGTATATTGTTCAGTGAACCAAGAGAAATTGAGAACCCTCAAACCATAAACAATCATGGAGAAGTCTATACAAGTACGACAATCATGATATACCAACAATTTAGATATGTTAAGATCCCAAAACTATTTTTCTAAAATAATGCTATATGCAAGAGTCCTAGGACATGCATTATTGTCTGCTTAGACTATCAAAAAAGTCCCAGATGATATTTTTTGATAGATACAGTTACAACTCACAGAAGGATTGCCTACTTCTGAGGCTATATTTCACAATGGAATATCATCCAAGAGTGGTGTCTTTGTTTTCACAACGATAGTGACAAACTCATGAAATCCAATCACAAGGAGTCATCGTAAAGCATGAGTTAGAAATTTTGGTGTGATCTGAAACATACACCCTAACCCAACAACTTTGGAGGTATCTTTTGCTCATATCTATCTTGTCATTGGTTCAGTCATGGGTTTGACTTTGCCAAATGGAGGAAAGATATCTGCCCATTTAACAAAAAACATTGTAATCAATTGGGCCATCACAAGCAATATTGTCACATTTTGATTATGCAATATCAAATCAAGCATTTGTCTATCTCAAATGATATTTGTCATCAGCTCATTCTTCAAAAATCTCAACTCCTTTTGTTCTTTAATTAAGGTGAATATCCTTTTTATGGTGAAAAATAAGAATCAGAGAAGGAAAAATATAGAAATGGAAGCTAAACAATAAACCAATCTTGAGGACAATAATGAAGATTTACCTCCAATTTCTAGTTCTGAAGCAAATACTCTTGATCCAGACCAGGATGAATACAAGAGGTATTGCAAATTCCTGCTAAAATTAAACAAAGAACAAGCGAAAGCCAATTAGAAAAAGCAAAGGAATAAGAATAAAGCATCTTTGTTCATCAACAACTAAATTTCTGACAATAGTACTACAGAAATGAGTCATGAAAAAAGATAAAAAGACCCTCAAGAACAGGAAGAAAAAGGAAGAATATTTAAAAATCAAACACAAGAAGTTGGGAAAGAACTGTATGTCGTTCAACTTAAGGGCAAGAACGAAAGAAGATTCACATAAGAAGACTTCTATAAAAGCATACAAAATGACAAATATACCAAGAATCTATTGAAAAAACTTATGATATAAAGTTTGACGGTCAAAGGAGACCCCAAGGCTCATTTCGCCATGTTCTTTGCGCAATGTTACAAGCTCCACAACAACGATTGTGAATTTTTTTGCTACTTCTTGAGGAGCTTGGAAGGCATAGTAGCACAATGGTGCGAGAATCACATGCATCCAGTAGAGCTAAAATTTGTTGACAAGTTAACTAATATATTCATAGAACAGTTCATCCAAAATATAGAAACCATGCCAAGAGTCACTACTATGTACAATTTCAGGCAGAAGAACGGGAAAAAAACATGTGATCTCAGCCAAAGATCTAAATCAACTTGAAAAAAATGAAGGATCCAATCTCTCAGTCCCATTATTTGGGACTAATCACTAATAGCCTTTGTCAAACCCTAAGGATTTTGATTTCAAACACTCCAATTAAATCATTTGTGGTCTTGCCAGACATGGTAGATTATATCAAAGCTAGGATCATTTGATGCAGTGATACTTGCCAAGCTCGAAAAAGAAGTCAAGAAAAACAATGCTCAATCTATTCCCACAAAATTTATTTGCCAATGCAACATCAACCAAGAAAGTAAAAACTAATTATGCAAAAGAAAAAGAATCCTAGAACAAAGTAGGAGCCAATAATAGCAAAAATGTCAACAACAATAACAAACATCCAGGTTGGAGTTAGGACACAAAATTTACAATACTAGAACAAACATATGAATAAATTATGAGCAAACTGATGAAAAGAGGCACTTTATCTTTACCAACAGTCTCTAATTCTCCTCATGTAATAGAAATGCACAAAAATCAATTTTACAAATTTCATCGAGCCCTAGAACATGACAATGAGGACTACTTGGTATTGAAAAATATAGTCCAAGGTGCAGTGGACAAAGAACCGATCAAGGTAGTTTTGGGATCGCCAGAAATAACTACCAACCCCTTCCTCAAGCATGGTAAGAAAACAATATCAATGTCAAATACAACCTGACAAAATTTCAATTAAACATTGGGTCATGATGACCAACAAAAACAAGAAGGAAACTTCTATAGAGTTCTTCAAAATGCTCACCAAAAAAGATAAGGAAGTAACAAAGCATAAGAGAAAGCAAACACACCCTACCAATCCCACTTCCTTAGAAGAGATTCTACCATTGGATGAGGTATTTGATTTTGAATCTCTACAATCACTCTTCAGCTGGCCTAATTCTTTGGTCACTCCAAAGAGAGCAAAATTCAGCCCAAAGTGACAAATGGGAATATATATTGTATCAAAACAATATCATATTATTCAAAAATGAGGATCTATCAATAGAGGCATTATGAAAAATGACACCCTCCATATTCTGATCAAGACACTAGTCTCCACCATCACTTATGTATAGGCCGATGGAGAAGCAAGTCTACATATTTGTTCAATACAAATAGCTCAAACATTGGGAATACGATAATCAAATTATTTTTCAGCACCTTTAACTACTCATGGATATGATGGGTAGGATTGACCTTGCCTAAGCTGTATATGTCTAAAAGTGGATATTATATAAACCAAATTTGAGATTCTATTCTATATAATGAACATAGAACCATCTTTCAATATGCTATCGGGCCGACCATGAAGTCACTTGACCAATGTAGTTACCATCAGCTCAACACCAGTGTGTCTGTTGGGTCAGATGAACAAAAATAGCTGAAGCATATGTAGAAGATCATTGATAGTGACACCCACATTCAATGCTACATGTGCCTAGCTACATCATTGATGTACCCACTATCGAAGTCTAAAAATAAAATGAACTAGTACAGAACTAATGAACTAGTACAGAACTTCAACAAGATGTCTTTCTACAAGCCAAAGGGTGGATTGCAATGAATGCTAGAGATAGGCAAGGAAATTGTTGATGGTCATCTTATACAAGCAATAGCTGAGTGTTGGAATTCCCAGTCTTTTACCTTCAAGTTCCCAGGTATGGAGATCACAATATTATTGCATGAGTTCATAGAGATTCTTCATCTTTCCAAGCTTTTGGGAACCCTGACAATCCATTGGAGATGCAGTTTTAAATTGTCACATGAGAGACATATTGATCTACACGACAGCGATCAAGACTTGGCACATCACAAAGGGAAGATCACCATATATTAGTTTGTTGCACGTCTTCCAACATGTTAGGACATTCATAGATTAGACATAGTATGTGGACCTTCAGATTTTTCAATTGTTCAGGAGAAGGGGTCTTAACATAGTCAGAGGATTTTGGTGGTCATACTAGCCTTAGCATGTCTTTAGAGGTTTGACTGAATTAACTGTAAGAAAATTAACTATAGTTGAGAGCTGCATATATGTTTTCTAGGATTAGTTCTTTCATCACATTGTTTCCTAGGCTAGTACCTTTTGTGGAACTTAAGGTCTATCTCCATCAGTTTAGTATTATTACTTAGATTCAAAAATTTGCATAAAGTTAGATCCTTTAAGACTTACTTGACAGGGATTGGAAACAACCTCAGTATACTTATGCTTGCAAAAGGACATTTTTATTATTAGGTTCCTTCCTTAGTATTGAGTACCACCTATAGAGATGCATTCACCAATTTTTACAGTGTCAATGCCGGACCCATGAGCATATGTTTATGTGATCCATATTATATTGTGAACTTGAGGCACCTATTGATCTAGGATATATACCACAACTCGTTACAGTTGGCTATCTTTTGTTGAGTTATCTATGTTCCTTGGCATTGGAGTCAGTCATGATTATGTTGTCCAGTGGGAAACTATTTGCTTTCTTTCTCTTAGTGATTGGTCATTTTCATTTTATTGTACTTTTGGCCAAAATAGAGTGTTTCTACATCTATTTATAAATAAAATGTCATTTGTCGTTTCTTCATTCATTGTCTCTATATCCAACTCATTTCTAATCCTGATTGGTCGGCTTGCTTTATCTTGATACAATATATCTTGTCTTTTTTGCTATGTTCACAAGTTGCTTTTTACATTTAACAAAAACTTTTGACCTATGTTTTGGTTGTTCATAATGAGATGCCTTAGCCAAACAGATGCGAGGAATGCCATGATAATATCAAACAAATTTGATCCAACAATGTTTAGCATGTTCGAAATGATGTTTGCAAGAATAATGAAGGAAGGATGAAGTTCAGGACAACATAATGTTAAAGGACTTCATGGTGGCTGTTTTTTCATATGGTCATGCAATATTCCTGAGATGGGGCCCCTCGCTCCATTTGTCATTTTGTTTATAACTTGTACTAACTTACTCATTGATTGAAGGAGATGGGGCCCCCCGCTCCTTGACTGTCCCTTCATATGTGTTTATAACATTTACTCAACAAAAGACCTTGATAGCCTATACCACCTCCACAAATAACCAACTAGATCCTTTGGAACTTAGTATGGGGGAAATAGAAATCAAAATGAGGGTGGTTCAATCCAAAGTTAGGGAGAAAAAGAAGTATATGAATGAAGATTTTTGCGATGATTATTATGATGACAAAGATATGGAAGATTTGTCTTAAAAATTCATCAAGTGTGACATGCACGGTGACCTAAAGGCACATCTAACCATGTTCTTTACAAAATTTCACCATTTCAAAAAAAAAACTAAGCCTTGTTTTATTGCTGAGGGGGAAGTTGTACTTTGTATGCAGAGACCATGAACCCCATTGAGTTGCAAAATTTTAATGACATAGTTATACTATTTATTGAGAGGTAGTTTGCAGTGCTCCAAAAAAATAAAGTTTTATTTTGAAATGAGAGAAAAAGGGACTCGCTCGTCGGTACGAGGATCAACCTTTCCTGATGCCTTGACCGGGGGTAACTAATTTAAGGGCTATGCTTATTCTTGATGCATTTTGTTTTGGTTTAAACAAAATTTTCATTCTAAATGTGGTGTTGTGTTTGAGAAAATGTTGAAGATTTGATGTTCCAAACTTTTGAGAAAGTTCTTGAAGAATCATTTGAGAGTGTAAAACATTTTGATTTGAGAAAATCTTGAATTTTGAGAAATCTTTACAAATATCATTTGGAAAGCTTGGAAAATCATTTTTGAAGTGGATTTAGTATTCTCATAAGACTTTAAGTAGGTTTGAGGTTTTGCTCTAATTTGGTTACTACCTAGTTAGAGCTTCATCTCATATTGCTTAAGTTTTTTTGGAGAGGTGCTTGTAATCATAAGTGGGTGTGAATGCATAAATACATTTATCATATATGATTAGAAGAGAATAATTCATTCATACCATATCATTCATCTAAAAGCATTCCTATAATCACATACATCTAAATTTCTTATTTTTTTTATTTATAAGATTGTCATAAATATTGTTATGAAAAGAAAAAAGTTTTTGAAAATAGAATGAGGTTGTAGACCATCAAACATGATTTCAAAATAGGGTCATTACTTGATTTTTGGTCATAGTGAAGTTGACAATAAGAAGTTAAAACCTTAGAACTTTAGAGAAAACTATCCAAAAGGATGGAAAAGATGAAATACTCTCATAGAAAAGGAGAGAGAAAGAGAGAGAAAGAAATTTCAAAGATCATTAAATAAAAGGTTTTTAAAAAAAGGGGATGTACATATCTTTATATGTATATACATACATGTATATATGTATATGTATACATATATGTACACATATGTATGTGAAAGCTTTTGAAAATAAAATATTAACTTAAATAGAGAGGAAAAGAAGGTTTTTGAAGGAGAGAGAGAGAGAGATGATATACATGTACATACTATCACACATACACATATATGATAATTTATAAAATATGATAATTTATAAAAGATGGATATTGATT
Source organism: Nymphaea colorata (assembly GCF_008831285.2). Lineage (NCBI taxonomy): Eukaryota > Viridiplantae > Streptophyta > Magnoliopsida > Nymphaeales > Nymphaeaceae > Nymphaea > Nymphaea colorata. The sequence goes on from NC_045140.1 coordinate 6,928,812, forward strand.
CGAAGAAAAAGAGATTTAGAGGAAAAGAAATAGAGAAATATCCCCCCCCCCCCCCCCCCCACATATATATACATATATTTTGTAGGAGAAAACATTTGACTTGAAGAGAGAAATAAAAGATTCTAGAGATAGAAAATAGAACACACACACACACATATATATGCATTCATGTATATATGAAAATTTGTAAAATAAAACGCTGAAAGATAGAGAGAAGGATAAAGAACATCATCATGTGCACATATACGTATATATCATGTATATATGTATGTGTCTTCATGAGATTAAAAATCAAGAAATGACTTAAAATATCCGACTTCAATTTTTATGTAGGCCGGAGAGAAACTTGGGCTCATGTAAGAACCTAAGCTAAGTCTCTGCAGAATCTTTAGAGAGGGTTCTTGCTTTCAAAAATCTTTTGAAAACATGATTTTAAATATTTTAATATATGAAAATAAAACATAATTATTTTGTTTGTTGCAAAGGAATATGTTTCTTTTATCATTGGAAATGAAAGCAAATCAATCACACATAAAATGGGGAGTAATGCAACGAAGCACTCAAGAGATCTCCAAACTAAACACTCATTCTTACCGTGCATTCATATATAAATAGGAAAAATTAATCAGCCATGTATGAACAATATCTCAAAGCAAAGTAACATTCAAGAGAAAACAAAAACATACTTCAATCCTAAAATGAAATCTTATCTCATCTTCTCATGCTCCCGGTTCATCAAGAATAGCTTCTTGACTCCGAAGTGGAGATTTGAGAACTATTTTATATGGCAATGCAGAGATAAAGAAGAGAGCAAGTAAGAAAAAGAAATGGAATGAGATTTTGATTACATACCTCTAATGAGAATGATTTAGAAGGTGAATCTCTTACTTCAGATGATCTTAGGGTTGCTTTGGATGAAACTCCAAGGTGGTGAAGATATGCCTCTAAAGGATCTCTTTGTGCTCCCTTGAAGAGTTGAAACTTGATGAAGCTTGTCCCCAAGGTTGGAGAAGAAAAAGAGAAGAACAGAGAAATTGAGAAAGAGAGCTAGGGAAAACTCTAAGTCTTGAAGTGAGATTGCACTAGAGGTTTCTCAAAAGTTACTTCATGCCCAAGAAAGAATATTGTGAGAGTATTTATAGGAAGTTTTGGAGCGAAAACTCAAAATCTATTTTTTTTTATTTTCACAACATTTTTATGCAAATTTGAAGTAATTTTTTTTAAATAGGTTTTGACTAAGTGGAATTGGCCACTAGCCGTGCAAACACCCATTCGTGGTGTGGGCAGGGCTACTGCCCACCCAAAGGGACTAAAACCACCCATTGGGGGTGGTTTTTGACATAGAAATGGGGCCTACATAGTCACAGGCCCCTGCTCAGGCTCGCAACAGTGCCCGACATGGTGCCAAACTGCACACGATGCACTGCTGCGTATGGAGATAAACGATCGCGTAATGCGACTCGCGAGATCGCTTGCACGTCATATGACACGCGGTCGCATGACTGCATGTCGTGTGACGTGCGGTTAGTTTTTTTTATTATATTATTTTTAAAATAAAATAACATAAAAAATAGTATAAAATTAAATAAAACGAGATAAAATAAGATAAAATGAGTAAAAAAATAAATAAAAATGGATGTTCATATAAAAAGCATAAAACTACACACACACACACACACACACACACACACACACACACACACATATATATATTCTTTATCTAAAATGTGTTTATAAATTGATTTTTGTTACAAAAGGGTGGTCAACTTCGTTTTAAGTGACTCAAGACTTGTTTTAAATCTGAATTGGGTTCAATTGGTCGTGGATTCGTTCTAGCATGCTACCTAGGCTTAAAAACATGTTTTAACATTAGAATGAAACCTAAAACAAAGGGAAGATCCGTGTATGCACGCGTGGTGCTCATAAATTCAAATTTTGTTGTCTTGATTTCAGTTTTGGGTTTTGAGTTTGAAATAATGAATTCAGGTCTAGACTTGGATTTTGGATCTTATTTAGATTCAAGAGTTGGATTTTTTATTTAAATCTGGCGTTTGGGTTCAGACAAAGGGGTTAAAAATTCATTTGGGATCGAATAGTCGTAGACTTCTTTTGGGTCTAGGATCTAAAAATAAAATACAGTCTTTTGAAAAGATTTGGGGTGATAACAGATGCCCCTATTTGTTACTAAGCCGACACTAGCCGTGCCTAGTGATAAAGATAAACACCCTGGATTTTTCAAACAGTGTTTGGAGTAAAGTTTCAGGTTTAACCCCTTACCTGATTAGTTGAGCTAGATTGAATTTGGGTTTGACCCCTTACATGGGTGGGGTTGGGCAAGATTGAATTCAGGTTTGACTCCTTACTGAGTGGATTGCTTTGCATTGCAGGTTTACCCCTTACCTGCATGGGCTGCTTTGCGTTGCAAGTTTACCTCTTATCTACATGGATTCAGTAAGTTCCACTCCATCAACATCAATCAATCAGTATGAATTATGGGAAAAGGCTTCCTTACTAACATATGGGTCTTCCCAATTTAGTGCCAACTTACTACGTGGTCGTTATCTCTGAGGTATACCACAAATCGTAGGACTAAGACATTCACTTTGAAATGTCTCTCGATAACTGACTTGACAAATTGTCTAGCCACCATTTGGCGATAGGCTTCAGTGTGTTCAGCTGCTTTTAGCTTCTTTTTATTTAGCAAATCGAGCTACATTAGCCTCCTTTGTGATATTGATTTAGAGGGAGGTCCATGAAAGAAGCGAACTTCAAAGCATGTTTTAGTACGTCTAATGGTAGAACCACTTCCGTTCCATAGACTAGCTCCGCTGGAGTAGCATTTGTTGGAGTTCTCATTGTGGTGTGACATGACCATAGAGCCTTATGCATCTTTTCATGCCAGTTTCTTCCAGTTCTACGGTCTGTTCCATGATGCGGATTATAATCTTATTAGTGGTCTCTTTTTGCCTATTACCTTGGAGGTAATAAGGAGCTGAAAAATGATGATGCATGATATGGTATTTGCTGCACAACTACCTCATCTTTTCATTTTTAAAATGAGTCCCGTTATCAAATACTATGCCATGGGAGACTCCAAATCTACAAAGAAGATTTTTTGTAAATGAAGGACACTACGTGACACCCCTTTACTGTTATGAGTATGATGACTTTTACCTACATGGTAAAATAATCCGTTGCAGCAAGAAAATACTTACGGCCATTTGAAGTTACAAGAGATATGGGTCCGACTATGTCAAATGCCCACATAGAAAACGACCAAGGAGATGTTAAAGAATGCAAGTGAGACGCTGGTGCATGGATCATTGGAGCATGAGACGCTGGTGCATGGATTATTGGAGCATGCAATTGACATTTTTACATCTTTTGATGAATTGGTAACAATCTTTTTGCATAATATGCTAATAATATCCTACTCGAATTATCTACTTGGTAAGGGTTTGGTGACCAACAAGGTCCCCATAGTCTCCTCGATGTGATTCGTCAATGACTTCATTTGTCTCATCTTCATAAAGGCACCGAGAGTATTTAGTACTAAATCCACATCTATATAGCACTCATGCAAGAATAAAGTACCTTGCTGGCATATGTTGAATTGCTTTGTGTTTATTTTTGGGCATTCTAATCAGAGATTTTTCGCTTTCAATGTATCTTTTGATGTCATACCAAGGTGTATTCTCCTCTTGGATATGATGAACATGCTTCACCGCTTCAAACGTAGGGTGTTCTGATCTTCCAATCTCGAAAAATGGATTGATTTGTTGGTTCAGAAAGAAATAGTAGAACATAAACTTGCGAGGTCATCCGCAATAGGGTTGTTTTCTCTTTTTATGTTAGCTAGTTGTACTTTTTCAAACTGACGGATCAAGGTAGTGGCAATCTCTTGATATGACATCAACTTTTCATCTTTAACTTACCATTCTCTGTTCACTTGATTGATGATAAGCTGAGAGTCACCGAAGACATGCACCCTTTTTATTTAAAAACGTAGTAAAAAATGAAGTCCTTATATGAGGACTTCATATTCAGCTATAATATGGGGACATAAAAAGTCAAGTTTCAAAGAGTACGAGATTATTTTATCTTCCGAAGTGATAAGTAGAATGTCTATAGTTGCTCCCATTACATTCTTGGATCCATCAAAAAACATCTTCCATACCGGAATCAGTTCCAATTTTAGTTGTAATCACCCCAAATTTTTTCAGAAAGACTATGTTCTTTTACCCAAACACAAAACTCAACTTAGATATGAGATTTAAATCCAAAATTCAATTCTCAGATCCAAATTAGATCTAAAACCCAAGTTCAGATCCAAGTCAAGCATTTCAAACCCAAAATTCAAAATCAAGTTTGAAATGACAAAATTTGAATTTATGAACGCCTCTCATGCATGAACCTTCTTTTTATTTTAAGGTCTCATTCTTGCGCCAAAACATGTCTCTAAGCTTAAGTCGCACGCTGGAATGAGTCAACAACCAATTGAACCCAAATCGGATTTCGGACGAGTTCGGAGTCCCTTAAAACGAAGCCGACCACCTATTTGTAACAAAAACCATTTTTATAACATTTTTATGCAAACGACCCTTATCGTTTTGATTTAAAACCTAGACTCAACTTATTAGTACTATATCACTTTGTTTTTTTATGGAAACCTGGGACGAGACACCCGAGTCAGTTGCGTTAAATGGTCTGCTGAATTGGTTCAACCAAAAGAACCCTCGTACAATGGCATCAACCTCCTGTCCCTTGACGCCTCAGCTTCAGGCGAACTGCAAGGGATTCAGGAGGGCGGCATCAGGTGATCGACTGGAAGCTGTGATGATTTCCAAACAAGCTGCTACACCTTTGTACCAACGATTGACCACCACTGATTAGGTGGAGGCTACAACAAAAATGAAGTAAACAGCAATAGGTGAACAACAACTTCAGGGCATCAGGCGTGCATCTTTTTTAAGGCGACTGATTTCGACAAAAGGTACCAGACATCGCAGGGAGCTGTCAGGCATGCTTCCTCACCTGATCATTGCTGTCGGGCATGCTTCCTCACCCTTGTCCCCTGACATTTTGTTTTCCAGTGGGCTGCATGAGGTTTCGGCGTGGGAGACAAGCATGCAGCAGCAGGACATGGTACATAGGCAGCAGCCCACGAGCATCTTTCCTCTATTTAAACCTTCAATTGATGAAGAAATGGAGGGTTTTCGATCGCTAATAGAATTTACAAACCCCTGAAACAATCCTCGATTGATTTGAGCAAGAATCAACTCCAATCTTCATCTCGAAACAGTCCTCTGTTTCTCAGGCGAGCGACCCTCTGACAACACTGTTGATTCATCCACCGTGGCTTGCTCTAGTGGTCTCTTGCCCTCCAATTGCTCAGACTGGTTCCTTGGTCTCTTGCGGTCACGACGAGTCTAGGATTGACCAATGCCGTGGCTCTCACTAGTCGGAATTAGTAAATCTCTCGTTACCGGTCTGGTTCTTGCAGAAACCCTCCCCTGTTCGCATGAAGGAAGAAACAACAATTGATCAACTGGGTGGCACTGTCACCTCTAGCATCCAATCACTGCGATTGCACCAACAGTATCGTTAGCTCGTTGTGGTTCCAACGAGCCCAAGCTCGATTAGAACCGACGTTGGATCAGCCGAAATTACAAGTTTTCCAGTCCCCTGTTTCTCAGACTTCTGTTCCTACAACAGCAAAATACAGCTCCACTCAACGGGCCATATCTTTGGATTCCGACATTGAGTATTCATAAGAATAAACTCATTATCTTCCTGACTCTCGGTCAGTTCCAATGAGCTGTAGAACGCCAGAATCCGAGCAGGCAAAAATTTGTAGATATCCAACAGAGACCCTGCCTTTCGGTAGGTTCAGTCTGCAGAATTGGCGACAGTAGCGGGAACAGTTCCTGTTCCGCAGCCTTTGCCATCCATACCCGGTGCAGCTTCACTCTTTCATTGGTTCCACAATGTGACTGACTTTTCCACCTTTCCAAGAAGCTATAGCTCACGTCTGTTTGACTTGTCTCCAGAGAACACAGAGCCAGCAAAGAACACCCTGTCGCTCGGCAAACAGCCTTGAGGGGCAGCATGTGAGCAGCACCTATTCGCAGGCCGAGGGCGTTCTGATTACATCATTGTCATGATGAATCAACCATCATTCGTGGTAACTAACATCCTCAGCTTTCCAACGAAGCCAGACGCACCCCAATTCGAGGTCTGAGGAGGGAGCAGTTGTGTCTGGAAGTTGTACCTGCTTGTTGGCATCAACAAGCGCGACAACAAGGAGACATGCGTCGGGAGGAGCTTGCTACCTCGCCCTCTTTGCCTGAATCATACCAGCATCCTCCGGCTGACTAATCCTCTATATTGGTCCCTGTTTCGTAACTAAATCCACTATCCTCTCTACTATTTGTGGTATACTGAAGAACATTGACTGCTACCTTCTTGGTTGCACAACTGAGTGAAAGAGGAGCTAAACTTACAGGGTACCTAGCTGCTTCTCAAGGCGCTGCTTTTTCGGCAGTACCCCTAGTCACCGACGACCGCTTTAAGATCTTTCGAAGTAAGAGTTCCTCTTTTAAATCATTCTCATTAGAAGTACGTGACCAATATCTCATTTCATTTCTTTCCCTTATTTTCTCTCTTTTTCATCTTTCTATGGTCATATAAGATAGCTCTCAAATCTTTCTTTTGGAGTCAAGAAGCTATTCTTGAGTGCACTGGGAGCATGAGAAGTTGAGATGACATTTCATTTTATGATTGAAGCATGTTTTATCTTTTTTTTTGAACGTTGCTTTATTTTTGAAATATAATTCATGCATAGTTACATAACTTTTTCTATTTATATGTGAATGCATGGCGAAAATAAGAGTATGGTTTGGGATTTTCTCTTTATTCTTATGTTAATCTTGAGGTTGGGGCTTATCTAACCCGCAAAAACCCTCATGCATATGTACATGTTAATATGCATTTTCAAGTCATTTTGTGTTTAGCTTTCCTTTTCATTAACCAATTATGAACCCTAATGAGCGCCTTATTATGTGGTTTTATTTTTTTCCATACCCAACCGTAGAATAAACATATTCTCTTGTAACAAACAAAATAATATATTTTATGTTAGTACATAAAATATTTGAAATCATGTTTTTCAAAAGATTCTTGAAAGTAAGAACCTTATTTAATGCAACATTAGAGACTTAGCTTAGGCTCTTACATGAGCCCAAGCTCCCTCCGGCCTACATAAAACTTGAAGTCGGATATTTTAAGTTATTTCTTGATTTTTTAATCTCATGAAAACACATATGTATATACATGTTATATACGTATCTGTACACATGATTTTTTTCATTATTTTCTTTTTACGTTTCCACATTTTATTTTTCAAATTTTCGTATACATAAGAATTTATATATATATATATATATACATGTGTTATCTTCTCTTTCTCTAAAATCTCCATATCTTTTCAAATCAATACCCTTTTCTTTTTAAACTTTCATATATATGTATATGTGATGTGCATCTTTCTCTACCTTTCTTTCTATCTTTCTTTTAAGAGTTTTCTTTTCCTCTCTATTTAAATTAAGACTTCATTTTCAAAAGCTTACACATATATACATACATATCAAGATATGTATCTCCCGCTATGTTAAAATCTTTTATTTAGTAATCTTCAAAATCTCTTTCTCTTTTTCTTTCTCCATATTTCTCTTGTGATTAAGTCTTCATCTTTCCATTCTTTTGAATATATTTTTCTTCCAAGATCTTCATATTTATCGACTTACCTCAATTAATGACTCAATATTGGATTCATGCTTGATGGTCTGTAACTTCATTATATTTTCAAAAACTTTTCTTTTTTCGTAAAAATATTTATGACAATTTTAAAAACAAAAACCTTATATGTATGTTATGGTAGGTATGAATTATCTTCTTTTAATCATATAAGATTAATGCATTCATGTATTCACACTCACTCAACATCATTTATGACCACATGCACTTTTTCAAAGAACTTAAGCAATATGAGATGAAGTTCCAACTAGGTAGTAACCAAATTAAAGCAAAATTTCAGACCTACTTAAAGTCTTAAGAGAACACTAAAGTGATTTCAAAAGTGATCTCCAAAGTTTTCCAAATATTTTTAAAGATTTTTCAATTCAAATTTTTTCAAATCAAAATGTTTTATACCCTCAAAAGATTATTCAAAACTTTCTCAAAAATTTGAAACATTAAATCTTCAACATTTTCTCAAACACTACACTGTATATAGAATAAAAAAGAAGTTTAAGCAAAAATGAAATGCACCAACAATAACCATAGCCCTTGGATTGATTACCAAGGCGCTGGGAACGGTCGATCCTCGTACCTACGGGTAAATCCATTTCTCTTTTATTTTCAAAATAAAACCTCATTTTTCTGGAGCACTCCAAAAACCAAAATAAAATTTTTGGGGAATGCAAACATTAGTACATGATCGTCCAAAAACTCGTTGTTCTTTTTTATTTCATCGTATTGGGGAAAGTCTGCTAACTGAACCACGATTACTTGTCCTTTGCTTGACTTCTGAGATACATATTCAAGATCATATTGCATCAACAAAACTTGCCATTTGGTGATGTGCCCATTAAAGAAGGGTTGTTCCAAGATGTACTTAAGAGGATTTAGCTTAGATAGTATCTTGACCTCGCTAACTAACAAATAATATCTTAGTTTTTGACACATCCAAACCAATGCTAGACAAGTTTTTTTCATTAGGGAGTACTCCTTTTCATACTGGACAAAAATTTTGGTAATGTAATAAATTGCTTGAAAAAATTACTCCATATCATTTCTCCCATCAAATTCTCCCATTCATTTAATAGTGAAACAGCCGTCATGATAGGGTAAAGATTTAAGATAACCAATCTCTCCTAGTTCTCTGTTATCCCTCTCCATTGATTAGCACACTTTTCCTTCTAGTTAAGAGACCTATTCTCCCATCAAATTCTCCCCATTCATTTAATAGTGAAGCAGCCATCATGATAGGGTAAAGATTTAAGATAACCAATCTCTCCCAGTTCTTTGCTATCCCTCTCCATTGATTAGCACACTTTTCCTTCTAGTTAAGAGACCTATGAGATGATGCCTCCAACTCACATCATTTGGGACTAGCCTCCTAGCAGAGTTTGCTTGTTATAAGAGTAATTGGTTTAGGAGAGTCATTTCTAATTATTTCTACACCACCAAACCTGCTAACATATAAAATGGAAGTACACTTGTCAATGACTTTTTAACCAGCCATGTTCCCGTATTGCTCCACCAAAACTGAAACTCCTAATGAATGGTGGACCAGGAAATCCGCTTCTTTGCAAACTTCATTACATACCATTTTCATATGTATTTAATTACCTTACACTCAATAAGAATATGATGATCTGATTCTTTATCTCTTTGGCATACGGGGCACCCATTAGGAAGGTGTGTGCCTCAATCTTGTGACAACCGTAGGTGAGTAGCCTTCCCATACTTGCCACAAACAAGAGCCAACAAGGCCTATGCAGTACATGGTGGTTCCTTGGTCTCCTATATGAGGAAACTCTCACACCCTTGCACCTCATGGTCTGCCAGATTCCCTCATCTTCAGATCTCTTACTTCCTTATTAATTCCCACGAGTTGATCTCCTTGACTACTCATTTGAATGTGTTTTCATTTGACCACATAATTAGTTGGATCTGCCAAGGGACTACCATCCTTCCTAAATTCTCCATTGACTGAAAGAGTCTTGTCTGACGGCCACAAGCATATGCCTTTTGAAATATTACTCGCAAGAATATCATCGCATTTCATCTCTGATGGGCCTTGGGACTAATTTTTACCACAGGGTTACCATCAATCAACATTGCTTCTGAGATGAAGCAATCTGATAAATTTGGCTTTTCTTCAACCTCTACAGTCTCCACCTAAGAACGAGGACCATCTCCAATCGTTGACTGGTTTCTAACCTCTTGCCCAGGCCATTCCTTCTCCTTCTCCCCCAAGAAATTGTTTTCGACTTCATCTGACTCGTACTCCCATATTTCTGAAGAAGACTTGCTAATCATTTATTGTGGCTGTATGTAGAACATATGTCCAATCAGTTGTAAATAGGCCCACATGCTTCATCAGGGCAAGGCTGTTGGGTCGGGTCCAGCCTCAAAAGAGGACCCGACCCGACCTGTCACTTAAGTGACAGCCGGGAGAAAGGAGGGCACTCGATGGTGCCCCTCTCTTACGTCTCTCTCTCTCTCGTTTTCTCTTTTGGGAGAAAAAGAAAGAAGGGTTTTCTTCTTGGGTGGCTGCTCACAGCAAGTGGAGTAGGAGAAGAAGAGAGCAAAGAAGAGAAGGAGAGAAGGAAGGCAAGAATGAAAGAGGAAGAAGAGGACGGTTGTGGATTTGGGCAGCTGTGTGGGTTCAAGTGTAGTGAGAGAAAGTGAAGAAAACAAGGGAAAGAAAAGAAGAACATACGGTGATTTCTTTTCTTGTCGTTTTCTTGTGCATTCATTCTTGAGAATGATTTATGCTATTCTCTGTAAGAAGAACAACGTAGTTGTATTGCCTCTTTGAAGTATAAATATATATCTCTCTTGTCTATGGTTTTTTACGCTATTATTGGGGGTTTTTCCACGTAAATTAGTCTCTTATTTTCTGCATTGTTTAGCATATATCTTGACGTATATTGCTACAATAGTGGTGTTGGAAACTCGTTCTTATGCTCGCAGCCCTGTAATTCCGTTTTTAGTAGTTTTGTGGTGGTTTGCCCTATTTTATTGTTGTTGAAGCATTCTTTTTGGGGATTACGACTATAACAAAATGGTGTCATAGACAGGTTAGCGCCAGGTTGGTTATGGGCATTCTTATTGAATGATGGAGTCGACCCCCACTAGGATGGTCTCTCTAAATGGGAACAATTGGACCATATGGAAAGCTAAAATGAAAGATTTGTTGTATTATAAATACCTATATGCACCCATTGAGAACCAGAAGCCAGCGAATATGACAGATGAAAAATAGAAGTTATTGGACAGGAAAACCATTGGCACCATCAGACAATGGTTGGATGACTGTGTTTTTCATTCGGTATCCGCAGAGACGAGCGCGAAGTCGTTATGGTAGAAGTTGCATGATCTTTACGAGAAGAAAACAGCTGGAAACAAGGCTTTCTTGATTCAGCAATTAGTAAATTTGAAACTTAGAGAGAGAAAACCAATGTCAGAGCATCTGAATGAAGTGCAGAGCATAATCAATCAGTTGTCAGCCATGAAAATGATATTAGATGATGAGTTACAGGCACTCTTATTGCTCAGTTCTCTTCTCGACAGCTGGGAGACTTTAGTTGTTTCTTTGAGCAACTTCGCTCCAGATGGTGTGCTTACGATGAAGCATGTAACGAGCAACATTCTAAATGAAGAGACAAGGAGAAAGTCTCTTGGTACTGGTAGCTCACAAGTGCTAGTGATGGGAGACAGGGGCAGACAGAAGAACCGTAACAAATGGCATGACAGGTCAAATTCTAGGTCCAAATCAAGACCCAAGATGACAGGTAAATGCTTTCACTGTGGTATTCCAGGGCACAAGAAGATTGATTGCAGAAAATGAAAAGAAGAAAAAGAACAGAAAAAGAAGAGTCAAGAGAATGTGAAGTCAAAAGAGTACACTACAGTTGCTTCAGATGATGAGGTAGTATTATTTTTATCTGAAGAAAATGATTGTCTTACAGTTCAAAATGGTGATTATACATGGATTTTAGATACTGGGGCATCATATCATGCCACACCATGTAGAGAGTTGTTCTTATCCTATAGAGCAGGTAATTTTGGAGTAGTTCACATTGGCAACAGTGACACTTCGATGATTGTTGGGATATGAGATGTTTACATTGAGACGAGCACATGATGCAAGTTGACTTTGAGAGATGTAAGACATATTCCAAATCTTAGGATGAATCTGTTTTCTGTAGGAAAACTAAGTGAAGATGGATATTGTACTTCGTTTGGTCAAATAGGTTGGAAACTGACAAAATGGGCACTTGTGTTGGCTAGAGGTGACAGATTTGGCTCTTTGTATGGGATGAAGTCTCAGATCAGTAGTGTGGATGTCAATGCAGTTACTGGTGGTACTTCGTCAGACTTGTGGCACAAGAGGTTAGGTCACATGAGTCAAAGAGGAATCGATTTGTTCATCAAGAAGAATTGCAGATGGTGCACAAATATCTCCATGTGATCATTGTTTGGTTGGTAAGTTGCATCGAATTTTCTTTCAGAAAAAGCGCTCTTCTGAAACTAAAGATGTATTAGATTTAGTTTATTCAGATGTATGTGAACCTATAAATGTAACATCTAAAGGTGGAACATCCTATTTTGTCACATTTATTGATGATGCATCTAGAAAGGTGGAGGCGTTTACACTAAAAAGCAAAAGTGAAGTAAGTAGTATCTTTATGACTTTTCATGCAGCGATTGAGCGCGAAACTGGTAAGAAGATGAAGAGACTGCGTACAGATAATGGTGGTGAGTACATAACATTTTCTTTACAAGATTATTGTCTAAAACATGATATTAGACATTAAAAGACAATTCCCTATACTCCACAACATAATGGAGTTGCAGAAAGGATGACTAGAACTATAATTGAGAGAGTTAGAAGTTTGCTATCTAGCTCTAAGTTGCCAAAGTATTTTTGGGCAGAGGCAATGCGTACTGCAGTTATTTAATAAGCAGGTCTCTTTCGGTGCCTCTAGATGGAGATGTTTCACAGAAAGTTTGGTCAGATGAAGAGGTTAAGTACGATCACCTCAGAGTTTTTTGTTGTAAAGCTTTTATGCATGTACCAAAAGGACATAGAACCAAACTAGATGATAAAGCTATTCCTTTAATATTTCTTGGTTATGCAGATGATGAATTTGGTTACAGGTTATGAGATCCGAAGAATGACAAAATCTACAGGAGTCGTGATGTTGTATTCAGAGAGGATCAGACGATTGAAGATGTCATGAGTGACAAACAATCAGGTGTGAATGCTAGTGATGTTCATGAGCCAACCTATGCAGAACCTGAAGAACTTTCATCTGAGCATGGTGAGACTGATGAAGATGTAGATGAAGAAGAAAGAGAGGCAGATGAGCAGTATACAGATGGCAGTCATATGGAGATTCAAACTGATCATGAGCATGAGTTGGAGGGGGAGCTTCCTTCGCATTCAGAGCCAATTGAGGAGCAATTAGAAAGAGGTAAAAGAACACGTATACCATCTACTAGATATTCTACTGATAAATATATTATGTTTACAGATAGTGGAGAGCCAGAATTAAAGCTATGTAGGAAGAGATGAATTCTTTGTATAAGAATCACACTTTTGATTTGGTAGAGCTACCAAAAGGTAAGAAAATGTTGCAGAATAAGTGGGTCTACAAGCTTAAAAATGAAGGTCAAGGCAAGTTGAGATACACAACTCGGTTAGTGGTGAAAGGTTTCAAGTAGGAAAGAGGTATTGATTTTGATGAAATTTTTTCTCCTGTTGTTAAAATGTCATATATCAGGATAATACTTGGTTTGGTGGCATGTCTAGACTTGGAGTTAGAACAGTTAGATGTAAAAACTATTTTTCTTCATGGAGATCTATAGGAAGAAATCTACATGACAAAGCCAGAAGGTTTTGTGGTTGCCAGGAAGAAACACATGGTTTGTAAGTTAAAGAAGAACTTGTATGGACTTAAACATGCACTTAAATAGTGGTGCAAGAAATTTGATGCATTTATGATAAATCAAAGGTATCGCAGGTCAGCTGTAGATCATTGTGTCTACATCAGAGAGTTCTCGTCAGGTAACTTCATTATCTTATTATTATATGTAGATGACATGCTTATTGTTGGACATGACTGTCAATTGATTAGTCAATTGAAGAAGGATATGAGCAATTTCTTTGATATGAAAGACTTGGGGCCAATACAACAATTATTAGACATGAGGATTTTTCGTGATAAGAAGGCCAAGAAGTTGTGGTTATTACAAGAGAAATACATTGAGAAGGTGCTTAGCAAGTTCAACATGAAAGATGCCAAAACAGTAAGTACACCTTTAGCAACACATTTTAAATTGGAAAATGAGCAATGTCCATCCTCAGCAGATGAGAATGAAAGAATGAAAAATGTACCCTATGTCTCTGCAGTAGGGAGTCTTATATATGTAATGGTTTGCACACGCCCAGACTTGGCTTATGCAGTTGGTGTAGTCAGCAGGTTTTTGTCAAATCCAGGCAAGGAGCATTGGGCAGCAGTGAAGTGGTTTCTAAGGTATCTTAAACATACTTCCAATTACTGTTTATGTTTTGGTGAATCTAATCCAAAGATACAAGGATTTGTTGATGCAGATATGGCAGGTGACTTGAACTCTAGAAAGTCTCTTTCTGGTTATGTCTTTACTTTTACAGGGGGAGTTGTATCATGGTAGTCCAAGTTGCAGAAGTGTGTTGCTCTTTCCATCACAGAGGCAGAATATATTGCAGCAACTGAAGCTTGTAAAGAGTTGTTGTGGATGAAGGGTTTTCTTCATGATATAGACCTTAGTCAGATGACCTATGTGTTGCATTGTAATAGTCAAAACGTCATACACTTGGTGAAGAATTCAGCGTTCCACTCAAGGACCAAACATATTGATGTCAGATATCATTAGATTCATGATGTACTTGAGCAAAAACTGATTCAGTTAGAGAAGATACATACAAAAAAGAATCCTGCAAATATGATGACGAAGTCTCTACCTAAAGATAAGCATGACATATGTAGAGACTTAGTTGGAATGACTGCCTTTAAGGCAGTGTATTAATTTGTTCATTTTACAGGTATGTTCCATCTCTTGAGGCTGGAGGGGGAGTTTGTTAGGTCGGGTCCAGCCTTAAAAGAGGACCTGACCCGTCACGAGCGAGAGAAAGGAGGGCACTCGATGGTGCGCCTTTCTTACGTCTCTCTCTCTCGTTTTTTCTTTTGGGAGAAAAAGAAAGGTTTTCTTCTTGGGTGGCTGCTCACAGCAAGAGGAGTAAGAGAAGAAGAGAGCAAAGAAGAGAAGGAGAGAAGGAAGACAAGAAGGAAAGAGGAAGAAGGGCACGGTTGTGGATTTGGGCAGCCGTGTGAGTTCAAGTGTAGAGAGAGAAAGTGAAGAAAACAAGGGAAAGAAAAGAATAACATACGGTAATTTCTTTTCTTGTCGTTTTCTTTTGCATTCATTCTTGAGAATGATTTATGCTATTCTCTGCAAAAAGAACAACGTAGTTGTATTGCTTCTTTGAAGTATAAATATATATCTCTCTTGCCCGTGCTTTTTTACCCCATTATTGGGGGGTTTTCCACGTAAATTGGTGTCTCTTATTTTCTGCATTGTTTAGCATATATCTTGACGTATATTGATGCAATAGTGGTGTTGGACACTCGTTCTTATGCTCGCAACCATGTGATTCCGTTTTTAGCAGTTTTGTGGTGGTTTGCCCTCTTTTATTGTTGTTGAAGCATTTTTTTTGGGGATTACGACTATAACAAAGGCCAGTTTCAATAATGGATTTGTGTTCCATTTTTAGCATATCTATTGTGCTTGCGATTATGAAGCTAAGAACTATGTCACTGAACGCCCTCGCCTTTCCAAATACTTTCAAGAGTTGGCTGTATATGCCCCTCTTCTATCTGAATGAAAATATTTTGTTTTGTTTTGAGAATATTTATATTTTGGCCTTGCAAATTTCGAAGGTTGATCGGCCATAACAAACTAATGGGCTAACATGTAAAGCCACTGCGTTTTATGGGTAGCACCTAATATCAATAGGTGTCCTTACTAAGCACTAGGGCAGGCCCCCATACATGCAGAAAGATATGATTTGGGAAGGAGATCAACTTTGTCTAGAGTTGGAGAAAAAGGCAGTGCATGAGTTTTCCCACATTCATAAGCATCACCTTTTTTTCCTTTCTGTTTCTTTTCTTATAAACTAGAGTTTATTATCTACGTAATACTTTCTGACCACAGAAACTCCCCATTTGCCAAAGTAAGGACCTGCTTCATCTCGAAGATTCCCTGATGGCTAAATCTACTAAGTTTTTGCTAACAAAATAGTTGCCCAATGAGAATAGTCTTTTTTCACATTAGTAAAGCTCCCAATTTTTCGCCTTTCTTATATTAAAAAAATGATGTGAAAACTCTACAGCTGGAAAGCTTATTTTGGCACATGAGAGGAAAATTATTGAAAAACGGCTCTTTTCTTTTTCAATATTAGTAGAAGGAAACACAATTTGAACCTTCACAGAGACATGAATAAAACCATCAAGTTCCTCTTCAATTCAACAACAACTTATCAGATAGGCCAATGCATATTGGCTGAGATGTTGTATCAATACGCCAACCTGGTTGTCTTCTTTGTGTGCTGAGAGGACTTTATTGCTTGCCAAAAATATAAAACCCCCAAAAAATCCCAAGGCCAATCCCTGTGGCATTTGAAAAGTGTGGGCACCGCCGCCTACTACCTGCTGCCCATCCAGTTGGCTACACTTTTGGGGCTGCACATCTAGCCGTTATTTATTAAAAGGTTTTTCTTTACTAAGATTTTAGATTTTTCACAAAAAGACACTTAAAACTTTTGGAAATATGTAAACAGTCTATTACTTACATTTGTAGATGTCAATGGATTCGATTCGAATGAGAAATACTTTTTGTTATATATGTTTTATCTTTGGATGTTTGTATGTGTAGAATTTAATTTAGATTTAATTGCAAAAAAAAATAATCCATAATAAGAATCCAATATTACAATTAACATCCAAATCTGAATCCAACTTCTAAACTGAATCCAAGGTGCATTGTATATGTTAAGATACAACTTTCTTAATATATTGATATAAGTTTTAGGAGACTTATTTAAAACTATATCCAGTCTGAATCGGCTGCGATAATTACTTAAATACAAGTCCAAATCAAAATCCAAATTAGATTAGATGTCATTTGTCAAATACAAATCCAATGTAATTTCTTAATTCAATATCAAATATTTTTCTATGACCACAGAAACCATTTCCTTGATGCGGTTCAGTCGAATATTGGATCTGATCAGATTTGTTGACATCCCAATATATTTGAAAACTATTTCTTATATGTTATTGTGATATTGTCAGCATTTTTCAAGAGGGAGCAAACAAGCGAAAATATATTTAAAACTTTTCTGTCCACATTCTTTTTTTTCTGCTCCAAAATAATTTGTGGCCGCCGATGATTGGCTGAGGCAAAAAGCCAAAACCAAACGGCTGGCAAGATGCATCCCACGATTGACCGAGGGCAAAAAGCTAAACGGATTCAATTGGAGGCAAACTAACACCAAGAATCAAATGCATCTCAGTGAAAATATATTTCTTTTTCATCAAACTAAGAAATAAATTTTTGAAAATATCACATCAAAATAGAATCAGAAAGATTTTGAAATATATTTCTAATTCCATAATTCCAGCCATCAAATAATTAAAGAATCAGGTATCCAATGCTTCTAAAAACTATTTTTGTGATAGCTGCGCCCCAAGCTGGTGCGTATTAGCAACCTGTTTTTGTGAATTCTTTGTAGTTTATGCCTCAGATGTCGAACTGACGACCTTTCCCAACTTGAATCTCTAAGCTGATCCACTTAGCAGGATGCAAAAGAGCACTCGATCGATTCTACCAAGAACGACTTGTTTGCTGCAGTTCTTGGAATCTGGCTTCTGTTTTTTCTGATTTCAATAACTTCAGTTGTTAAATCGTCAATTTAGTTAACATTGGTCCTTGCAGCAGAAGCCAGTTTCCAAGAACTGTAGCTGATCATGTAAGCAAAATTGAAGAGTAATTGAAAAAAAAAATGAGAAATTCTTTAGAATTCTGTAGAAGCAATCCCCAAATCCGGCGAATATGCTGAACAATTCTGTTATGTAGTTCTTACCCAAGCTTCGCCCATTGGTGCCTTGATGTATAGCTCTTTCGTTTGTTCTGTCTAATTAGAATATTCTTTGGGTTTGGATAATTCCATCCCTACCTATATAATGCGATGTATATAAAGTCATTAAGACAACCAATGAAACCAACAACCGTAATGATCAGTCCATTCCAACATGGGCTCAGGCCCCTCGTTCGATTGGATCCCAACATGTTCTCTAACAGTTTCTGTCCTTAAAAAATGTTAAGAAAACCACCTAACAAGGTTCCCTTTATAAGTCCCCTAAGATTATTTAAACTTTTCAAAGTAGGACATTATGATTAACCTTCCTTAGTGAACATGAGTCCACATGTATGGGATCCTAAGAATGAGTGTTGAACGGTGCTCTAATACCACTGTAACGACCGAACCCACTCCTACATCTGGCTCGAGCCTGACAAATCTCAACCTGCCTCCTAACAGTTACTTCCAAAACTGTTCACAATCTTAGATACCAAACTAAATTTTTCAAAATAATGCATTATAACAGCCACCCTTCATTTCACTCTTCTCTCATTCTTTTTCACTTTGTTATGCTCCAACTCGTAGCAGCTCCGTTCTTGCCATTATTGACAAATCACGCATAACACATGTTTCTTTTTTTCTGAATATGATTCAAACTGGTGCCCTTTGAAATTTTATCACGGTTGATCAGAGATGCAAGTAAGGTTGCAAATGGGTCGATTTGATTTAATAGAGAGTTTCAGATTTTGATTAAGTGGATCTGAATTGGATCCGAATCTCAGTGTATCCGAACCATTTGCAGTAGTGGCTCAAGACCCACATGGAACCCACGCTTTTCACAGCGGTTGAATAAATAATGTGTACTCTAATAATTTGTGGGACATGGAATTCTGGTCCCAATAGGCACAGTATTTGAAGTTTGAAGCGACCAGGAATCAGGAACGGGTCACCAATCTTGAGCCCTTTCATCTCACGCCAAGAGAGACCAGATGGTACTTAGTACTTTGATCTAAGTAAAATCATGCAATACTTGGTACAGCCCACGCCCGTCCTACTTTATTGTAAAAGACATTTACTTTGGAGTAAAAATTGGGATTTTAAGATCTTACGCCAAGGATTTTAAGTATAAATTTCAACAGGAAATTCAAGCTTCTCTTGCCTAGCTTAGGTGTAAGGCGAAGAAGGCTACCTTTTTTGAGAGGCTCCAGCCACGAGTGAGATACCGTTTGACAGAGTTATACCTACCGATCAAGCGACAGTCTTAAGCAGATAGTTTCTATGAGGCATGGACCTCTCAAAAGGTAATAGAAGCATGCAAATGTTTCATTGGAACGAACGAAGATTGGCCCCTAAGTGCAAAGATAAAAATGAGCTTGATTGCAAGACCCACCTATCGCCCGAGAATGAAAGTTAGCATTAGTGATCCGACGATGCCGAGTAAAAGGGTCATCATTGAATAGATAAAAGTCACTCTAGTAATAACATGCTGATATTTCCCATGAGTTCGCATAGATGGGAAGGTTCGACACCATTTTTTTTTTTAAATTTTAAACCAGGTGATGAATCCTTATTTCATGAACATTAAGTCAGACCAGACACCTCCCTTCTTCCTTCCCTCTATTTGTCAAACAAAAGCGATCTAAAACATATGATACGAAAATCTGGGATTTGAAATGGACTTCGTACCCTGACCAAGTTTCTTATATAAAAGTCTCCATTCTTCATGGTGGGGATACTGCTTTTCAAAAAGGAGTAAAAAAATCATGTTTTTTCAAAACTAGTCTTGTTTCAGTATAAGAAAATTATGGTGGTTTCTTTCCCAATCCTTTTCACCGTCTGCAATCTGTATCCTCTATATATGTAAGATTTTAAAATGATTATCTCAATTAATTCTTTTCGGTTCCTATGGAAAAATGAGTTTGGCGGTGCGTGTCCAGATTTTTTGGCCTTTTCGAGTCGAATTTTCCTTTGCCAACTATGGAATAGACGCAGAGATGGTGCAGCTCAGACGATTCGACAACTGGATCTCTGTACAGAGCCCAAAAAATAAGAAATAAGAAAGGGTAGGTGTGGGGGTCCGTGTGACTTGTCGAATCAAACAGGTCAAATGATTTTCTAAGAACCTTTTCCGTTTTGATTTGTAGTTGCTATTTTTCCTTTTTTTTTTAATCCGTTCCATGGGTTCATTTTTTGTAGGGAGCCCGCAGGGTTCGGAGGCCAACCTCAAAACAATCACCACCACGTAACGGAAATACAGTCTTGCATCGATGCAGCGTCCATGGATGTCCCACTTTCCTCCAACGTCATGCCCTCGTGAGCAACAACAAAACCCACCCCCTGCATCGAGGAAACCCGTCTCCTCTGCTTCCCTCCATCCCTCTGCGTCTCACGCATGCCCATGAAACGGTTCATGTTCTAACTCATGCAATAGAGGGTCAGATACACGAGCCTGTTTCTGGTTTAAAGGTGCTTCTGGGAAGCGAGGAGACCCTTGTTTCTCTTTGTCGACAGGCTCTATAGGGATTTCTGATTGGTTGGTATTGCTTTTCTTCTTTATTTCTTGCCTTGAATGAACCCATTTCCTCTCCTTCTCTCAATGCCATGTAACGTTTCTTTTTTTGTAACTCATACAGTCAAGGGCGAAAGTCATAATCCTGCTCTGTTTTGAGGTGCTTTAAGGAAGCGGGGAGCCGTTTTTTCTCGTTTTCTTTGGGTTCTGGGTTCTATAGGGAGTTTGGATTGGTGGTACAGTTTTCCTCTTCGCTACCTTCTCGGAGAGATTGTGTTGGAGAAAAGCTAAGGCCTTCAAGATCGTGATGGGTCTGTCTGCAGATAATGTAAGAGGGTTGCTCTTGGCTCTATCATCGAGTTTTTTTATTGGAGCCAGCTTTATAGTGAAGAAAAAGGGACTCAAAAGGGCAGGAGCTAGTGGACTCAGAGCAGGTTGGTGCATCTGTTTTTCTTTATGCTATTGATATTGAAATCATGCCTCCTGCAAAGATTTCTGTTCTCTCTGTTTACGATTTCTTTTTCCTTCTAAATATTTGAGAAACGAGATTTTTCTGGATGATGGGGATCATCTAGGAGCTGAAGTAGACATTTTTACGTGTTGGTTGTTTTTTCTTCCTTCGGATGACAATGTTTGAAGCATTGCTTTGTTTTGCTTCGTTTCAGGATCAGGAGGATTTTCTTATCTCGTGGAGCCCTTGTGGTGGGCTGGAATGATTGCTAGTAAGAAGAATAACACTTTTCTTTTTTATGTTCTTCGTGCTGATGCATACGTTTAAGTGGCACTACGGATAGAATATTTGGAAGCCTTTACATTTTAATTATTATTTCAAGTGAAATTTTTAATGATGACTGTTCCTTTTGGTGTTGCCATATTTCAAGACTCGTAAACTTCGACTCTCTTTAGCAGTTATCACGTTTTGCTTGATGAGAACACGTAAATATTTGCTGGATTTAGGTCTGAGAAGATACTGAATTAGGTGAACTTTTGATGGAAAATATTTGCTTAATACTTAATTTTTTAGATCTTTCCCTTCTGATTGCACACTACATGAAAATTGCAAATTCTATAGGGTGGTTCTTGACGGCTTGCAGAAAACCTTGTGGATGATTTAAACAGGTGGATCCTAAAAGTTACATGTACAAAACCCTCCAAGGACGTTGAGAATCGGGCATCAGTTATCTAATTCTTTCTGTGGGTGTAGCAACTCTTAGATGATGGTTCACAAGGACCCAGCCAAAGTCTCTGAAATGGAAGAAAAGTTCACTGTTGTAGCATACAAACATTTTTGCAAAATGGTGAACATCGAGTGGGATACGTATAAAGGTACTTATGGAAGGAAAGATTTGAGGGACAATAAACTCTGGCAGCTGCCAGGCATTGGCAAAAAGGGTTTGCACATCGTGAACCTGATGAATAGAAGTT
Source organism: Nymphaea colorata (assembly GCF_008831285.2). Taxonomy (NCBI): domain Eukaryota; kingdom Viridiplantae; phylum Streptophyta; class Magnoliopsida; order Nymphaeales; family Nymphaeaceae; genus Nymphaea; species Nymphaea colorata. The sequence continues at coordinate 6,950,720 of NC_045140.1, forward strand.
TAGTATCATAGAAACAATGTCTAACTTAGAATGCAATTTGGAATTGAATATTCTTAACAGTTATGCTTAACTAAATGGAGGACTCCATTATAATCTTAAATAGCATAATATATTCTTTGACTTTTGGCTCATATTTTATTTGATACCCTTGAAGTTATGGTACTACCAATAAAAGCACCATACTTTTAATAGTTGATTTTTTATTATTGCAAATACGTGAATGAAATTTGAAACTGTGGGTAACACTGCAAGCATTTTCCTAAGGAACTGCAAACACTCATGGGGCATTCTTAGATCTAACAGAGGAAAGCCCTTAAATTACAAGGCAGGCTTCTATACATGCAGATGCATAGTGCTTTCTGTTTTAATCTTATGAACCAAACCATCCCCTGGTATTCCCAAGACTGCTCAATTTACATAAAAGTTGAATATTTGAAAGACTTTTTCTCCTACTTTCCAATTCCATGTTCTTCTTCTACTTCCACCGGAAGGATTTCTGATTCATATTCTTGTGCAGTGATTGTTGGTGAGGTAGCTAACTTTGCTGCTTATGCATTTGCTCCTGCCATTCTTGTGACACCCCTGGGAGCATTAAGCATTATTGTCAGGTGCATTTTTAAAAATATTTCTAGATTCCCAAATCAATGTTTCTGTTTTTCTGTTTTCATTTTTGTCTTATGGAAGTTCTAAACATGTAGTTCAGTATTGGCTCATTTCGTCTTGAAGGAGAGGCTTCAAACATTTGGTATCCTTGGTTGTCTTCTCTGTGTTGTTGGTTCTGTCACCATCGTCCTACATGCTCCACAAGAGAAAGAGATTGAGTCTGTGAAGCAAGTTTGGTATCTTGCTACTGAACCTGGTAAGTTGAATTTGATGCAAACTATAGATTTATAGTGCTGTCTACTTCCAAGTTCCATGGCATTTTGTATGGAAGGAAACATAATTATTCATCTGCATTTACAGCTGTGTCAGAAGTTTGTGAGAAATTACATATGTTTACATGTTCTTTTTGTTGAGAAAGCAATGCAAATTTTATTAATGTAGTTTAGTTTCAATGGTCAATTTTACTTCCTCCCCTCTCATACATATAAATGAGATTTAGGGAGATTCGGTCATAGTAACTAAGTACTTACTTGATCGTAGATTCTCCTTTGTGCTGTGTTCACTATTTGATGGGCTGAAAATTTTTGTTGCAGGTTTCATCATTTACACTCTTGTAGTGATAGGGTTGGATGTGTTTCTCATTTTCAAACTTGCACCTACGTATGGACACACACACATGTTTGTGTACATTGGGATTTGCTCTGTCACAGGTTCTCTCACAGTAAGTCTTTGTTAGTGGATGTAGCAGCTTCTTTTAGTATGTAATATTATATTTTACATGAAAGAGTAATTTTTCTTCCTTTGTTCATTGTTTGTAGGTCATGAGCGTGAAAGCGTTGGCAATTGCTTTGAAACTATCTTTTTCAGGAATGAATCAGTTCATCTATTTTCAAACATGGTTTTTCGCACTTGTTGTTGCTTTCTGTGTTGTTTTGCAGATGAACTATTTGAACAAGGTAAAAAATGGAACTAGGAACCCTGGAACTGTTTGTGACTTTTGGCCTTGTATTATTTTCTAAGTAATAACATGAACTCAAAGTCATGCCCCTTCTGTCATATGTAAACTGTAGATCACAACTAGCACTCACCTAGGCAGCATACTTGACCAAGTTATGACTGGCAATTGGGGTCGCTATCCTAGTTGTTAAAAGCTAGGAACTTGATTGAATTGTCTTAGGCAGTTGATCTGGAAGATTTGCCAATGTGATTCAGTTAATCTTGATGAGCAACTTTAGTGACTCTGGAGGCATTATTTTTCTTCTAGGATGTAATAACATGCTTGGTGCCCTTTTTCAATATGAATTACAAATGGTCCTGTACGTCCCAGCTTTTGGACTACTTACAGATGTACATCTTACTTTGAAGCAGTATAAATTTTCTCATAAAACTACATTTTTACCATTTTTCTCTGAAACAACAGCAGACACTACTTTGTAGTGGACATAGAGTTTACAACTTTTGGTCTTTCCATTTCATATGCTATGGGCATGTTGCATATTTTGCTTGTAATATCATCTTTGAGGAAGATCTAGAATTGATTATACGTTCCACTGAATCCCTTGTAGCCATCATTTAGAAACTTCTTCATTATGATGGAGACTACTTTATAGATTCATGTAATTGGGAGTTCTTTTTTTTCCTTTTGTTTTTTTTTGGTTGGCCACATGTTGACTGGTATAGATATTATGAAAAAATCAAAGGTGATTGACAAGATAACACAAAGTGAAAACAGTGTCAAAGGCAACGTAGTAAGATCCTGAGATAAAATGACAATGTTGCTAAATGCTTTCCTATTCGTAGAATATATACTTCATGCTTTCATAATCTTGGGAGTTCATGACATACCACATCTACCATCTCTGTACATTTATCCTAAACTACAGCTTATGTTTGTCGTTTTTATTGACTATGTGGTGGTGTAGGCATTGGACGTCTTCAACACTTCTGTTGTATCTCCTGTCTACTATGTCATGTTCACATCTTTTACAATCCTTGCAAGCATGATCATGTTTAAGGTAACAACATTTGAATTCCTTGTTTAACAAAAATCCGTATACTGAAGTTACAATGCTTTACTGGTTTTCAAGTTTACTATGAGTTTGGAGCAGTCTCTTTCTTCAAGAATTTACTGTATGCCTGTTTAAGAGTTCAATACTTCAATTACAGCTTTGGGATGAGACCTCTATGCCACAAAGATAGTTGAAGCACTTATGAATAATCAAATATTAAAGAGGCATGTCTTCTCATTGTGGTATCCAAAAACATTAGAGGGTCGATCTTTTTCATCATTACTTGCCAGCTGTAAGGTTGCTACTAAAGCAGAAAATTAAGACAGAATATTAAATTCATTATAAAATTAACTGCTTGTTATCAGCTGACTTTTAGCAATTCATGCATTATAATAATGGAAATTGCTTTCAGCTTCTTTTGTTCAACTTAGGGTTCAAATAGGCATAGACAAGCAAGAACATGTTTAGCTGAACTGACTGGACGATGTCCATCTAACCAAGGTCCAAGGATTCCATTCTAAGCTTAGACGATACAAAAGGCCAAGGTAAATAAGCTAGCTCAGGCTCCTACCTTGCATTTTGTGAACTTCAATTCTTTGCAAAGATCTGCCAAGCCCCAAGAGCCATGCTCATTTAGTTTGGCTTGTTTACCAGGGGCTTGACTCTTCATGGGCTTGTAGTCTGTCACTGTTACTTTGGTTTCACTCTCACCTGACGTTAAGGAATAAGTGATGGAATTGTAAGCTAAATTTGAGTCACTTGATCTTAAGCAAAGGCTTCCATCATAATCTGTATACTTACCCAAGAAAAGGAAAATTAAAGTGGCTTGCAGTTATACAGGGATTTGAATATTCTGGAAACCATAGAAATCACTGGGAGCATCAATTTATCTGTCTATTTTGGACATTACATAGTTTTAGTTCCCCAGGCATCCACGTGATATCTGAAATTTCTTGAGCCCCAGCAAACTCATTTCTTCATGGCTTCGCAGCTTTTATCTGTTTTTCTTTTACCACTGTCAGCATTAGTACGTATTGCTTGCAGACTCAAATGGTGCTGTGCCATCACTTGTACAAGTAATGTGATCATTCTCTTGAAACAATGTCATGGTTTCTCAAACCAATGAGCTTAGGCTCTTGCTTTGGCAGCCCAATATGGCCAACTTTTCAATTCTTTAGTTATCTGAACCACTTTCTTCCTGTTCTTCAGTTTGATCATCAATGACTAAGAAAATAAAGTTTAGTATACTATGCAAAACGAAGTCCATACGCAGCTTACCTTTTGTTGAAATAGCAGAAGAAAGACCCTCAATTTGTATCATCGCATTCTGAAACAATATTGTAGATTAAAGTGGTAAGACTGTGCATGAAAAGTTTTTCTCATATGCTGGAAGACGCCTATGAGAACGATATTTATCGTTTCAACTATGATTCATATCAAACCTCAGATAAGAGTATACTCTTTTGATTCACATTATGTGTGTCACAACTCTAGTTGCTCTTGGCTGATGAAGTGATATTGCATGACATTCTCCATGAAGTCCAAAAATATCAATTTTTTTTTCTTATGAGTCAAATATTTAACTCTTCTCTGATGTTGAAATCCAGGATTGGGCAGGTCAGCAAGCGTCACAGATAGCGACAACTTTATGTGGGTTTATGACAATTCTTTCTGGAATCTTCATCCTCCACAAAACAAAAGACATGCTTGAAAGTGTGCCTAGTAGCCCAGCAATCTTGGAATCCACATAGCAGCCTGATGTTGGAATATCAAACTACCTTCTGTGAGGCTTCTCTCTCTCTCTCTCTCTCTCTCTCTCTCTCTCTCTCTCACATACACACACACACATATGTGCACCCATACAGACATGAATGTGCACAGTCACGCGTGAATTGCAGTATTGTGATGGTCAGTTCATGACGTACAGGTGAAACTCACAAAGTTGGAGCTGCAGATGCGGATGCTCTTGATGCATAATGTAATTGAAATTCTGAGCACACAGCCAACTTACCAGCATGGATCTGCCTTCATTTTTTTGCTCCAAGTCGAGATCAATTGCTGCAACAGTTTGATGGCCAACATGATAAAGAGAGAACATGGAGAACATGCGGAGGTTCTTGTACAAGGATAATCGGGCATACCACAAGTATACAATTGTGTATATACTGGCCTTGTCCAGCATCGAAGTCTATCCCTATTACCTTGGGAGAACTGCAGCATGTTCGGTTTCAATCGATTCACGCCTTTTTTTCTATTATCTTTTACCTTTGCATCTCCCTTCCGGATCAAATGGCAGCTCAAGTTTACTTTGAATGCAAATTTGGCATGTCTACACACGCATACACACAACTATCTAAGTTATGTCCGATAAAATTTGAACCATTGACCTAACTGTTCAAATTAATCTAAAACTCAATCTTAAAAACTATTTGTCAACTTTCATATTATTCATTTATGGGGCATCACTTATAAATGGTTTAAAAGCAGCCAAAGATGTTTTCAGTATAAAATGCTCTGATATAAAGGTGTAAATGGTATGAGCAGATGCAGTTAACATGAATAACTCCCTTCTTTATGATATTTTAAGGAAGCGGTGGATGTTGGATTTATTGGGTCTGATCTAATTGGATTTGGATTCTGATGAAATGGACCAAAATTGTCTAAACCTAACTGCCTTACAATCCAGTTGCAATTTAGATCCTGAAACGTGGCTGCACAGAATCTGAATGGTGAACTAGATTTTGACCTGACCATTGAGCTCTATGTTTTTGGACGAGTGTTCAAATTCAAACTGGAGCAGACAAGAATGTTACATGGATCCGAGTCTCCTGGTCTTTCTTTTCAAAGACTCAAATTTAAAAACGGCTCTGATTGCACTGTAATACAGGTCCGAGTGGCAGCTCTGACCCGATGGGAACTTTAGAAGGCTTGGAAACTACCCTCTATTTCATGACTTACGTACCGATCCACTTGATTCATTGTACTAATCTGGTCCACCTCCTGCCCTTTTGTTTAAGTAATTTGTGCTATTTGGATCATACCTGAGTTCTAGTACTTTTGATATAAAGCAGGAGCTCGAATCGGTCATTACCTGAGCCATATTATTAGAGTTAATCAAAATGTTACACAGAGTAGGTTGCAGCATTCTGCACCCTGAATGTTAGCTTAAGACTTTATGGAACCTTAATCCTTTAGGTTGTATTTGATAGCCTTGGATCTTAGATCTGAGGCTGTATAAGAAGATGTGTTTTGGGAGATCCTCAGTTAGCATGGATTTTATATATTCAAAACCATAGATTTAAAGGTTAGATTTGGATTTTTTGGGTGGGGGAGTAGGGTGGGGGGTGTGTTGATCTTAAAACAATTAGATCACCGTGGGTCTCAGATCTACGGTGTGACAAACACAACCTTATGGCATCAGAGCACCGATGGGTAGATCAGGGAATCCACATGAACACCTTCTTCTGCACAGTGTGTGTTTGTTTGCCCAAAAGTTCCCTTATCCATTGACATTGTAGAAAGTTTTATCTCCAAAACGCTCACCCCAAACGAATTTCCTTCTATGGAAAACACAAGTGGTTTGAAGAAGCATACACATTTGCTTCACAAGAGAGAGAGTCTCATGCCGAAGCTGCAAATGCACAAGAGGATGAAGATGGCCATGGCAGATTACATCAAGGCATCCTAAAACATCTATGATAAATTGGCGATACAAAAGCCAATTAATGATCATATGGAATTTTTTATGTTGTCGAATTGACTTGAAGCAAGTACAAATCTTTCATTAGATCAAAAGCCGATGCCACTGCTACTGTCTTATAAGGAATTAGTCCCACTATTACAAAGCCAGAAGATGTTGAGAGCCTTGAACCATGATGATATCGAGTTGCAACACTAGCTACTTTTTACATATATAGACAAAGCTTCAATAACAATACAAGTGGCAGAGGAGGCCAATCTTCTTTTTCTCAAGAAAGAGGTTTTGTTCCTTATAGTAGGAATTATCAAGGGAACCAAAATGAAGCAATGAAACCACATCAAAATCAAAACACACAACAACATAAATCAAAGGAGTTTAAGGGAAAATTGATGAACAAAGGCAAAGGTGCAATTTGTCAAATCTGTTCTAAATGAAACCAAACAACACTAAAATGTTAGCACGGGTTCAACAGCACATACAAGGCAAAAGATTCAGTGCAAGACGTGGCAAAGATGGCATTGTATATAACCAAGACTGGTTCATGGATTTAAGGTCAACTTCACATGTTGTGTCTAACGCAAGCATGCTTATTAACCTAATTACATATGAAGGCCTATAAATGCTTGTTGTTGGCACATGTCAGACATGAAGTTGTGATTTTTTTTTAGTAAGACAATAACAAGTACATGTAACATCTAACAAAATTGATCTCATATTTGTCTTGGATGTGCATAAGACATAAGCAAAATAAGTTAGATTGTCATTCTTAAGAGTAAGTAATAGATTAGTTGAGCCTTTTGTTATAATCTATCGCCATTTGTGGGGGCCTTCCCTTGTAAATTCAGCACAAGGAATGAAATATTATGTTGTTATTATAGATGTTTTTAGCATACATGGTTAGGTATCGTGTAGTAGCAAATTTGGATCAGTTGCAATAATGTCTTCTTTCATGGCGAGTATTTTGTTTTTCATCATATATTGCAAACTATCTGAGTGGAAATTCTAACTATTATGAAGGTTCTTTGGCAAGTGGATATGGTTTCTTGCTCCTTTATTGCTTTTTTTTTTGTTCCTTCTGTTTTACTTATTCAGGTTGTTATCCTCCTCGAACCTTTTTTCCTCCCGCTCAAACCCTTCATCCAAACAATGGCACAGTCCGCCCAACTGCCAGAGCATTAGCCTTCATTGGCATCCGCCGCCAGTGTTTGCCACCATCTTCACTTCTCATTGCTGTCAAAGAGGTGAATCTGCTCCTCCCTCGCCCCTGTCTACCCAGTTATTCTTCTTCCCCACCCCCACTTTTCCTCCTCCTCGCACTGCAACGTTTCTGTTTAAACAGCGAAACTGTTTCATTTGTGAACAATATATAGAAGCGATGCAGCAGTTGTTCATGTTGCTGGTCAAAAAGAGCAGCAGGGACCTCATAGCCATCTTCTTTCCTGCCCTTGCTGATTGAGGAGAACTGCTAGTGTCAACAGAAGAACTCTGTACGTCGAAACAAAGCTCCAGTGTTGGCTTTCTCTTGTATTTGTTGATTCATCAAGTGCTTCGAGTTTTTCTACTACTTGTTCAGTCAACTCAACATATATATACTTTTGTTTTTTTGTCTTTTTTCTTTCGGTTTTAAAGATCTCATGTTTTAAAGTAGTCATATTGAATTACAAATTCCAGATAAATGCTTCGAAAGATCAATTGAGATTCACAACTTCGGACCATCAAATTAGTTGAGCTTCAACATCAATTTCAAAGAAAACTTCTCAAACCTGACATTGCAGTAGAAAATTAAAACACAATGAGAGAAAGAGAGAGGGAAAGAGAGAGAGAGAGGGAGATGTGGTTTGAGTTCCATCATCTATTGGCGAAGGCAGGATTTGTTTTGGGGGCAAGCTGGTTCATTTTGATAGTTTTGACTGCTTTGTTTATTTTTTATTCTATACTTCGTGTTACTTATGGTCCTATCATTGTTCATTGAAGCGGTCAATGTGAGTAACATGATATTGCCTTGTCAATTCTGTTGATTAGTTGCTGGAGTGCTATAATTTAAAAATTTATCGGCATAAATGGTCGTTAATGTCAATATAGTGGCCGTGTTTTATAAACAAAACCTTAAATTTTAGCCATCTGATAATATCACATCCAACAGGACTGAATAAATAAAATAATATTCTCAAGAATAATAAAAAGCATTTATACTTTTTGAGCTAACTAAGAGAAAGAAAGAGAGAGAGATGGCACTGCTATTCAATATTATAAATTGTCATTGCATGCATGGCTTAATGGCTCACAAACAAACACATAAAAGGTAGGGATTTTCACCGATGTCGAACTTGCTTGCCTAAGCTCAACTCGTTTATTAAATGAATTGAGTTCGAGTTAAAAAAAAAAATGGACTTGCTAAAATAAAAGAGTCAAGCTTGACCTAGGCAGACTAGGCTCGATTATGCTCGTGGGAAGACAAAATGGGCAATACGTGTTCTAGAAAAGAGTGTTGTCTCGACAGGCAGCCATGTCCAGCAAAAGAGATGTGAGAGAGAGAGAGAGAGATTGGTAGATAGTAGATATTTTGAATAAAAAAGATGTGAGAGTAAAGTGATAAAATGAAAATATTTAATAAAATTTGAGGACAAGAAGTCTCCTAACTATAAGAAAAATGTGAGAGCGAGAGACTTGTAGATAGTAAATATTGTAAAATCAACATCTAAAAGGACCTTTTTTTTTTTTTGCATGACCTTTTTTTTTTTTTGCATGACCTTGGCTTAATCCGTCTACATAAACATATTCGTTTCTTAGTCACTACAAAATATGTTCTGATTTAAGTAGATTCTAGTAAAAAACTCAACTGTTGTTCAAGTTTTTAGTTTCAAATGAGCTATTAATTTTCTACCTGATACACATCTAATCATAAAAACAATTAATCTTAGCACATTTTTTCTAGTAGTAAAAAACAATTAAATGACCATGCACCGGGTTTGATTAACCCCATATATAAGCTAATTACAAACTGTGCAAATTTAATTAGAAAAATGAGGAGTTTGGAATATCTTTGAGACAAAAATTTATTTCATTTTTCTCTCTCTCTCTTCTCCCCCCGCAGCGCCCAATACTTGTAGTAATTTGTTACATGTCGTTGATTTGGTGACATTCATCTGCTCTTACATAGTGAAACATGCATGCATGCATTGCATGAAATCAAACGAGAAAAAATTTAAATAGCCAATATTGCAGCATTACATTTCATTTCATAATGCGAAAACTACTTAACAAACCAATGGCTGAGGGGAACTAAATAATAGAATGTTATACCTTTATGGGCACCAATACATACGAATCAAGAAATAGTTGAAAGCACAAATATGTAAATATTTTTTTTTTAGAACCATATGATTGGCATCAGAAACATACTAGTTCTTTGACTTATGCAAGGCAAGAGGATGGAAGCCAAGGCCCATCTCCCCCCGCGGAGATGCTCCATCCCATGGAATTGAAAGGAGGTTCCCTGCTCTGGCAAAACACATATTAGACTCCGAACATCTGCAAGCGTGTTCGACCCAATATGAAAATGTTTGAAGTCAATGACTGTAAACAAGGAAGACCTTTTGGGACTGTGGAGCACTTTTTATAAATAAGTTGGGGCATGCAATAAAGTCTTGCATACAAGCTAAGGATCAACAGCTTTCGTTTCCTTCAAAATTACGTCGACTGTAGTTTTTATTTCTTTCACAGTAGAGAGAGAGAGAGAGAGAGAGAGCTTTGGTGACATATGGACAGCTCAAGACAAAAGAAAGTTCGCTACAAGCTTTGCTTTCCAATTCACATCTTGTTCAGAAACGGAAAAAAGAAAACTAATAGTTTGTGCACAGGAGAAGATTCTCACGGCAGTTAAATTTATAAAAAGAAGAAAAAGAGAAGGCCACAAGCCTAGGCTTCCAACCTCTACAGGTTCACGAATATCTCGTGCATGGTGCAATATTAATATATGAAGAGGAATCCCGACCACAAAAACTACGAAAAAAAAAACAGGAACATACAATTCCAATATAATGAAAAAAATATTGCAGATATAGCTTCAACGGTCTCTTAGATTTCCGTTTCCAGAAATGAACCATATCGTCTTGTTCTTAGGAACAGAATGTGCCGCATGTGCAGTATGGATCTCTTGTGGCATATGTTTGGGTTGCAGGGACAGTGGGAGCTCTAGTGAGTATGTTTGATTCATTTTGTGAGTATGTTTGATTCATTTTTTCTGGAAAAGGCATAACAAGGCGACTGTTCTGCTAGTTCCCAAAGTAACAGAACATGGTTTCTCCAAGTGTAACTTGCTTCCAGGAGCATAGCGTAGTAGTGAGGTTGGTGAGCGTTTGGTCTTCAGCTCAATTCCTGTGGGTGTTATTTCCAACCAGAATTTGTGGGGAAATAGGATCTTGACCTTGATTTATATATTGCAAAAAAAAAAAAAACTATGTACATGAAAGATTTGGCGAGTTATTTTGCCGGTTCGTCTTTCAGTATTTTACCCCTGATTGTAAAATACCAAAAAAAAAGCTAAAATTGGAAATGCATCGACCGTATATTTAATTACATTTTAGAGTTTTTAATGTACATGTAATAATTTTGAATGCTAATGCTATGAAAAGCTTAGTCACCTTGCTGATTAAAGGGTTAAATTGCCAAAGTATTTAGTTCATTGAAAATAGTTAAGAGTTGATCAATACTCGAGGTGCATCTCTTTGGCATTATCTACGAAAAGTCTCCTTCGCAACAACTTTTTTTTTTTTGAAAAAAAAAAACCAATGACAATGTTCATGACGAATACTATACCAATTAGTCGTTAGCTCACAAACATAATGGACACACACATATATATATATATATATATATATATATATATATATATATATAGAGAGAGAGAGAGAGAGGCCAGCAGGGGCCATAGCCCCCTTTAAATTTGTGACTAAGGAAATCTACATGTAATTTTTGAAACTATAGTTTGGTTCTCTTAATAAAAAATTTTTTACTCTGCCCCTGCTAGGTTGGATGCGGCCATCAACTCAGCTTGAGTTGGCTTGACCAAGGCGGTCAGATGGGTCTGCATTACCCTTTGAGGCCGCCCCTTACGGTTGCGAAGCATACCCGTCATCAACCTCACATTCTGTCAACTTGGTGGCATTCACATGTCGTCTTGCCAAACGCTCTAGGCAAGAAGCTACATGGTTTCATATCTTGTAGCTTCAATCAAGGGAGAGCATTTGTTACAGGAAGATGAGACAAAGGGAAGCTACGGCACGTTTAGGCGTGTAAAGAAAGGCAAGGCTGGAGTATTGTGGAGACAAAGGATAGCATATCTTAGACAAGAAAAAAGCCTTGATGCTTGGTGAAATTGGTAGTTTATATTTGATTTCTTCCTTTCAATTTGTCTCACAAAGAGTTTGGAATTTGTTCCTGAATAGAGTTGGTACAACAAACAGGACATAGGCTAGAGCATCAACGCTCTGCTCTTTGTTGTTAAAAGAGACACTCATATACTAATTGAACTACAGTAGATGCATCACTAAGGCACCAAACGAATGGTTGGTATGATGAGTGAATGAATAGGCTTCAGCTTTCCTATTAAGTGGTATGAAACACATAATAAACAGATTTTCATTTGAATTAGCAACATGAGAAAACTGCATCAAGACCGAAAGGCTTTGGTAGTTGAGAAATTTTTCATGAGGAGGGCGAATTAAAGTTTCTGAATTTTAATAAGGGCCGAAATGTTATTTTTCAAAATTTTTACATAAGACAATTGATTTTTTTTTTAAATTTACATGTAACTTTTTTAAAAAAGATTTTTTGAGGGGAGAGCTCCAGGGGACCCTGCAGGCCCTTCCTTGACTTCGCCCGTGCTTGTGAAAGAGAACAGAGAACCAGACTGTATGAGGGGTACTTTTGTCTTTTTAACAATTGCCCTTGAATTTTTTTGGATCCTTGTAATAAGAGGTTTTCTTTTTCGGATAGGAGCATTTTGGTCATGGCAGAGGACATGAACGCGTACCTTGTGTTAATTCTGCTGCAAGATCAACCTTCGCTATAAAAAGCATGAGTCGATTCCACACGCAGGAGCTCGTCACAGGTTTACCTCTCAGGAAGAGCAAGCTCATTAATTACAAAGAAACTTTGGATTTGATTGAATATGTTGAATGAATAGGAAATCCCATTACACGTTGGTTCCCTTTAATGCTTATAAAGTGAGGAATGATAAGAACATTCTGTTCTCAGAACGCTTATTATAAAGAATCCCATGCTTTTGCTTTACAAAAGAAGTATAATCATGCTTAATACTTCGTTGTTAAGTTTAGAAACAACATCCTTATTCGGACTATACTTCCTAAAACAAAAATACAACATTTTTGACACATATTTTCAAGAACATGTGTTATAAAAGTGCAAGTTCTTTTCACCAAAAGTTTTCTTAGCACACATCAACCTAACTAAGGCTACATACGTTTTATGGCCACCGACCTTGGGATCCAAAACTAATCTTAAGTCAAATTGTGGATTTCACAACTGCAGATTTAGCATGAAAATCCATAAATACGTAGTTTGGGAGTAGGGATGTGGGTTAGTTGGAGCTCGACTCGACTCAAAAAACTCAAGCTCAAGCTGAGCTTGAACTCGAATCGAGTTCCATAATAGGCTCGAGCTCGAATCGAGCTCAACCTTGACTCCTTTAATTTGTTTCTATTAAGCATGTCTTATTTCTTTTAACTTGTTTAACTTATTTAGTTGCTGTTTAACTATGATCTCATTATTATTTTAGAGTTTATTATGTAGCCGAATTGAGTTAAACATTTAAACTCCCGATTGGCTCGTTTATAAATGAATTAAGATCCCTGCAAACCTATGGTAATCACTTGAGATCTGGATCCTTTTTTCAGGGAACTTTTTCTGAAGTGGGGCCCACACGCTGTTCTTAGTCAATGAAATGAAAACAAACAAAACAAACGATGCGAAAGTTCCTTGTTGCGAAATCCCCTCCTGTGGGGTCCAAATGATGAAATAGGAAGACCGTGGGTCCCAGCTGTAGAGGCAAAGGACGGCAGAGTAGATCGATTGCAGTCGAGTGGTTAGCATGTGAAAATCCCCACGCCTCCCTCTTCCTCAATCCTCACCCTCTCCCCTTCCCCCTTTATTCACGCAAGATTTCACCCCCCCAATCTCTCTCTCTCTCTTTCTAGATTCTTGGGGCTACCAACAAGATAAATACTGCAGAACAATCATCACCACTGTCTTGGATGTTGAATCAGGGGTTGCAGGCATGGAGGAAGAGCCCAAGAAGGCCTTCATGGAGGCCCAACTCCTCACCGACTTCCGAGCCTTCGTCTCCCTCGTCTGCAACAACCCCCTCTACTCCGCCTACCTCCTCTTCTTCACTCCTTGCTTCCTCAGACTCCTCCTCTTCCTCTGCCCGCTCCTCCTCTCCACCACCCTCCTCCTCCTAGTGCTCCTCACCGTCTCCCCACAGCTGGAGAACGCCAAATTCCGGCAAGATATCCCGGCGAGAGTGGAGACTCCAGCGTGCCCGACCGGCCGCTGCTTCTTGGTAGGCGCCATCGTGAGGCTGGCCGAGTTGTTCAAGGAGCAGATGGGAGGAGAAGTGGAGGTGTCCTTCTGGGATGTGCTGGACATCTGGAGCAACAACGCGTTTGAGTACAATCCGGAAGCTTACGCTGACAGGGGAGAGGAGGCGAAGGGGTCGAGCCTTGTTGGGACCAAGTCCATGAAGAAAGTGAGGGAGTGGAAGAGGACTCTCGCCTGCAAACTCTACGAGGAGAAGCAGAACAAGTGGAGGGAGACGCTGGGGGGGAAGCTCATTGTGGATGATGGGTTTGTTGGGTTAGGGGAGGAGTTCAATGGGGAGGGGATGGACCTCCTCTGGGAGGTCTATGAAGAGAGTGGGAAGGGCAAAGTCAAGGCCTTGGAGAGGGAGGTCAGCCATGGACGCATCAGCAGAGAGGATTCCAAGAGGAGCGTTGCGTCTGATTACAGCTTTGGGAGGATAAGCAGCAGGAGGTCTTCTTGCGGTGGGGATCACGAGAGGGAGGAGGAGGAGGAGGATGAACCAGAGACCCCATTCTGCTGCCTCAGTGCCCTGAAATTTTCCACCAGGAAGATGTCCCTCGGAATGAGCAAGCCCAATCTGGTCAAGTTTTCTAAGACCCTCAAGGGTTTTGGCCTCTTCAAAAATGTACATAAAACTAAAAGTAGTAAAAAATCGAATTCATGAGAGATCATAGTTTTCTTCCTAATCCTACTGAATTCCACACATTGTATATTTTTTTGGGTTCCTCTTTATTGTTTCCATCTGTTGTTGCGGAAAGACGGAAAATCAGAAGAGGACCTCCTTTCTCTCTGTTTCCTGCGCTTTAGCTTGAGGTAGCTGTCTTTGTACCTCTTAGAAACTTTTTGTACAACGGAAGTTCATCACAAGATTTTGCAGAATCCAAGGATTTGAAAGAAAGTGAACTGAGAATTGAATTGTCTCTTGGTAAATGCAACGGGTAAAAAAATGTTCCCAAGCCGAACTGATGTCATTAGTTCCAAGGCCTTGTACTGCTACAGCCTACAGGTGCACGCATTGCTCATGAGATAAGACTGAAGCCACTCTTCAAACTAAAGAAGAAGATGAAGGTTGTACACGAACTCTGAAGAGCAGGTTTTCTGATATAAACTGGTGGGAGTCTGCTTCAAGCCACATTACATATCCACCAACAAAGAAAAGGGAAGACTGAATGAAGCCATGTGCAACCTTAGTAGGTTTACTGGTTCTTCTAATATGTGATTCATGAACCATCATCGCTACTTGAGGAGTATAAATTGCCTTCCTGTTGATGAAACGTTGCAGTTCAATTCAGGCTCTTTCCTGCCCTCATCTCTAAAACCATCCAATTCATCGATGCAAATCCTTATTTGAGTGACAGTTATTTCTTGATTTTGGTTCATGATCAAAACGTTCACATGTACATTCACACCATGTAAAGCACATTCAGACCCGTCTTTCCTTTTTACTTTAATTGATGATGAGGAACGTTTATTACAGTGAACAGACCACTAATAAGCCTGCCTATTGAGAGATGACACTCGTGGGGCTGTTTAGCATTAGGAACAAGGTGGAACATTTTATGAATATGCTCCAAAATTAAGGTAGATTCATAAAATACTTTGAACAAATATCTCATGAATCTACTTTATTCATGAAATTCACATGCTCTTTTTAATACCAAACGCCCCCAACTGAGCTTAAAATGGCAGAGTTCGGACCTGATTCAGGACGCCACCACAATGGCCTTCACCATTACTCTGAAAAGTCGCATAAAATTATGCTGCTGCTTTAACTGGATTCACAGTTTTACGCGTGGCCACATGCGTCTGACAGTTGTTTTCGATATTATTTACCACTTTACATGAACATCTTTATGAATCCAAAGCTCATAAAGATGTTGAGGTAAAATACCTGAGATCCAGAAAGCTCAATTTCAATACTAGAAGTAGTCAAATGCAACTCTGAGCTCATTGACCCAATCTTGAATTAACAAACTTGTTTATAAGAAACTTTGAATTCTAAACTTATGATATATAAAAAGGAATATTTTTTTAATTACACAAACAAATATTTCCCCAAGTTGTTCTACATCAGCTGTATATTATAGTAACTAAAATATGTTAATCGTTAGCTAAGCTTCTTACACTTTGGACTGAGACGAGCACCAACCTCCATGTTCTGATTCCTGAACTCTTTATTATGGATTTGAACGAGTTCGTTTCTCCAAGCAAACTGAACCCACCAATGGCTTAGCATGTTTTGGCATAGTTCTAATTGTTTTTTATGGACGATATTTTTTTTTATTTTCTTCACTAAGCCTAAGGATTACAGATGGTTAAATAGCATATAAATATGAAGGTCCTGTCATTTTTAGCAGGATCACATTTGGTTCCTTCTCAATCCCCAATGTATTTGGCTGATCAGCGGCAGTCCAAGTACTCCAAGCCATCCTATTTGCAGAAGCTCAATTTCATTTATTATGCAACCCAAGTTGGGATATGTTTGAGAATTAGATAATAGCGATCAAAAGAAAGAAAAGATAAAATGGTGGATGAGAGACTAGAGCGAGGACAATAATTTATTCGCGGGTAAAGCTCGAAGGACAGGAAAAGGTTCCCTTTCACTTTTCTTTCTCATTTCAATTCAATTCTCGAATACATGTTTAAACATATTAAATACCTTTAGCATTAGTTAAAACGTATCTACAGCAGATTGAGCTGAAAATTATGATTTTAATGAAGATGTTATCCATAAAAAACATTCTTGACAAACAAAAAAACTTTTTAGCTTGCATTTGGAATTTTGGATGTACCCCTGCAAAAAAATGGGTTTTGTGAAAACTTGGTATTGAGAAAACCAGCTTTTTAATGTGTTTTCAAAACCTGGTTTTAGTGTTTAGATGGCATGACAAAAACCAGGTTTTCAATAATTGAAAATCATGTGGTTTTTGTTTTGGAAACGGAAAAAATTGTTTTGGTTTTGCCTTTACAAACTGATTTCAGCTAAATGATGGTTGACTTACAGTCAGTCAGTTAGTTAATTAGTTAGTTAAAATTATGCATGTATTGAGGTGGAGTATATATGTAGAGAGATGCAGAGAGAGAGAGAGAGAGAGAGAGAGAGAGAGAGAGAGAGAGGGAGACCACTAATTCAAAAAAATGAAAATAAATTTATTATTGATGAATTATTTACAATCATAAAACTTACATTCTTTATATTTGTTCTTCCAAGAACCCCTACAAAAATCTAAGCTCGAAGCCAAGGAAAAAAAAAAGACGCATAAAGACATTGGTAAAATCAAGAGTGGTAGCCTAGCACATGTACCGAGCACATGTAATAAGTTGGTCACAATGTTGATTAGGGATATGTTTGAAACGGTGAGTAAGCGTCACTCACCGTCCGCAGTGAAAAAATGAAGGACATTTTGGTAATTTATTAAAAAGAAATGTGTTTCATAATTTTTTTTTATTTTTTCATTTCCAAGTTTATCTTGACAAAAAAGTTTTCTTGTTTAATTTAAATTAAAGGTATTTTAATCATTAACCATATCAACGGATGAAAAATAGTGCACCAATATTACACATACAACCAAGTTTGGAGTAGTCCTTTCATGAGGATCATTAAGCCCCCCAAACTGGAGTTTTCCTCAGTTTGAAGGAAAGGGTGGCTGGTAGTGTATGAAGGGAAGCCAGGAAAAGATTCATCGAAGCTTTAACAGTAAGGTTCAATCCTTCTCCTTATTTGGATCGGAACGTTGGACTATAAAAAATTAAGCAAAAGGAGCCGCTAATAAACTACCAAGAGTAGTTTGATCAGCTGACTAACAAGGTCAGAGGCTGGCCTATAGAAGCCCTCAGTGGTTCTTTGGTAGGAGGTCTGACGAAGGAGATCTGCATAGACGCTCAAGCTGCATGCCTTCAAATGCTGCTCGAAAGCCTCACATAGCAGAAGAAAATGCAAATTGATGGTCAACGCTTAGTAAGTTATATGCTAATCCAGGTGAAAAGCATATGCCAGCTTCGTGGGCTTTAAGAGGCAGTCGCCACCTCAAAACCATGCCCAATAGAACCAACAACATTGTCGGTTTTGTGAATAATGCCACGGTTGACAACCGGAGCTGCCCAATGAAAAAAAAAACAGGTGATAGTCAAATGACTTACTCCTGAATAGATCAAACATAGAAGGGACTTAGCTTCCATTGCCATGACAAATGGAGGCCTAGTCATGTGTGCAAGAGGCTCCACAAGTATTTGATAGAGGAGCAACCAGACGAGGAGGCTGAGTGGGAAACAACACCAGACGAATCTCCAAGCTCAGGGGATGACTCAGATGAACACCCACCAGAAATTCCCCTGCATGCATTGGTAGGGGACACACCATAGGTCATGAAAGTGCAAGGCAGGTTGAAAAGGTGTAACATAAGCACACTCAGGGGTCAACTTCACAATTTTATTTGGACACAAACAGCAAGAGAGTGTGGATGCACGGTGATTGAGCAGCCACGGTTCGAGGTCATTGTTGGGAATGACAGCACCTTACAATGAAGGGCAAGTGTCCACAGAAGATCATAGATGTTAGATATCAGATTTACTGAAATCTGTCTGCAACAGGTTTGAGCCTGCAAGAAGAGAGGAGTCTCAAGCGAGACTATGGAAGCAGAGGTCACAGAGAAACAGAGAGAGAATGGAGAACACGAACTAAGTTTTTTATTTTATTTGCCAATATATATATGCGTACATGATCTCAATACATTACATGGGTGCTACTTAGTGGGATACAGCTGTAACATAGCTGGGTTTAGTGGTGTACAGCTGTGGCTGCCTGTGGAGTCTTCGAGAGTCTTCTTCAACACTCCCCCTCAAGTTGGTTCTCCAATTTCCCACAATCCCAACTTGTTTAACAATCTGTTGAATATTTCTTTGCTTACTGTTTTTGTTAATATGTCTGTTAACTGCATGCTACTTGTAACATGTTCTGTTCGAATAATGCCTGCTTTGATTTTCTCCCTGATGAAGTGGCAGTCTATCTCAATGTGTTTCGTTCGTTCGTGAAATACAAGATTATTGCTGATGTAAATAGCTGCCTGATTATCACAAAACAACCTTATTGGTAACTTCACTTGAACTCCCATATCATTTAGTAAAAATCTGATCCATGTAAGTTTACACACAGCTAGGGCCATTGCACGATATTCTGATTCTACGCTTGATCTGGCCACTACTGCCTGTTTCTTACTTTTCCATGACACCAAGTTGCCGCCCATGAAACAACAATATCCTGATGTTGAGCGTCTGTCATTAGGGTTGCTGGCCCAATCGGCATCAGTGTATCCACATATTTCCAGATTATCAGTTCTTCGAAATAATATTCCTTTTCCTGGATTTTCTTTGAGATATCTGAGTATTCTGTGTGCAGCTTCCAAATGTGACTTTTTTGGGTCGTGCATGAACTGACTCAGTAAATTTACTGAGTATGTAATATCTGGTCTAGTGGTTGTAAGGTATATGAGTTTGCCAATCAGTCTTTAGAACATATGTTTGTCTATACCTGTGTCCCCTTCTTTTTCATTGTGTAGTTTCAGGTTCAGTTCCATGGGAGTGTCTGCCCCCTTTGATTCAGTCATGCCAGTGGTTTTAAGCAGATCCATCACATATTTCCTTTGGCAAATAAATACTCCGTCTTTGGAGTGCGAGACCTCTATGTCAAGAAAGTAGTGAGTTATTCCCAAGTCTTTTATCTCAAATTGTTTCTTCAACATTTCTTTTGTTCTTTCAATGAGATTTTTGTTATCTCCGGTTATTATCAAATCATCCACATAAACAGCCACTATAGTTGTTCCCTCGACCTTGATTGATATGAATATCGAATTGTCAGCTCCACTCATCTTGAATCCTCCTTTTATTAGCTTTGTGCTCAATTTTGAATATCAAGCCCTTGGTGACTGTTTCAGTCCATACAGTGATTTTTTTAGTCTACACACAAGTTGATGCTGAGATTGAGCTTTAAACCCTTGAGGGATTTCCATACATATTTCTTCATCTAGATCTCCTTGAAGAAATGCATTTTTCACATCCATTTGATGTAATTTCCATCTATTAACTGCTGCTACTGACAGTAAGTCTCTTATGGAACTCATCTTTGCTACGGGGGCAAATGTTTCATCATAGTCTATGCCTTGTACTTGAGTGTACCCCTTAGCTACTAGTGTTGCTTTGTAGCGCTCGATATCTTCCTTGTTATTATATTTTATCTTGTAGGTCTATTTGCAGCCAACTGGTTTTTTTCCTTCAGGTAGTTCCACTAACTCCCATGTTCTGTTTTTCTCTAGGGCAGATAATTCCTCCTTCATTGCCCTGCGCCATTCGCTTCTAATTATAGCTACCTCATAGCTTTGGGGCTCTATTTCTGTATATAGCTTAGCCAAGTAGTTTTTGTATCTGTCTGATACTCTTTGAGGCAACTTGTTGTTCCCTAAGTTGGCTACTGGATTCTTGGAGTAATAGGTAATGTAATCATCAAGTCGTGATGGAGGATTACTTATTCTACTCGACCTTCTCAACTGAACCTCTTCTCTGTTGATTGCCACAGTATTCTACTCAAATCTATTGTTGATGTCTGCTGATTGGTTTTCTTGACCTTCATTGATTAAGTTGGGAGTATCCTTCATGCTTGTTACTGGTAGAGGGGCTGTCATAGTAGGTAAGACAGGTTGCTCTTCTTTACTGAAGACATCTATGTCAGTTTGCAGATAGTAAGGTTGATCCTCTATGAATTTTACATCTCTAGAGAAATGTATCTTCTTCCTTATTGGGTCAAAACATTTATATCTCTTCTTTCCATAAGGGTAACCCAAAAATATACATTTGACTGCTCGTTTCTCCAGCTTATTTCTGTATTTCTCTTGACAATGTACGTAACAAATACATCCAAATACCTTCAGATGGTTTACTTCTGTAGGTTTATTCTTGACTATGGATAAAGGGTTAAGTCCCTTTAAGTTTTTGCTCACTGTTCTGTTTATTACATGACAAGCACATGCAACTGCTTATGGCCAGAAGGTAGCAGGGACATTCATTTCAAACATAAATGACCTAGCGACATCTAGCAAGTATCTATTTCTTCTCTCACATACCCCATTTTGTTGGGATGTACCTGAACATGTGGTTTGATGCTCTATTCCCCTTTCTTTCGTGAAATTTTTGAAACTTGTATTAAGATATTCTCCTCCATTATCTGATATTAGTATTTTGATTTTCTTCCCATATTGAGTCTCTATCAAGCAATAAAAATTTTTGAAGCAAGTGAAAGTTTCACTTTTCTTATTCATGAAGTAAATCCACATCATCTTGGATTTATCATCTACAAACATTACAAAGAACCTGTGCCCATGATATCCATTTATAGGTGCAGGTCCCCAAACATCGGTGTGGACTAGATCAAAACAAGAATCAGAGTTACTCTCAGATTTAGGAAAGGGTAATCTGGTCATTTTTGCAGTAATGCATGCCTCACAGTTATCTACTACATCATTCAGTTTGGGAAACATGGTTTTTAAGACCTTATTGGATGGATGTCTCAGGCGTTGATGCCAAAGTTTAGCTTCTTCAGTTGACTCCACTGCTAACTGGGCTGAAGTTTGTTGACAAGTATTTAGTGAATACAGTCCGTGGGTGCCTATTCCTTCACCAATCATCCTCTGATGGTTGCAGTCTAGTAGGATCACCCTCTTCTCGCAAAATATTGCACAACAGTTTATTTCCTTTGTCAACTTACTTATTGATAACAAATTAGCAGAACATCTAGGAACATACAACACATCTCTAAACATGTAATCTTCAGCAATGTAAATAGATCCACAACCTTTAACTGCTACTGAAGAACCATCTGCTATTTTTATTGAGGATATCATGCTAGGTCGAAAGTCAAACAGTAGATTTTTGTTGTTAATCATGTGGTCTGTTGCTCCACTGTCTAATATCCATGTTAAAGAGCTATAACATGCAATGAGCGACTGAGAGTTACCTTGAGTTTGCTTCTGTTCTGTATTGACGGCCAGGTTTGAGCGTGTAACTTGTTGCAAAAGCTTTGTCAGTTCTGCCATACTATCTTCTCTCGGCTGATTTGGTGCACGCTGGTTTGGTGCACGTTGGCCTCTTCCTCTGCTGGGGCGTCCATGTAGGTGTCAGCACCGATCTCTCGTGTGTCCTACTTTCTTGCAAAACGAGCATATCATTTGAACCCTTCCTCTTTCATATCTGTTTTTGTTTTCTGCTGAGAATGCAAGCTTCTCTGTATTCACTGGGGTTTCAGTTCTTATTTGAAATGCAACCTGCATAGACGCATGTTCTTCTTTGACATCTGTCTCATTAGTCATGACTTTCCTGCGTGTTTCTTCACGATGTATGATGGAGCATACACTATTGAATGATGGTAAGGGCTGCATCATCAATATCTGACTACGCAGATTATCAAATTCCTGGTTGAGACCTGCTAGCAACTTAAACACCTTGTCTTCCTCTGCCCTCTGTTTGATGACTTCTAGGTCTGGGTTTAGGGGTCGATGTTGGGCAAGTTCGTCCCACATCGCCTTCAAAGAACTCAAATATAGGTGGAATGGTCGATCTCCCTTGATCAGTTTTGCAATTTCTTGTTGGAGTTGGTACACCCTCGCCAGATTTTGGCGTTCTCCATAGATCTCGGCCAGTGACTCCCAGATTTCTTTGGCTGAATCCAGGAACAGAAAACTCTCTGCTATTGCTGGCTCAATGGAGTTCAACAACCATGACATTACTATCTGATCGTTTGCCTCCCAGTCTTCATAGCCTGGGTCTTCCTTATGTGGAGCTTTAATCTTGCCGTTTATATACCCTAACTTTGATTTTCCACATAGGTAAAGACTTGCAGACTTGGCCCAAACCATGTAGTTTGATCCATTTAAGGGTGATGTAGTAATCTTTAGGGCTGGATCGGACTCTTTCATCATCTTCTTGAAGGGGTGAGAACCTTACCTGTTGCACGTTGATTCTTGATCTTGCGCCTGCAGGGAAGCTTAACTGTTGCACTGGCGTTTTCTCCTCTCTCTCGTTTGATCCTGGCGTTTCGTCCTCTCCAACGATCTAACGGTGCTCTGATACCATGTTAGATTTCAGATTTACTGAAATTTGTCTGCAACAGGTTTGAGCCTGCAAGAAGAGAGGAGTCTCAAGCGAGACTATGGAAGCAGAGGTCACAGAGAAACAGAGAGAGAATGGAGAACACGAACTAAGTTTTTTATTTTATTTTCCAATATATATATGCGTACATGATCTCAATACATTACATGGGTGCTACTTAGTGGGATACAGCTGTAACATAGCTGGGTTTAGTGGTGTACAGCTGTGGCTGCCTGTGGAGTCTTCGAGAGTCTTCTTTAACAATAGAGACACAAGGACAACCATTTCTGCTAGAACTATATCTGCTTGCAATGGTATGTAGTCCTGGGGATACAATGGCCTAAGCAGTTAGTCTGTGTAGAGTCGGATTTTGTTAATATGAGTATGAAATTTAAAGGGCAACCGGTGAAGGGTTTTAGAGACTGAAATCATAAATCAGGAGGCTCTAGTGATGGAGATGACTGCCAATCAAGTGGACTACATCTTTTATTGTCGACATTTTAAGGTGAGAAGGAATGAAAGAGCTGTATGGAGTTTACTGCTGCTCCCACATGGCTGCGACCATTGCGGGTCGAGTTTCAGCATGTATTTGAGAGCTCAAAGGGCTTACCACCAGCTTGACAGTTTGATCATCAAATTGAAGTAGAAACAGATGCTAATTCTATCAATTTGATGTTGTATAGATGTAGGCACTCACAAAAAGCAGAAAATTGAGAAGCTAATTAGAGAGATGTTGTTGGAAGGGATCATAGAGCCGAGTAAAAGCCCTTATTCCTCATTGGCACTACTGGTCAAGAAAAAAATGGGCCATAGTGATTTTGTGTTTATACGGCTTTAAGTGTCATACGGTAAAGAATAGTTACCCAATTCCTTTCATTGAAGAGCTGGTAGATGAACTAAGTGGGGTTCAGCTGTTTTCTGAGCTAGACTTGAGAGTAGGGTACTTCCAAATAAGAATGGCACCCAAGTCCCAAGATATTATAAAGACTGTGTTATAAACACACGAGGGATACTATGAATTCCGGATGATGCCCTTTGAGTCACTAATGCTTCTTCCACCTACAAGCCCTCATAATTGAGATCTTTTGACACTATCTTAGAAAACTCATCTACATCTTTTTTGATGATATATTGATATATAGCTGCAGCCAAGAAGACCACCTAGACCACTTGACGCACGTGCTGACAGCACAAATTATATGCAGAACTCTCTAAGTGCCTCTTCAGAAGTGACCAAGTCACATACTTGGGTCATATACGTGGAGGAGGACAAAATTTCTGCAATCAAGAACTGGGAGTTACCAAAAAGCGTCGAGGGGCTGAGAACATTTTCAGGACTTGTAGGTTACTACTCAAATTCATTAAAGACTTTGGCATTCTAAGAGCCCTCTTAAACAAAATGCTGAAGCACAATGTATTTGAGTGGACTGAAGAAGGAAAGATGACATTTGCAAGATTGAAGGAAAGGTGGGTGTAAGTAAAGTCCTAAAGCAAGGGTGACACTCAATTTCTTTATACAGTAAAGCAATGGGGGAAGGTCTAAGGTTAAATCGGCTTATGAAAGGGAGTTAATAGCTATTGTCTTAGTTGTGCAATGATGATATCCTTACCTCATAGGGCGCAAGGTCCAGCTCAACGCAGATCATGGCAGCTTGAGGTGTTATGGGCAGCAAAGAATCATAACTTCTGCCCAATGAAAATAAATTACAAGGCTTATGAGCTATGAGTTTGAAGTAATCCATAAGAAAAGGACAAACAGTGTGATGGCCAATGGACTCTCAAGGCAGAAATCAGTGAACAACCCATCTCATTGATGATGACTGATGAGTGTTGCCACTTGGGACACGTCGGTCCTGTGGAGTAGGCTGAAGGAGGCTCACTGCACAGCTCCATCAGTTCAAGACATTAAAAGGTGGTTGGAGCTCGCTTCAGTTCAAGTGTATGGCTATAAATGGTGTGAGACTCATCCATTCTATCAAAGCGAAGTCTATATTCTACCAGAAACTGATCTAACTGAATCACTACTCCAACAGTTCCATTGATAAGGAATCTAGTCACCCTGGTATTGAGAGAACCCTCCAACACATTCATTGTGTTTTTTATTGGCCCGACATGAAGAGGGATGTACGAGCTTTTGTGCAAGCATATGAAGTGTGCCAAAGGCACAAATATGAGACTCTAAAACCAGCTAGGTTGCTACAACCACTTCCAGTTCCTGAGAACATATGGGATGACTTCTCATTGGACTTTATAGAAAGGCTGCCTAAATCAAGGGGAAGATCAGTCGTTTTGGTGGTAGCAGATAGGCTTTCCAAGTACATCTATTTCGAGGCATTGGCACACCCACTCTCCACCAAAGGCATAGCAAGAGCATTCCAAGAGAATATAAGCAAATTATACGGTATGCCACGAAGTATAGTCAATGCTCGAGATCCCTTGTTCTTGAGTCAGTTTGAATGATACCATCTTGCAGCTCAAAGGTCGTAACCTCAGCACAACATATCACTCGCAATCAGATGGCCAAACCAAGGCCATAAACAGGGTGTTGGAGACGTACCTAAGGTCGACTATCTCTCTTCCATTTGGTCACTGGCATGTCACCCTTCCAATTGGTATATGGAAGGTCTCTCCCAACCTCAAAAGGTGCAGTCCCCTACCTCACAATCCAAAGGAAATAGACCTGCAACTATTGAGCAGAGATAGGTTGTGCTCGAAGTGCCTTGGAGAGGCTAGCAGCTGCAAAATCATATGACGCAACAACATAAAAAGCCTAGAAGAGATGAGGAATATGCAGCAAAAGAAAATATTACATCAGAAAAAGAATAACATGAGGTAGTTTTACCAATAAAGGGCGCTGCTTTCATAGATCCATTTAGTCAAATATGAAACTGCTAAGAAGAAATCAGGTGCAACATAAAACACCTAATTGCAAAAGGGGCATACTCAGGTTTGACGTATGGTTGCGTCATGATTTTGAGGCATCATTTTTTGATAAATAAATATAAATGATTTTGCATGCCATATTAGTAACTATTTCTAGAGACTTGAAATAACAACCTTGAGTAGACAAATTTGCAATTATCAAACACTAAAATATGACACTCTATATTAGAAAATAATCAGTAAGTTAGAAATTGTAGAGCTCACAAAACGTATTGACAAGCAAAATAGTGTATACCTGTGTGATATATGTTGCTAAAGTAATCCACCCTCACATATGGGAGTGAACAATTAGGTATCCTTTCAAATTATTTAGAAATTTGTGGCCTAGTTGTAAGATTCCCTTTAAAATATTGTGAAAACATATTGAAATCATTTCTTTAAAGTATTGAAAATATTGTGAAAACATATTGAAATCATTTCTCTAAGGACAGCATTTACTGACGCAATAACAAATGTTTCACTAAAATTGTAATACTATAACTAAAAATGTATCATTACCAGCATCAAGACGTATCGATGGTAAAGTACGCTATATCAAGGTGAATGGAAACCCCATTAGTAAAACTCTGCCTTATGCAAGAGACATTACTAACATGAAAAGCTCACATTAGTCATAATTAATAAATACTGACGTTCATTCCAAGCCCTCAATAAATGGCTAGTCCTTACTTACATACCCAAAATACGTTAGTAAAACTATTCTTATGCTACTTATGGGAAGGGCATGCATTACTAACATGGAAAGCTCACGTCACTGGAATGACACATACATTGACATGGAAGACACAATTTCAGTGATAATCAAATAAATATTGGTACATTATCAAACTGTTAGTAAACAATGAATCCTTACTGATATATGCGAATATACTGTCATTGATAATCAAATTAATACTGATGATGTTTCTCACTATCAGTAAATGTGTGCTCTTCACGCAAGTCAGTGAACGCAAAGTGATCCTTACAATTTTGTCTGGTCGTCAGTAATAGGGTCTTTACTATGAGCATCATGCTCCTGTCAGCAAAAAATTGATTTTTACTAATGCACTTTCTTTTTGCCCGTCCGCCAAACCTAGGTCTTTTGTAGTGATTTATTGGCATGTTTTTTTCTTTCACTTACTTTAAAAACACTTGTAACCACAACTTGAACATTTAGATTAACACAGTCTTTATGACATTTGATCACAAAATTGGTAGAGAAAAGTTACCGAGTAAGCAAAAGAATATAGATAACATCTACTTATAAGTTCTCCTCAAAAGCCAAATAGAAAATATTCAAAAGAGAATATGTGGGAAGGGTTCTAAATTTGGTGCAGCTTGGGCTAGGAGTAGTCTCTAATCAAGGACAAAATGTCATGGAAGGGAGGAATCGAGTTCGTACTAAGTTCTTAAATAGATGGTTGTTTTGATTTACTAGTACTTACGTTCAAGGAACTTATTATACGTTATCGTTTCCTTTAGTCGTGTGAAGATGGTAAATCAACTTCTTGTTGGAGTTCATATTGCAGCAGCTGCTGAAGCAATGGCTTTTTCAGTACGGTTGGGCTTAAGAACAAGAACATTGTTTGATGTCATCATGCACGGTGGCAGTACATGGCAACCATCTCCTTCCTCCATCCCCCTTTGTGATTTGCATCGGGTTGAAATTCTAAAAGCAACCACAAAAGGGAGATGGAGGAAGGAGATATGAAGAAATAGAGCCCTAGTGAGATCTTTCTCTTGCTGCTATGTATGCATTGTCTGTGAAGGTAAGTTTCCTATGTGGAATAAAATTCAAAGGCAGGGATAGCATTTGCCAAATAGGATAGAATGTGCAAGAAAGACAAACAAGAGGGCAGTGCTCACATATTGTGCATGGAGTGAAGTCAAGTTGTTTGGAAGGAAAAGAATCTCGTGGAAAGATATGGAAGGGGATTTCAAGCATGGAAAGGTGTCAAATTGAAACAAGAGTGGCTAACTGAGTATCAGAAGATAACTTTCTGCATACTTTGCTGGAAGTTATGGTTGGGCTGCATGAAACATGTTAGTTTACGACGAATTCACATGGGTATGGGAATGGTGAAATGGGTACGTGTACAAGAACTTTTGAAATATGAAGTACAAAAGAGTGTATATGTAAATATATATATTATATTATATAATAATCTATATGAATTCTCAAAATTAAAGAAAAATAAAAGAAAATATATAATCTTGGTGGAACAGAAAAAACATAACTAAACAAAAAAATTAAGTTTGAAAATATAAATTTTTTAATTTTTAAAATATAGCCATACCCCGCATACCTGTGTCACCATACCCACATACTAATATAGGTACTTGGGCAGATCAAACATACCTGTGTGACTTACGTTTATGATCAATGAAAGAGCTGGCTCCTAAGATGTTAGAAAAGGTGGTCTTGCAGTCCTATATGGAGGAGTTTAGGTCTATATAATAAATGAAAGGAGAGGGAAAGAATTGGTAGATTTATGGCTGTCCTTGAAAGTGGTTTGCTCAGACGATCCGAGTGAATTGATGTTCCAAGCATTGTCACAAAAAATGGGGACGGGTATTAAACGGCGACGAAAAAAACAGGTATAATACGGCGAAGTCTAATATATTGGGAATAAAACGGGAAAAGTTCGGCAAATTTTTTTAAAAAATTAAACATTTAATACATCTTAAAAATTATAAAAAATAATAATTAATAAAAAAATGGCAAAAAACGAGAAAATAACGACAAAAATGAGAAATAAGGTATAATACGGGTATTATATGGGTATTAAGCGGGTATTATACGCGTTTTTTGTTTTTTGACATTTTTTAAAAAAAATGGGAATAGTACGGATATTATACGACAGAACTGTTTTCAGCATTAAATACTCATTTTTAAAAAAAAAAACGGTATTTTTTGTGACAATACTTCCAAGTAATGCAGTTAATTGTGTGATATGATGGGAAAGCATTAATGAAGGATGGTTTCAGTGTACACAGATCATGAGGAAGGAAGTGGGAGAAGGAAAGGATGCAGCAGAAGTCGAGTTACTTCGATGGGGTATGAGAGGCTTTAGGTAGGAGGGACGCTTCTAGTGGTTACTGATAACAGATGGAAGATGATGCTTGAGGGTAGGAAGAAATGACCTATTACTGAGTGGGTAGCTCAAATGGGGTATATACACAGCAAAAAAATGGGGGAGTCACCACCCTAGATCAGAACGTCTTAAACACAAAAAGGGTCGCAACCTTGGTTGGGGCTCGTCCACCTTTTGGATCTAACACTGTCAGATTGTGGAGAGGAGAAGATGACAGTTTCAGTAGCTGGCCATCCTCTTCTAAGCTGGATTCTCCCAAACAGCCTGGCTACGTTAAGGCTGGGAATAAGGTTAGACTGGCATCCATGGATCCATTCTAGCAAGTCATCCTTCCAATTGCCATTATTTGGCTTAACTATGACCACCCTTTCGTCTTAACTACTAAATTCCAAAGAGAAAAAGCAATTCAGTGAGATCTCCAACTCAAGAAAATCATGGCTGCGACATTGCCATGCACATTCAGCATAAATAAAATGATTTTGAGTGATGTCTCACCAGGCCTGAGACTTCAGTTTTATCCTTCTTGAACTCAGTAGTAATGTGAATATTCAGCTAGATGTCATGGCCTTTGCTCCATTGTCCCCATCTGATGCCAGTTTGCAGCCAATTGTGAGCTTTGATGCGGTTAGTGGGATGCCATTTACAAAATAGAAGATGCTCTCCCTATCGGCTCCAAGATTGCTTGTTAGCTCTAGAAAGACACTCCTATCCAGGGGCGGAGTCAAGGGGAGACCCACACGGACTTTGGCCCACCTCAAAAAAAAAAAAAAAAATTATATGTAAATTTTAGAAAAATGATATTTCGGCCGGTGTCAAAATTTAAAAACTTTAATCGGCCTGCTCCGCCCCTACTCCTTTCTATCATGTTTCACCCGATTATGCAATTTTCAACAAGAAGTAAAAGAAAGGAGATTATTTTCGTATGAACCATAAGGCCAAGTGAAAGCTGTCCTTCCAGCATTCGTCAAGGTGCTTTTGGTTAAACCACGAGTGGAAACCATGAGCTAGGCTATATCTAAGATTACGGGCTTCTTGCCAAACCAGCCAAATATCTGCTTCCAGATGGGCCAGACCACCGAGAAATGAAAATTTTAATGGTTTTCCTCCTCAGATACCAAATGGCATAAGTAGCATCTTGACGCTGAACTAAACCCGGCGTCTCTGCAAAAGAAAAAAAAGGTCCAGAGGTAGCCAGCCAAGCAAAGCAATGAAAACTGTCCAATCCTCTCCCTTTCCAAACCATCTGCAACTTTTCCATTTCACAAGTTCTTTAATGCCAGCCCACGCCTAGATGATTCTCTTCCTGGAGGCTGAGGCCTGCTTTCCACAACACTTAAAATCCCAAATACTGCTATTCTTGATTTACTTCTCCATGATCAATCAACCTCAAGAAGAATCAGTAGAGAGGGCATGGCAGGCCAGGAAGGCCAGGTTTGCTTTGTTTGTCACTTAAAAAAATGAGTGATTGTAAGGCACTGACTCAAGTCTCTGGTGTGGGCACCACATGCGGCTGGACCTAGCTAAGCCTAAGATCACATTTCAGGGGCTGGCGTGCGCAGTCGTCCATGTCAATCACACAGTAGCTCACTACTGGTTATAACTGTTATAATAACCTTTTTCTTTCAACTTTCTAAGGCCTACTTTGTTTACTTAAAGGCCTAGCTTATTTGACAACTTTTTAGAAAAGCATAACCTTTATTAGAAGAAAAAGCAAAAAGCGATCTGCAAATTTTGTTTTTTCTTTTAGCTCTAGAAAAAGAGCAGTTTAGTATGAGTTGATCTTGAACTAAGAAGCACCTAAGTTTGAGTTGCTCCCTTAGCCCTAGTAGCAAGATAACAAGAGCCCAAATGAAAACCCACAAATGAAAACCCAGCCAAGTGACGGGATCAAACAGTAGCTTTGTCTTCTCCAAAATCGTTCCTAAAATTTGCAATAATGGTTCAGTAACAGTTTGGGTCCAATTCAAATTTTATGATAATTTAGTGGTACTTTAAAACAAAGGGTCTGATTAGTATTGCTTGGATTTTTCTGAATTGGATTCGGAATCAATACGATGTCCAGCAAGGTTTCGTTATGAAAGAGTGAACAATATTGGAGATAAAGTGATACCTTCATTTTAAGTTCTCTAGTATCAACTCTCCGTGCTGCAAAAAAAGGTTATCAATGCGTAAATTGATGCACGATAAAAAAGGTTATCAATGCGTAAATTGATGCATGATGGAGGCAATACCTTGAAGTACCGAAAGTAGGCCTTGTACTTTATGGGCAAAAAGGGTTAATGGAACTTCAGTTGTCGGCCAGCTAGCGGGGCTCCTGCACTCATCCACAAGGATTTTTGGGCAAAATTAACTTAAATAGTTGTAATCTTCGTGTATGAAAACCTAATAATCAACTCAAAATGGACATCTTTACTAATAGCGTCGTTGGCATGATTATCCATGAAAGCAAAACGGACAGATCTGTGGGTGAATGTACTAACACATGCAAACATGGGATGGTGGATCACTCACCAATAAATCTGCTGATGATCATAAACTAATTATTTAGCTTTTCTTTTCTTCATTTTTTTATCAGAAAGCCATGATGTCACACCTGTGTTCAAAATCAAAGTTTTAGTTCTTGTTTTCTTGGGCTCTCAACCTCCTGCAAAACGAGGCTCACAGATATGAACTTAAAAGTGTGGGAGAGGCAGCACCCCGATGCAGTAAAAGCAAGCACCTGTACCCTAAAGGGAACAAAGAGTTGAGTGGAAGCTTTGACTCTCTTCTAAGCGATAAAACGAAATACTTTTGCTCACATAAGAAAAACTTAATGTTTTTGAAATAAATGATATTAAATATCATGTGTTCTTCCAAAACCCATAATGCCATTGCCTGGTGTTGTTTTTAGATCTAATAATGAAATGGCAGATGCAATCAGGCAATGTTTAATCATGCAATGTTTCTTGAAACCAGAACGTGATGGCTTTTTTAACATGTGCTTTATAGACATGTGTAGGAAAAATGCAATGCTCTTCATGTCAAAACCCTGATAGAGTTAGAGTGAGTTTTTTAAGAACACATGGTATTTCGCCACTAATATATAATGGTATTCAATATTCTATTCCAAATCATACTCTTAAGGAAACTGGACAAACCAACTCAGTCCAGCCATTAGCTTTTGTCTCATTTGAACCCAATCGTAAACATAAACACATTGATTAGACATAAAGATATCTACTAGATGCATCTAACATCTAAGTTTGAACTTGTCGAGGAGTCCGGTTAGAGATGTCAATGGTTAGGATTTGAATCAAATATATGATCAAACAACTTTAAAGAAAAAAAAGATATGGAACAAGATTAACATCCGATAGAAATTGAATCAGATTCAGATTTCAAAAAAGAACATATAAGTATCATATATTCAATATTTTACGTACTGAAAGTCAGTACCTATCATACCATAATGCAGTTCGGATTCGGCTGCGTATCCAAAAGTTAGATTAGGCCTTGGATGTGAAAACAGATGTTCAATTCATATCAAATTTGAATTATGAATTTAAAAATTGGATTCCAATATGGTATATTACTTTTTCTTCTTATTTGAATCTGAATTTGAATCCAAATATGTAAACATCAAATAAATAGGATATGACAATAAAAGATACGTTCGGTTTGAATCAAATCCATTGACATCCGGACTTAAGTCGGACTATTAACCAATGTTTGGCTAAATTTGACTGTTCATAGATGTATATATCTAGCAGTCCTTTAAATATGGTACATTTTCTTGTTTTGGATGATTGCAATCATGCACTGATTGAAATCATACTTTGTGATGGTAAAGAACAAAATCGCCAACATTAGTAAGTACATCAACGCCCAGAGTGGTGATAAATAGCATGAGACAATTGATTATGTGCCTTCCTGATCGGTCCACCCATCATCTTCTAGATGGTCCTTCAGCTTTGCCTTGGGACAAATTTGGTCGCAGATCAGACAAGAGGAATATGACTCCAACGGGAAAAAATTACAGAGGAAGCTTACAAAATCAGGGCGGTCGGATTTTGAGATCTGATGGCCCACATCATGTGATAATTGCTCCTTTCACCTACTGGGCTCAATAAAGATTTCCAACCATTTCTTGTGATGTCAAAAAAATCTAGAAATGCCTTTACCAGGTGGTGGATATTTAGGGCTGATTAGCAAACGAGTGAAAGGAACCAAACAAGCCTTTTTTGGGCTTAATTTTGCACTAATATCTCGTGTTAAGGCAAATTAAACTTGAGCATTGGTTCACGTAAATGAGTCACACTCTGAAAATGAGTTGGCTCATGCAAAAAGCAAATCACACCCTTGTTTTTCTTTAAGATGTCGCTTTAAAGCGGTTTCTGATCTCATTTAACAACAACAGCAACAACGACAATTATAGCAACAACAACGACGATAATAATAATAATATAATAGTAGTAATTAATAATAAGAATATGTAAGTGTAAATGTTTACATAGTATAAAATATACATCAATGGCCTATATCTTTCAAGTATTTTATACTTTGTTTATTTCATATTCATTTAGAAACTTCAATAAAGTATAGGCTGCAACATAAATAAGGGCATTTTTATTATTGAAGTGGATATGGGATGTCAGGTTGCCACCTGTTTCATTTCATTAAATCGCTCAATCTGAAGATTTTTTTTTGCTTAACTGTCATATATTATTATAAGTACATTGGCAGCTATCACATGATAAATCAGTGCAGCGATAAGTATGGATTTGTGTTGACAGTTGGTTTCTTCATATAGTTTAGTTTATTATATATTGGTGCCCCTCACATATAAGATTTCTTATATTGGTGCGGTTTAGTCACAAATTTCTGACTCGACCACTGGGTTACATGTGCCTGGTCGCTAGATTAAATATATGGCTTAAGTTATCGAGTAACCCGTAAATGTGGTGGCATGATTTCAATTTCAATAGATGGCTCAAACTTCAAAGTCTGAAATACCAAAGTTGGATATAATATATATATATATATATAATCCTTAAATTGGCATTGATTTCACAATCATATTTTGCATATATATATATATATATATATATATATATATATATATATATATATACCTTCAACCAAATTGAAATACTTATTGCTCAAGGGAGTTGGTACAATGGATGGAACGAGGATTAGTAAGCAGCTAGTTTTCGTTTTGAAAACTACAACAACGCCAATTTGCTATGATGTAAAAAGGGGTACACTAATGCGCAAGTTGGAGCACAGTATGGATGGTTCATGAGACACCGAAACCAAGACTTATACTTTAGGAGGATGAGGGGTTGACTTTAGCAGGGCAGTGGGCTTCCCCTACTCACCCGAAAATTAGAGTATATAGATGATTTTGCGGTGGTTTATTTGAATCGACATATATATCTAGATTGTTGACATATTTCAATCGTTTATGTCTAGTTTGCTATGTACAAAAGAAAATAGATGGCTGTAAGAAAAATTAAGATTATCAACTTTCTTTAGGTTGAAAAATTATGATTCGAGGATTGATGTAAGGGATGTCATCATGATCAGTTCATCCATATGTACTTCAATTTCTTCAAGATGATGTGGCTTTTTTATAAGCGGTGAGCATAGGGCATGTTTGCTTGCACGAATAAGCTTCATTTTACATACGTAAATGATATTTTGAGATATGGTTAGGAAGTCTAGGCTTCCTTCATTATTATATGTTTTTTATACTTAAAATACGACAAAAAAAAAGTGGACAGAAGAAGGTCCAACAATTTTTCACCCAATGAATAAACTTTAGTAAAACAATAATTAAGGGAGTGCTCCTGGGGTTTGGCATAGCTGGTGTGGCCGGTAGCTGGTAGAAGCTTAGTCATTAGTTAGATTCTAGTAACCGTCAACCTTTTCAGAAGCTAAAGAGAGTGGGATACCACCTTGGATAAGGGACTAAATCTCTCAGGCCTTAGTGTGGTTTGCTATGTATAAGAAACAAAAAAAAAAAAAAATTATGTTTAGCAAACAGAACATTATCTAATTGCGCTATAAATATGACCAAAAAATTAAAGCAGAGTATGAAACACTTTAAAAAAAAAAAAATTGGCAGATTTATAGAACAGTAACAGATTATTTCATTGATTTGCCAAACGAGCTTTAAGAGTCAAATTGATCAACTCCAATATACAAGTTAGCTTTAATAGTAAATACATTTTAAATGCATTTATCAGGTAAAACTAGCTGTGTAAATAACTTGTTCAAAGTGCTTGTCTTCGCATATAAAAAACTGATTTGAACTCGAGCTTTGCTGATCGTGATTAAGAGTAAATTTTTTATTCATTATTTGGTGCCTTAAAAAAGGATGCATTGTTAGGAAGCAATGAGCCAGCTCAATCTTGGTTCATACAACACTCATAAAATGTAATGGCAATGTTTCTTTTATTTTTAATTACTTTGAGACACTTCTGACCACAAGTTGAGTGCTTTATCCTGCATATTCTTGATAAAAATTTATGATAAAATAGACAGAAAAAAGTTATCGGGTAAAGTTTCCCTCAAAAGCCAAAAGAGAAAAGAGGAGACCACCGACTCTCGTCTACTTGTACCCAAATTTGATTATTAAGGTAAGTCTGTCTACATATATAACATTCCTCTATTTTTACACCTAAATTTGGATAGAAAAATCTTCCAGCCTCTCACAGCATACTTGTTTGGTTTAGGCCGACATGATTGGATGGAGATTTAGGTGGTCAAAGGATTTTACTTTTTATATATATAAATTGGTAGGTGCTAAACATTTATATTTTATATGGATATGGAACAATTTCAGCTCTTTATGTTTTTCAGATTAACAATTGAGAGAGAAACATGAAGAAAAAATGTAAACTAATACTACATAACAAAAATGTCCAACCAATTATTTTCTTTGTTTTTTTCTCAACCGCGCATTTGAAAAAAAAATTAAGAGCCGAAGTTGTTCTTTTCGTTTAATATATGTATATATATATATATACTTCTTAAATTCTTGCTGAAAATATTTTATAAACGCTAATTTAATATAAAAATGTCTTAATTCAAGTTGTTTTTATGAAATTCAACGTTGTCAGGTCGTTATGTATTTAATCTTATAAGAACATCATTAAGCTCAAACAATAACTAACTTACTATATGTCCCCCATCAAACAGTCTTAAGATCGTTATATTGCTAAGAAGAAGAAAAAGAAGGTTTAACAATCAATTTTAAGGAGGTGTTTTTTATTCCTAACTTAATTTTGTATATTATATATATATATATATAAGACCAAGGACGAGAAAACTAGTTTTTTTTTTAATGGAGATCGAGATCGAAATGATATGGACTAAGTGGCCGGCACAGTAGCAGAAGCTTGGCTGGGTCTTGGTGAAGGTCAGGTGGGCTCGGTGGATTGGACAAGCCAACCGTGTAGGCTGGGTGAAGTGGCGCGGGCGCGCGTCGAGCAGAAGACCGCCCGGCGGCTCGCCCGCGTGGCTGAGCGCGCAAAGCTCCTCTCCGACCGACGCAGCCCCACTCACCCGTACGAATTAACATACGTACACATAAATTACCACGACCCCTCGTCCTTCTTCAATTCCCAAACTGCCCCTAATCCACCCTTCAACTAACGGCCTCTACCTCTTTGTCCTTCGCTCAACTTGCCCCCCTTCATTTCCTTTCAATGACACACCCTATTGAAAGAAAAAAAAAAAGATAAATTTAAAAATGAAAAAAATTACTCTTTTCTCTCGCCATTGGGTCCAGCCTAAGGCGGAGCCACATATATGGTGTGTAATCCATGCCGACTTCTTAAGACTTTTTTATTTTTAATTAATATTTTTAAATATTCAATTTGTTATGTATATAAATGTCTTTTCAAATATAACATAAAGTGTATTTAAAAAAAAAAAAAGTTTTCGAGCTCCACCATTAGGTCTAGAGGTTTTTTTCGTTGAAAGCAGTCTGAAAAAAGACTTTGAAGATAACATAGAAGCACAATGACTTACAATTCTTTTTCTTTTCTCAAACATAAAAGAAAATATTAAATTATTTTTTCTTTTTCAAAAAAATCAAAGCTAATGGAACATGAAACTACAAATCCTAAAATTGCTTTTCTCTTTTTATAGCTTAACTCATTAAATTCAAGAGAGGAAATATAATCGTAGGGCTTTTAATTTCTTCTCTCCATAGGCGCTGGGCAGTGTTGTCATTTCATTAATCCAAAGGTATATATGGGGTCAACGCCAAAGGTGATGCCATCGTTGTTAATCTGGAGATGATCGGTGGCCCTTTTGGTCATTTCTCTAGAAAGAAACGTAAACATGCGTTCCCCCACGCCCTACCACACCCCACACAAGACAGAAGCGAAGAAAGAGAGGGAAGAAGCGAAGAAGAAGAAAAAAAAAAAAAAAAAAAAAAAAGGTGGTAGATGCACAACGCCCCCGCCCTCCCTTCATATCATAACCCTCGCCACCTTCCAGCCCCTTCCTTCTATAACAGAAACCACCCTCTCCTCGCCGGATTCTTCCCAATCCTCGCCGGCGCTGCTTGCCTTGGCGCCTGCTGACTGCGAGAGAAGGAGTTTGCTGCGGCCCAAGGTACGACCCCCCTCTGCTTTCCTGGACATTTGGTCTTCCTTCTCTTCACTCTCCTTCACGTGCACGTTCATGCTTCTTGGTGTGGTGATGGCCTTTATGCGGTCCTAGTTGTTCAGGCATTAGGGTAGTGCCGAGTTTTGCTGTGGATGGCCGTGGTTGGTAGACTCCCCGAACGGCCTTGGTGGTTGTTCTCTTTTTCTTTTTTTTGTTCTTGGTCTGTTGTAGTATCTACCATGCGGCTGAGCTGACTTGTTTTTTGGAGGTGGCCGAGTTGTTTCCATCTTTTTCTTCGCTCCGGTGAGGTTTCTGTGAACGTTGGTGGTGGGTATTGGAACTAACTGGTGTTGGTGGTGATGGTGGCGGGATGGGGGTGGCGGCGGCGGTAGTTGGGTGGTGAGGGTTGGGGGGGGTTGGGCGTGAGTCCGAGTCGGTGAGTTCTGTGGTTTTTGATGGTTGCAGCAGAGATCGTTGTAAGCGAGCTGCGTTTCCGACGCGTGTCTTCTTTTCGACTTGATTTCCGTCCTTGTAAGAGTTCGCACCGTGGCTTTTGAACCTTCTTGTCGATGGTGTGGTCTTAGGTGGTGGTAGGGGTTCAAGGAGGAGGATGCGGGCGGTAAGGGCCGAGGGCCTCTCTGCTATGTTGGGACTTGTGGATGGTTTAAGGGAGTGACTCCTTGTTAGCCTTTGTAGCTTTCCCTTTCTTGTCGCAAGACAACCTGTGGAGAAGATTGGGTGTTGTCATTTGTTGAATGCCCCTTTTCTTTCACTAGTCTGAGTCTTGCTTGTACCACGGTGATAAGGTTGGTGGAGTAAGATCGTAGTTTCACATGGCGAGAAGGTGGTTTCACGTCCAACCTTGTGCGCAATTTCTCTTATCGAGCTTGTCTTTTGTTTCCAGTCTGCAAACTGGTGTTTCTGATGTTAGTATTGTGCAATGTCTATGGTTCCATAAGAAGGCATTAGTCGACGTTTGGCATCAATTGCATATAACTTGACAAAAATAAAAAGGGCAGATTCTTTAAAACAAGCTGCTGCAGGTAGTTGGAGTGACTTGTCTTTCTTCTTAATGTTGGCGACAGCAACACTCTGTGGCCTGAAAATGGTGTGGTCATGGTCATGCATCTGTCTTGCATAGTGGTTCTTTCGAGAACAGACAAGTGTTTCTTGTGTCAACCAATTAGATTTAAGGAGGTCTTTGGTTCAGATTATACTAAGACGCAGGATAGTGTTGCTGGCAGTTAGTCCGGTTGTGCAAGAACATCAGTGTCTTTAGGTAGAATGACTGTAGTGCTCCTAACTGTTCAATACACATCACTTCCTCGTATAATCAGATGCATACAGTTCCACTATTTTCGTTGGTGCTGTTGCTCAAAAGGAATAGTCAATTGGGAATGGAACAAGTGTTTTTCTGTTCTATTTCTTGGTGCTACTTGCATATGACGGTTTAGCAGCCATTCGCCTTCAGTATGCTTGCAATAGTTCTTTTCATCGCCAAGGTGTGAAGCCAGGTGGCCATCTTGATTGTTTCCTGCCTACTCATACTTGACTATTATTAGCTAGTTTTTGGACCCTTTTTTCTGCTCTTCATGCACTTATTTGTGATTTGCAATCCTTTATTAGTAGATGGATAATTGGATGTCATTGGGTTTGTGATTTTTAGGGGCTTTCCTATTCGCTGTTTTTCCTTTTAAAGTCTGCTTCCAGCCATGGTGAGCATACGTCGACGGAAACATTTGGGCATGGGTCCAGGTAACTTGCACATTCCAGTGGCCTTATTTATAAACATCTCTGCTAATTAAAATGGGGACATGGCTATGAATGAAGCAGATAAAATTACATATGCTTACATGTGGTACTTTTGTATTTGGAAGAAATGATATTGGATGTCATCTTCTACTTTTACAAATAGTGGAATTTCTATTTATTGTGTTTAAATTGTTGGTGGTCCAGAGGAAAGTTTGTCAAGGCTTTGTGCCTGTTCTTGAATGCAGCTGAATATTCACAAACTGTTGAATGTTACAGTCATTCTTGTTGCTCATGGTCACCTAATTATAACTGATCCAGCCATCATTTGTGTAAGAAAAGTGTTGAACCAAAAGGAAAAGTTTGTCTGGATTGTTCTACATCCTCCTTGTTCCTTTCAAGGTTGAAAGGGCATATGTTTCTTGTCAAGTAGTTTTTCACATTGTTTTTCACAATTAGGCACTGCCTTATTTGTCATATTAACAGAATGAGTTTTGGAAAATTCAAGACGATTGTAGTGGTTCCTCTTTTGGGGCCCTTCTCTAAATGCTGTCCCTCTTGTTATACCTTATCAACATCTGTTTCTTGAATGTCTTGCTAGAACTTTGAATCTGAAAGCCTTTTCTGCTGGGTTCAATTTTGCTTGTTTGGGTAGAAGATCCAGTAATAACTAATAAGGAATTGCACTCGAGGTATTCTAGAATCCTTCTTCCTTCATAAGATTGCCATACTTTCAATTATAAGGAAGACTAGTGAGTAGCAAGAACTTGCAAGGTGGAAACAACCAGCTAACCCAGACCTAGTTGGGGCTTAATGGATTTTTTCGTGTATTTAAGTGAAATTGAAGCCTGAATATAGGGCTGTCTCTTTGATGTTGATGAGACATAGCGGCATAGTGGTCAACACAACAAGTAGCATGGCATGAAGAAAAACAAGCAGCAGAACAAATGGAAGGCTTAGCCTCCTCACTGTCGGTGAGGGTGTTAGGAGCCTCCTTACTACAAACCTAAGCTCTCCTGTACTGCTGGCGAGTCACCAGAGAGATAGAAAAAGAGAGACAGAGAGACTGCAGTGGTGGCAATGTAGGCAAGAGGGCTTCAAGGCTTGAGAGAGTCGAGACGGTTTTAACTGATAAGAGGATAGACTCCTTGACCCTTTATTAGAAATATATAAATTACTTGTTTCACATTATTAAACATAAGTAGTATATATATATATATATATATATATATATATATATAGACACGCACACACACATGCACCACCCACCTTGCGATACCCACTTTTCTAAGAATGTCGTATCAACATCGGCACTGCCATACCCGCACCACACCCATGTGACTTAGATTGCTCGTTGGCTGATATGGGCCTGTTCATCCTCATATAAATATCAGTCAACTTTTTAGGGGGGCATTGTTTGTATTGGCCCCCGTAGCAGCGTCAACCTCTCTATATGATGCATATCTGCTGATACAGGTTGATACCTGCCGATATTAAGAATGGATTTTTCCTTTATTTAGTGATTACAAAAAACTAATTTCTTCCTCTTTCTGTTGATCACAAGTAGAATCAACAAATGTCAAGGTATGAACAGGAAAGTAAAAAACAGCAATTCAAGGAAAATTCAATTGGATTTTCAAGTTGTGGCTTGCAAGAACAAAGCAAATTTAGCAATTGAAAGGTAATCGTTTAACTGGATTCTAGGGTTAAGTTAACAAATAGTAAAAGTTCACCACATTATATAAAGCAAAAGATAATCTTTACACTGGGTTTAAGATTGGTCTTGGTGGTAAGTGGAAGATCTGTGAGATAGGGACTTCTACAAGGCTTTGTTTTGCATCTGTGCCTTGACAGGCACGCTTGCCATTTTCACATCCCTGTCTCACACACACACACATTTCAATTTTCAAGGGCTCTAAATAGAAGAACTTGTAAGGATGAACTGGTTCATCTGTTCAATATAAACAGAATGCCTCATACATTGCCATATCAGAGCCAAAGTTAAACTCATAATTGTTGTCTGTGTTTTTGAAAGGTTGTTCTTGATTTGGCAATCTATGTGTTGGCTCGTAAGATTGATTAGAGACTAAGTGGTTGTCATGGTTTTCATATTCTGTTCTTGTGTCTGCCCTGCAGCTGTACCCTTGTGACATAGTATGAAAGAAAGGAAAGAAAAAACTTACTGGAAAAAATTCAAGCAGTTAGAAGTTAATAAATGACAAGTCGTAATTTAGAAAACCCATAAACAGGGGGAATCAGCGCACGGTTGCCAGTTAATGGTTGACAGTAAATACAGACAACCATTATGTTGGCAAAGCTATGGGAAGCCTTGGATTTTAGCTTCTCCCCCCAGCATGGATCTCAGATCCATGCTAAGCTGAGATCAGCGGATCTCATTTCCACTGTAAGCAAATGTGGTTTAAAGGATTTTGGGGCATGTCTATGTGTGTGTGTGAGAGAGAGAAGTAACTGGTAAAATGCAATTTCATGAAACTTTTTACAGCTAAACTTTTTCTCTCATTCGGCATGAACAGTAACTGTAGGATTTTAAAGGTGATCATGAGGGAAATGGTCTTGTTATACCACCCTATCCCAAGTTTCTTGTATGTGGTGAAAACAAGAAGATAAGCCAAACAAAATATTTAACAGCTTTCCTCAATAGCTCGAAATAAAAAAAAAAAAAAATCAAGTTGGTCTAACACTGCCCTGCTATTATGTTTTTCCTTTCCGAATTTTGAAAGGAGATTCAATTCTTGCTTTGCATGTGTTATTAAGTGTGTATTATTTGGGAAACTGCCATATTTTCTTTTTCTTTGCTTTTCACATGAATACTGAATGCATTAAAG
Source organism: Nymphaea colorata (assembly GCF_008831285.2). NCBI lineage: Eukaryota > Viridiplantae > Streptophyta > Magnoliopsida > Nymphaeales > Nymphaeaceae > Nymphaea > Nymphaea colorata. The sequence continues at coordinate 6,992,979 of NC_045140.1, forward strand.
TTGTTTCTGTTGATTTCTGAGTTACAAATTAAATGCAAGCTATATTGATTTTGCAGGAAACAATACATACCTTGTTCAACTTCCAAGGTACAATGAGATCACAAACGATTCTGGAGATCCTGCCAAAAGCATAAAGTCATTTGATAATAGTTCCACTCCTTCAATCGACTTGAGCCAAAAGAAGGAGGTGAAAATTATGTATCCGACTTTCTTATTTAACAGTAACAGTCATTATCTTTATTTTTTTTTTAATTTCTCCTGGTTATTTCTTCCCCGTTTTTTGCTAATTGAAGACCTGCATCCCCTAACGATCTGGTGGAAGGAATTATCAGTTCAATGAGCATGGTGTCACTCCTTTTGCTGGACATGTTTTGTACTTTATGCCTAGTGAAAAATCTAGTATCTATTCCATTATTTGTCTTGTTTCGCTTTGTTCAGTGTATTCTTGTTGCCCTTGATAAGAAAATAGCAACAATGTGCATGTTACTTTGTAAACCAGTGCATACATTTCTATGTCTGTATCTTTGGATTCACCCCTGCCAGTAGTATACAACTTTTGAAATCATTTGACTAGGACGTTTGAGTTATTTTTCCAGTCTTGGTTTGTCTTTTATCTCGTTGATACATCAGAAACTTCTTCTTTTGCATCTAAAACTAAAAGGAGGATTGTATTTGGGAATTTGGGAACTAATGCTCGCATCTGCATGATGAGTCATATGGAAGGTAACTAGAGAGTGCACTGAACAACCACATATGAGGCCTAGTGTTGGTTCTTCTTCATGGTTATTTCTGGACCTGGTTGAATGTGGCTATTGCATGTCACCACAAGAAATGATGTGTATTAGTGTGGTCAATCTCTTTTCCACAAAGGTTCTAATTTGCCACGGTTTCTCCATCTGGACTGGCTTCTTTGGTGCTTCGTAATGTTTGTCACCTTCAGTATGCATGCAAAATTTTGTTATTGCAGCTAAGATATTGTGGTGGTTCTTCTGCAGATTACGCTTCTGGAAGCTTGTCCTGGTTCTTCAAATGTATCAGGCTGCAGTTCATCAAAAGAGAAACACAATCACCGAAGTTCTCTAAATAGCATCAATCAAGGTGCTCATGCCTGCATATCACTGTAATACTGTATCAACCGGAAAAATCACTCTTCCAGTTCTGGATTACAAATGCTTAGCAAATGTTAGATTCTTTGAACTGAATTAATTTAGCAGTTACCAAGTGAACAATCAATTGGTGGCCATCAGGATTCCTTGTTTTTTTTTTGTCTTTGCATATGCACCGTGAACCTAAAGCTATTTTGCTGATTACCCTGCAATCGCCTCAGTCACATTCTCTATATACGTGCTTATAAATATAGAGGTTTATACTTTATACGTTGCAAAGATGTGGTGCTAGCAATAGAAATAGCAACAGTAACAACAATCATAGTAATAGTGCTGCCCTTTGCCTGGAGCATTAAAGGCATCAGCGATAGCAGACTGATGCTAATTACTGTTGTTGGTCTAATCATTGATATTTTTATACCATCATGGCTGATAGGGGAAATCTTCTTGTCTGACTGACGATGAATAAAGTTTGTCTGTATCCTAGGGAAATTTGATTTATCTAACGTACATAAGATGGATTTCCCGTCCAAAGTTACCTTTTGGAGTTTGCTTTAATATTGATTTTGTCTACCGTTGTTTCTTAGGTGTTTTTGCAATAATCATCTACATCACCTCACAGATAATTGATTTCTTTTTGAAGCACATTAACTAAAACAATGCAGACTATCTTTTGTAGTGGCAGGGGCAGAAATCAAACGTAGAAAGCGGCAGAGGAGAAAATATTTTGAAGATCAGGAACCATGTGTTATGAGAGGTGTTTATTTTAAGAACATGAAGTGGCAGGCTGCAATAAAAGTTGATAAAAAACAAATTCACTTGGGTACTGTTGGATCGCAGGAAGAAGCTGCTCATCTGTATGACAGGTACATCTAAGCTTCTGTTTTAGATAAACAGCCTATTTGAAGTGCATAAAGTTTTGTACTTGTGATTTCTGAATTGAGGAAAAATGGAAGCTTTATGGAAGACAATCATGCTGACAAATATCTAGCTAACTTTCCAGCTTGGCAATTGTCAATGGGTGGAATTTGTGATTTTCTGGTTGTTGATAATAGAAGATAAAGCAAGGGCGACTTCTATTTCAGTATAAAGAGGGACTTATGGAAAGGGAGAGTTTTACGCATGGCCTCAAATATCGTGATATTTTCAAAGACATCACAATATTGATGAGAAAAGCGATAAAAGACAAAAACTGAAACTAAACGGAAAAAACACATTTTTTTGGAAAAAACGTGAAAATATATTATTGCATTTTTTCATGTTCTTTCCTGGCGTTTTCTTTTTTTTCTTGTTTGTCTTTTTTATAGTTAGTGACATCAAGGATTCGCCTTTAAACTTAAATTAAATTATTTACTATCATTGTTATCAGATTGAGACATTTTGTGTCATCATTTAGCTAGTTTTTGGGTGTCTTCTTAAATCTTAATAGTCTTTCATTTGTTTTACATTAACCTAATTTTTAGGATTTTCTTCATTTTTCTGAAATTTGCCTGAGAAAAACAACTTTGCTGAAAATACCCGATAAAACCACGCTGTTAAAAATTCCGGGAATGGTATTTGTGGATATGGTTTTAGGTAGACTGTAAACCACAACTTATGAGAATTAAAAGACTTGGATGTAACGGGTGCAGATGCCAATTCAGAAAATCCAGACACTGTACGTGGTGGAATCTACAATACAAAAGAGAGAGAGAGAGAGAGAGAGAGAGAGTCCAAATTGCTTTTGGGTGGCACTGTTTCTTAGCTTATCGAGTATGAATTGTGTTGCATGATCTTATGAACCAAGGGCTCACATGGTAGTTGGTGACAACAATATCTATCTGTATCTTACTTTGTGGACTGTGAAATCTGCTCTCCGTAAGGAAATATATCAATAATTTTGTTCTTCTCAAATGTCCTCTCAAAAGGAACACTATCATGTTATTTTGGAGGTGCAACTTTTCATGGTAATCTACATTATCATGTTTGTAGAGATCTTTTGAGAACTCAAGCCTTTTTGGTTATGGTGTTTCATTGTTCAAAGTTTATTATTAGTCTTTCCAAATAAATCTGCATATGCTTTTTCACTGTCCAAAAAAAGTCCTTCATAATTTGTATTGTCTAATGCATTGCAACCAACACATGGATATTTCTGTACCCATTTGCACCTTTTTTTGTCTGATTGTGGCGTCATCCAACCAAGCTGCTGTTTCTTAAGAACTTGCTAGACATTTAGTCTATGTTATCATTGGTTGGTTACATTACACTGCTTCAACGAGAATGTCGAGTTCAAATCACATTGAAGTTATTCTCCAGCTTCTCTATCAAGATATTTATGAATTACTTAAAAATCTACTTTCTTTAAGATTTACAACAAAAATATTCATTTCAGGGCAGCATTTATGTGTGGAAGGGAGCCTAATTTTGAGCTTCCAGAGGAAGAGAAGAAAGAACTGCGCACTTTTGATTGGGAAGGGTTTCTAGCAATGACAAGGAGTGCCATCACCAACAAAAGTAAGCAACTGTTTTCCTCTTTCTTTCCTTTTCATGACAAGTAGGTTAGATGCAAGTAGTTGTTTCCTAAATTTGCATCTAATTTCCAAGGTTTATACTTAAAAAGTCGGACTGAACTTTGCCTAATTTTAGAGCACCAGAAAAGGGTGGAAGCCGGAAGGCGGAAGAGGACGAGCAGTCAGACAAACTCAGTTGACAATAAACCGAACCAAGTAGTAGTCGGTTTGGCAGCCTCAGAAGTGGAGGGTGAAACTTCCAACTCTTGACTGTTTTGACGAGTTTGAGGTCAGGTCATCCTTCATGCCTTATTGTTAATTCGTTCTTATAAAGGCCCCTATTTAGGGCAAAGTGGTTGTTAACCATGTCAACATTCATTAATTAATATAATCTGATCTTGCTTCTAGTGCAATAAAGTTTCTTAATGCCTTGTAAAGCTGTAAAAAGTCGAAATCATCTCCATCTTTGTTCCCCAGCAGGAGTCAGTAGTTCCTGATATCTATCTATCTGTGAAAAGGCTGCTTGCTGATACCAAACTTCTACTAGCGAAGAGTTTGGACTTGGACTATCCAAGTTCAAGTGTGCTGCATAATTTGGTAGGAAGTGTAATCCAGGTTTCTTCTATTTATGTGCTGTATGAGGGGAAGTCAGGTGACCGGAAGTTACTTTGTAGAGAAAAAAGTGCACGGCAAAATGCGTAGCTTGTGTGTGTGAAAAAGATGTGTAAAATAAGAATAAAACAAATAAAAGTATCTGTAAAATGAAAATACAAAAACAAAAGTTGCACTGAGATTAGCCTTCTCTCTCTCTCTTCTCTTGATGCTCGTTCTAGTGAATAAACGTGGTACCTTGGTAGAGGTGTGGCTACAAGGCGAGCGAGATAACCAAGTCTTTCCACGCCCACCAATGTGCAATTTCCACTATAGTAAAATTTGAATATCCGAAACTCCTGCTTCGTCACGTAAAACTTATCTTAGAGAGAGGACTCTAATGGTAGCCTCCTTCATGACGTCAAATTATATGACAACTTGGCAAGCCTCTGATGGGATTCTCCATTATTATCTATGAAAGAGAGAGAGAGAGAGAGAGAGAGAGAGAGGTGTTGCTTATTATTTACTAAAGCATGGTAACTTCATGTTTGAGTTGCTCAAGTACCAATATGGTATGGCTTTTCTAAGGAGAGAACATGTGGGTGCGGACCGTGCGGTTGAGCCATTGTAATGGGTAGTTGAGAAAAAGAGAATTTTGTCATGTAATATTTTTCTTTTTTATTTTTTTCTCAAATGATGGTTCATACGGTTTCATGTGTAGGTTGGGCGAATTTATTTCCTTTTTCTTCATTTTGCATTGTTAAAAACCGTCGCAAAGGATGCATTGGCGATGTTGGTTGTTTGAGGACGGTTTTTAAAATGTACCTTGGTTTTTAATGACACAAAATAAAAGAAACTATTCGACCATAAAAATAGCAAACTGATATATATATATATATATATATATATATATATATATATATATATATATATACTATATAAGCGGCAACAAAAATAACAAGTTGCTATATATATATATATAACAAGTTGCTGCACCCGCACCTGCATTGCCAAGTCGTGTCGGCGCAGCAAATTCAGCCGAGAGTTTGTGTAACTTATGGTTTCACGTCAAAAGCATGCTTGTTTTAGGTTAATTTTTAACATGAACTGATGCTTGTTTCGCCGTTTAAAAAAAATCAAGTGCATTTTCCTTTCATCTTATTAATCCCGTTAACGAGGAAACCCTCTTCAAACGACAGGCTCATCAACGACCCTTTCGCCTTCCAGGTGGATCTCAAATGTGGACCAGCGCTATTCGAATTGGAGCATACCAGTCAGCGTCTTCTGATATCAACATACGCACCAAGGGGCCATATAAGTGACTATGATTTTTTTTTTAAATTATTTTAAAAAAATTAAAAACTTTTTCTAGATTAAAAAAAGGCAATATCAATAGATTAAGTAGAAAATTTTTCTTTTTTCTTTTTCTGAGACCATCTCCATCACACATGTTAGTTGAGGATTGTTTGATACGATTGACGCTAGTAAATAATTGAGACACTATATGTGTATAATATATACACACACACACGCACATTTTAAAATAGTTTGATGGGTCGGAATCTCTATTCCCTTGATCCTTAGCTACCAGTCAGCAGAAACTCCATGTAATACTAACTCTCATTGTTACATTTCTCCATGTAAGCCTCATTAATGTGACTATGTGAACATGTATAACGTCAGATCGAGCTCAACTCAATAGATTGAGTCCCCATCGAGCTCAATTCATTTAAGCTCGTTTACTAACTCTTTGATCTTTTTCCTTGGTTTTAAGTTTGAAAATTATATATAAAAAAAAAGATAACCTAGATTAATGAACTTAATCGAGTTTTAGGGTCGAGTTCATGTAACTCAAAATTGACTCATTTGTAAGCTCGAGCTCGACTCATTTATAACCGAGTGAGTTTGAGTCAAAACTGAAGTTGGGTACACCAGTTGTACAGTCTTAATCATGAGGCAAGGCATAAAGCTGAGGCATTGAAGCATAAGTTTCAAGACCAAAGTAGTCAAATGACCACATTTCCTACCCTCACTTTGTTCTTTCAAACTGCCTAAAGGTCTGGTCTAAGACAGAGATAGGGTGTCTGATTTTAAATCCACAGATTTCAGGATTTAAAGATTTGAAATAAGATTCCTTTCTTACCACTTGTTTGTGGTGGTTTTACAGCTGAACCATCTAAAAGGTTGTATGAGTGAATTAGAAAAAAATGTGTCAACTAACTTCTAGCAAAGAATTTGTAACCTATTCCTTAATTAGTGAGCTCTTCTCCTTCTTATGGTGTTATGAAGGGTTGCCTTTTTAGTTGGTAAACGTAACTGCTTTCCTTCTCTGTTTACAAAGAAGAAACAAAAAAGAATGACTTTCTTAATCAACCAGTTCTTTGCTAAAGCGAGCGAGCGAGAGAGAGAGAATCAATCACATGTTCTAGGAGCAAATCTGTGAAACAATCTTAAAAAAGCAGGCATTTGATAATAGTTTCCCTAAAAGGTTGAATTGCATATGGCAATGAGCTGAGCAGGTTTCTCTAATTCATGCAAGTCTGGGTATTCCATCGATCAGCTTCACGTACATAACACCTGCAATAATATTAATAATACCTGCAATTTTGTGGCACACATTCAAGTAAATTATGTGGATGTGTTTATAAAGGGGAGGTATCCATAAAAAGCCTAAGCCCCTTATTCTTTCCGAAGTCTAGGTCTGTTTTAGGATTTAGGTGGGGTGCAAGACACCTATTAACTAAAATATCATACATTTACGGTCTGCACCCATCAAAACTAACTTTCTGGGTAAAGAAAAAGTTCAGAAAGGGATCCATTTAAAGTGCATTGATGGTGCTACCTAAAAGAAAGTTTGAATTTGGTATCCAATGAACAAGAACATATGAAAAATAAAAGGATTCCACCAACTAAAGCACCTGAAACTATGGTTGCAAATGGATCGGATTCAGTCCGATTCAGCAAAAGCCCAGAATCGAATCTAGTGCACTAGACATGGACAAAAGCACTAAACCAGATGAGGATCACTTTCAACTTCATCTGACAGTCAAGCTGCCACATACCATCCCGATCTGATGTTTTAAGGTTAAGGAGGCATATAAAATTGAAGGGTTATTTAATGACTAAATCTTGCTTTGGTTCTGTTGAAGGCTCTCATAATTTTGGCTCCCCTTTATGCAAGCCACCCATTGGCTGATAATTTTGTAAGGATAGACTTGAAGTTACTGTATTATCTATTGCAAAGGTGATCTCTAAGGATAAATCTATCAACTAAAATTGTTTTTTTTTTTTCTGTGAAATGATACATGTAATCGTGGAAACGAATCAGCTAATAAAATGATACAAATATTGTTCAACCTGTGGTATGCGGTTAACCATGCTTCGAATAACAAAAGAATGGTTTTCACAATATGTCAGAAGTTCACAGGTCTGCGAGTAAGTTTGGACGAATTAAAGAAGACCCTAATGTTGAAATCGAACAAAATAATTTAAGGAGGGAGTAAGTGGAGGAGAAAATTTGTGTCTGCCGTTTACAAATCTCTGTGTAGTTTTTCCGATAGGCATCCTGGCGATCGATTCTCCACGCAGGGTGAATGGCTCTTTGCTCTGGATCCGCGTCGTTGAGGAGATTTCTGCTGCCAAATCCGTAGCAGAATAGTAGCCCCACTGTCTGCTTTACAGGCGATCGACTTTTCTCAGAAGGTTTCAAATCCTTCTCTTCTTTACCCCTCCTGCTGTTCCACGCCTATTTGCTCTTGTTCATTTGTGGGTAGCCAAGATCAATGAATGCCATCCTTCCATTATGCCTCTGAGAAGGAAGAAATGGAGTGAGGAGGAAGAACGGACCCTCATCGATAAGTATGCTGTCATGCTGGCGGATGGCACCCTCTCGAAGTTGAAAACCAGAGAGAAAAGGTTCAAGCCAATAGCCGCCTATGTCGACATGATGCACCATGAACGTGACCCAGTTGCCTTTCCTTGGCAATGGACGTGGAAGGACGTATCCACCAAGGTACAGAACATGAGGCATCAGTATTTGGGTGTTAAACAGAAAATCAAGAAGAGCGTGGTGGCTCCTGAGCAGAGCGGCGGCGCCGCCCCCGGAGGTGATCCTGGGCATGAAGATTATGATTGGGTAGAAGGTCTGAGCCGATGGTCCAATTTTCTTAGGTACAAGGATGTTTTCGGTGATGTGGTTTCAGAGGCTGATGATTCTTTTAGCGGGGAGGATCCCAGAGGCTGTAGTGGAATGGGTGATGGGATTCGGCCGCTTGCTAGCTCGCATATGGATGCTTTAGGTTCGTCTTTGGATGCCGATTTGTTGCGGGACGGTATCAGGGGTATTGATGGTGGGAGTGATTTATTGGGGTTAGCGTTAGAGTCTGACTATGACGGAGAAGACGGGGATGATGAGAACCAGTTGAAGGAGGACGGTGACGCGTTCGAATTCGAGAACTCAGAGGCGGCTGAGGTGGGGAAGAAGAGAAAGAGGTTGGTGAAGAATGGTCGCATGGTTGAACAGAGGTTGTGGGAGTTCTTGGTTAACCAAATTGCGCAGTTGAGGGAGCGGGAGGCGCGGCTAGAGGGCCGGCACTATGAGAGGGAGAAGAGGGAGCAATTCAGGGGTGCGGAAGGGAAGAGGCGTTTGGAAGGACGGGAGAAGGGGAGAGGGCAGAGGGACCAAAACTGGGAGAGATCAAGTCAAGAGAGAGTTCGAGACTGGGGCACGATGGAGATGGAGAGCGCAGAAAGAGAGAGGAGGAGGAGAGAAGAAGACATGCTCAAGGAGAGGGAGTGGGAAGAAAAGCTGGAGAAAAGGAGGGAGGAGTGGAAGAAGAGGATGGATGATATGTTGAGGCAACATCGTGCTGAGATGGAGCAACTTCAGGCCCGGATAATGCAGGATCAGCAAAATGTTATGAACCAATTGCTTGGCCTTCTCTCACAGTGGACTGGGCATTCCACTGGCTTGCACGATCATACCAGTGCTGGTAATCCTTATCTCTCTCAGATGGTTCAGAATTTGCATCATGTCAATGGGATTGTTCCCGGTGAAAGTAGGATCGATGGTGACAACCATGATGATCACTTCATCGTTGATGCTTGACCTTTGTTTCTTCAGTTTCATAGTGCTTAAGTCGTGTGATACAAGAAAAAGGCTGGTGCTAATGAAGCAGTCACGACAGTAGAACAATGCTGAATGACAGCTGCTGCATTCTGCAACTCATGTGTACTCTACTCCAGTTATGGTTATTTGAGCCATGTCCTACATATGGATCCTGCTATATTTTTCTTCAACAATTCATAGGGGAAGTTTTCCAGAAAAAAGTGAGCGCATCATTCACCTTGATATGTTGTCTGAACGTTTTTTTGTTCCATATGATATGTAATGCTGAATAAAAAGAAGTCTTTTTCTTTTTCAGCATCTCTTGGTTCTCTTTAGTGATGTTGCCTCTAAAGTTCTTTGTTTCATAATGCTGAACAAGAAATGAATCTCCTTTCCTGTGGGTGCCTAATATTCTTTCGGAGAAAAATGTTGGATATCGATGTGTCTGATCAGTAATCGAGCATCACTGAGAAACGTTATTAAGGCTTAAACTTAATAAAAAGTGTCTGATTGATGTGTCTGATTGGTCTGATTGGTCAATTGAAATGTTGAATATCGATGTGTCTGATTGGTCGATTGCACCTTACTTTTCCATGTGTTCTTTTCTCCTTTTCTACAATTCCAGTTCTCCTGTGATTTCTTTCAATACAAAATGTACCTTTGGTTTTCCTTTACACATTTAGTAGTGCATGGAAGCTGCATATTATCTTTTCTGTAACAAATCATGATGCTTCTTTATTCATGAAACACTGATAGGTTTTGTAATGCTGATACAAGCCCCATTTTTGGATGTCTTGTTGATATATAGTCTAATTTGGTCTACCTATCCGAAAGGAGTTCTCAACCGTCTGACAAAAATGTGAGCACCTGTATGCTCAGTAACTTCTTTCCCTGCCAAGCTTTTATACGAAGGAAACATATATTAAACTTGCAGAACAGCAGAAGTACCACTTTAAAAGAGCAGATCATTTTCAAGAAAAGGTGTGAATATAGTAATGTGGGACATGCTAAGTAATTTGTCTTCTCTTCCTGATTGTCATCATTTGACATCAACGCTGTAAGTGCTTTCTGGACCCTGAGGTTCCATCATCTACAGAAGATGCCTTCATTTCATGAGGCCTATGTCACTTAATGAAGGAGACATTAGACTTGTGTATACAGAAAAAAATTTCGCCTATCTATCCAAGTCTTTAACTTAATAGGTATGACAAAAGCTTGTTATCTACAAGTATTTGGATGTTCCTTAGGGTTATTGTGGTTGCAGTTTTCTAAATCTAAAGAAGGCCTGCTTTATTCAACAGAATCAGTTAGGAATTTAATCACTGTACAGCAGAGTGAGATAATGATGAAAGGGTTCGCGAATAACATTAGAAATCGAGTACGTTAATTGGTGTTGAGCTACAAGGCTACAGCTACATGTTATATCTGATATCTGTCAAGTACATTTTGAGAAATTTAGCTTCTTTTGATGCTTTTTCAAAAATTATTTTTTAAACATACTTTTTAACATTTTTTGTATTTTCCAAGGTTCTGAAAAATGTTGAAGTTCTTACAGAAAATCCTCTGGCATGCTGTCAAACTTCCTTTATATAGCTAAGCCTGAATAGCGTGACTGCAGCTTAAAGCGTCAGAAGAAGCATTCAGATCTTTCACCTGGTAATGCAAACGGAAGGCATGGATACAAGGAAGAGTATCCCTGTTTGCAGAATTTAACAGGATGAAGGATCACTGCCTCTCATCTGCATGAATAATACAAAGTAACATGATACAAGACTCTACAAATGGTGAATTCTCATACATCTAGGGAAAAAGATGAAACTCGGATATTCTTTTCTCATGTCATGAACTCATAGCTTGACATGGCCTGCAGTTGCAGACAATTCCTTTTACCCTGGTGCTAGAAGCATCACATTATGACTACTTGTCCATACCAGACTCAGCCCTGAAGGGTTGCTTGACAATGGGAACACTAGCATATTGTTCCATGAATCTGCCCCAATCTTTAGGGCAGATTATTCCATAATGTCACTGTTCTCATTGAGATTGGAGCAGATTCATGGAACAATATGTTGCTGTCCCATTGCCAAACGACCCCGGAATGTCCTTCTTATTCCTTACACATTCACTTATTCCAGCTTTTAAGTATCATATTTGTAAGCAATGTTGCTTTATCATTGTCATCGAACAGGATGGAAGTCGCAAGGAAGAAAGCTGTACTATGCTGATTTGGCATGTATTTTTCACTCTTTTACAAATTTTGATTATGGAATTCTTTTTATTCTTTAGGAAACTTCACGATTGCGTTAATTTGGCATTACGATGATAATTTTTGTAGTTAATATGCTGAGTATGGAAGAAAAATTTTCTAGTGGCATGTCTGGATTAAAATTTTTATATAGAACCTGCTTAGGTTTTGGCTTCTTTCAGTAACAGAATTAAATGAAGGAAATTAAAATTTTGAAGTATGTTTTTGTTATATCACCAAAACTTGGGAATGTTTTTCGAGAAAGTTTGATTCTGAATCTCCTAAGGTGTGTTCAGATATGCCTCTTGTCAACCGGACTAGGGTAAGTTCCACAACGCTTTGTTTCCTCAACAATGGGTTCTTTGAAATTTGCTAATTCAAAGCCTCTGTTGACCAAAACTGTCTCGTGGACTAAGTGCTTTTTAGCACCACATATGAGAAACAAAACCTTTACTTTTTAAGGATTGCGAGTTTCAATTTTTTTACCTTTCGGAAGCCAAATCATTACATGTGCTTCTGTGATCTTTACAGAAGCTTGTGAAGTTTTCAGCAGAATAAATTATCTTCCTTAGTTTCTTGAAAGCATTCGACATAGTCTATCTGAAATGGCGTAGTTTCTTTATCGAAACTCCATATGCCAAGGGAATAGAGTTTCCACTTTTAAGAAAAGCGGAGCACAGTGAGATCCAAGACATGAACTTGGAAGTTGACGGAACCGTCGTCTTCAGGTTGGAACTTGAGACAGACCATAGTAACCTGTTTACTGTCCAATATGGCCGGTGCCTTCTGCTTGCGTTTTTATGCTTCTCCCTCGTAGCAGAAAGGAGGACCCTTTTCACTTCCATTGTTGGTGAACCCCATTTCTGACAGCTCAGAAGAACTTTACTTTTCATGGCCCAAGGAGATCAAAGTTTGTCTGCTGACATGGAACCACTATTTGGTTAAAAGCCAAGTAGGGGCATAAATTAATTGACATGGTCCTTGGGAGATTCTTCATTACCAGGAAATGTAAGATAAATAACTTTTCAGTTCTGTGGCTGGAGGAATGGTTCAGGGGCTTCTGTTGGTTCCAAGGTCAGGCTTCTTTATCGTTACATTTCTTTCTCCTGTTTGGTGAGGGCGGAGTTTGGCGTATTCTTAGAACATTTACCGTGGTGCTTGAATATATCTCCGTCTTTCGAAATACCACAGTTCTGTTGGAAAGCCAAATTTGAAACACAAGACTGCAAATGAAACTGAGACATTTGCAGATATCTTTCTACGAAGGATTTAAAAACTCTCGCCTCTCTTTCTCTCTCTAACTACCTGTCATCCCATTAGAAGAACCACCGTTCCTTTGAGAGCCAAAGTTGAAAGACAAGACTGGATATGAAACTGAGAGTGACTTGCATTAACATCTTTTAGGAAGTAGTTGAAAGTGTTCCATGTTCTCCCTAACAGTACCTGTCATCCCATTTCTTTGAATTTGTCAGTGTTCAGTAAAAATAGAGCACCATGTGCATTTTTCTTGTAGATGTCTCTCCTGTTTTAGCCAAAGAAAAACTTACTGGGGTATGGCGCAGATCTGTGAGTTGCCTAAACCCAGATTTGACAGACAAGATTTTGACTTGAGGGTTTCACTGAGAGAGATAGAGTTCTGTTAGGGGTTGGGGGGTCCTTTGGGGGGGGGGGGGGGGGGGGGTGTGGTTCTAACAACGAGGGTTGGAGAGGAGATAGTGAGCCAATGGTGGTGGAGGCAATTCTAGGTGAGGACTCAAGCAAAGGAAGAAAGGAAAAGGTTCTGTTGGGAGAGTTTCCCTTGGCCTTTTGGGAATGGAGGTTTAGGGAAGATAAAATAGAGATATCTTGGAGCTGTAAGATTCCGGAGTTTAGAGTTTTGAAAAGTAGACAAGGGATGCAGGCTTTTCTTCCTCAAATCTTTTTTCCAGCAGATGATGAGGCATCAATTTTTCAGCCATTGCGGTGGTAACTGCCGGAGAAAATGCTAAGAATCACTTCGATTAACCTTTCATTTTTTATTCTCTAAGAATATCGTGGGTGAACATTCAATTTCAAGGATTTGGCTGGGAAAAATTTGTTGCCATTTAATTGGCTCATCATGATCAAGTTTCCGATTTTCGCCTATTGTTGAGCTACAGTTTGAAGTGAAGGATGTACGAGTACTCCAGGGTAGAGGAAAGAGGGGGCTGGCGGTGGCCATGGCCCCCCTAAAATTTTGGAAAATAAAGTTTTACCTGTTAAAATGTTTTGAAAAGTGTAGCTTCGTCATTTGCCCTTGAAGCAAAGTGATCTCTCTCTGAGTCATTTGATATTTAATTGTAGATATTGAAGGCTCAAATAGAAAAGGTAACATTGGAAAAGATGAATTGCTGTAACTAAATTTGAAGAAGGGCATGGAAGCTTCCAATCTAGGAGTCTTGGGGCAGGCTAACATGCCCGAGGTTATAGAAGTAGAAGAAGAAGAAGAAGAAGAAGAAGAAGAAGAAGAAGAAGAGGATGAGCTGGAGCCAAGGTCGTCCCCCGCCAATTCATGATCTTATTTGTAGGCAACGTGAAATTAAAAGGCAGAAAGAAGGCAATCGAGAGGGAGAGGAGGTGTGAAGGTATTGATTAGAGATCATTCAACGAAGGTTATGTTGATAGAGCACATTGGTTCGAAGGAGGGCCACTCTCATTGTGCTGGGATCAATGAAAGGATGGATGAGCACCCCATGTCAGGATTTGGAGAAGGAAAATATTGCCATTGTAGCCACAATGCTTCTAGTTGTTATGGTAAGGCAAAGAATATCAGGATTTTTTGGAGGAAGCAGGCCCGTATCTTTGAAAAAAGAGCAAGAGTTACTCGAAGAAGGAAGCCATATTGGAAATTGCAGTTAACAACGTCCTACAACTATTTCAAGTAAACAAATGGCTTAGTAGCAAATGAAATGCTGAACGAGTAAGTAATGACCCAAGGGAAGAAACCAATGGAGTGGAGACAGTAGAATGGAAGGACCTTCGCATATCAGTGTCCCTTTAAAGAGCGGGAAAAAGAATCCTTATCTAAGGAGAGAGAAACAGAGCCACTTCGATAGTTTCTTTTTGGGTGAATGAGAGGGTTATCCCACCGCTGGGGCGAGAGTTGAAGCTCCCTTCCTTACCCTCGGCCCCAGGGTCCAAAGCTGTGTCCATACTATGTGGTGAAATCTATGTATACCTCAACTTGCTAGTACCTTCAATGTGGTTGGGGAATATTTAGACTTCAATTTTATGAAAAGGTAATGGTGATTCTACTTAAAAAAAAAAAAGACCCATTCATTGGGAGATTTCAATTTAGTAATGAATGGCTTTAAAAGATTGGGAGAGCTACAACTACTAGGGGTGTTTTAGCTTAGGCTAATCTTACAAATGATGGCTTGTGGAGATCGCAGATCGATCATGTAAGTTCTCCTAATTTACATGATGAGTTGGTTGGGCAGATGTCTTAAGTAAGTCATCAACACTAGCTTCAAATGAAAAACCATGTGAAGTTGACAGAGGGAAGATGGAAGAGAAAGGTTGTTGGTGTCCACCATTAAGGTGTTGGTAAACTAGAATTGGTTTGAGGGATTAAGCACTATAACTAGGCAAGGGCTTGGCATTATGTAAGAGCAAATTAAGAAGGTCAAGGACAATTTAAAGAGGAATCAAGAGGAGACAAAAAAGGAGACAAAAAGTGGGAGTGTGATAACAATGAAAAGAGAGGGAGAGAGAGAGTGGAAAGAAGACTTGGATGCTTTTACTTCTTGAGCAAGAAAACTAAAAAGTAGAAATCAAGGATAAGATGACTTCAAAACGGAGATGTCAACACCAAGTCCTTTCATGATGCTGTCCAAAGCAGAAGAAACGAAAAGAAGAAACAAAATTTTCATGATCTGCCAAGTAGATTTTCGCATTAGATACTTTAAAAGTGTTTCTAAAAGTGGATCACGCTTTTGGAATCTTCCTGGCAAGACTGCTGGATGGTGCTACAGTGTCTACAAATGAAAAATAATTATCGCTAAGGCCCATTTCAAAGGAAATCAAGTGCATTGTGATGGAGACTGATAGGAATTTAGTCCCAGACTAGATGAACTTTCCAACAAATTCTTTATGAATAGTGGGAACTGGTAGAGATGACATTAGTAGAGCAATCAGAGATTTATTTATTAAGGGAAGGTTGGTTCGAAATGTTAATATGACTCATATTTTGGTATTTTGAAAGCGCAAAGTGAAACTTGAACTTCACACCCCAATCTCACCATCTAATATAATTATTAAGTTTATCAGTAGGATTATGATAAATTAGATGCAACCATCTTCTATAGCATAATTTCTCCTAACCAAAATGCCTTTTTGTTAGTCATTAGAGTCGTGGAAATTTCTAACTAGGGCATGAAATGTTTCATCCAATGCAGTTACGGAGTAGCAAGTCAATATGCTTCAAAATGAACCTAGGGCCTATGATCATATAAACTGGACCTTTCTTAAAAAAGCCTTATTTTGCCTTAAATTTGATGAGGTTTTGATTCAAAATTTGATGCTTTGTATTTCAACAGTACCTACGTCTCTGCCAGTTGATAGTGACGAAGGAAATTAATCCTGAAGCAAGGAGATCTTCTATGGCCCTGCTTGTTTTGAGCTGTGACATCCTCTCTTCCTACTGTCTTTCGAGGCGTGCTTCCTTCTTACTGTTAGTTTAAATGATGTTGGCTCTAGAAGGCTAGCCAAAGGCTCTCGTACCGAAAACAGATAGTGAAGTCATCATCGCATGGGTGGGATTTGTTTTATTTAATTGTACATATATTTTTTGTTCAATAAAGGCAAGGGGTATACCCCATGCAGGCATTGCATAGGGAGACACTTATTTGTCGTCAAAAGCAAGTTTGGTTACTTGGAAAGTATGTCCATCAAGTCGAGGTGCCTGTGCCATACAAGAGCTATGTTTGATTGCTTAGATAACTTGTCCCAAAGGAAGAGGAGTTTGCACCCAAAGAGCCATTCAAATGTTGTCAACGAATATCCTGCATAGCCTCTCCAAATTGTGCAATTTACAGGTTTTCTGAACTTTTTGTTGGGAAGTAGACTGACTGAAAATCCAAAACTTTCGCTTCTAGATTAACCCACTGGAAACAAACATCTCAGAAATCAACCCGAGGCACTCCGTGTACATTGGCAACGGCAGGTGCAACTGGTTTTCTTTCCCAATGGCCTGCAATGTTGGACAGACTAGTGTTAATGGATTGCATTGCAGAGTGTTGACAATGCCCCTCTATCATTGAAACCAGAATTCAATGCATCCCATTGGTTTCGGCTGGAAAGCTTGTGTAGATTTTGGAAACATCATCAATTCTTTAAAATATCAAATTTGCTGAAAAAGCAAGACATGTCACTTCCAGGTACCACCAATTACCATAACCGCCTCAAAACCAAAAAAGTGACCCCAAACAACTTGTGGGATTTACAATGTCACAAATCCTTGCATAACCAGTACATACATGAAAAATCTTGTTCCCATTGCAACACAGCCTAAAAACTCCCAGTCACCTTAGAGAAACAACAGAAAAGGAAAAGATAATCAAATTCAGAAAACTACATGACACAGAAACCATGGAACAGAATACATTTTTTACAAAGACATCATCTTGCTATTTGCTGAAGCCTACCAGTACCAACATTGTAGCCGAGACATGCGATTCTTCATGAGGATGCACCCTCCACCACGATCAGTTAGCTGTAAAAGTTACCTTAATAACTATACTCCAACTTAATAAGCATATAGACGCTCATAACAGTTCCCAACATCTTGGTCCTCCTGTAACACAAAACCGAGCTTTCATGAAAGCAAGGAGACTAGAGAAACAAATTCTGAAGTCACCCTTCCTCTGGACCTTGTATTGATAACAAAGTGCTCCGGGTACTTTCTGAGCAAAGTGAGCAGGCCAAACCAAGGTCTTCCTTTAGCTTCAAGAATAGGCCAGTCATCCGATGTGAGATACCTCCTTACCCTACTGTGGGGCCACACTCCATTGTATTGCTCAATAAGCTGAACAGGCCGAAAAAGAAAAGAAAAGGAGAAAATGAGAAGGTCCTGATAACCGCTTACTACACGTGAAAAAAAAAAAACAAACAACAAAACACTGAAAAGCACAACCAGCATAAATGGGCCATGGCAAATATGAGTTTTAAAACAAACAGTTTGCATCTGACCAATACAAGTAGAAAAACAGCTCAATCATTAGTATCATAAACTGGATCTGATCAAATCAGCGCACAAATTCTCAATAATATGAATATTGTGACATAATGCAACACAACAGGAAAGCTCTTTTCCCGCTTGTGTTTTATGAGCAGTAAACAGTATTTTATCTACATACAACTATATAAGTTTTGCGATGAGATCCAAATATGGCGAAAAAGGCGGATAAACTCTTAGAAGTAGATCAATAACAAGACTTACATCACGCTATTAGATGTATAATGGAACATACACCAACAATGTGATCATAGATCAAAGAAGGAAAGGGGTTGGACAATTATAGAACAAGCAAGCATGTCAAATGAAGCAAATATTTGGATAAAATGTCAAACAAGTAACACCATTTCATCAACAGATATGGTAAAGTACATTAGAAAGGAAACAAACTGTAACCAGGTGCACATACAGATGTCAGCAAAATATAGGATGAACAGTCAACAGTCATCAGGACCTCGTTGATTCTCACCATTATACCAGACATGTACGCTTTGATGTAGATGAGTCATGACTAACCTCAGCATGCAGCTTTTCCATTGGCATCCATTCTCCTGGGCCACAGAGATCAGAAAGAACTATAGCTACCGATGATACAACATCTTTCTCTTCTTGTTGCATGAATTGATGATTCTCAGCTTCTCTATCTGTCCTTGCTCTTGCTTCTTCTCCCTTTCTCTCTGGGACAGGAGAAAATTGTCAAGAGACATTAGGATACCCTAGAGCCTTCAAAAGTTATAAATGAAGTGGGTTCATTCATCTATATCTCAATTAAGTTAGGTAGAAAGATAAATCCCTCAGGCGTGTAACTGGTAGAACATTCCATATTAAATATATTGAAATGAATGCACAACATTTAGCCAAGCAACACCCATAGGATATGACAAGCATCTAGTTGCACAGCATCTAAGATCTACGCATCTGCATCCATGTCTAAGCTGGGTGCTGTGAGTTACTTCTTACACAGGACACACTCGCATCTAAGATGGCTACAGACACATGAGAAGTAACAAGATGCTGTGCAACTAAAAGAAACTCGGTTACTTCTTGCACTTGTCCATCTATGTCACCAAAAGTGTTAAAACAGATTATACATGGTAGTGCTCGCCTAGGAATTAGGCAGGACCATTCAAGAAAAGAAAACAAAAAAGATAAACAGAAAATCAATGATTAGATGCTAAAATCATTAACAAACATATACTATGGAAAATATACAACACCAGTTCAACAAAACTAAGGAATGGCCTAAAAACATGGTACCTACTAACACTAATGACTAACCTAAAAGGGAAAGTAAACGAAGATTAAACACTAATATGTATATACACATTTAAAACATTACAAAAGAATATGCACATTGCACAATATAAAACTCCATAACATGTATTAACAACAACAAAACAAAACTAATAAATACACTAAGGATACAAATTGTTACCAGTATATTATGTTAAGAAATTACCATAACTAATATTGAAAGATGGTTGAACATAATTGTTATGACAGCAAGTAGACAAGAAATGCAACATCAAACAAGAAAAAATGGGCATATAGCAAAAAATAAAGGGGAGAGGGAAAAGACAAACATCAAAAAGGAAAAAAAGAGGTGGCAATGTCCTTACAAACAAGAGGGGGGGAAAGTACAGGTTAAATAAATAGAAAAGAAAAATGAGAGGGGAAGGTGACAGCAGGAGAGAGGGGGTCAGAAGAACTGAAGAAGTCAAGGGGGTTTCCACCATGCTTTTATTGTCTTAGCCAAAAACACTTTTGTATCACCACGCCTACACATGAATCCACCCAGGAATGGCTAGGAACATTAGAAGAGGGCCAAGCCGCACAAATTATTTTGAGCACCTACAACCCCTATGCATAGGATCCAAGCTTGCACAGTTAAATAACCTAGGCATACACAAAGGAGGATATTGACTACAAAGGCCTCCATATCTATATCTGCATTGGTAATATATGGGGCTAACCAGACGAAACAAAATTTTCATGCCAAAGTGCTAAACCCACACATGTGCAGCAGGTTCTTTACAATTTTAAAGAAGAAAATTTTCATGTTTCCTCCTTATTTGCACAATCAGATTTCTGCAAGCTGAACTCAACTTAGGCTTATCTTATATCATTTCTAAAGCTAACCCTACTATACAATCACCACAACACATTAAGAGACACTTGCAATTCTCACCCCTTATTGACCTCTTGCTGAACCTCAAATGCACTTGAGGACGTAATTGTCGTAGAAATCCTTCCTGAGTAAGATCATTATCATCATACGAGTGCTCCAGTCTACTACCTGCCCCATTATATACTAACACAATGTAAAACATAATAGGAAATGTTACATCTCCATTTTCTGTCCATACCAATGCAATATAGGCCAACATAAGGTGCTTGTTTGGGCTTGAGCAACACTAACTATTCAAAAAGGTTGCCGCGCTGGAGTCATGTCTAGTGTAGCTTGGTTGCTGCTTGGATGCGGCAACAAACGAATTGCTTTCTTTTCGTTGAATCATTGATAAAACCAAAGTTTGTTAATGTTATTTTTATTGCTTGTGAAAAATTTATTGTTTGTTGACAAATATATATATATATATATATATATATATATATATATATATATATATATATATATATATATGTATGTATGTATGTATGTATGTATGTATGGGATTTGTGGATTTCTCCATCGGATCACAGAACCACCGCCCATGATTTTCTGAAAAGAGCCACACCCATACCCGCATTTGCACCTTGCACCACCTATGTGACATAGGTCTGGGCCTTGATATATCTTTCCTTGCTGATCCAGTGAATTGCCTGGGGTGTCAGACCATCATATGCTACAAGCTTACATGTAGAGATGCCATATCAGTTATTCCACTAAATCTATCTGAAACTGCAAAGAACATATCTTCACATGAAACACATCTACAGATCTTATAGGCTGATCTTTCTATGAATTGGAAATCCAGGAATGGAAGTTTTTGACTCAAAAAGCGCTAAAACCTTTCCCAGTTCTTAGCTATGATTGTATGAATCAGAGAATTACCTAGAGAGAGATTGCTCACTTTTCATTTGGTTGATGCACAGGGCAGAATGTTTGCTAAAATAGTATGTTTGCCTGTTAAAAACCACATAGATACCCCTTACATCTTGCCAGCTGGCTATGAAAATTAGCAACTATGGTAGATACAATATGAAAGGGAACAAAAGTCGCTTCAACCCAGTGTGTATACGTGTATATCCATTAGTATAGATCTGTGCATTTGCCAGAATGTACAACGTATGTGTGTGGGTGCAAATCTGTGTGCATATGCATGTTCATAAACAGGCTACTTGATATGCATACATGTTCATCACAGTTTATGTATGCATGCATTTGACCCGGTATCTATGGACAGAAGTGGTAACATATAAGCATTCATGTGCACATCCCACACAATGGACATGCATAGAGATACTGCAATAACCTGTTTCTCCATGCCCCGAAACAATGGCAAACAAGTTCTAAACTAGATTCCAATCGAATTGACAGTAGGATACCAAAGCCTGCAGCATTGTTAGTTTGGTGTTTCTAATAATTCATTGGATGCAGAACCTAAGTTTTTAAGACACATGAACTTCCTGTTTTGTCTTATCGACTTATCTCCATTCTTCGCTCTCGTTTCCAAAAAAATACCATTTTTGACGGCGAAATCCATGCTTCCAAACAGCGGAAGGTATAAATGCAGGTAGAAGGCATCAGTAAATAGTCGTTAGATGCCCAAGTTCTAAATATCACTCTCAGTTATGGTTCCCCCAGTCAGAGTTTTATCATTCCAGCAACCTCTTCCTTAAAAAAAAAACTGCACGTCTGTCAGAGTTCTTTTCTACCAATATAGACTCCTGCACTATTGTCCATTGTCATCTTAAAAACCACCTAACACTCAAACTATATGCAAGTTCATCTTAGCAAGAAAACATTTATTAATATCAGTTGTTTATTAACCATCTGAAATTTCAACTTCTACATCAGAACATCATCATCTTACAGGTTCATGCAATCAGTAGAATTATAGAAGCATCTATTTCACCTACAAGAAGATAGGACGTTATCATGTCAATGGCCAAAAAAAATGTAGAACCTAGAAAAAAAAATAGTAACAAAAATTGCCAATCCTGGAAATAAGGTACATTTGAAATAGCCTCAAGGGACATCGCATAGCTGGTCGGGTTGGTCATGCATGGATGAACACATCACCCGTTTCATCCTCCAGCACCATATGGATGGAACACGGTACCAAGATGAAGGTACTTTGTCTCCTCACTAGGCACCAAGACAGACATGGACCACGGAGGCAAGGGCAAAGGAGGGCTTCGACTCTTTTGCCGGGGGTGAATTATAACTGAAATATGATTTTTCCTTTGCTTTGAGAAGTTGTGGAATACCTTTTTCCTTCATTCTGCTTATCTTGATACATTTTACATTAGGCAATATTAAATTTTAAGTTATAGTAGGTATGTCAAAATAAGAAACAGTCATTATCTGTTGATCCACAACAGATCGAATTGAGAAAAGGAAAAGCAATTATCCAACTTGGAATGAACTTAAAATCCAAGTTCAAGCTCAGAAGTCAGTCATATCTCTTTCGTGCCAGGTCCAATACGTCTTGCTCAATCATTTTATCTGTGGCATAGTTTTCCATAAAAAGAATTTCACTTGTAAATGAAGTTACACGATAGAGTTCATATTACTATATGAGTTAGTCACCCAGTGCCTCCAGCTTGCCATCTTTCCCTCTGATGATCTAAACCATTCCCTGCTGCTGAATCTAAAATTGCACAGACAACGAACAGGTTGCAGATGGGTTAATCAAATAGGACCAAGGCAGAAAATAAAAACACCACAATCCTTGTGAGAAAATCCATGCACTTCAAACCGTTCGGCCAGTAGCATAGCCTTTATGGTTACACCAGCTAATACCCAAAAAAATATCAAGGATTTGGATTTCTCCATATCAGCATTGAACCTCCAATTACAAACAAGAACGCCTTACACATGCACTAATTCCCAAATCATGAAACATCAAAACCAGCATTATGATTCATTCCGTCTATCATAATTCACATTTACTAAAACTTGGTCCTGCTGTGCAAAGCATTATGAGAACCAGATCACTGAACGAGAAACCCTTTGTTATTTGCACTAACCATGCTCAATTTCCACGATATCCCCTCCCCTGACAACCGGAGAAGTTGAGAGAAAAGCAAGGAAAGTCAAACCACCGCAAATTACCATAAAATACATGGCATGAAGTTCTTGGAAGCGAGAAAAAAATTGGGAAAAAAAATGCGTCGAACCACATGAGAAATCGAAATGCTTTGCAATTCCATCAACAGAACAAAGGAAACGATCAGAGAGGAGGGGAAAGGGGAAAAGGCAAAAAATAAGAAGAAGAAGACGGAAACCAACCTAACTGCATTCCGACGCCGGAGGCCTTTGCCACGGAGCTGCCGCCACTACCGCTGCTGCTACCGAACCCCAGGGCCGTGTCCGGGTCGCCCTTCCTGGGCCGCTTGCCCATAGGGTCATAATCAGGCTGGGGAGGGGGCAGCTTGAGGCGGCCATGGCCCTTCTTCCCGCTCCCCAAGAGGGCAGAAGGGGCGATGGACGGTGGCGGGGTGACGGGTAGGGCGTGCGACGGCGGGACGGGAATTGGTGGTGGAGGAGGAGGAGGGGGACGGGAGCGGAGGAGGGAAGGGTGGAGAATACCGCGGACGGGAAGGAGGAAGTAGAACTTTTTGTCGCCGATCTGGAGTAGGTCCTGGGAGTCGAGCTTGACGGGTGGGTTGCCGGGGAGGTGGAGGACTCCCTCGACGAGGCACCCATTCTTGCCGATAACGTCAAGAGCGAAGCGGCGGCGCTGGAAGTCGTAGAAGATGCGGGCGTGGTGGCGGGAGATGTTCATGCCGCCGCCAAGACTGGTGAGGTCGACGTCGACGACCGATTTCTTGCTGTTGCGTCCGAGGACGATGGAGTAGGTCTGCATGTAGTACTCGAAGTCCTCCCCCTGCAGCTTTGCGAACCCTGCCTCCACATCCCCCATCTCTCTCCTCTTCCCTCCTTCCTTCTCCCCCCTCGTCCCTTCCCCAAATTTATGCCTCCTCTCTCATACAGAGGGAGGGACGGAGAGAGTCTCAATGCTTAGAAATGACGATGAAAGCAAACAAGGAAAATGGAACTGCAAATTTAATGGAATCATTGGAGACTGTAAGATTTCATTCATACCAAAATACATTGTGAAAAACGGTTCTTGGGATTTAAAGGAATCATTATGCGATGTCAGATTTAAATTTTTTGAGACAATTTTTTGCTCTGAAGCTGCCCTCGGGAATCATCTTCAAATCAAAAGAAAAAAAAACTAATAGTTGAAAATATGTACCTCTAATTTGATAGCCTTTAATTTGGTTAAAGATTATACCGGAAAAAAAGCCTTGCCCAGATGACGTTTTCATAATAAAAAAGAACAAAAACAATTGAGAAAATAAACAAAATGTGGGATGAAGAAAATTCTGGTACGATCAAAATTGGTTTTTGTTGTTGTTCCAGTGAGTAAGTTAGAAGATTGTATTTGTAACCCTGACCTGTATGGGATTGCTCAAGTGTTTATTTGGGTGCATCCATATTACAGAGTTCCAGAAGAGGAAATCCAACTTAGGTATTAAAACTTGAAGGAGTACCCAGTAAGAAGAACATTAAGCATTTGAGATGTGATTCTTAGAACACATATTTCAGGAGCACCATGTTTCTTTTCCGTTCGGAAGTCGCACTGTGGCGAGCCAGGCTGCTGTGGACAATTGCCCACACCAGCCTACATAAGTTGTTTTATATTCACATATATATACTTCATTAGTTTTTACTTTTTTATATATGAGTGCCCTTAAATTTATTTTGAAATTTAAAATAACAATACCCATTAGCTTGGCTCCGCCTACGATTTATTCCTAAAAAATGGTAATGTATGATATTTACAGGAGATGTTGTAACAACAATTAGTCAACAAAGCATAACAAAGAACAAGAACATCCCCAGTAGACTTTAACGCATTCTCTTCTTGCTATCAAGGATTACATTATTCAGGGATGGCATGATGAAGGTTATCTTGTTATGAAGCTGGACTCATTAAGGAAGGGCGAGGATAGAGTGGAATGGTATTTTCTAAGAACAACTCTCCTGCACTTAAATTTTTTCTAAAGACTGGGTGAGTTGTGTCTTGGAGCTGGAATTTGGGCGATGGTAATCAAATGAATTTCTGATTTGATAATTGGGGATGAGCATTCTTTTGGGATGAGCATTCTTTTTAGACATAACAGACATCATGATCACTTTCTGAGATGGAATGTGCGAGACATGCTGCTGACTTTCAGAAACAGTGACTTACCTCCTTCTAGTTCATGCTAGATTTCCATTGTGGTAGTTTGGTGCCCAGTGGTGAGGGTGTATATATATAATATATTTATTTTATATACATATAAATATATGTGTTCATAATATATATAATTTTAGCTTATTTCTGTTATTTCTTTTTGCTTTTGTTATTATACATAAAAAAAGGGACAAGAAGAAGAAAAATATTTTGAACAAAGAACACGATTGGGGTGTGTGTCGGAACTCCACCAGCACCAACACTAGCACCAGCGTCGTGTCGACGGGAGTGCGGCCCCTTTTTTTAACAGTCCATGGAAAGTGTGGCCCCTGTTTTGAAGAGTCTTTGTGACATAGAGTGAGTCTAACTTAACTTCTCTTTCAGGAACGGCTTCGAAAAGAAGAGTAGGGCAGAGGTAGACTTGGTTTGCGCCTCTCAGATCACTCCCTTGGCTAGTCTGCTGAGGAATTTGCAGGTTATACCATTAGCCAGATTACGTCTCTAAACCAAAGATTGTGCTTCATCTTGAGTCTTACTGTGTGGAGGAACATGATAAAGAAAAAGTTATTAAATCTGGTAAAATGGAAGGAATGGGAGTCTTTTCGAGTTGGGCAGTGGGCAGGAATGCTGTCTGTCGAGAGTTCTCCTCCATTCCTGTATACTCTGCAAAGTGGTGTCTTCTTAGTTCCCTCTTTCTTTGGTTTTTTTGGATGATCTCCGTCGCCTTTAGTAGGCTCTCTTAAGGGCATCCTCCATTTGTTTGATTTCTTCATTCACGAATTCTTTGATTAATAAAAGGGTGTCTAAGTCATGGCTTTTTATTTCATTTTCTCTATTCAACTCGAGTTTTTGTCTCTCTTGTTAGGCGGGATGCAACAGTTGCTGTATTTTGGCTCTCATATGACCGCAGTTATTGGTGGGATACAACGGTCAATATTTTTTTGTCATGAATACTTTTTCCCATGCTGTATCAAACAGATGAGAGATTACCATCGACAGATGTCAGTGTAAATCACACATGGATGAACTATTTCTGGTCCATAGACTTTTCATCCGTGAAATGAAAATCAATGAATTTCTATCCTTGGGGTGTTTGCCTGTGTCATTCAAACGACCCCTAAAAGGGTGTAGTACAGGCTTTCTTTCCCACGTATTTTATTTAGAAGGTTCTCAATGCTTCTTTTCCTCAGCTTTCTTTCCTGTCCAAATAGGAAAAGGAGCCCTTCCACAATCATTCTCCTGCACACGCCAACCTTGTCACTTTTGCTCGGCCACATACCCAAATGATGTTGGCAGATATATGATATATAAAATTGGCAAATTCCTATTTTATATAAACAATTTCAATTATTTATGGATCAATTTATAAATAAAAAACAGAAAATTGTTTGTTACAGACTAGCACGTGCAAATTGGCCAAATAGTAACCTATACAACTTGATTTCTTGCACCTTCTCTCGTTTAGATATGAGTGAGTGTGAGTGTGTGTGTGTGTGTTTCTTCAACTTGTTTAACATAGTTGATATCAACTAATATAGTTGAAGGTTGATTAGCTTGATAATCTAAATGGATTAGATATATTCCATTACGGAAATGGTCTTGAATGTGTTTAGTTATACTTGGTAAAGAGATTCGGATTTGATTGCTAATCGGCTTTGAATTTGGTATTTAGTTTTGTAACTGAATCTGAATCTAATATTTAATAAGGATCAGACAAAGATCTGACCAATTATATATAAACCTCAGATCTTATGCTAGTCGGGTTTCTAATTTGGTTTTAAAAAACAAAGTTTGATTCCGAGTCTAAATCTGAATCCAATTAAATCGAATTGTAAAAAGTGAATCCAACCAATCGGAACTGCAGCAGGCGTCTCTCAATTGCACATACAGTTCAAACAGTTGCAGAAAAGTTAGAAGCAAAATCCGGAGAACGAGTCAATTTTTTTTTTTTATTAGAATATCTCTTCTTGTCTGATTTGCACTTTCGCCGCCTTTACCGCAACTAATTTTCTTTGAACAAAACCTGTCATAAATAAGCTCAGGTGCAGTCGTATTGATCCGGAAATTGGTACTTCCACAGCTTCCAGTTCCATGTTCAGAGAGCTAAAAAAGCATTCCCCAAGGAAAGCAAACTCAACTTCCATGGCCATTTCTCACCGCAACCATGAAACTTGCATCAGATCCTTGAACTCGAGCTCTGCCATTGGATCAACTGCTTGAGGTTGAGACTTTAAAGCTGGTCAAATCTCTAGAGCCCGCAGGATCTCTGGCATGAGGCTGAGGGAAAAGAAATAAAATTTAAGTTTCAGGGTCGTGGGAGGCATGCACTTGCCCCAACACCGACTCCCATTTCAAAACCCCTCTCCGTTTGCATTTTCCGCGGAGAGCCACCAAGCCAAAGATTTCAAAACACACCCCCAAGCAATAAAATAAAGTACGCATCTTCGCCGGCCTTCTTCTTCGCATAGACTGGTCTTTTCCACTTTTCCCTCTCACCGAAATAACATCTTCCTTTGCTCATCTCTCTCACTGCAGGGCTTTCTGGTTTCTACTCACCTCTCCCATTAATTCACTCATTATTTCTTCACGAGCTTCCTCTCATTTCCTCAGCGGATCTCTCTACCCATGAATGCCCCCTGCCCATAAATGACGTCCCCAGATGTTGTAACGGGAACATAGTCCCAATGGCTTAGGAGATACTTTTGGGGTCCAAGCGTAAGAAAAAGAAGTCGGTTGCTCCCCTTTTGGCGGAACTCCAGAATGGGTATGCACCGTTTGTGTTTTTGTTCTGGTGTTGGGAAGTCAGAGAGGATGAAAGGCAGCATTTTCTGTAGCAAAGGACCAGCAATGGCGAATGTTTGTGGGGGGACGGGGTTCTTCATACACAGGGCTCTACTGCTAACAACCCACAGCAACCTTCCGTCTGTCTCGGCTGCAGAGGGTGTGGATATCCAACTGCAGTGCCAGAGTTCTGCCAAGCTGATGCCTCATAGGTTAGTTCCATTAAGACTTTACCTCCATCCTGGTCCTTGTTATATCCTCTCCGTCTTGGTATCGTTCATTGATTTTGGTAGGTGCAACTGGAACATATGATGGCATTAGGTTGGTGGAGTTGGTTCATTGTGAATTAAAATTTAAAGAGATACTGAATCTGTAAGCAGGATGCTGTGACACATAAATTGGTCGTTTTTATTATCTAAAGTCAGCCTTTACTGAACAGAAATCTTGGGACATGAATATTTCTAATTTTTCTTTTCTTCCTCTGTTGAATGACATAAAATGGTTACAGGAGCGTTTGTCTTTCTTACATTCAACAACCTATGGCGTTTGAGGCCTTCTTCTCCCTTTTCATATTTCCCACAGGCGGAAATTAGATTTATGGGTGGTTAAGATGAATTGCTATGCATTCCTCATACAAAATATAGGGTTCTAGTTTAATGTATGCAATTTGGTTACCCTCCATTGACATTTACTTATGTGGAATGCTGAGCACCAGCTGTCAAATTTGGCAACCGATGCTCGTGGTGTCCGGTTAACCATTTTCTTACAGAAATGGTTTATAAGATGAATAAAAGAAACATTTCAGTTGCAATGGAACTGTCCCTGTATAACGCCAGAGTTGCTACGAAAAACAAAAAAACATAAGAGATAAAAGTATATCTTTTGATCCTTTTAAAAGGTTCCTTTAAATATTCATTTAGCTGGCCTTTTTGTTAGTCCTTTAAAGATTGTTTTGTTAAAGCCTCATTTAGTTGATCTTCACTGAATGCTGATGAGATGTAAGGTGATTTCCTTTGTGCAGCTAAGTAAACCATTCATCGACTATGAACTCGTGCATTTGAAATGCTGGGTTTCAACTCTAGGTCCAGAAGCATTATACTTGAACATATTTAAAGGTGCCCAAATGCTGATCTGTTCTACTGACTACTGAGAAAAACATATTTTCTGCCGATAATGCCTCTATCAGCTTCCAGATATAAAGTATTTCCCATTCCTCTCTACATGTTCTTTTTTCTTTTTCCTTTTCCATCTTAAAGGCTGGGTGTTATTGGTGTTGCACACTATTTTTTCTTATTCTGATGTTTTAATCTGAAGAGTGTGTTTCAACCAGATGCTGCGAGCCTGGTGGAGTTCTCATCATGACTCCAATTGCCAGTCTCAATGCTGCTTTTCAAAGTTCTCATCCAAGAACACAACCTATGTTGGTTTTGCTGCTAGATGTTCTTGGTAAAGGTCGGAAAATTCTTTTGCAAAACTCCTATGACTCTTTAATGCTTACTAGGTAGTAAATCCTCTGACGTTATCAAATTTCAAGAGACTTTTCTCTTGCACATTCAATTTGATTCAATAAATGAAAAAAAGGGACTACAACTCCCCGAAGTACTTTGACTGTGTAAATATGGATATTTTTTTCCTTTTCCATCTTTTCTTGCAATAATTGGTCACTTCTTCTTATCTACTTCTCTGCAATATTGGGTTTTATATTATAAGCTTTCTCCTTATGTTCTTGTAATGATTCTGCAGATTTTTTATTACCAGTTCCGTTCTCGATTTGACAGTGGTTGGATTTGATATCATGGAAACCTGTAGCATGAGCCATGTCCAGCAGCCTCATCATTTGAAGACATGTTCTCATCCATGCCTTGAATTGGGCAGTATGGTTTACCTCCTAGGTCGTACAAACAAGAAGGATTTAACAGTTGGTGATGGGAAGGTGGTGATTGCAACTGACAATCTGATAAAAATAGCTACCGATGGAGTAAAATGGACTCCTGGATCTGCTGGTTTTGATGCCCAGGGAAACCTGGCTTTCATGGTCTGCGATCCAATGAAGCTAGCTTCATCTCCAGCCACAAGATCTTCGTCAACGGCCTCATCAACCTCGTCCATGAAGGACCATTCCACACAATTTGGCATTCCCATTCCAATCATATGTCAGTGGCTGAACCAACATTGGGAGGGCACCTTGGATGAGCTTAGCAAGCCCAGGTTGCCACTCATACATTTGGTGTCTACAGGACAAAAGAGTGAACCTTCAAGTGCTTCTTTCACCCGTCGTAGAATTTTTAAATCGGAGGAGGAAGTTGATACTCTGTCTTCTCACATTTGTTCTAAGCATGTAAATCACCATGCATCAAGTGGATTAGCCACTTCTACAGCACGTGGAGAACGAACCCGTGCAGTTCATAAGCAGGGCATCCCAACGCCAGTGATTTACGAGTCCCCAATGTTGGCCGCAGGTTGTATTAGTAAAACTGAAAATCCTCAGGTTCAGATCTCAGATATCAACTTTCCACACAAGAATTCGGAAGCTGTAGTCCTTCCACTTTTGATCAGAGGGAGATCAACCCAAGCAAGCATTCCTAGACAGTTGATCACAAGCCATCATGATGGCAATCATGCAGAGGAAGTTGCATCTGACTGCCGATCAAACATGGTTGAAAAACCATTATCAGAGGCTACATTTTCTGCCTTGGATGCAGAGGCAGATGTTTCCAACATTAATTTTGTGAATGATGCCCAAAGTGAAGTCCAATCAAGTTCTCCTGGGGAGTTTTCAGCACAACATAAGATACGTATCAGGTTTCATGATGAATATACAAGTGATGCTGAGACAATGTATTCAGCTGAGACAATGGAGAGCAGAAATTACAGCAGCCCAAGGGAGGTGAAGTTGCCTCAAGTTCGCCGGAGCCAGAGCTGTGGGAGTCATGGCCGCTGGAGTAATGACCGAAGGAAATCTTTTTCCAGCCATGGGCTAACTGTGGAGAGGCAGCAGAGCCTATTATCCGGAAGGAAATTCTCTTCTAGCAGGACACATGATTTCTTTAGCCCAACCGTTTCTTCCATCATGAAGAAGAGGAACAATGCTGAGCAGCAGAAAAGCAGAGCGCGATCTGGTGGTGCTCAGCTGTCTCCAAGATGGATGTTTTAAGATGTTGCTTCATAGGTGAAATAGAAATCAAATTAATCATTAACATACACACTGTACATCCTGAGAATGTCAACTGTTTATGGTTCATGGCTATTAATTCAAGGCTTGATATGTTAAATACCAGTCAGATGACTGTGAGTAGAAAGATCACTTCTTGTTGACGATTTTATTCGAACAGCACAGATATGGTGGTGGGTTTGTGCTCATCTTGGACGTAGAGTGGTCGTCTTCTGTTCTTCCCTGAATGAATGGACCATGATTCAAAATTGATAACATACATATAGGAGGGTATAGTTTATTTATCTTAATTCTTAATGTACCAAATTTATTTGAGTCTGATTTCTTATGTAATTAGATTATCTAAACCAGAAGTTTTTGCATCCCTACACAAAGTAAAGCATCATTAAAGCAATATATTAATATAACTGAATCGTTCTACAGTTTCCTATCCCATTTCTCTGTAATTTCCTCCTCAAACTGTAGTCTGTATACCTAACTTTAAATCTTCCGTTATTCTAATTTCGTAAAAGATGTAATGAAACAACAAGGTCAGCTACAATTGTACTGGCATCTTGTGAACTTTTGCAAAATTTCTGACATCCGGTGTTCAATATTTACCCGACAGATGCAACTAGACAGATGTAAAAAAAAAAAAAAAATGTGAAGTTATAGACAGCCAAATCGAAACATATATTGTAGCCAAAAAAACTCTCCTTTTTCAACTTTTTTTGGAAAAAAGGTCAAAAATGATTTTTTTTTGTTGAGTTGTTTTCACCTTTTTATCGTATTTTTCCCATTATTTTCCTTTAAAGTTTAATACTTAAATTTTTTAACTTCATAACTAAATCATCATTTTATCAAGTTATTTTTTTTATGTTTTCTTGTTAGTTTCTCATTTATTTTTCCTTTTCTTAATTTTTAAAATCTTTCTTTTCCAAAAAACGGCCCAATTTTTGCTAAGAATTTCATGAGATGTGCAGTTTTGCTAAAAAATACTCCAGAAAAACCTTGTCGTTTTGTGAACAATATTTATCATTATGGTTTCGATCACACAGAGTTCTTGTTGAAAATGTACTCCAAGTTGGGAAATTGGATGATTTCAAAGTGCGCTCCTTCTTCATTAGATAAATAATGTCCAAGATTTTTGTAATCTGGTTGGAACTCCAAACCTTTTCCAACAAGCTGGAGTCGAATTGTGGGGATTGCTGGAATACTTCCTATCAAATGTTCATAGAATTTTCTTATGCAACCAGTCATTCCATCCAAGTTATGTGGCTGTCAATCTCTTGCTTTTGCTTATGCGTGTTGCTCATGCATGCTATGATCCTCGGTCGAGGGAATATCCTTGGGGTCAAGTCTTGACCAAGTTGGGCTGCGAGTCGGGCCGAGTCAAGGGTGAGCTGGGTCAACCTTGACTCATGGCCAGGTTTTTGAGTGATTCGAACTGACTCGAGCGATTCCCAAGCCAATCCGAAATAATGAAACTCAACACACTTGAACTAACAAAAACAAACTAACGAAAGTTAAATAGAATCCAACTGCCACTGTAAATTTAAGGAGTAACCACAAGTTGATTTTACGAAAGATACTTCTCATATATCAGCAAGCACTAAGATGTGGAAAATAAGCCTTCTTTTTCTCAACAAGACACTGATGTTAGTGAGAGACCATACTGTAGGTTGGCTTGCTGCAAGCTAGCCTGTACCCATAGTTGGCTGGGTCCAATAGGTCTGGGTCCATGTCCAACCAGGCATGATCCAAATCTTGCTGGAACTTCTCCTTTACCTTTTCTAGCTTGATTTATGCTGAACACATAATAAGGGAATCCAAACCAAATCATTGCCTGACTAGCAAGGACGGAGCCAAAGTAGGGCCCAATTGGGCCTTGGCCCAATCTCACTTTTTTTTTTAAAAAAAATTATATGTAAATTTTATAAAATTTCACTTGTTCTATATAAAAATGTTTAAAAATAATATTTCGGTTCTAATCAAAATTTAGAAATTTTAATTTGATCCCTCTCATAAAAAATTTCTAGCCCTGCTAACTAGGGCTTAAGCGTTAGGGCTTAAGCGTTAGGATCCACCAGGCATGGCCAGACCTTAGCCTGTGACTAAAAGGCGAACTCGGTCAAAGGGTCCATGACACAACCTGGAAGAACATACATGTTTACAGATCCTGACCCATATTCCTCATCTAAGTCCCTTAAGTTAAATTTTATTAAATCCTAAAAGAAACATATAATGATGATAATATATGAACTTTACATTTTCAATGAACCAACATAAGCTGGCTTTGGTCGGCAGCAACCCACCTGCACTCATGAGCCCAGTTCGGCTCAATGTTCACTGGATTGGCTCGAGCTCAGTCCGATACTGTGAAGGTGGGTCTGAGTTTGTTTAGGCCAGGGCCCAGCACATTTGCAACCCAACTAATTAGTTAAAGAAAAGGAAGTTTTTTTTATCTTGAAAGAACTCAAATGTCAATAACCTAACTTGCTGAACTTGGGGGTTTTCTGACAATAGTAATACACTTTTATTGTCGCATGAATCTACCCTAGAAAATAATGCACATTTTTTGAATATTATAACACACTGTTCTATAAATCTATCACATTTTATTGAGCAAGTCGCAAGTCACGAGACAATAACAATATGTTACTATTACCAAACGCTCTTCAAGTCTACGCAAAATAAGGTCGAGGTGGACCAAGTTTTCAACCACTTAGACCACAGCTCTCAGTTATTCTCCAATGAGTCCGAACCAGAAAATCCGTTACTCCTGAGCTCTCTTTGCGGATCAAAATTTGTATCGGCCACGGATCAAAGACCTGCAACTACATAACCTATTTGTTCCCTTCACTAATTAAACAATCACAAATACAATTAATTAACTCTAAAACTAATCATCATCACAAACTTTTGAAAGGGTTCTCAACTTTCACAAGGAATATTTGAAAAGTACAAGTTCATCTTTGTGCAATAGACAAAGCAAACACACATTTTAACTCTCAATAGCTGTAAAGGGCTTAGCATCAATCCTTGTAAAGCATCAAGGTTCATCTTTGAGGATGTCAGTTCAAAAGTGAAGCTCATGGAAGGCAGAAGAATCACAGGCAAAAGAGGAAATTCCTCAGAGTGGGTATCTGACCAAAGTTTTCCAGTTGTATTAGGGTTTTGAAAAGCTTAAATATTAAGTCAGCTGCATCCTCATGAAATTAATGAAACATAGCTTCAAAAGGGTTTGGCACACTGGCTTGGGCCAATGACGGGTAGGCAGCCGGTCACTGGTTCGAGTAACATGGGCATCAACTTCACCATGGCAATGATGCAGACAAATGTATTAGTTAATACTCATTGGCGTTGCAAAGCCAGAAAATTCCGACTAAGGGTGCCCTTACTTTTAAATTACAAATTTAAGGGCCAGAAAATTCCGACTAAGGGTGCCCTTAGTTTTAAATTACAAATTTAAGGGATAGTCGTATGTAAAAAAAAAGGTGCCACAGTGCAGAGCTAGAAATTTTTCATGAGGGGGTCCAAATTAAAGTTTCTAAATTTTTGACTAAGGGCGAAATATTATTTTTCAAAAATTTTATATAAAATAAATAAAATTTTTTAAATTTACATGTATTTTTTTTTTTTTTTTAAATTGAGGTGGGGTCAGGCCCATGCAGGCCCTACCTTGCCTCCGCCCCTGGTTCCACATGCAATGAAATTAATCAAAGATATTGTTCTCTTCTAAGAAAAATATGGTTAAGGGTGAAGACTTCTAAAAAAATTAAATCGGAAGTGGTCCATTGGATCCCTACAAGAATAATTTCATAAAAACTGTTTTCTTTTGGAGCATGATAAGGAATATGAAAGATAGAACAGTTGATTGATTCCTAATTTTTACTTAGGGCAGCATGTTCCTCTCATCTTGTCCTTTCATTTTGCTCTTGGCAGGGCGCTTGATAAGTGTACTACCACAATGCATCTTGTCCTTCCACGCTGCTTTAACTCTTTAAAAGAGCGCGTTTGATAAGTGTACCAAATATGCAGAGAACTAAAATAATAGAAACAGTATTATTGTATTGGCCGATTCAAGAGCATGATTTGTCGGCTGTTTTAATTTTTTTAATATTTAGATGACATCTATTGATTTTTGAAAAGTATTTTTATTTTTTTTTTAGCTGAAGAATAGACATTATACAATTTTGTTTTTATTGTTTTAAAATCCCTTTAAAATACTTTAAATATTTTTAAATTCTATAAAATGAGGAATAATGTGTTACCTGCTGATGCATACAGATACATAATCGGCCGATATTGCTGTATTTGTGAGCAAACCGATACAACGCGATACCATTTTCTGCAGTATTGGATCTTCGTATAATCAATATTAGCAATATGTTAAAAATTTATACTTTCGATGTGCTCATAAGATTTTTACATAAATACAAAAATCAAATAGTTTTTTTTTTTAAAAGCTTACAGCACCCATCTTACATTTTATTCAAAAACTATCATTTATTTTTTATATGATTTCATATAATTGGGTGAGCAAACGGTATACCTATGAATTAAAGTGTAGCGCTTTTATTGTAGCAAAAAAAAAAAAATAATACAGTCATAAGCTCATGTATTCATTTTTGAATCATGTAATGTAATTGGACTTGGGTGAGTATGGGTCTCATCTAAACACTCTCTAAATCCCAATTAGAATTTGAATCTGATAAGTTTTTTTTTTTTTAAATTAAAAATTGG
Organism: Nymphaea colorata; assembly: GCF_008831285.2. Classification (NCBI taxonomy): domain Eukaryota; kingdom Viridiplantae; phylum Streptophyta; class Magnoliopsida; order Nymphaeales; family Nymphaeaceae; genus Nymphaea; species Nymphaea colorata. The sequence goes on from NC_045140.1 coordinate 7,028,857, forward strand.
CGTTGTATATAAATATAAAAATAAAATACTAATATAATTTATTAGGCCCAACCGGATCCGGCTCGGCCCAATATCGGCCCGGGCCCGATGGCCAATTCACGGGCCTTCGCTGGTTTGAGGCCGCCTGTCCAGGACAGCCCGTGGTTCAGACACGTATGTACCTCCCGTGAATTTAGCGCGCTTAAGGGGTAATCTGGGTATAACGAAAATTAAAAGAAAGGAGGGACAGTGAGACACTTTCTTTGGGGTAAGTGCCAAAATCTTCCTGCACGTTTTCCCTTGTCTAAAAGCACTGATAGGTCTGGTCAAATGCAGTGGTTTTGCTAATTACCTATGTGACCCTTGCTCTTTTCCAAAAATCCAAAAGAATCCTATAAACGTGCAACTCGGCCATGACGCCCGACTTAAACCAAGTGCGACTCGGACCTGACCCCCCAACTGAAACCAAGTCCTAAGTAGTGAGTAGGTCCAGGTCGGCTCGGCCCAACAGGGCCAACACCCAAAAATTGAGTCAGGCCCGACTCGATACCTGACATCCGAATTCTGGCCTGAACTGGACCAGTCTGGCTAAAATAAAAAATAAATTTTTAAATATAAGATAAAAAATTTTAAATACAATTAATAAAATATATTAAATAAATATAATATAAAAAATAAATCAAATCGAAGACCCAAACCAGCTCAACCAGATTGAGTACCGGGTACCCGTTGAGTACCTAAACCGGATGCCCAAGCTTGGTCCTGATCATTGATCAACTACTCGAGGGTGTCCATATAAACAAGTTGGATTTTTTTTTTTGTTTTGAGAATATTTGGATTTAATCTCAAATTCAGATTTATGTCTCTCTCTTTATAGTTACATATGACTGGACTAAGTATATTTCAAAATATACTTTGAAAAGATATTTTACTCTTGTTAAAAAATGATTTGATAGTTTTTCACAATCCACATGGATCCCAACCATTTCACTTTTCCTCTAGGCGTAATTATATTTGAAATAAATAGTCTTCTTAAATATATTTTAACACCTCTATTCAAAGCATAAGTAGCTGTTTACATTAATTAAACTTTAAACGCTTATTGTAAAATTGCAAAAGTTGAACATATCCATAAATTCCTCAACATTTAGTCAAAATTTAAAAGCAGTCGAAAACTGAGACGCAGTTACAAGAGAACCCCGATTCACTGATCCGATCCGTCAGTATTCGTTACAGCACGAAGAAGAAAAAGCCTCTGAAATTCCGGAAATTGCAGAAAAACAGCAAAACAGAGTGGTCTACTGGACCCAGAGCATTCTCTCTCACCTCCTTCTTCTTCTTCTGATTTCTTCTCTTCTTCTCTCTCCATCTTTTCTCCTTTTCCTCTCTCCTTCTTTCGCATTCGTTCAGATCGTCCTTCTGCTTTTTCCACCAATTCTTCCTTCTTTACCTCTGAATCTGTCACTCTTTATTTACTTCTCTTTTCCTTTCTCGCCCTCCTTTTGCCGCTCGCTCTCTCCCTTGCGTTCCTGGCTCGGCGAGTCACCGCCGGCGTCAATGCGCTCCTTTCCGGCGGCAGCCCTGCCGCTGCTGCTATTGTTCTTAGTATCCGGCGGAGGCGGCGGAAGAAGGGGGCTGGTGATGGTGGGTGTTGCGGCGGACGGCACTACGTGGTGCATAGCAAGAAGCAACACGGTGGACGCGACGCTGCAGATCGCGCTGGACTACGCGTGCGGGGCGGGCGCCGACTGCGCGCCGATCCAGAGCAACGGCCTCTGCTACCTGCCCAACACCGTCCAGGCCCACGCCTCCTACGCCATGAACAGCTACTACCAGCGCAAGGCCAGGGCCCCCGGCTCCTGCGACTTCGCCGGCACCGCCGTCGTTGCCACCACCGACCCAAGTGCGTCTTCGCCTTCCCCCCCCCTTGTCTTCCTCCTCCACCTTCCTTCCTTTTAGTTTTGGAACAACTTCTCTTTCTTTTTTCTCTTTTCAAAAATCAAACTCTTCTGCAGCGATCAACCGAGCTGTTCACTGTTTAGCTCGACCTTCTTCTTCTATTTGTTCTTTTTTTCTTTTCCTCCTTTAACCTCATTCATCTTCTGTTGCATTGTTGTGGCGCCATTTCTGCTGCAGGTTATGGGTCGTGTGTTTATCCCGCATCAGTGAGGTAAGAAGATAGTCATAAACTTACTTTTTTTTTTTTCCTTCTTTCTGCGTTTTGATATGGTGATTTCAGAGTCAGATCTTTAGATGCAGGTCTAATGCAGAGAAAAAAATCGTTTATAAAATCTTAATGTATCTTATATTGTCTTGCATACAATGGTAAATTTTCGTGCTATACTTTAATTTAGTTAAAACCGACCATGTTTAATTTTCTTTATGAAATTCACATTTTTTGGCAAAATTAACAAGTGAGATACTTGAAAATGTGAGTTAATGATAGAGAGGAATTATATTGATAAATATTGCAGCTAACTTTTTTGGTTTCTAAAATTAATGAAAATCCAGTTCATAAAGTAATAGTTGATTGTTTTTATGATTCTAAGAAAAAAAAATCCCAAATCTTAATTATAGATCCGGTTTAAAATAAAAGCAGTTTTTCACTCAAAACTTTTCCTTTTCACTTATTTTATCTTTCTCCCTACGGCCTACATTTCGGAGATTTTAAGGAAAAACATTTGACTGAAAAAAACCGGTCTCAAATGAAAACTGATTTAATTCATTATATATATATATATATATCTTGTTATTCACGATCGCTCCTAATTTCATCAACCGGCTGACAGATTCACTGTTGTGTCCACTGGGACATGATACATAACGTATAGAGAACCGGACGTCCCAGTTCTTCCTGTCCCAGGAACTCTTATCGAGTGCGCTCTAAACCAAAATTGAGTGTTTGATTTTTATTCTAAACATCAATGCTAGCCCGTTCCCCACGTCCTAAGAACAGGGAGAACAAACACGGCTAATGACAGATAGGAAGCTCTGTTCTTCAGCTTTTTGAGGGGCTCCCTCGAACGTGGACAACACGTTCCGTGCTTCATCCATTTAGCTGACCTTAGGTCCGAATCACTTGCAAGCTCAGGCTCAGTTACTTGAGCCGAGCCAAGTTCTAATGCTGCAATTTGGTGTTATCTTCGCTACTCTATTTCTTATTTCTTTCTAGCATGGTTGGGATCAAGGGTTGAGCCAGTCGGGCCGAATTAAAGTTTATAAATTTTTATTAAAATTGAAATATTATTTTTTAAAATTTTTATATAAAATAAGCAAAATTTTTAAAATTTACATGTAAATCTTATATTTGTTTTTAGGTGGGCCAGAGTCCATGGGGGCCCTACCTTGACTCCGCCCTGATTAGGATGCTAAGATAGTGTTGTTAATGGCTGTGGTTTGAGTTGTGCAGTGCAGCTGGAGGGGCTAGCCCAGGAACACCGGCGACGACACCGACAACTACGACCACGACCACGCCCACAACCAACCCAACTAGCACTACGCCAGAGACCGTGGGGGGAGGACTCAGTCCTCCTGGGCTCAACACTCCAGAGGATTCCAGTGCCATAACTGGCACTAGAAACCCAGTTGCTGCCTTCCTCTGTGTTGTAGCGGTCTCTGTGTTCTTCCTTGTGGTTTGACATATATACAATATGGAGAGAGGAATGTAAAGGCTATTTTCAGTTCGATTTTCTGCCGGCATTTAGATGAAATGGGACAGAGAAAGGATGTCCATGCAATTTCATGATCCCTTTGGACATTTTGTGCAAATTCAAATCAAAATTTTGTAGTGCTCTCTCTCTCTCTCTCTCTCTCTCTACTGCTATATCTATATGATGTCAAGAAGAAACGATTTCTTGGTTTTCCTCAACTGAACTTCATGGACAAAGCACAGAACATACAGTCCATCCTTCTTCTTCTTTTAGCATGGTCGAGAATGAACTGGAACATATGAAGTATCTCAAAGGACACTTGCATTATTACTCAAGATGAGGACGTCTGGTTCTGCCTATTTGAAACCAGAAGCACAGATGGTCGCGGGGGTGGAAATTTATAGCTAAAGGGGGCGTTTGTTTATTTCCCTTGGTTTAGAGGTGAAATTTCACCTCACCAGAAAATGAAGTGTGTTTGAGAATTTCACCTGGTGAAATTTATTGGTCTTTGATGGTTAAAAGAGAGGAAATGAGAGAAAAACAGTTATAAATAACTGTTTTCAACAGTTAAAACATTCACTTACCGTTGTTGGTAGAGATGGGTCTTATCTCAAGCCCTTTGTTAATGAGCTAGTCATACATAATAAGCCCTGGACAAATTGTATCAAACTGCCATACATCTAATGCATTAGTTCCCTAACTCTCTCTCTCTCTCTCTATATATATATATATTCTTTACTTTCTATAAATATTCTTATAACTCTTGAGATGGCATATATATAGCTTCTTCATGAACCAGTCAATGAAACCTCGCACAACAAGTGTATGATGATCTTTCTCAAATTGACCATGGCATTAGTGTGAGATGGATCCATTCAGTCGGTTTCAATAAGGCAAAAGATCCCCAATTAGACCTGGAATTGAACTTGGCATGGCAGCTACTCATCCAAATCCCAATTCAGATTTAGATCTGGGCGTGTTTGGCTGGCAAGGATTCTACTGTAGAAGTGGGATCCTCAACACTATTTTTAAATTTTGAGTCCATTCCAGCAAACACGGGATCGTAATCCTAGATTTTTGGACCAAATCCGGGATTACGATCCATGGATTTTGGTCCACCCCAGAGGGGTAGGACCGAAATCGTTGCAAAAAAAAAAAGCTGCCCCTCAGGGCTTCGTCTTCTTCCTATCTTCATCTTCTTCTGCCGCTGCCTCACTCCACAGCCCGTTGAAGACCCTCCTCGCTCGTCGCAGCCACGTCCGTTCAGCCGGTTGAAGACGACCGCCATTCGTGAGGGTTTTAGTGGCTTGTGAGAAATGGACGCCGGTCAGGCGATCAAACGTAGGTGCTCTACGTGTCCTTGTACATGGTCAAATGAAGACACTAAAATCGCCACCCCTTCTGTTCTTGAGGAGTATTTTTCAACTGCTTCTGTCGCCTCAGTGAAATGGGTCGAAGAATCAAACAAAGTCTGAAGTTTGGGAGGTCGGTCATGAAAGGCACCGCTTTGGCGAGGAAGATACGGCCTTCAGACTGAGCGTAACAAACGTGAAGAAAATTCGATAAAATTATGGATTTCCTGTTTGTGCCTTCCTCTACGCTTCTGTTAAACAGATTTCTTCTTTGTAAGTAAAGTGAGTTGCTCGGCTCCCAAGGAGACGCATCTTTAATTGCAGACACCTTGGAATTTCCTTACACAGTATTGTATCAGATTGTTCGTTAATAAGTTTCTCTGTTTTTAATTCTCTTAGCAGATTGACTAGAGACCATGAAGTATCCTCGTGCTTGTCGTATATTGCTGCAATACCAAATTGCTCGAATTTTAAGATTTTGAATCAGTATTATACTGTTTGAAAGAGGAATAAATCTCTCTGTAATGCGTGCTCTGTGATACTGTCGACTTTCCAACGTCCTTGTACATTGTTATAAAGAAGATCAAAGATTTGAGAAGGTTGCATGATACCATATTCCAAATTTCTTTCCATGCTGCAGGCAAACACTGGATGGAAATCCAGTAGATTATAATCCGAGTTCATCAAACACGCTTACATTTTGGAATGGGGATGCAAATCCCCATTCTACTGATTCCAGGATGAAAATCTTGGGATTTTCATCTCCGGATTTCAATTTTGGTGCTGCCAAACACCACCTGACAAATTAAATCCAACTATACAAGAAATTGGGATTTACCATTTCTTACCTCTTGTTGAATATAGTACATAACCTTGTCATACTGCACAATGGCCGGATTAGAACTTGATTCGAAGTCTTTCAACTTACTTATCAATGGTCGGATTAGAACTGGATTCAAAGTCTTTCAACTTATAACACCTCTCAAGCTCCTTTCTTAGCATTTGCTTGCCACCTTTCGTACTTAATTAAAAGAAAAATGAAAGCCTAAGCGCGTGTATTGGTTGCAGAGGCAAAAATATTGTTTGGCCTTCAAAACAATATTTAAGGTGTGTTTGGGTGATAGTTGAAACTGAGTTTGTGTAGCCCCAACTTGACAAAACTAGAATGGCTATATATCTGATTTGAAACCGATATCGGACCAAACCGTTCCAGAAAACTCGGATATGAAAAAAAAAAAAAATATCCCATTAAGAAATCCGATTAGATTCAGATTTAACAAATGACATCCGACTGTTTTCAGGTTCAAATTCAGATATGCATAAATATCTGATCCTATTCACATCAGATTTAGTTTTAAATAATTATCCTATATCCAATGCTCTCACATTTTGGAAATCAGCTAGATTCAAATCAAACTTTGGATTTAGATTCGGATATGAATGTAACCATTGGATTCGGATTGTGAAATCAAATTTTGGATTCAGATTCGGATATGAACTTTTGTTGTTTGTGTTCGAATCTGAATATGTGAGTATCAAAAAAGTGGGTATACTTAAGGGTTTATCGATTCTAATCCGATCCGTTGACATTCTTGAGAACATGATGTTTTGGCATGAAAACCTTTCCCTTCCCAATCAGATTTTTCAAAGTAAATGTTGTTTCTTTTGATATGGGGCTGTGCCTGTTCCACAAACAACGAATTAAATATACTCTTATACATTAGCAAATCCTTTCCAGAACTAAGCTGAGGCGTACAAACACACCATGTTTCCTAAAAACATGAATACAATGTGACAACTTGGGAGGAAGAAAAGGCAAATTTCTGCAACCATTGAAACAAGTACATGACCAAGCGACATGACTATGATCACCATGTGCAAAAGATGGAAATCGATGTAACAATCATGCATTTTCTGGTGTATAGACACAACTAATAAGTAGAGAATACTTTCAAAAGGAAGAGATTAAAACCGTTATAAATACTCATCGTTATGTGTATAGATACAACTAATAGTCTTTTCGAAATAAAATATTAAAACCTTTAAAAATAGTTGTTTTTATAATCAGAAAGAATTATTTTCATGTTGATCTTGGTATACGAAAGGAAAAAAAAAAAGAAGTTGGAGAGTCAGGGCCATTCGATCGTGTGACCGGACGGCCCTGATGGGCTGTCCAATTGCCCACTTAGCACCCTAGAGTCAGGGTTCATGTTTCCTATACATAGTTAATATAATTTGCTGTCACTTATCAGTTTTGCTATGTCATTTGTAACTCCCTCATGAATCCCCTAAATGAAACCTTGCAGAACCAATGTGTGATAATCTTGCCCAAACCAAACTGACCATGGCGTTAGTTTCATGGAATGGAAAAGAGCTGTAAGTAGAGATCTAAATGAGTTGGCAAGGTCGGATTACTGGCCTAAAATGTGATCCAAAATGTGATCCATTTGGTCTGAAGATCCCCAATTAGAACTGAACTTGGACTTAGCATACCAGTTACATATCCAAATCCTGATTCAAATTGGAATCTGACAATGATCCACCTTTATTACACAAAAAAATTGGGATTTAACCCTATCTTAACTATTGTAATGCTCCAAATGTTTAGTCCCATATCGAAGATTGTGAAGAATCTTCAAGGGTTTATAAAAGAGGTTATTGATGAGAAGATTGTCTTGGTTTCTAACTTTTTTAGGATTAGAACAGAAACTGCTAGAGGGTGGGTTGAGATCCGTCGAACCAGGAGCCCGAGCTCAGGAGTGGGCTGGGTTGTTATAGAGGTATCAGAACAGTTTCAACACTCGGACCTGGGATCCCACACGCGCGGACGCGTGTGCCTTAAGGAGGGTGGATTGTAATGCCCCAAATGTTTAGTCTCATATCGAAGATTGTGAGGAATCTTCAAGGGTTTATAAAGGGGGTCATTGATGAGAAAATTGTCATAGTTCGTAGCCTTTTTAGGATTGAAACCGAAACTGCTATGGGGCGGGTTGGGATTCATCGAACCAAAGGCCCGAGCTTAAGAGTGGGTCGAGTTGTTACAACTATTGTTGAATGTAATGCATAACCTTATGCAGGATAGCAACTTGAATAAAAGCCTTCAACTTATGACACCGCTCACACTCCCTTCTTAGCACTTGCACCATCTGTCGTACTTCATAAGAAATATCAAAGGTGTAAAAGATAACCACCCAAAGTAGGCATTCGTATTTCTTCTTGCCCACATTGGAGGCAGATTGTGGGAACCAGTCTTCCTCCCCCAAGTACAACAGAAAGATGGGTCATATTCTCCATTGATGAAGCCAATTGATCATTTGTTGCCATGAAGCATATGATTGATGACGAGCTCCAAAAAGAATGACCAATGATCACAGGCCCGGAAGGCATCTTTTTACCTTGTTTAGGACAAACATGCAAAGCGACAGACAAGCACCATTAATAACGACGAGAACTGGTTTCAACTTACAGACAATGCATTTCCTCCCACTGCCACTCCCAAAACATGCTTCCCCCAATTGGCCACTGCCCTTGGAGACACGCAGTAGCGACTGTTCAAAACAGTCATACACTTTCCAGCTAAAAAAGCAATACTGTTTTTCACTCCAGCACATCCCCCACTTCTCCCATTCTCTCTCTCTAAAAAGAGAGGCTAGACATCGAAAAATGAATCTTTTGAGAAAAATACAGTACGTAATCTTGTCTTTTCTTATGGCGCAGAAAGTTCCATAAGCATATAGACCGGGAAAGCACATGCCATTACTCCCCAACTGTCAGGCTTTTGCCATCCTTCACATGCAATACCCAACCACTTCCCTGCCGTATACACTCCACTGAGTTATTGATTCTACAGAAGTGAAGCGACGACGCCAGTCTCCTGTAGCACCATCAGGACCAGAGCACCAACATGAGAGTTTCCCATTCCTTGATTCTTCTCTTCTTCTTCTTCTTCTTCTTCAGTTCAGCCACCTCTGCAACGAAAGAAATCCGAGCCGGGTTCTGGCCACCATTCTCCAATTCGTATGCACCTCCTTCTTCGATCGACACATCTGTGTACACCCACATCTTCTACGCCTTCCTTGGCACCAAGAGCATCGACACCAACTTCACAGTCTCCAGGGAAGAGCTTCCGCTTCTCACCACCTTCTCCACCACGTTAAAAACAAAGAATCCATCAATCAAGACACTGCTTTCTATAGGGGGTTTGCTGTCTAACTCTACCGAGTTCTCAGCGGTGGCCGCAGACAGAAACCAAAGAAAGGCATTCATCGATTCCGCCATAGCCTTGGCCAGAGCACATGGTTTTGATGGTCTGGACTTCGCTTGGGAATTCCCAGCATCACCAGAGGACATGGACAACTTGGGTGTTCTGCTAAATGAATGGAAAAGAGAAATTGAAGAGGAGGCACAGAACAGTCCGCCGTTGTGGTCGCCATTGCTGCTTACGGCCACTGTTTACTTCTCCAACCACCTCCTTGCTGCTCCGACATCAAATCTTTACTACCCAGTGGAAGCCATGGCGCAGAGTGTAGATTGGGTCAATGCAATGTGCTTCGACTACCAAGGGAGTAACAGAGAGGAGCAAGACCACACGAAAACCCATGCTGCATTATTTAATCCCAACAGCCAACTTTCTACCAGCTATGGCATCGATTCATGGATGGACGCGGGTCTGCCTTCTAACAAGCTAGTCATGGGCATACCTCTTTATGGCAGGTCTTGGATCCTCAAGAACAAAGAGAAGAATGGGATTGGAGCGGCCGCAGTGGCATTCGGACCAAGGCAGAGGTTGAGTAACCAAACCGGTGTCATGGCTTACTCCGAGATTCAAAAGTTCTTGCAGGACAAAGACGCAACCTTGATGTATGATAATTCTACTGTTTCCGCTTATGGCTATGCTGGTGATCTGTGGGTCAGCTTCGATAGTCAACGGGTTGTAGCGGAAAAGATCAGCTTCGCTAAGCAGAACAGACTTATTGGGTACTTCCTGTGGCCAATAACCTTCGACTCTAATTATTCGTTGTCAATGACAGGTTAGCTCCTTCCAGACTCAAGCATGACTTTTCCACTCGTGAAGTTAAACCAGAAAGAGAAGGTTGGTCAAATTTCTTTAACCTAACCTGAGTTTTTGCTTTCAGCTTCACATTCTTGGACGACCAGTTCTCCCACAACAAACACAGATCTAGACGAACCTGCCCCAGCTCCCTCTGAGTTGCCAAGAAGAGCTTCTCCCCCAAGCTTATTATCCCTAGTGGGTGTAACGGAGAGCAGCTCAGAGAGTTTCATTTTTCATTTCAACTGCTACCTCCATCTACTCCTGCTATTATCCTTCATATTGATCTTTAACCTTTGAGATAAATATCGGCATAAACACTTACAAAATCCCAAGCGATTACTCATTACAGAGGATTAAGATGGCAGACTCGGAGTCCACTACCCAAAAAGAAAGGATTGTATCAGTAAGTCTCTCTTCGTTCTTTCTGGAATAAGGTTTGCACCTTCAAGTTCAGAACCTGCTATGTAATTCAATTCATGACAAATACAATTTCAATAATTGATTACATCAAGTTCTAAAAATTAGTAGCTACAAGCAGGTGCACGTGTTTGCCAACCTATGGAATGGTTAAACTGTAACCTTCTTGTTTATGCTCCGTAAGATTTGTACCAGGAATAACGCGTTCAACCCTAGTCCCTATATTAAGCTACCAATGAAGCCCAAAACTTGCTGCCTGCATAAGAGGATGAGCAAAATAGGCACCCAATGTTACTGCAGTAAGTGTCAAGTATGGCAACCTAAGAAACTCCTTGTAGTAATCTTTTGGCAGCTTTTGGCGGCCATCTACTATTGCAGCAAAAGGGAGGATGCTGGTGCGGCTTTTCACAACATCAAAAGCTTCACCATACCGTGCAGCCAATCTTCTATCACCATTCCAGACACCAAACAGATGGTGAGCAATTAATCCTACCGAAGCAGCCAAGGCCACCGAGTTTCCAATCCACAGTGTGTGCGCCATGCACCAGACCACTTGCCCTACCATCTGTAGGGATATCAGTTTCAGATATGATCAGACTAAGAATTCAAGACTTTTGTCTCCACGACGTTGCAAACACGAAAAAAGGTGAAGAATTCAAAGGTGCAGCACATACCTGAGGATGCCTGGTGATTCGCATAATCCCAGTTTCCCACAGATGCATTTTTGGCTTATCAACTGCTGCCACTTCCAATAGATTAAAAGTTGAAGGGTAAAGAAAGAAAAACGACAGGAAAGATGACAACCATACTAACTGATGGACGCCAGGGATACTCTGAACATTCCACAACTGCACTCCATCATATCTATGGTTGATGAAGTATACCTGCATTTCCCAAAGGTCCAAATTAGGAAGAATCTAGTGTTCCCTATCAGGCAAATGAAAGCCTGAACATAGAAAGCAACATCTCTGACAAAAAAAATCTATGTAGCCCATACAATTTTCAACATATCAGGCAGACATGACTCCCGAATGAAATGAAAGGCGCTGCTCGTCCTTAAAAGGAAAAAAAAAAGTACAATCTGCTTACAACTGTGCTAACTGCCAAGGGAAGAGAAATTCCTGCAAACAGAACGCGATAACTACGCTCTCCTATGAGCTTCTCGCCTGCATCTCGGAAGCTTGCCATTCCACTGTGGACAGCAGCAAAAATGAAAACCAGAAGCAGCATTACGACCTGCAATTTGGGCAGAAGGGATTGGTGAAGGACTGGACAAAATAACCAAGAATCTAGCAATACAAAGCACACAAATTTCCATTTTCACAGGCAGCAGTGAGGTTTATAGATGGTATTCAGAGTAATAATGATCAGGTACAACGAGAAATTACGACTACTAAATCGTCCATTGTCACTGCCAACTGACTACACAAACCATAGGCTCAGGTACAGAACGTACTCACTTAGGAAGAGACTCCCAGTTATTTGGAAGGGTGAGTTGATAGATTGGAATCTCCCACTTTCATCCAAAATGCGGTTGCTTTGGGTGCTCTACCGTAGCTCTCACTTTCTACAATCTACCAAAAAGCGATGCACCTTGTAGCAATTATGGATCGTTTTCTTATTGCAAGCGCAAAATGACAACACCATGTAACTCATGAATTTTTTCGTAGTATACAGGTCTCCAGGAGCAACCTTCGGCTAAATGACATGATCACCATTGACAACATTGAGTTGTTTTGCTCGCCAGTGGCTGGTGTGGTTCACCAATCTTAAGGAGAAATCCTCTGCTAAAACAATTCAAACTGAAACTCTCGTCTGCATACACCAATTGGTTGAAAATTTGGAAATTACAACTCAGCTAGCTAATGTGCATCTTCAGCAAACTACATACTGCTCGTGATTTCAGAAATTTTATCTTAGCAGTAAGCAGCCCAAGCAAGTCCCACCTTCACCATATTAAAATCTGCATACTTTTCTTTTCCATAATTCAAGGACGTTCTAGAACCTACATTCCACAAGGACTTCAAATCAAGCGCAAACAAGCACCAAAAATCCTTGAAAGTTAATGAAACATATTTCGGTGCCCGAAATTCCCAAGGCGAAGACCAGAACCAGATTAAACCGAAACACATATTTGCCCTAAAATTCTGGAGAACTTCACCATTTCCATTTCAAATTCCAATGATTCCTTTAAGAAGAGAATAAAAGCACCATCATATGCATATTCTTTTGCAAGAAACTCATATTCAGAAGAAATAGAAACTCACGAAAAAAGGAAAAGAACAATACCAACTTTTATTTTTTCTTCGTCGTCATACCTCATCACTCTCCGAAATCCGAGATACGGCACTAATGAAGTACTTGCCGAACCCGCTCGAAGGGTCAATCCAGAGGACATTCAGAGCGGCGAGGACAACCCCCAGAATCACAGTGAAAGCGACCCAGGACGACAGCTTCTGTTGGTCCAGTTCAAAGTCAGCGGAATCCTCGCCGATGATGGCAGCTGATGTCTCCTTCTCTTCCGCCTCGCCGAGAGAAGTTCCCGCCGGTCGCCTCCACCAGTAACCGCGAAATTTTTCCGGCCTGAATAAGGAGACAGTCGTCGGACAGCGACATGTCCGGTACTCCGGCAACGGTCTCAGGGTTTTGGGGGTACTGAAGGAGAAAAGAGGAGATTGATTTGAGATTTTAGCCGCGAATAAAGGGATGGCGGGACGGCAGAGGAGAAGGGATGCCGCCATCGCCCTCTGCACAGAGCGACAAGAGACAGAGAGCAGAACAATAAAAGGAGTGCCACGGAATGCGAGTGCGGATAATTCCGGTGCCTTGAAACGGGTCGGACTTGGGCGAATCCCTGTTCGAACTTAACAAGACAAGGGTGCTTATCTCTTGAGCTCCACTAGGACGACTGACTTGCTTCTTCATTTTTGTAGAATAGAATATAATATAATAAACATGCTTTAATTTTATATGTTATGGGGCATTTGATTGGTCTAGAATTTTTCATTCATTCCACAATCAAAATTCTACCTAAAAATGAAATTGGAATTTTCAGATTCCCATTCCATCCAATTCCAATTCCAATTTATATTTGTGTTTGATAGCTTCGAATGATAATTTCATAATAGAAAATTCCTTGTTTCATAAAAATGGAATGAAAATCTTGGAATTGAGAGATAGCTTAGAATGATGAATTCCTTTTCATTGGCATCAACATCCTTTACAAAAGACATGTTGTGTTTGCCTTCTTAAACTAAGTTAGCAGCATGTGGGAGAAACCAAGTTAGATTTGATGCCCAAACAAAGATAGAACAAAATCTCATATAATTGAAGCAAAAAAGTTACAAAGGTGACTGTGATAAATCAAGAGGGACAAGGGATGCCCATCATCAACCAGTAACATAACATGTATTGCCTAAACAGAAATAAACGAAACATAAGAAAACAAAATAAATTGCAAAAAAGTTGAGAAAAAAATTGTGAACAGCTTTTGGTTGAGAAAGTGTTTGAAGGCTTCAGCGAAATATTGATAATAAACCTTTACAAGCTGAGGTATTAATGTTACCTTTCACAAATGAATCTTAATGTGAAATTTGTGGTATTACACCATGGATTTCTACCATTCTGGCCATAGATTACAACTTGTTTGATATTCTTTTTGCATGAGAATTTGACTGTGCCTTTGTGTAAAGAACCAACAACTAGGCTTTCTACTATATGAGTTCAAAGGAAAACACAGACTTCAATTTGTTCCCAAATTCAAACCTTATGCAAGGAGTGATTCCCTGTGATTTTAATGAGAAACCTTTGATAATCCTCTTTGAAACCTGGTCTGGATAATCCAGAAGAAACCTGCTTCTTCTGGATGTTGAGCCCCAGGAAGAGATTTAATTGCATGATCAAGTGAAATGGCATTAACTATTTGCAGAAGAAACCTGCTTCTTCTGGATGTTGAGCCCCAGGAAGAGATTTAATTGCATGATCAAGTGAAATGGCATTAACTATTTGTTGCATTAATCATACAACAACCTGACAGATGAGAATAAGAAACACAGTCAAATGGTGTTCTGGTTCAAACATGAATTCTCTTCCGTCTTTTTTTTTTTTTCCTGGATTTCTAATTTTAACGTGAAAAGAAAGGTGAAAAATCCACCTGCTACAACGACTGAAATTAAGACCAAAAGGATTACTAGCTTCCAAAAAAAAAAAAAAAAAATCAGTATTGAAGCTTTGCACTTTTCGCCATACTCATTTCTTTGTTCTGGAGCTTTGCATTTATTTAACTCAATGAGTTCTTTATTTAAAAAACGCGTATTTAACGTCAAAAACAGTTCTGTCGTATAATACCTGTATTGTTTTTGTTTTTTTTTAAAACATCAAAAAACAAAAAACACGTATAATACCTGTTTAATACTCGTATAATACGTTATTTTTCCGTTTTTTGTCGTTATTTTCTCGTTTTTACTGTTTTTTATTAATTATTATTTTTTATAATTTTTAAGATGTATTAAATGTTTAATTTTTAAAAAAAAATTGCTGAACTTTTCCTGTTTTATTCCCGATATATAAAACTTTGCCGTATTATACTCTTTTTTTTTTCTTGCAGTTTAATACTCGTTTCCGTTTTTTGTGACAATAATTTAGCTCAACTCTTATTACAAAGATGATGACTATCAATGTTAACGATCATCAACTTAACACCCTTTCCAGTCGTTAAAAAATATATATTATGTATAAGAGAAGCTTTTATATATATATATATATATATATGTAAACTAAGTTTTTTAACATGGCATGCTGTGGTGGCAGCAGCGAGGAAGACCCAAAGCTTCGATGGGTCAAAACGATGAGGGCATTAAAGTTCATAAAATTAAGGACATACCTGTATAAAGTAACAAACATAGAAGATACAAGCCAAGTCGTTTTTAAATGAGTCCAGCTCGTGTAACTCAAACTGTTTCTCTCATTTTCATATGACTCGCTTTGTTCGAACCGTATCGGTTAAATATAGCCACGTTTTCATTTATTGAAAGCGAGTATATATTCCCCCTCGGGGTTTATTACAATAAATTTTCATTAGTTTCCATCTTCCGCCGATTCCCCGAGACGGTACGCGGCGTAGAAACCTAGCGCCACAGACAGCACAAGAATGCCGATACCGACCGATACGATCTGTTTCCTCCGAGTCTTTAGTCCGACACTGAGACGGTTTATGTACTTGGATCTGCTCCAGCGGTCGTCCTTAGTCCCCAGAACTCCACGGTCCACCGACTTGTCTGCTGGTCTCCCATCTTCTTCACCGGAACCGGCCGAAGGAGCGGCCTTTCCGGCGGCTCGGGACATGTCCTGGGATTGTTTCCGGCTCTCTTCCGCAGTCCCCTTATCTCCAGGGGTCTCCGACTTGTCTGCTGGTCTCCCACCTTCTCCACCGGATCCGGCCGGAGGCTTGGCATCTCCAGCAGCTCGGGACTCGTCCTCGGATTTTTTATTGGCGATTGTGGTTCCTCCGGCGGCCGGTGCGTTCTCTTCCGACACAGGCGGCTGCTTCTTGGGTGGTGCCTGCATCGGTATGATTACCTTTAGGACTCCGTCCTGGAACCTGGCTCTGATCTCGCTGCGTTTAGAATTATCGGGTAGGCGGAACGATTTCCGGAAAGCGATCGGCTTCTGCCCGTCCTTCTTGTGCTCCCCACCGACTCTGATCGACCCCATTGTGTCTATCTGAACTTTGAGATCTTCCTTGGTGAATTCTGCAGAGAAAAAGAGAGCAATAGTTCTGTAGTGTTGAATCCAAGAAGAATTACACCGACCAAAACCTGACCCTTGTTCAGAATTTGGCAACCAAAGGAGGAAAGAGAGGAGCACCTGGGCGCAGCTTGACTTGAAGAATATGGTTTCCTTGGTCTTGAATCCACTCGAACGTGGGTTGGTAGTCATCTGATGCGGCGGCAGCAGTCTTGGAAGCCATACCAATTCAGCCTTGAAACCTCTCTCTTCTTCTTCCTCTCTCTGCTCCTTGCTTCTTCTGTAAATCGTTTGTGAACTGGAAGGCCTCTTAGTTTCTGCTTCATGCTGGTCTCTGCTGCTTGGATTTTATAGCTTCTGCTCACATGGGCTATCGTGTGACTCGGGAAGAAGGTTGATTCGTCCAGAGTTTTGGCATCAACCACTCTTTGTTTCTCTTCCATCTCTGCGTGAAGGGCATCTCCAGTTTTTTCTTGTATCTGTACGCATTCCTTGATTCTCCATTAATTCTTCTATGCCTCTCAATTTCTCGATGCCTTTTCCTTAACTCTCTCCCTAAGAAACCTGTCTGTACACATATAATATCAGAGTTTTTCAGGTATTTTTCAATATCTAACTGCACAACAAACAATGACAGTAAAGTTTTAACAGTACGTAACAATATGTAACTGGGAAAAACCCCTCATCCACGCTCATCCTTTTCTTTTACTTTCTTACACCTTAATCTCAGAAAGGTTGCCGCTCATCACAAATGAGCCTTAAACCTATGAATTTAGTATCTGATAACCAGAATATTGTATTAGTATTTTATAATCCTATCTTAGAGATTAAGGCAGATTCATGAAACATAAAAATGGCTTTAATATTCTCATTAAGTATTGGATTTAGGAACTATCTACAGGGACAGGGATCATGATTAATTTTGAGTCCCAAGATCTGGGGCTGGCCTAGGTGGTCATGATAAATGGTTTAGATTTAGATCCAGTTTGAAATTGATTGAATTAGGACCAAAATGAGTCATTGGCCCCAGATTGGTATAGGTGGGTTCCTTGAACAAGTTGTGTATGATATAGGCCTGGTCTAGACCAACTTGGGATCCAAAACCTTAAGTTTGCTCTTGGCCAGGATCATGACAAAAGTGGGGCTCTTGCCGAGTCTGATTCAACATGTTATAGGCATTTGAATATACTTTTGAACAAGAAAAATAGATTTGAACCGAGCATAGATCTGAGTTTGGTCTCGATTCAGCCTCAAGGATGGTTCCGAGCCAGTCTTGGTTCCTAGCTCTCGGCTTCGTGTGGTTTGGGTCCAAATTGGGGCCCAAAATATCCAAAATCAAGTTCAAAACTGACCATTGGATCCCAAACTGGGTTCTAGCCCAAAAACTGAGCCCAGACCCGGTTTGAGGGTCGAGCCCTAGCCCGACTGAACAGACGAGCACGCTTTTTCCATTATTCTATGCTTTGAAAGCAGTATCTTCATTGTCTTCAAGCAGGTTCTTTTTTTCAAAATTTTCTTTGAGCCTCACGAGCCATATTTCATGTTCTTTATGCATGTTCTTTGACACTCATTCTTGTTAGTGGAACCTTGTGTGCAGCTCATCAACCGATTATACCAGTCATTGCATACTTTCTTCCATTGATCTGATGTTTGCATTGAAGCATTCTTTTATGGTAGACAATTTTCTTGCAAATTATCATACATTGATGTCATCTGCACCTGCATTGTGATGATCAAATCCCCCAACGAAGATATTTGATTGCCAACATCTTCTTACTAGTCCTCATAACTCTTTCTTGGATTGTGTGTCCATCACAATCAATCCAGGAAATACAAAAGAAGGCTTTGATAGCAAAGTTGATGAAGTGAGGGAGATGATTTCTTCTCTAATTCACTATCAATATCAATAAAAAGAAAGAATGGAAACTAATGAAGAACTAAGTAATGAAATAATAAAGAACAAAGAACAAACCGTTTTCTCCAAAACCATCGACTCAAAACAAAAAAGAACCAACATGTGGTCTAATGGATTAAGTCCAAATAAGAAAAGAGCTAAGGATCCAAATCCAAATAAAATAACAATGACATAGATGACCAAGTGAGTTTGTGAGTGATTGAAGTCTCCAAATGGTGCTTAAGCCTATGAAGGACTAAACCGATGTCGCCTCCATCCTTTCATCCCACCTGCACTTTAGTCTGTCCTGAGTAACGATGCACACACGGATCTACATCGACACTCTCGATTAGTGCTCCCATTGGGGACGAGTCCCTAGTTGCATCTTGGAAATCTAGATCTACTGGGTCATTCTAAGTCCATTCTATGTCAAAACCCCAACCGATACAATGGAAGAAGGTAGCAGATCTGAAATTTTCAATTATAAAGAATGGTAGAAGAGGAGTTGCAGGAGGCCTTTAGGTGGGGAACCAAGATGGCAGGTGGCTGATTTCTCATCACAAGCAGATAGAGATCATGATTGCATATGAGAATAGTGAAGGAGTAAAGAGTGAGGATAAAGGTTGATTTGCACAATTTTACAACAACACTATGGAGCAAACAAGAGCGGCCGGGGCCATTGTAGGTGATTTCGGAAGAAATCCGATTCCTTCCTATAAATCATATTATTTTTTAGCTTCCATATTTATTGTATCATCCTTGGGACACATATTTGCCAATCTTACTCAACCATTTCATCAAAATTTCCTGTTCTCCACCAGACTACAACTCCTTTAGCAACCATTCTTCCATTATTTGCATTCCAAATTTCAATTCAACAGCTTTCCAACATTCTTTCATTGTTTCACAATAGATGAACATGTAAGAATTAGTTTCTTCTTTGCATTGTAGAAAATAGATAAGCTAGCCAATGCTATTTTGATCATTTCAAAGTCTGTCCATTGTTAACAAATGCTCTACCACCACAACAAACAAGCACCATTGCATGCTTAGAACTACTTTGTTTCTCCATATCATAAGTCACCATGACTCAACTTTCACTTTCTTCCTAATCTTCTTATAAAAGTTTGCTCTCTTCAAATGGCTAAGGGAATAACTTATTCTCCTGTTTTTTTTTTTCCTCTGTCTGTCGTTCTCTCACAGAGAGAGAGAGAGAGAGAGATAGAGACGGAGGAAATTTAATGAACGAACCAGCCAGTGACAACACCTCTTCTTCTCATTTACGTTGCCGTACTGATCTACATCGTATGCGGATGCAAGGGTAGTCCCTATTTTCCAAGCAAGAATATGTTCAGATTGCTCAAAGTTGCACAATTAGCCATTTGAGCCAACCAAGGTGACCTAGCTGCAAACTTAAGCAAGTTGGCCTGAGGCCAAAGCAGCTACTTCACTGATAACTTGATAGAGTGCAGATGGTAAAGTAAATCTTCCTCTTTAGCTAAAATGCAAAGCAATCCCCAACCCCAATTCTCTATCCAGAATATGATTTTTTATCTCCATTTCCAAAATTTCAATGCCTTATAAATGTAATTTCCTTCATTCTCGAATAATGCCTTTACAACTCCATGAATTACTTGCCTTTAAATTGCAGGTCTAAAGACTTTCCCTCGACAAATACTTGCTCCTTGCAATCCTAGCCCAAGTTGAGTCAAGCAGCCTAGCTTTGACTGCTAAGTATGCCATTAAACTTTTATTATATGATGCTAAATCCTTGAAACCAATCCCTTCCTCCAATGCAACATACATGAGGAAGTCCACTTTAGTAAGTGAATTTTTTTCTTGTCCTTTAAGGACCACCAAAGAAAACTGTGGCATAATCTTTCGATAAACAAAATTACTTTTCTTAGGAGCTTAAATGTCAAGGTCTAATATCCAATAGTTTGCTCCACCACATGTTTAACAAAGTGCAGCATCATTCAGTAATCAACTTTGCCACACTGCTAGATGCCTATGTAGTTTACTTACCAAGCCTTCACACAAGCCTATACTCATGTTACCATAGAAAAGTAGCAACCCCAAGTACACAAGAGGAATATTAACTTCAAACCATCCCACTATTGGCAAAAGCTCACTTTGCAAATTATCTGCCATATGAAAGAACACTATGGACCCAACACTTCTAGAAACCTTATAAAATTGTAAAGAGAACCCTTATGTACTTGACCTAAGAAGGGTGCAAACCCTCAACTGTAGATGGAAATGTAGATGGAAATGGTCTGGAATATGAAAGGATGGTAAGATTATATTGGATTGGAAGATACTTTAAGAAAGGAAGAGGTGTTCTAGAAATAAAAATTTAGAAACAAATGGCTTGAAGATGGGGATTAGAATACAAGTTTCTTTCATGTGATGGTGCAAAATGAGAATTAGAAAAGTAGATTGAATACTATTGAGGTAAAGGAGTTAAGGCTGAGGAACTTTAGGTAATTCATAACTTGTGCAATGAATTCTTTAGGAAATTTTTCTCCAAAGAAAACAATAGTGATAGCTTGTTATGTAATCTAAAGGCAGGTCTATTAGTGGCACAGGAAGAAAGGGAGTACTTAACAGACCAATTGGAGAAGAAGTAAAGGAAGCTCTATTTAAAATAAGCAACAGAAAGGCACAAGCTTGGATAGTCGATAGATTCAATCTTAGAGTTTTTCAAAAGCTATTGGAGAATTGTGGGAAATGACATTTCATTGCTGGTTAGTGAGTTCTTTAGAATTGAGAAACTATGAAGAAAATTAACCAAACCCACCTGGTGCTTATTCCCAAGTTTTAAGGTGTAGTTTGTGTGACTGACTTCAGTTTGATTTTCCATTATATTGTTGTGTACAAGTTAATATAAAAAATTATGGTGGGAAGATTGAAGAATGTTCTGGCCAAGTTAATTAGAATGGACTAAGGGGCTTTCCTCCTTCCTTAAACAAGTCATTTAAGATCAAAATATATTGTACTATGAATTGCTAAATATCCTTGTGCATTATACAGGGAGATCTCTTCTTATGAAAGTAGGTATATCTAAAGCATATGATAGGGTGCATTGAGGGTATTTGCAATCTAGCTTCTCCATTTTGGGTTTTGGTTGGGAATGAATGAGAGGATAATCGTTTGTGTTAGAACAGTACCATATGCTATGGTGATCAATGGACGTGAATGTCTATTTTTTTGTTCGGGAAATGGTATGCATTAGGAAACCTTTTGTCACCATTTCTTTTTATAGTAAAGTAATCAATTAAATTCTTTCTTGTTGATTGAAATGAAAAGTTAAAACAGAAAGAATTAAAATTCTCAAATTCAATGGAGTGAAAGCAATGTTTGCAGGTTTGGTTTTTAGGCGACGACCTAAGAGTAGAAGTACAGTACAATACCCTGTCAAGCTTTTTGACTTCTCCAATCCCTCAGTACATGTTGGAAGATTGCATTTGTCTTTGACTTCTCACTTGTCCCTAACTTCATGGTGTCAGTTATAGATTGATACAATTTTATCTTTTTGGAGCTTCATCACTTTACTTTCTATTCAAGCAGCAAAGAGTATAGGGTATTAATTGTGTAGCTTGGGAGATGAGTTTGAAGCTAACCTTGGCACTAGGATGTTTAAATACCCCCAGAGGTGATTGAGAGTCTCTGTCTGCTCACTTCATGTTTGTACAAGAGATAAAAATATATGCACATCATAATTTTTCACACCAATTCAACTAGCATCCTCGATCATGCTAGTAGATACAAGAATTGAGGAAAATCTTTCTCAAATGCAAGGCAACACAATTATGTCAATGGCATAATAAACAACTTCCATGCTTGTAATCTTACCTATAGGAATTTTAGCATTTTTTTTGTCTTTTGTGCCTGCAACAAAAATGCACAAGTACCATACTCTAGCACCATCAAAATCTTGCACACCAATTTAAATTGAGTGAACATAATGACATTATAGAAACAACAAAACAAGAAAGTAGCTTGTTACTGCTTCTCCTAATTTCATGTTATTCACTATCAACTATGAAATTTTAAAGGAAGCCTGATGTTATTGGCAATGACAACAAGGTGCAGGCCTAGAAAGCAGTATACAAGTAGCTAGAAAGTAAATATTATATATGGCTCAGTCAGACCCCATAATCACATAGAAGTAGCATTTATGATATGATTTGTAACAATTTTATATGTTGATTCTCTAAAGCGCGACTAAAACATGTTATACTTCTGTTCATTATAAAACACAAATTTGTATTTCCAACGGCACTAGCTCTACGTATCTTTTAAAATATAATAAGGCTAATCATGCTTCTCACACATACAAAGCAAACTCTATAACTTATAATAACAAATTATAGTATAGCTAAATATAATGCCATAAAAAGGTGAATTTTGATATCTTCATTCATGAAGTAGGTTATGTAGAAGATGCAGAACTAAGGAAATCAGCTACATGAAAATTATCAAATGAACCTACCAATCCACAAACCATGTTTGTAGAACATCCAAGTCAATGCCTATTTGAGAAACATCTTGATGCACTTTAGTAACATGGCAACTGATTTATGTAAATCAAAAAAGATATAATAGACCAAACAAAAAAGATAGAATAGGCGAAGGAGAAAGAAAAAAACATCTTACTCTATAGTTGCTAAATTAAGATAAAATACCAAAAACAATTAAGGTCACCTCATGCTTCAATAATTTGGTCAGATTTTTTCCTTGTCCAATTTACCATCTAAGTTCTCAATCCTTTGAGTCAAATGTCTTTTTGTAGCCTTGCAACGCAAAAAGGAAGACATGAGAGAAAATGAGACCAAAAATTGACACAGTAAATCATCTTAGAAATTGAAGACTTCATATCATTGAATAAAAAAGAAAGGTCTGACAATCAACAATTAAGATTGTTAACCCCTTCAAACCCTCAACCTCCCCCTTCATCAAAAGAAGGAAAATTGTGAGTTATAAAAGTAGCAGCCAAACATATGCCAAGTAAAAGATCTGAGGGACCTCAAAGTGATGTGAAGTCAAACTAGTTGCTAGGTGAGTAGTATGGACTCCTTGTTCATAGTTTTACATATTCATTTATTCTTTTTTTATGCTTGTGACTACCACTTGATTGTTCCACCTCTTCCTAAGATCATTTATTTCCTCTAAGCAAATGAATATATTATGTTTTTTATTTATCTTCCCATTGTATATGCCTGTTTACGAAAATACATGCAAAGGTAATATTGCTACAACAATTTGTGCTTGTCATTTTGTTTTTTATATTGATTGCAAAATGGGCAAGGGAGAACTTGTTCAAAAATGGAGTTGGCTCTTAATCACATACTATATATGTATAGATAGAATTTTGCAAGGGTTTAAAAGTGTATTTAGGTAGACAAACAATGCATACCGTAAGTGCTGCAGAAACTTGCTCTAAATGAGGCCGTTATAATGTCTTGAAATTATTCAATATAGTTGAGTATAATCTCACCAACAGCTTATTCAAAAATTGATACTTCTAGACTTCTTGCCATTTGCTAATACATCACTGGTTGGCTTTTCTAATGTACTCTCACTTAGTGCTTTAGAGGTGTACTTTGGTTGCAGTAGAATATCAACTCAGGGTATCTATAACATGGTGAGGGTATCTATAACATGGTGATCAGTGTTGGTTCGAGTTCTTACTTTCATAGTGCTGAAGAGGCTATCTCCTGCTCTTTGCTCACAAAAGCTTGAGTGTCTTGTCTATATATTTTTTCCCCTGCTTACAACTAAATGGAGCAAAATTTCAAAGACTACATCAAAATGCATCTATTAATGGTTTTTAAAAATTATCTTAAGCAGTTTTATTTTTCTTTAAGATTTTCATGTTATGACTTGTTGAATAATGAAAATAAATGATTCACTAAACAATAGACATAATTTTCTTTTTCTTTTTTTTCTTTGCAATTTCTTGAACATGCTTTTGTAATTGCCTACAATTCTAAAGCAAAACCATATTGTGGTTCATGTTCCATGCATAATTCCTCTTTTCATTGGAACGAAGCTTGCCTGCCATCAGTCCAATTTGTAGTCAATAAGTCAATAATTTGTAGATAGTTACAAATAAGCCAGTTTGGCTTTTTAGCCTTTCCAAGTTGTTGGTGATCATCCAACCGTGTGTAGATGTATTGTACAGTCTGACTTTGAATTTCATAATGGTTTGAGGATTGAGTTACAAGTCCATTTATGTACCAAAGCTATTTCTTTTTGGTAAAAGTAGAGGATTTTGTTTACAACTTTCAGGCTGATTTGTATTTTGATTTTTTCTTTAGTTTGTGATTTGTTTGACATTTGATATCATTTTGGACTAGTTTTTAGTTTGCTTCCAGCAATATTTATCTATGTTTTCTGAAATCCAAACTAATAGTCTCTTTTCATAACATAATGAAAATATGCAGCACGAAGCTTCATTTATTGAATACATATCATTGTAGCAATATGTGCAACAAAGTGTCTATAAATGATAGATGGCAATGCCAGCAGATGTGTAGTAGTCTATGTCACATAGGTGCGGGTGCGGGTACGGGTATGGCGTTTTCGCCAATCTTGGTATGGCAGTACAAAAAAAAGTAACATAAATATAAGAAATAGATGTCATTTTTGCTTTAAATATGTTGTATGAAGGTAAAGAAGAAGGAGGAAGAGGCGTCAGGAGGAAGAAGGAAGTAGTCTAGTTGTATAGGGAATGTGATAAGGGTTTGTGGTACAATGGAACAACCCATTAACCTGCGCATAGAGGGAGAATGTGATTAGACCATCCCCATCTCTCTACAAGTCCAGCAGAATTGCACATCTTTGTGCACAATATTTTTTATTTTGATGAAATATGAAGTCCGTCTCTCTCTCTCTCTCTCTCTATATATATATATATATATATATATATATATATATATATATTCATATGAGGTGTTAAGAAAGATAGGGGTTACTTTTCCTAAAGCAATTGCATGAGCACCGGCCATAATAACCATTCTTATATGCATATTAAATATGCAATTGAGAATTTAACTTTTAGAAATACATGTGAATAACCGTTTTTAATGCGTCATTATTAAGAGGGGCCATGCTGCTTTCTAAAGATCATTAGGAATACCACTTTTAGCAATATATTAAGAACGATCACCCAACTATTTTAATTAGTTTTAAGAATGACCATCCATAATTTAGGAACGGTTTCCTGGTGTTCCTATGATTATTTATTCTTGTGATATATAGCTGATATATACCAAACTCTCATATATTAGACTTGATTTTTTTTTTAGGAATCATCAAGACCATCGATTCTAATGAGATCAACAGAGATTAAGTTGTAAATATAAAAGTCAAGCCGTTCATCAATAGTTTAAAATATCCTTTAAAGGAGGAAAGAGAGAAAGAGGGAGAAAATGAGTTCCCTTAGATGAAACCCCTTGTCTCTCTTGAGGAGTATTTCAGACTCTTGAAATAATATACTGTAGTTTAATCCCAACATCTGGTATCCTTGTAATCAACAACCCATATGATTTTGGTCAATGTCTAGTATATGAGGGTCTAATTGCTACTTGTTTCACTATGTTTATATGTAAAGAGAAATAAATAGAAAAAGATAATTCAAATTAGCTGGCTCTCAGATGTTATCTGACGACTAAATAATAAAAACAGAAACACAGACAAACTAGAATGCAAAAAAATAATGAAAAGAATAAGCAGTGCAAGAAACATGTGCAGACGTGTTCTAAACAATTTGTAGACCTTGGTTAGAAATTTTACATACATAAGTATTTATAGGAAGTAAAGATCATTTGTCCCAATTTGTTGTTGTTCCTAGAAAATTTACAGAAAGAAACAATTTTTTTTATCCTGCTATACTATCAAGCTATTATATATATATATATATATATATATATATATATATAACATCGGTTCCCACATATCTCTCAAATAATGAAATGGACAACCATCTGTTATGCTGGCAATTGTGTGAAGCTCCACTTCTTCTCCCCCTGCCCTCTCTCTTTCTTCATCCCACAATGGCCTGCTTCTTACTGGTATCATCATCCCTCATTTCGTCAGTCGCTGTGAATTGTCAGTGGCCTGCTCGTGCCTACATTCTCTACTTTTTGCCCCTCCCTTCATTCACCTGCCCACCTAATATATATATATATATATATATATGAAAAATGGGCTGTTACCTAAGCAGCCTGGGAGCTGGTCGAACAGTCCTGCAAGAAAGGGCGCTGCTTACATGGGCACCTTAAATTCCATAAAAAAACTAAAGAAAAAGCTGAAAAGAGCTGCTGCCGAAGCAGCCCAGAGAGAGAGAGAGAGAGAGAGAGAGAGAGAGAGATCAGAGAAGGAGGCCATCAACTGTGCTGGTCGTCATTGGCGGAGAGAGGAATGAAGGAAAGAGTGGAAAGGGAGGGAGAAGAAGAGAGACAGAGGTCAGCAAAGAGAAAGCGGGGCACGAAGACCCCTTCCAACAGTTTTTTCTTTCTTCGACTTTACAATCGTGGCAGTTTGATTAGATGAAATGGGACGGCCCCGGGAACCATTTGTGAGATCTTAATTACTTTTCATACATTAGCACCGGTCAATTCTTATATATCTCCCATAATGATGGGAATCATTGGGGCCATCGATTCTAGAAAGATTAAAAGGTGGTAGTAATGAATTTGCAAATATAAAAGAATAGTCTTAAATATTCTCAAAAGAGACACCCGGTTGAGTTTAATGAAACTCATTTGTTTTATTATTTTCTTTCTTTTTCTCTTTTTCTCAAAGTAATTTGGTTTCTAGGATTTTACATTTGCAAGGTGATCTCGACATTACCATCAATGTCTAACGCATGAGGGTCTTGTATATATATATATATATATGTATATCGATTAAGAGAGAAAGATAGTGGTTTGTTTAGGTGTTTATAGATTTTCTAAAAAAAGGCAATAAAATTGATATTTACAAATTTTATTTTCTACAAATAAAACTTATAAGTGTTCCAACTAAGTATAGATAAAAGTTGTTTTTGTTATGCTTAATTTAGGTACTAGATTTGCATATTTCGGTTAAGCTTAATTTATAAATTAATATGGGTTGTCCCTTTCATTTTTAATTTATTTTGTTTTCTCTAGCAAAGTTGTTTAGTCCTGTGCTTTAACTTTTTATCTTTTCATTTAAATTTTTATCTGATTTTTAAACTAAAAAACACAATTTTTATCCAACATGTTTCATAGATGATTTTGGTTCCAGTTCAATTTGTTAAATCAAATTCAAAAACTAATTTTGATAACATTAAGTTCAGATGCATTATTCAAGTTTGTTTTCTTAGGCACTTGGCTTTGGGTGACAAAAAAAAACCCGTTCTCTTCATTAATTTAGATTTAAAATCCATGACGTGACATGTAGCAAAAGGCTCATTGTAAATTTTCTTTCTTTTATCAAAAAGAGGATGTTAGCTCAGATCTAACATCGACACTTAAAATCATTATTTTAGGTTTTTTGCTTTGATTAAACGTTGAGTTAAAATTAGAGGCAGAATCCCCAAAGGGGTTGGAGAAACGGATATGTCTGAGGTTGATGGGTAGTCAATATTCATTTCGAATTCTCATGACATTATTGTAAAAGAAGAAGGAATGAAGTACCAATATATAAGTTGAAGCATAGTGCGTCTCAAAGCATTAAAAGTAACTATAAACCTTAGAAAAATAAATAGCAGAAGAAAAAGCTTTGGTAAAGCTTTGGTCTTCCATCAAACTATGGGATTATCTTTCTATTCTCAGCACAAGATCGAAGGAGAAAGACCTAATCTTAAATATATTGATCTCAAAACCTAAGAATCTTAGCACTGGAAAGTTTCCGTAAAGTTTTGGATTTTCAAGGCAATCTCTTTCAAGTCGGAAACAAAAAAATAAAAAAGTTTCACACAATGATAATTTCTATTAAGTGTTTATACGGCATAAAGCTAATCCTCATGGCAAACGAATTATTCGAGCAATCAAACCCCTCCTGATTCTCGGCAAGAGCCACCTTTACTTATCATTTTCTTTACAAGTTTCGAGTTGAAAGAATTTTTTAAAGCGCATCGGCAACCGAGACTGCTGATTCTGAGACTCCAAGTAGCAGATAAAGCTTTTTTTTATTGCAGGTGTCAACAAGGAAGTTAGGAACGCCTTGATCGCTCACTGAGGAACGATAGGAAGACTTGAGTGAAGGCTGGAATTTTGTATCTATCAACTTGGTGAAGTTCACAAGTAGTTAAGGAATAGAGGGTTTGGAACCAGTGGTAAGGACAACCACAATTTTGTTGATATCAATTTCCCAGTCTATTGTAAAGAAAGCTGTCCGACTAAGAAGGGGGAATCTGAACTTGACGATACGATGAAGGTGTGCGGATGAGGATATCTTGTCTCTTTCTATTGGCGAAAGTAGCCGGTTGGTTTCTCCTCGTAGAATGGTCTTGAGGGGTACAATGTAGCTGGTTGGACTGGTAAAGCGATAAAAAGCTGATTGTCAACTCAATTCTTATAGACGCTACTCATCTGAACAACAAACATCAACTATTTGATGCTTAGTTGATAGGTGTCTCATTCCTCACCTGGGTCCCCAACACAGCCTGGATTCTATAAGCAGAAAGAAAGGTAGAGGGGCTTTAGCCTCTTCGAGGTATGCTTCTACCCCCACTACCTTCTTATGTACTCTTTTTTTTTTTTAAAGGATGAAAACTTGAGAAAACAAAAAATACCATGAATTGAAAAGGAAAATGCTGAGAATGGCTTGAGAGTGTTCTACACAGGATGCACTAGGCATAAGGATGTCAATATACCTATTTGGTTCAGATGTCTAATTGAACCATTCTAAAAAAGTTAGATGTAGAAAAAAGTTTAATATCCGATTAAGAAATCAGATTGGATTTAGATCTAAGAAACAACTTCCGACCAGATTTGGATTCATATATATATATGTATATATATATATGATTGGATTTAGTTTTTAAATAATCATCCTATATTCAATACTTGTCCATTTTGAAAATCGGTCAGATTCAATTCAAAATTTAAGTTTGGATTTAGATACAAATGTAAAAGAATAGATTCAGATCATGTTCAGATTGTGAAATCAGCTTTCAGATTCGAATTCCGATATGACTTTTCTTTGTTCATATTTGAATCCGAGTATGTGAATATCCTAAAAAGTGAATATGGTTAAGGGTGTATTCGATTCAAATCCAATCAATCGACATCCTTAACTAGGCTTTTACTGGAAACACTCCAGTTTGTTGTTTTTAGTTGTTTGTATCTTTCTCGGTACTGGTACATGTTTAAGTATAATATAATTGATTATAAAAATAAATGAGCTTTCTGATCTCCTTGACCTTATATGGAAAACCCGGATAAACTTAGCCTTAGGCAAGATTTGAACATAAAAGTGAAATATAAATTAAGTTATATTGAGCTCTTTATATTTTTCTCATTCGGAAACTCCATCTGATTAGACCTATTCTTTAAATCTTACACTTAGGAAACAATGAGTTCCAAATCCCATTTTAAGCTTTAACACAATCTAAATATAATAAAAAGCAGGGATCTATATCCAATCATGGACACAACTTTGATTTCTCTTAGTCTAATCTTGCAAAAAAAAAAAAAAAGATATGGATCCAATTACCAATCAGATTTGGATTTCCGATGCAGACCTGCTGGGGGAAAACCGTCCCTCTCTTTTATTGAGAAAGAATCAAAGAATTGCAAAATATTCGACATGCAAAGCAACCAAAAGAGGAGGAAGCCAGATTTGGATCTAATTTGCAGTTTTTTTTAAAACCAGAGCCCGGTACCTGATTTGGGTTGTTAAGAAATCTTTTCAATCAACTTATCCAAATTTGGTCTTGTAAAGTAAATCCAGATATTAACGAATTAAAAAAAAAAAAAGAATGGTTGAATTCGATAAAAACTGAACCGGGCCCAAATTAGGTTGTGCATAGACTGACCAGGGCTTGGGCTCAGCATTGAGACTGAGCCGTCAGAGCCTACTCGAAATAGGCGTATAAAAGTTAAGAACTAAACTCAGTCAAAGGTTCATGACCTAACCTAAGTTAATGGCTGAAGGAGTCAGATTAAACCCTGTCAAGAAACGTTCAGAGACCCGAACTTGTTTCGAAGGGGGTTGGTGCAACGGCTGGAACTCGTAGTTCATAGGTGGCTTGTCACTAGTTCTAATAGCTCACTTATGTTAATGAAGTTGAACCAAGCAAGGGAGACTTCAATTAAACTCCACATATAACTTTTGAAATATATGAACCTTAAATATAGAATATTTGTTTAAAACTAGATCCCGTCATCTATTTACTTAAATCTGAATCTGATTGGATCTCATCTTTTAAATCCAAAATTTCTTAATTCGACATCAAATTCTTTTCATGTCATACTTTTTTACAGCAGTTTAAGATCTATTAACATCTCCATTTTCTAGCAACAAGAAGAAAAAAAACACAAATTTTGCGTAGTAAAGCTCAAATCCATACCGTTTGCTTTCTTTGTGAAAAACAAAAGTTGCTCTACTCGATTTGTCATGCTCTCGAGCACGTGTGAAGCAAAGCCTCACAGGTGTGGCGTGAGCCACATAAAAGGAAGGAAGGGAGGAGGGCCAGGGCGCCTGCCTTCTCGCCTTCCTGCTCGTCGGCTCGTTTGACGCGAGTTGCGGCCTCAGTCCCTGCCGAGGGAATCTGGTTTTACAGGCCCAATCAGCAGAGCGCCACCGATTGATCCTCTCTTTTGCGG
Organism: Nymphaea colorata; assembly: GCF_008831285.2. Classification (NCBI taxonomy): domain Eukaryota; kingdom Viridiplantae; phylum Streptophyta; class Magnoliopsida; order Nymphaeales; family Nymphaeaceae; genus Nymphaea; species Nymphaea colorata. The sequence goes on from NC_045140.1 coordinate 7,059,750, forward strand.
CTTTTCTCCTCCTCCTCCACCTCCATCTCCCCATCTTCAACCAGAAGACATCCCTTTTTGCTGTCCCCACTGCAACATGAAAATAAAAAAATAAGCCCACAAGGGGAGACCTCCTTCGTCCCTCCTCTCATAGCCCACGTTTCCCACTCCCATCTCTCATTCCTTGTCCGCTTGCTTTGCTCTCAACCACATTCTAAGGCTGCCATTGTGGCCGTTTAGCCCAAGAAGCAACGCGTATTTGTTCTTTTGTTTTTCCCTTTTTTGTAGTATTGGTGGTTTCTGTAGTTGAGGCCATGGCCGTTGGAGTCTTTGTACACCTGCTGCTGGTGCTGCTTGCTGCATCTGTTGTCAACCATGGAAGCTGCTCTCCTGTGAGTTCTAGATGTTTGATTTGAACTTTGTGTGTGTTTTTGCTTGGATGGGTGCTCTCTCTCTCTCTCTCTCTCTCTCTCTCTCTCTCTCTTAGTGAAATTGCTGGTTGTTTTGGTAAATAGTGACGAGCATATGAGGATTTGATGTTGCTTTTGCTTTTCTTGTTTGGCTTTATTGGGTTGTCCTTTTCTTTTTCTCTTCTTTTCTTCCATTTTTTTTCTTCTTGTCGGTGTCAGTGGGAACTTGTGGGCTGATGGTGATTTGGGGCCAGATTTTGATTATGGTTTTGTGAGAGTGGCTTTTGTTTCCCTTGCCTTGTAGCTTGAAGATGATTGAATGTCGATTAATTCTTGATTGAGGAAGCCATTGCTTGTACTTTTTGTTACCAGGAACATTTTGCTTTCTCTGAAATCAGAATTGGGTCTCCGATAAAGCAATGATGGGCTCTTGAAATTGTTTTTTTTTTCTTTTTCTTTTTGGGATGTTTGTTGGGGTCAGCACATTGGTGGGGATTTTTTTTACTCTCCCTCTTATCTTTACCTTGAGTGGAGTTTGCCTTTTGTGGTGTACTGCCCTTGAATCTGAACAAAATTTGACAAATTCTGTCGTGTTTAAGGTGGATTCAAATGTCTCATCAACCCTTGTACCAATTGGAGGACAAGTAATAAGACCATTTTTCAACGAAAGCAGGAGGCGACTTGGGAGTTTTCAGATTTGTGCACTCTGTACATGCTGTGATGGGCCAAGGCGCCTCTGTTTAGTGTCTCCTTGCTGCTACGCGATTACCTGCAACATCCCCAACAGACCATTTGGGTTCTGTTCTTTCGTCCCCAAAACCTGTAACTGCTTCGGATGCAGTCTTTGATCTCAACTCCCCCTCTTTCTTCTCCCTTTTGATCTTGGGAATTTGTGATGGTGTTGTTGTAAGGATCGATTGATGAAATCCTCTTTTTCGTCTTTGTTTGGTATTCATAAAGGGTTGGCATTGTGTTGCTGCAGTCTTAATACAAGATTTATTTCTTCTTGGCCTGGTTAATCACTCACTGTATTTATTGAATGTTTAATGTCGTTCTGATTTTGACAACAAAAAAGGAAAAAGAAAAGATATTATACTTCTGAGCTACAGTTCTTGGTCAAGGAGTGTGAAGACCCTCCCGTTTGCCTCCTGTGTTTTTCAAGTGTATTGGAAGCTTTTATTTGTTATTATTGCTTGCCTGTTCAGTGCGGAAGCATGTAAAAGGAAACTAAGGTGGGTGGCAGGTTGGTAGTTGGGTGTGGCATTAAAAACACTGAAGAGTTGCTTAACTGGCTGCAATTATTTGTGTGGTTGCCGTTGTTGTTACTTGTTAGATTGTAATTTTCCTCTGAAACTTTCTTTTTCTCTACCGCATGGATGTGTCGTAAGAGTGTGAAATGCAATCACTCGTCCACAGGAAAAAAAGAGGGATACAGACCATGAGTTGGTTTCCAAGGGTAGATTCTTGCAGAACATGGTAGGCCCGTGCCCGTATGGCCAAAGTTTTTGAGAGAGAGGATCTGTCTTCTCTCTTCGCTTGTTATTCTTTGTTTCTATGAGATCTCCTCCCACAGATTCTGGGGTTCTTGTGATGACGGCGTATTTGTCTTAGATGTGATGGCCAATGATACAGATAGTGGTATACTTGGTACCCTGTTGTTTTACTGAAAAGGACGACTGGCATAAGTGGTATCTTATGTGGCTTAAAAATTAAGGACATCTGCCGGGACTTATCGGAGACCATATTGCACCTTACCAATTTGCTGGTTACAGTAGTTTGTAAATTGGACATAGATGTACAATAGTATTGTTTATTAAAAAGAAAAGATATATATATTGTTCATTAGAAGATGTGGCCCACTATTTCAAGTTATCTACTGCACTGCTCTGAGGACGTATGCATCTCACTGATTCAATGTTATATTAATTTCGTGGGACAAGGATGTGCAGTTGAGTGCCCACTTATCTTGATTTTCGGTGAGGGGAAACTTTTCTTTTGAGGGAATTCCCACTAACGAATGTAATTTTTTATTAATTTTTATTTTGGCAACTTTAGCAGTATGCTCCAACTGACCATTAAAATTCTGTGTGTGTGTGTGTGTACAAGAGAGAGAGAGAGAGAGAGAGAGAGAGAGGTGGGGTTGTTAAAGGTGCTAGCGGCAGTGGTATTTAAAATTTCTATTGTTCATTTGGGGCTCAAATTTATTGCCTTACTGGTTCTGCTTGCTGGCAGGCAGTGGCATCTTAATATTCGGGAAAAATGAGCCACAGTATTGTCAAACTGAATTGAATCTGCCCATGTGAATCTGGTGACAATGCCAGTTTCGGCGCCTGTAAGTGGTGACATCAAACCACTCTCTCTTTGCCTTATGAAAGCGTCGTTTCCTCAACAGATGTAAACGACAAAGAGTTTGATGGTTACATCTTGTAACAAAGGCTGCTACTGCAGTGGCATTTACCGAGTTCTAACGCCTTCTGTTTCACACCCAAAGGCTTTTCCATCACTTGGACACTATGAAGGGATAAAATTGCAGAAACATGCCTTCCTCTGTTCTTTGATGACCAAATGGAGACACAAGTCCTTGCTGAGATCGCGCTTGAAATCCATTGACAAGTAGTTTCAATCTACCGTCTGGGTATCCCATGCACACTCTGCTACCAAAATGCTCCTCAATCTGGATCCTGCACCGTGAAATTGACTATGGTGCTGTAATTACGGCAATTAGGTCGTGCGTTTTCGAAAATGGATTTCTGTAAAAGACCAACTAGTTGGAACTCTTTAAATTTCTAATTCTAATGCAATTCACATAAGTTAAACAAGTTTTTCCCTGTGAGTTTGCTTCTAATTGCACACGTATGCTGCTTCCAGGAGTGCATCACATCACAAGCCTACTCAGGGGGAAAGTCTCATGGATTTCCAGGATATACACTTGGATATCCCAGAATTTCAGATACACAAGCAAACATAGGTATCCCTGACTCAGATATAAAACAAGCAAGGATATGCAATGCAGTTGCTGGCCTTCAAGAGAACAAACATAATAATAATGCACATTAAATTGGCCGATAAAGCACTAAAACTTGTTGCATTCCACTTTACTGACAATAAAGCAAGCCCCTTGCTTTGGTCATGGAGTTTTCATGACGTCTAGCTCTGTGAACTCAGACCAATGCGATTTCTCAACTTGGCTCTCTGTCTATGGAGTGCCTCAACATCAAGCGACTAGTAAATGTTTACTTGAGAGCTGAACTGATTTAAAGATCATGATCTTTGGCACCGTCCCTAGATGAGGAAGTGCCTCCAAAAAGTCCAAAGCTTGCTCGTCGTTTTCGTAGAATCTTCTAGAGCCCTCCCTATGCTAAATTTCCTTGACATGTTCTATACAGATATGAGGAACAACTAGCTCCCGTGATAACCGTTCGGAAATTTGGTTTCTGCAATGGCAAACTTAAGCTTTTGGCAACAGCAATGATTAAGCATTCCTAATTTTGCCGCAACCTAAAGGCATTGTGAATCGTTTGGTATAACTGACAATAGTCAATGCAATTAACAGCGCCATTCATGAGATCTGTGTACAAGGTGATCAGTAAAATGAGAGGTAAAGTGATCATCCCAGAGTTACTCAAACCCTTGGATCTGATAAAGATGCTGATGGTTCATTTAGGATCCCAAAATTTTGCAACAAAGAAGCATCTACTGTACATAGTTTATGAAATCAGGAACGCTGAGGAGCAAGGCTCTGAACGGTTATTAGAAAAGAATGAAATGACGTTTGAAGAAGAAAATATTGCCATGTCAAATCGAGAACCAGCGGTCAAGGACATGAAAGCACATATAAGGATCACATTCCTCCTCAACACAATGCCCAACGGCATCATGGACACGCGACGGATCATTGAAATATTTTGCCATCAATTTTTACGCCTTTTATCACAAGGGGATGCAGATTAAGTGGGGGTGGACATGAAAGCACTCAGTAAAGATCACATTCCTCCAAAGGTGCCAAGCAGAAACACGGAAGGACACATGACGTGACCGACAATTAGAATGTTTTGACAACAATCTTTTACTACCTTCACAAAGTTATGCAGATTAAGTGGCAAAAGGACGTGAAACTACGTATATGATAACAATAATGGGAATTGCAAATTAAAGTAGAAGATAAGATAATAAATATGGGAAATGCAATACTAAAGTAGAAGACAGCCAAACGCTTGACCAATGATAAAGCTCAAATTGACCCAACTGCTAAAAGAAGCCTTAATCTTGTGAATATCATGAATAAAAGTGGAAACAATTTCCACCTGCCACACCTCCCTTTCTGTTGCTGGGTGTCTATTCTGGTGAAGGACACTGTTGCTGCCTGGTACAAATCACAAAAAGAAAAGGAGCTTTCAATTGGAGACGTTATCCTAGACAACTGCTGAATGAACCACATGCATGCTGCCAGGCTTTACTGTTCAAACCATTATCATAAAGTCACTATTGAGTGAACCGGAACTTTCCTCTTATCCCAATAAAGCCACAAGCAAGAGCTTCAAAAATAGCCTACGTTTCTTACAACTGCTGAAGGTGGCTCCCCAGTATCACTTTCTTTACTCAAGAATACCAATCTACCTGTACATCAATCCACTGACTGTCAAAATGAAGCATGACTTCCAAGTACTAATTAAATGTAACCAAATATAGCAGATATTCATAAGTGCAATTGTGCAACCCAGCAAGCCAGGGGCAACAGTACATAACTACATATCAACCTGGGGATGAGGTCACTAGCGAGTGGTCATGAATCTACATAATATGGTGTTGAAGGTGATTGCACGAAATGCTGGAAACGTCACACAAAAGTTTGGCAGCCTGCCAGGCGACTGCAATAACAGTGCACCTTCTAATGTCACAAAGTTTCAGTTCTAATTTATTATGACAGTAGGAGGACTTACACTAATCATACATTTCCATGTTTCAGCAGAAAAGGACAAGCCTGACGATATAAAAGCCACTCTTACTAAAACATTTCTCTAACAAAAGTGTAAAGTCGAATATCAAATGACTTAAAGTTATAACTACACCACATGAACCTACAGCACAGTTTCTAATAGATATCTAAGGTATCCAGGCTACCAATCACAAGGTCTACAATTATGAAGACCTATGTCACATGGGTACAGATTGTGGGTTCGGGTATGGGTGCCGGTTTAGGCACAGGTGCAGACCAAGTTAAAAAATCATGGGTACAGGGATACGTGTATATATATTTATACACAAATAGGCTGGAAAATTACATTCATTAAGATTTCCAGAAATAGCACAGCCCATCGGAAAAAGTCGCCGACTCGCCAGACGGTGGAGAAGTCCAATGCCGCACAAGGAACCCAACAAAGAACAGCAGCCTTCATCTGAACGAAGACTGTTGTTCACCATAGTAAAGACAGTAAAAAAAAAAAAAAAAGACTTAATTTTTTGACTGAAATGGACTCTGCCTAAGTTGACCGAGTCCAGATTTGGATGGATACAGGCTTGGGCATGTAGACCATAGCCGACATTGCTTGGACTGTGTCCGGGCTGTGTCCAAGACTGTACCCATACCCAAACCCATGTCAACAAGGGTCACTGCTTAAACAGACGTACCATGTTTCATCGATGAAGACTAATCCCTCTTAACCTGAGAAAATTTATTCACAGATATTTAAGCTGCATAAAGAAAACATCACATACATGGCTATATAACATGGAGTAAAGAAAATAAGTAACTGCCTTAACAGATTGCACCACAGTGGAGCCATACCAAATATGCTGCTATGTGAATGACAGTATGCAAGGGATCTTCAAAAAGTTGCTTTTAGAAATTCCACGTACTCGCTATATTTTCCTATCGGGTGTGTAGTTCACCATATACTTGTTATATAGCATCTATGAGCCAATTTGAATGATTTTGTATATAAGAACTTTGATAAACAAAGTTCCTTTACTAAATAATATACCATGTACTTTAAGTACAAAACAGAAAAAAAAAGCAAGTCAATCTAAGTATGCCATTTCTGAATCTGGATTTCAGAATCTGTGAAAGTGCTTGGAAATGACAAGAGTTGACAATCCAATAAACCAAGGAGCCAGGATCATATGAGACCCTTTGAGACGAAACAATGGTCTATCCAAAGCCATAGCAGAAACTCAAAGTCTTACCCTAAATGAATATATTCCCATTGATTACGATGTTTGGTTGTATATTTCCTACATAGTACATACACATACAAGAAGTCATATTAAATCACCTGCAAATAGTTTTGCAGTTCAGATTAAACCGTGGTATGTGAATTTTTTTTTAGTACCATCAGCATGCATATCAACAGCAGCTTCAGAACTCTAGCTAGTGCAGCATAAGAAAGGAACTATGAACATGAGAACAATTTGACTGTTAAAACATTCTTTTCGCTCTACACATCTATTCAAAGCAACAACATGAAAGCTCTACATTTTGGCATGTCATCTCCAGCAAATAGCAAGCTCATCCCTTGCCTTTCCTCCAGCAAGTAGCAAGCCCATACTTTGCCTTTAACCATTCGATCACATCTGATGTTGTTAATCCCTGTTTCCATTCTACTTAAATAAAAAACATAATCTTCATGTTTATCTGGGTACAATTAGTCACTATACGACATCAGTGTTCATCTTTTCAGTTGTACCAAATATTCGCCATAGAATATTTATGTTTGCCAGTTTCCCAATATTTTTCTCACTGATACTTAGCATTTCAGTCTTCAATGATACACATTCTATCAGTGTGAAGACCCCATGCTTGAGCAAGTCAAAACGTCCTTTTAGACCACAAAAAAGAAAATAAACTTCCTAGAACTTTTGAGACCAAAAAGAAAACTTTCTTTTCATTTGCAAAAGAGAGCAGCAAAAGTCACTAGAATATATTAACAAAAAAATGGGAATATAGGAGTTGAAAATTTTGAAATGCAAATTTATAGATGTTGATATAAGATATCACTTACCTCTTAAAAATAGCTCATCCTCAGATAGTCATCTGAAGAGAGGCAATGCAAAGGAGATAAGGGGCATCAGAGAGCAGCATCAATACTCACGGTAATAAGTGAAACCAGGTACAGACTTCAGACTTCAAATGACTAATCAGACATTTTTTTTAGGACCAAAATGGTTTATCAACAGAATTACGACTACCAATTTATAAAGGAAGTAATAAAGTCTACAAATGGTTTTTTACTGATTAGCCAACATAGTCAAGAACACAAACATGCATGAGTTTGCACTCGACTATGCGTACCAAGAAGAGAATGATCACAATTTCTAAATCGAGCACAAGAATATGAACACAGATAGAATAGCCATGGGGTATGCACCAAAATCAGAGAGGAAAATCTGGAATATAGAAAATGAATGTTAAACTTGATAATTCATGGAAGAAGAAAGAAACGTCACCTACTTGATAAAATAAGATAAGATTAACATCCAGAAAAAAATGTGGTCAGAGTAAGCATTCGTAATAAAACTTTTCTCTACAAGAAACTCCAGAGTGTGGAAGAAATAGAATCAAAGCGAAAACAGTTGTCACCTATGAATCTATTGATAATGACATAAGTTAGCTTTGGCCATGACCATTTCGCAGATACTTATCCATGTTTAGGATTCCATGAGAGCTCTACATGCAGACAAAAACTAAAACAAATTGGGAGAACAAAGCGAAGCGAAGATCATACCATCCGCACGAATGGCAATTTCTCGCAGACGCCTGGGAAGACCCGTTATGGGATCAGTAAACACCTTAGTCTCCAAATTCCCTTCAATATACAGAATTGACCTACAAAAAGAAAAATTCTCATCTTCCAGAAGGTCCAACGACTCCTAATCAAGCAAAAAGTGAGATAAGTCCAAAAGTTCCAAAACGCGCGATCAAGATGTTTGAAGGAGAACCGGAACGGGCGGAGCTGACCCTAATTTCACGTGCTCCATTGCGACTCTGCCCAATGGCTCCGGGTAGATGCAGGTACGGTGCCACTGCACCGCACATCGCCCCGCGTATTCCTTTGGATCTTCATTATCAAATGGCCGGCGATTGTTTCTGATCCCTCCCGTTCCAACCGAGAAAAGAGTCACTGTCCGCCCGTTCTTCAGCTTCTTCTGCACCGGCGACTGCCCAACCTGCCCCACCAAGATCGCCTGCCATTCCCACCATCTGTGAACCCTAAGCATTCCTCACAGAAAAAGGGAAAATACAAAGCCTCCCATGGATGAAAGTACCTTGTAGATACCGGCGTCCATGCCGTTGTCGAGAAGGTAAGGAAACCCCCTTTGGTTCAAACCAGTGGTGGGCGGAGAAGGGGACGCTGATTGTTCCTCGATGGCGTTTTCCGGGACGTCGGAGTCACTTTCCGAAGAGTCCGATGATGAGCCGCTTCTTTCCTCGGTTTCTTCATCGCCGGAACGAGAAGTGCAGAGATTCCGCCAATGCGACGCAGGACGCGTCGACCACTCTGGAAACCAACCGCCATCAACAGTAACCCTTTTAGGGGTAGAGAGGGAGAAAGATGACAGGGTTACCTGAGATTCTGAAGAGGGAACGGGTCAGACGAGACAGTGTAGTGAAGGACGCCATGGCCTCTCCCTTGCTCGCGCTCTCTCACTCCCTCTCGTGCTTAAACCCTTCCAAAACCCTCCAAGACGGTCGTTTTCGTGTCGTATCGGCCCTTTAGAAAGAAGTATTTTTTATTTTATTTAACTTTTTAAAAATAGTTCTTAAATTATTTCTCAAATAAAATGACACATGGCATCCACAATTATTTGCTTTGATTGTATAAATGATTTCTACGCAGTTATCTGATAAAAAATCGTGCACTTAACCGTATGTTTTAGAATTTTCTTAAATGCAAATTGTAACAAAACAATAGATAAGAGTTGAATACTTTGAATGAAGTCTTGAAATTAGAGAAGAGAAGATCTTATGCTTGGTTAGTTTGGTAGACTTTTCATGTCTGTTCTAGACAGGCATGTGGGGGCAGAAGGACGGAGGGAAGGGGTGGCAAGTAAGGCCGTTGGCCCTTTATTAGATTTTAAAAACTTTAAAATTTTATATATAAATCAAAAAAATTTAGTTGAATATATATATATATATATATATATATTGACAATTTATATTTGGGCCTCCTTTAAAATTTTGAAACTACAGTTTTAAATTTCTAACATGTTCAAAATATAATTTTTCAAACTTTTTATATGTTAAACTAAAATTTTGATGGAAATATAATTTTTCAAACTTTTTATACGTTAAACTAAACTTTTTAAAATTTACAAATAAACTTTTGATTTTCTAAAAATCTAAAGAAGGGCCAACAAACGTATGTATGCCGACTGAAAGAGGGATGTGGATGTTTGCTTCAGTTACAGGAACTGCTTAATAGCCATAGAGACCCCATCGCATGTATATGCCATGAGAAGCACAATAGATAGAAGTGGCTTTTGGCTTTCACCCTAACAGCTAATGTTGTAGGATGTTCAATGAGTTCATTTATGCTGCAATCTGAAGGAGATGGCAAACCCAAATTGAAAATATACATGATATAAGGAAAATGCAAATTGGATTGAGCTTTTGTACGTAAGGTGTGAGAGGAGGCTAATGAGTTCAGGTTCCATATGGAGGCCTTCCCTGGACAGGCATTTGGTCATAAAGCAATAGCGCTGGAGATTTTTAAGCAGCACTTAGGAGATCAGCATAGTCGCGGATTTTGGGTTTGGTGTAGCGTATATAATGGCACCAGAGGCTAAAAAGGTTGAGAAAACAAGTGGAGAAGAAGCTATAGGGGCTGCCCAACGATAAGACTGCTAATCAAACTTTGTTATGTTGAGAAAAAGGCTCTAGGATTGAAATAAAACATTTTTTGCAAGATTTTCAACAGAATTTAGCTGCTTTTCAAAAAGCTTGAAGAAATTGAGCGAGACATTGAGGAGTAAACAGATCAGATTTGCAAAAAGCTTGACATGATAAGGATCTTGTGGAGAAATAAGGCTGAGATAGATCACTTTGTTGGGGATACAAAAATGCTCCTATCTTCAAGTAGTTGCGAAAGCTAAATTTAAGAAGAGTAGAATTGAAAAGCTGGAAGTGGTGGCAGATGTTCTGATAAAGTGGACGATATGCTGCTGGTTGCATCTCAATACATTGACCTTCTTTTAAGTAATAATGAGTCCATAGGCATACTCTTTGACAAGATGGCTAGGGGACCAATGGCAAGATATCAAGAAAACAATGTGATGTTTAAGGTGGTTTCCAATGGAGAAGTTAAAAATGCAATTTTCACTTTAGACTAGGAAAATGTTGCAGGACCTTTGCAGGACCTGATGGTTTCCTTAATTTTTTCTTTCCAGCACATTGTAAATGTGATTGGCTTGGAAGTTTTCGATGCTATCAACAACTTCTTTAGCTAAGGCAGCCTTGTGAACAATATAAACAACAATAGCATCTTGCTTTTGGAGGGGTGGAAAAATGCAGGATTTTCATCCAAGTACTATATGCCATCGTATATACCAAATCATCTCAAAAATCATGGTGCTTGGAATAAGTGAAATCCTAATTAGAATAATGGATGGAAACCAATGGGCCTTGTGAAAAGATAAACTCATCCATGACTAATTTTTTATGTCTCAAAAGCTTATAGATTGGTTCAGCAAAGGAAAGCAAGAAGTGGCTTGCTTAAATATAGGTCTCTCAAAAGCATACAATCACATGTCTTGGAAATTCCTTGAAGCTAGTATGTTTGAGCTGGGATGCCATGAAGCATGGACTAAAAGAATAATGAAATGTGTGAGCTTAGCCTCCTATTCTATCCTAATTAATGGGGAAGAAAGTAGAACATGTAAAGATCAGACGGTATAAAGCAAGGCCCCCCTCTTTCCCTACTTACTCATAATTGTTATGGAAGCTATTACCAGGCTTCAAATGAAGCTTAAACTTGAGATAGAAAAATAAAGACCCCTAGAGTTCCCAATGATCAAAAGTGTGAAAGAATCATAATATATTCAAATGATACAATCGTAAGTCTTGAAAAAGTCTCAAGTGCAGTAAAGAATTCTAGCAAAATATGGAGAAGAAAGTAGGCTTAAAAGCTAACAAAGCTAATTCTCAACTAGTAAGTGTTGCTACCACAAAAGCAAAGACCAATGAGTTAGCTAAGTTGCTGGAATGGGGTACAACATATTTGAGAAGGATGTACCTAAGATTGCCCCTACCCATGGGGAATATAATGGAGAATGGTTCCTCTACCAGTGAGATTTGGAAAAAAAAAAAACTAAATGCTTGTAAAACATATCTTCTTTCATACAATGGTAGATTATGTTTGATAAAATAACATAACCTTTCTTGCCAATTTCTAAACAGAAGCTATCATGTTTCCTTATTTAGTCAAGAAAAAAAAAGAAAGGAAGGCGCCGAAGTTCTTATGCCAAAGGAGACATATGGTAAGAAGAAACAACTGTTGTCTTCAGAGACATCTAATATCATTGGAAAGAAGAAACAACATTTTATAGCTTGGAAATTTTTATATAGACCTAAAGAATGGTAGAGTTGGCATTAGACCATTGGAGAAGTGAAATCATGCATTACTTCTCAGTAGATTTTGTCACTTAATAAACACCAACACAATGGTTTAGTAGTGGATGCAAAAACATGTTTATGCAAAGGGAGGTAACTATGGTAATTTAGAAAGTTGTGGAATGGGTCATAGGGCTGGCATAGCCTTGGATGGCTGGTCCTTGGTTAAAGAAAATGAAGTGGAAGGTGAAAAGAGGAGACAAGATTAGATTTGGCTAGACCATTGGTATTGGCCTGCTCTTATTGACCTACTAGGACACAAAGGCTGCAAGCAAGTCTATCTGAATATCAACTTGTTAATTTGGTGCAACCTAAAAGAAAGCACTACCCTGATCTGACTAGTGTACTATAACCAATTCAACGGCTGCAAAATATGTCATTCAGTGTTGAGCTGGATATATTGGAATGGGACGACACAACTGTCAAAAAACTACATGTATGAGATCTACTCATGGTCCCTATTAAGGAGCTTTAAAAAATGGAGAGAAGACATATGGTATGATAAGGCACCATCGAGAGCATGTTGATGTCTACATAGTTTGTCATGCAAGGCTGCCAACAGTGGATAGAATTTAGAAGTAGAGGGTGAGTTTGGCTAATTGGTGTTGGGTATGGAAGTAACAAGAAATAACCACCATGTGTTAGTCATCTGTAAAAAAGCAGTTATAGTGTGACACTACATTATCATAGTTTGGGAGAAGTAGGATCCCATGGATGGGGATGAGAGAAGAAATTAAAGCCTAGCTAAAGACTAAATTTAAAAAAATGATCGATGATGGCAAATTACTTTCCATGTAGTATACTATAAACTATGGTGAATTAGAAACCTATATAATGACTCAAGGTAATAAAGGGAATATGGATGTAAAATCAATTATCATGCTTGTATGATAGAGTTGTCAATATAGTAATAGTGTTACAAAGAAATGTAGAGTTGAGTGATAGCTGTTTATATGTATCGTGTATTCTGGCAATGTTGTTAAATGCATTTATGTGAAGCGATGCACTAAACATGTGAAGTGATGCATAATGTTGCATAAGCATCAACACAAAAAAATGACAAGTATATAATATCAACAAAAATAATGTCAAAAGTGAAAAACAATAATCAAAATAAATAAATGAACATACTTATATGAACAATTAAATTTTGAAAAATCAGTGATCTTATAGTATTTAGCTTTTAAGACAAGTAATGTTTTTAACGCAAAACATAAACAACATCCATCATCAATGTCAAACAAATGAAACCAACAATTAATGTGCACAAGAGATGATGGACCTTAACCACAAAAACAACTTCATGAGCCTACATTCTCAAAAAAAAAACATGACTTGATTATTTGCTTGTTGTTTCTTGATTAACATGGTAAACTTTTGGCTTGGAGTAATTCTTGTTTTGTGGCAAATCTTGGAATCTTGATTTGCAGCTTGAGGTGGTCATTCTCCCACATCTTAGCAGTCGTTCAAGTGTATGAACTTTGATTTTGATATGTACCTATGTGCATGTGCACTTCAATACTTGGTCTTTGTAGTATGGTGGTTCACTTAACCATTTCATCAAGCACGTGAGGTAAAGATGAGAAAATTTGGAACAAAATTCCCAGCACCACTGATCACAAAAAGTCAATATCAAAAACATCAAACTTCCCAAGACACCATGATCAACAAGGTAAATCTCAATGGCAAACATTGTAAAAGCAGTCAGTTATAACATTAAAAGGAAACACGTCTCGATTACATTAAGAAAAGAAGAAGAGATGAATGGGTGTGCCTTTAGAATACGATTGAGATCAAGCAGGATGGGCATATAGGAAGAGGAGGAACATGAAGAACCTACATAGTTCTTCTACTTGATCAACTTGTAGATCAAGATGCAGATCCTGATTGCATGACAGCTAGCTGGCAATGGTGGCTGAGTGGTAATGATGGAAGATTTCACAAACAACCGGCCATGAAATTTTGAGGCAATATGAGAGAAAGGAAGAAACCTCTTAACATTGAAGAAAAGAGAAACCTAATAATGTTGAAGTCATGAAAATAATGATGAACGTATGTAAAAATAAAATAAAATTAAAAACATTTGTGGTTGATGCGTGCGCATCAGGCATGAACCATGTGCATGGTGATGCACATACAACAAGGTGAGGATGCATCAAACCCCCTTTTTAGTGTGTTTAGGGGGTTAATGCGGTAGATGTGCAAGCATCACAAGTGATGCATGTGCATCTAATAGAACTGGTTCTAGCAATTACAGAATTCTAGCAGTTTAATTTGCTTGCAATTGTGGTTTATTTGAATGATATAAGGAGATATGTGGGAGTTGTTCTAAGACTAGAGGGGAATGACATGTTTCATTTGATAATAAGGATAATAACAATAGGGGTAGGAATGCTACTAAACTTGAATTGATGAAAATGGACTGTAGAGACAAAGGAATTTTTTGTGTCAGTTATTTCGAACCATAAGAGACGGAAAAGCACACTTAAAAGAATGCTCATAGGTAGAGAAATTGCCATCCTAAGTGGCATTAGATTGGTAAATAAAATGATAGAATTAGAAAAGAACAAAACAGAAGGATATCCTTGTTCAGGTAGGAAGAGCCTTAAGAAACTACAAAGTTGCCGACTGTAGAAATGAATGTGGATAATTTATTTGTTTCAAGTTATATCCATTCTTTTAGGTCATTTTGTCTGGTTGTTTATTTCCAGCTATTGCATTGAGATTCTTTTTTCCTTGTAGCTCCTAGATTAGGTTGTTTTTTTCTTTTATGTTGGTCTTGCTGCACAATATATCATTTGTTGTTCTTTTCTGTAAAATATCATTTGTTGTTAATAAAAAGTAGGGAGGCTATCTCTCATCGCACTTTGATTAGAATTAAAATAATGTACATAAATTTATTATATATTTAAATAAAATAACACATTCATTTTTTATGTAGTTAATTTAAATTTTAAAATACAACATTTCTAAAGCAAACCTACCAGAGGCTATGGCTCTCTCCACTTTATTAGAAGAGGTGAGGTATTTACATTGAAAAAATCAGAAAGAAAAAAAAAAGGAGAAACATATAGAAAAGAACTTGAAAAGGAAACAACTTCAATGGCCGACACTACACTAGATATCCTCATGTTCGACAAAAACATATAAACCCAAGCAGACCTATTCAACAAGACTTCCTTCCTTCCAATTGAGTCCTCAAACATTTTAGCCACTCAATCTAATTAGAATTTTAGCAATTTCAACATTTAATGTACTCTCGAGTTCACTTTGTTGCACCCAGTCCATCTTTTCCAACGTTTTATGCTTGAAAACATCTCATACTTTACATAAGCGAACCTTATCCAAATCTTCATACATGAGCCACAATATGGTCGGACCATCCTTAAGTTGCGGGTGTTCAATTTCGAACATGACAATAAGGTTATAAAAATGGGTCAAGAATGATGTTAGACTCTACAATCTCCCTAAAAGTGAACATGAGGCTATATTAGAGTAGGCCTCTTTCTTTGCCTTCAACAGGCCAACCAGAGGGCAGTTGGATGCACTTTCTTGCTAAAATTTCAGCTTACCCTCAACGATATACCACCGAACTTCATATGCAACTTCCCCCTACTCTTGTCTAGAACCCTTGAAAAATCAATAAGTATTTCTTCTTCATAGAAGAAGTCCAAACGTGCTCTTTATAAGAAACTTTAAGAGCCAATTTACCAACATACTTAGCCCAAGTTCTTAGGGATTCCCATTATGTTCTCTAGAACAAGCCTACAACTATTCCTCCAAACAATAGGATGCATTTTCCAACTGTCTCTACCCTCCTTCTCCTAGGTACTTAGCTAGGAAAGAATGCAATCACTTATACAAGAGAGCTTGAAAACATAATTCCAAAATCCAATGGGTTCATAATAACAAATTTCAAATACAATTCACCTGCTATTAAGAGGAGGAAATCCTCCATTCAAGTCAATATCTTTCCACCTTAAAGACCAGTTCTTCATACCATTCCACTTTAAAATTACTTTGAAAGAGAAACAAACCTAGATATTTAATCTGAGTTTTTTAAAAGACCATCCAATTTTATTTGCAACATTTTCTTGCATTCTTTTCACTTAATGAAGATACATCAAGAATGATTTTGACTCATTAACATGCAAACCTAAATACATGGGCATTTCTTTCACCACCCTTTTGACCCTACTAATTGAGGCATAATGTCTCAGAAAAGAATTAAGTATCATCAATTAAGAAGAGCCTTCCAAAGAAAATCTTAGTAATAATATCCTATGCCTAAGAGATATCAATTTCTAAACACATTGATGGACTGTTTAACTCCTCCAAATAGTGCATTATCTCATTCCTAAAAAACATGTTATCATAAAAGGACTACCCGAGCAAAAAAAAAAAAAAACCATTCGTTCGTACCCTAAAATTCTTCGTATGCCTTCCTTCATCATGTCCACGATAAGCTTAGTGATGAACTTGTACAATGAGTTGTGGCAGTGGGCCCCAACCCCTTTCATTCCTAAGGTCCTCATGCATTTGACTGAAGAGCATTTTCGATCTATTCAGCTTCTTTACAATTTAGTTTATTGTAAAGAAATTGGTTACCACATTCACCACATTCCTATTGACCAAATCACAATGTTTTTTTGGTAAAAACCAGTAGCAAATCTACATTTTGGTGATTTGGTGGAGGGAAATGAGGTGGAGTGGTAGGCAATTTAGAGTCAAACATCGTGTTGGACCAGCCTCGTCAATTGCATGAAGGCACAAATGACCCATATAGGCTTGAAACCTGCCCGATAGCCAACCTGTTCAATTCTAAGCTAAGCCAAAAAATTAAGTGGATGGCAAGGTTAGGATGTATACACTACCCACACCCATCTAAACCCAACTCACCTATTTACCTTCTTCATCCAGTACACAATTTCCCTCATTATGACCTATACAAAATCCTGTGAGGTGCATGTAATCTGACAAAGAAGTTTTTCAACAGTGCGGTTTTTAAGAGTCTATGAGATGCATCTTTGGTGAAATGAGGTGATATATATATATATATATATATATATATATATATATATATATATATATATATATATATATATATATATATATATATATATATCAGGTGGTGTTAAAGTTCTGAAGAGATGTTTGAGTCATCTTCTATTTTAACATTGATATAGAAGATAGTGCCATGTGGAATAGCGCAACCTTCCATTGTTGGGGATTTTCTCATCATGCAGACACTGAAACTAACTTGATAGCTTTAAAGGAAGTTCTTATATCGAATATTATATATTTTATGCAGTTTTCAAGTGTAGGCTTATCCTTCGGTTACATTTATGGAGAACCATCTTTTAGCATTGGGGAGGTATCTGTCATGAGATATTAATTGAGGCTTCTTTTATGATGCAGAAGAGGTTTGAGCCTTCATTCATAACATCAGAGTTTATGCTCTATAGGTGCTAAACATCCAGGCATCATTATCCCCTCCTTTTCCAATCAGGCCTCTTCCGATGAACATCCTCATCAGGCTCCACCATGGAGAGCTTCTTTACATCTATTTATGGCTGCTTATAAGTTTCATGTGACTAAATATATTGCATGGTTGATTTTTCAACAGAGAATAAAAACATATAGTAGTTAATTTAAAAAGAATTAGGCTTCATATGACAAGGTACTTGTCACGAAATAAGATGTTACTCACTTATTTTAGGAATGTCTCATCATAGTTAATCTTTATAAGGACATGGAACATGTTGAAAATCGATCATATCACTTTTTCAAAATATAATCTTTTCTCCCACTGAATTGCACAATAAACAAGAGTATCAGTTATGGAAATGTTGATTATTCACCAGACGGTGTATCATTTGGCTCACTTGGAATGACATTGTATATGAGGAAAACAATTGGATGTCAACAAAATGGCTTTTGGCATCATGCTTGATCTATCTTATTTGTATGATTGCAAGCAATTGGCTTGTTAGCTCATCCAATTTACTAGGTTGTTTTTTTTTTCTGTTTACTAATGTTGTAAGTTTCCAATAACTTGTTGGACTATATATATATTTTTTTGTGTGTGTCTAAAAAAGGACCTTTTGGTTTTTTTAGTGGTCATCTACTACTTCGGTAAGTTCCTAGAGCTCCAAAAACTTAAGCACTCCGTTTGTTGAAGATTTTGTCCTTGTTCTCGCCATAGGTCCACCAGCCTTGCTGTCATTACTGAGAGAGAAAACAATGCAGAAGATGAAGAGAAGTGGGAGGAGGAAACTCTTTGGGATTAGGCACTTCAAAGAACTGGGAAAGATGAGGATAGGGAAAAAAGGAAGACGATGAACTATAGGATATGTGCTATATTTTAAAATTTTTAGGATTTCTAGTTTTTTGAACTTATTAAGCTGACCCCCATGACCAAGCCCAACCCGGCCATCAAATTATTCAGCCAAGTCAAGCTCAATAACTTTAGCACCAAGGATTGTGGAAACAACTTGGACTCCAATGTGAAAATGGTGTTGATGAATCTTATTTTAGTTGTAGTGCTTAGCCCGACGCCTAGCCTTAAACAAGCATCAGGTGACTGGAAAAGTGCATGACCCACAAAGGAAAAGTGGTGCCCATCTAGGGGAAGGGTAAAAGCAATGTGATGGCTGCTGGTGAAGCAGGTGTGCTTAATGGGAGCCAGAAAGATAAGGTGATGGCAAAGATCTTCACATTTAACATGGTCTAACCAAAGAGAGGTCATGGATTCTAATCTTAGGTAGTGTAGAAACATGGCGACAAAGGAAGCATTAGATGCTTTTGGCGGTGGAATGTTGAATCCTAATGTATTACAGGTGTTATCTAATAAACTTAATGGGGCTTGGCAAGGGTTCTCCCTCATGGGAGCAAGCTCAAGATATGGCACTAACAAATTCTCAAAATTCATCGTGTCAATTTCCAATGGAAAAGATGTCCACGACTTGCATCATTTGCTTGGGTTGGCAAGGACAGGGGAAAGGAGGCACCCAAGGTTGAATGGTCATCATTCAAACTCATTCTCTTTACAATAGCGGTGAACACAATCGGCCACTTTGCTGGTATCTATAAGGGGATTCAGGATAGGTCATGCTCAGTGTTGATATTGGCAAATAAGAGTTGCTAATCTTAGGTAGTGATGGTGAAAGGGCATGGGGTTCCTAGTGATTTATCTAGCTTGATCCTCTAAACCAATGAGGTAGTTTGTTGAAGACAAATATTCATCCAAACACAGGCCTAGACAAGCGTATTGTTGGCTTCATGGCTATCATCGATTTGGGGGAGGAACAACTTGAGGTAAGCTTGCCTTGAAGCTGTGGGTTGAAATTCACAACTTAAGGTTCATGGTAATTGGGAAGAGACATTTCCTTATTAAAATTTCATGGGAGGCAGAATTTGTTATTATCATAAATCTAGGAAGACAAAGATTACAAGATGTCTTCTAGCTGAGAAATGGATGGTGTCTAAGAGGACTATTAAAAGTGAAAGCCTCTAATCTATCGAAAATCCAGATCATGTTGTCGAACCTTCTTGTTGAGTTTTGGAATAGCAAGGTCTTCACATACCTCGCCTCTCTTATTGGAACTATATTTATAGAGGGAAACTCTCATACCAAGAGATACACATACTAGGATTTTCAGAATTACAAATCAAAGTTTTACAATTTCCCATTTATTGCAGAGCTGTGGTTTCAAGTGGAAAAGATTGGTTCAAATCATAGAATATGACCAGTCAAGTAATGGCCTAACAGTGGAGTGATGTGAGGTAACTACTAGAAAGGATTAAACTGATAAACGTACAACCAATGGTTGGATTCTGGTTAAAATGCTTAGAAGAAGAAGAAGGAGTGCCTAGGTAAGATCTATGAAGGTGAAGCCTAACTAATCCAGTAGATTCAAGTTGCTGATTTCGAAGCCCTTCAAATCTCAAAGCAAGGTTCCCTTCCCATGTTGGCACTCTTATGTATGCCTCACATTTGTTCAACTATATCCGAATCCATCATGGATGTTGGTCAAGCAAGCCCACCAATGGTTTAGCTAAGGATCATTTCCACCCTCATATCCCTACGAAGTTAATCTTATCATAGTGGTCTGTAAGAGGGGACTGTGAAAGGTTCCTAGAAGGTTGCCCCACCACTTGGCTCTTTATCCCCTTGGCCTCTTAAGTCATGTTGATTAGTGCAAGGAATCAGCAGAAATGTCTGACTCTAGGGTGTGCAAGAGGCTTAAACATGAGGAGGACAACTATTTCAAGAGAAAAAAAAAAAAACCTTGGTAAGGCTGCAAAGAATGATGAGCTCAAAGCCACAAATGTCAATTCTCCAACCTTGTTGACTACTATCAAACAAAAAGGGAAATCCCAGTTATTCCTAGTTTGATGATATGCTAAGAGTGCATAGACGACCCAAGTAAGGAGCATCTTGATCAGCTCGACTAGCCATAGAAACATGGCTTTTACTTACCCTCTCACTTTGGGAAGGCTCCTTCCTGGCCTCCAACCGTGCTGCCCATGTAGCTGGATCTGGGCTATCTGGCCACCTTTTTCCTTGGCATGCAGAATTTTTACTTACTTATGTCATTGTTTAGTTTGGTCCATTTAATTTGGGATCCCATAGCTACCTTCATGTAATGCTCTTATCTTGACACGAGATCCTTTTTTTGTAGTACATTCTCTTTCAATTTTTTATAACATTAAGATGGTTGGCCTACTCCTTAACATCTTATCAAAAGGCTCATTTAATTAGTCCATTCTTATAACTAATTAGTTATTTTTATGACGGAAATATTTAACAGAAATTTTGTCTTTTGAAAGGAAATTTTTGAAGTAAAACCCGGACCATCTTGCCTTGTGATGCGACGAAAGATTTGAACCCTATAGAACATCTTCTTAGAACTTTTGCACATTACTCTTGCCACCATCTGTGGCCATATAGGACTTTCAAATCTTTAATTGGATTGATTTCCTATCGATAAGAATATAAATAAGTGACTAAGCCATGCAAATTAACTGGAAATTACCAAGGCAGTTTGATGCATTTTTCAAATCCATATTTGTTGCATTCTAAGTCTTGATACGGGTTTGATGAACTCTTCATGTCAACTCATACTTCACACCAATTAATTATGATTCTCATCATTCTTTTTCGAGGTAAAAATGAGTATTTCATCCTACCACCCAAAAAAGTGCTAAAACAGTAAAGCACTCAACTGACCTCATGTTCCATCAGGTTGCAGGACCTACATCCCGTGTGTTAGGGTATCGTACTCACCACACTTCAACTTGTATTTAGTGAATCTTTTTGCAACACAAGGGGTTGAACCCCGATAGATTCAAAATGAGAATTGGCAGTTTATCAGCTCTTGCCTAGACTGTTGCGTCAACCCTTTAGAGACAATTCTCATCATCCATTATTCATGAATTCATGTACATCCATTAATAGATGCATGGGTTTCAAATTTGATTATAATCTCTGTTGGAAAAAAGGACGTGATTTGTAGATTTCAAATCACCTCCAAACCTCTTAAAAAGAGGCACCGAAAAATGCCCTTTAAATATGAATCAACTAAGTGATTCCATGAAGATTCCCATGTATATCCAAACTACGACTAGAAATTGCACCTCTTACTCTTAATTCAGTCACATATTTTGGGCTCCTATACTACGGTGCCCGCAGGGCAATCAATTTGATGTTCATTAAAAGGTCCAATAAATTGGAACGTCCCTATTGAGTAGGGTCATTTTGAGACAAACGGATCATTTAACATTAGTTGAATGATTTGTAGGGTCATTTTGAGACAAACGGATCATTTAACATTAGTTGAATGATTTGGAGTTCTTGTGGAATAAAATGCATGGTCCTGTCAGTATGAACAGGTGCATTGCATACATTTGCATACATTTGTTGATCGAGATGACATTTTCGAATTCTCAAGGTGTCAACGCTCTATGTTGTAAAAAAGGGATGGGCACCAACATAGAAGTTTAAGCATGATAAGAGTGGCACCTAAGGGGGACGAATGGTTAGGTGGAGGCTTTGCTTACTTTCTTGGGTGGTAGGATAAAATATTCTTTCTGCTTATCCAAGAGATGCATTTTGACCGCTATCCATCGTCCAAACCCATCTATTTCATGATATTTCCTAGTTTTATTTGAAAAAACAATTAATATATATTTTAAAGTTTTTATGAAAACCAAAAAACTGATATTTTCAACCTCGGAATTTGCCAACATGTTTCTCCTTTGCAGCCGATATGATGCACTGTATATCCTTCGTAAGAAGCACAAAATCAAAAGTTCAAAATCACCATTACAGTTAAAATAAAATAAAAATTTCCAAACCATATCTAGCTCTTTAACTTGATAGGAGCACCCACCAATTTCTTGTTTGACAACACGGTCCTATTTGTCATGTTTGGGACAATGCGTTGAGCTTATCTGCTCAGGCGCTCCAGATCCGACTCATCCCGACGGGAAATCTCAGACCGATCTAGCTACCATCTCTATGACTTTAGTCTTGCAATTATCGTTCTTTTTGTCGAATATCCAATGTGGAAAGAGAGCGAATAGGTTCACAAGTTAGAGTTCTCCGAACAATTAGTTCCCACAATTTTAGCTTCACGGTGCATTATATTTCAGGATTTACGTTAGGTCTTAAAAAAGTGAATGAGGGTTTGCTCTATCTTAGCCACTAGTTATTAAACCACATGAAATGAAACGACGATTGAGGTTGGACTTGGTCATCCACAAACTTCGGAATTTTTTTTTGTTTTTTTTTTTTTTTTTTTTTTTTTTGCTGCCTCTTCAGCAAACGTTTATCGGCAACATATGTGGTGTCGGTAGGTGGGAGCTGCTATGCCTCTCGAAGTCACGTTGCTCACTTAAGCTACCTTTCCATTTGGCATTCTCCACGACCAGAATCGCCTGAAAGTTAACACTTGTCTGGCCGATCTGGCTAAAGAAGGAAAGGGTGATGTAACTTTTCGAGGTGGATGTTTGGATCAGAGAATTGCTACCAAACCCCAAGTGGGTAGTTCGATTGTCATCCCCTACTTACCATTCAAGCTTCTTTGAACCTCATGTTGACTACTAGACGGCTATCTAATTCCCTGCTCTTTTAACTCACTCCCCTTGAATCTCCAAATCACTTGCGCACACAGGAAATCCAAACCAGCTCCAATCTGCTACAGCATTGTTGTTCCTCCATGTGGTTTCTGAAGAGCATAAGGTTCTTGCATCTCCCTCTTTTCTCCTGCCATTTATGTTCACATGTAATTTTTATTTATTCATTTACTTGTTTGGTTGTTTATTTTTCCCTTGTTAAAGAGGAAACATGGAACAACGAATTGCGTCGTTGTAGTAATCCCCGGCTTTCGTGGACACAATGGGAGACATTTAAAGTTTTCCTATTATTGTCTTCCTTGTTATGGCTCGGAACAGAATGGCTTCTTCTATCATCAATTTCAGATGAGACTAATATGTTCTTCTATTTTTCCGCTTGTTAGTTTTAACCTTTTCTGCTGCTACATGCCTTTAATTGAACATTCCCAGATATTCTGGTAGTGCGCATCATTTAAGCAATGAAATTAGGTGATTTGCCTTGAGACCACATAGTGATGAACTTGACGGACTTCTACTGATTACCCCAATGTTCTGTTGTTTCACCTAAACTCCTACTACTATGTTCCAGATATTTCACTTAGCAGGAACCAATGTATTTTTCTGGGACAGTTTCGGTGCACCGTGATGGGTTCAAGTAACCGGTCCCCTTAACAGCTCTGAGCCACATGAAATTTGTCTAACTAGAAGTTGATCGTATCAGAATGGGATTAATATTGTCTTTATCAGATTTATACACACAGTGTCAGATCTATTCATTTTTAGTGGCATTTACGTTAGAGAATGCTTCGGTTGTGATCCGATTTTATGTGAACATACAGCTCCAATTTCAGTTTCAGGTCAACCATGATCAAGCTGAATCTGACAGAGGGTGGTTTTGTTTTCTGTAATTTGCAGAGGAAGAAAAACAAAAAAAGAAGAATCTTCTTTATTTTCCAACATTAATTGCTGATTGTGGTCTATGCTCTCCTTGGAAAATATTAAAAATAGCATTTTGCAGTAAAACACTTACTACCATCTTCTTGTTCCTTGATGTGGAAGTGAATGGTATGATCATATTGAGATCGTTGATGAAGAATCATTGGTCAGACGTTTTCCTGCATCTTTGATATTTCAAATTTCAGTTTTCCTGTGCTTCTATAGTTTCACTTGGTTTAATTTGGAAGAACAAAATTCTTCCTTTTCTTCTTTTTGTCAAAAGAAACAAATTAATGTTGAGAGATACTAGTCATGGTTTAGATCGGGTGTATATAATATACAATGGCATTGTTGCCGTGGAAGGTTCATAACAGATTACTGCTAAGGTCATAGTCTCCCCAAATCGTGTCCCAATGTTTGCTGTATATGCTTCGGTTGAACATGTAGGTCATAGTTCACATCATGTGTTTGGCATCTTCTTAAAGCTATTAGCTGCTGAGGATCACCTATGATCTTTATCTGATCTTTCCACTCCAGAGGGATCTCTGAGCAGAATCTTCTTGTGCTTTTCATTTGAACAGGACCATCTCAAATCTGTAGAACAATGCGCGGAAGGGCTACAAGAGCAATATATTCAGCTTCTGCATTTGCTAGATGGGCAGAGTTTGAAATTCTTTTCTTGTTGTTGTTCTTCATTGCATTTCTAATCCTCAAGGACATAGTGAGTATTCTAAGCCAGAAAAAGATTTGATTTTCCTACTAGTGAAGAAAAAGCACTCTCTTGTGTAGATACATTTTCATAATGAACAAAATGGTATAGCATTCCCTAAAGGTAATCTTGCCTCTTTGATGCAGGGAACTGGAACTTGTATGCTTCCTTTCCAAGAAGTGACCAGCAGGATAGCACGCTTTGTCAACATTGTGCCTCTGCGCGGTACTTAATTCACTTGTGAACTCTGCTAGATGTTGAGCACATAAATGTGATTAGTGTACCCAGTAATAACTATATAGAGTAGTCAAGTTTTAGGATATCTGTTGAGTGTATTTGGTGTTTTTTTCCATGAGAATTACTTCTTTTGCACATTTTACAGCTGTAAATTGAGATCAAGTCACCTGGTGCTTCATGCAACATGTACCACATGCACATATATAATTGTCGTGTACTTTTCAATATTCCATGAATTATGTGACTCTGTTGGTCCTCTGCATTCACAAGTGACAATGCCCAATGACCTGATCTACGATCTGCTCACAAACTTTGGAACATTTAGTCTCAATTCCCCTAGTTTGCTTAGAGAGAAAATTTTCAATGTAATTCTTTCTGTTCAGAATTAGGCACTGACATCTAAAAGCTGATTGATGGCAGGTGGACAAATGAGCAATGTAGGCAAAACCAGAAAATTTGGGCAAGAGAGGATCTATATGTTTGATCAGAGAACAGGTTCTGTAGCGCACTAGAAAATGAAAGATCTCTTCCTTGTCCTAGCCGAACAATTGGGCATGGAAGCTTTTATGGGAATTTGCCTGCAAAATCATGCAACTCACTGTTCGTTTAGTTCAGCTGTGCGTTGGACTCCACGTCTGCAAGTACAATGAGATTTACATTCAATCTCTTTTCCAGAATTTGTACCTGGAATACAATTGGGTCTTCATGACAAAGCCTCAGGAAGAAATGTTTGGGAAGGAAAGAGACACAGACGATAGGGGGTTAAAAGCACCTTGATAAAGAGAAAACTGTTACAATCTGAAGAACTCAAGCCATTATATTTTCTTGCTGCAAGAGGAACTTGTACCAGCGTCCTTCCCACTATACTTAGTTTTCTAGCTATACAATTATCTTCCTTCTTTACTTTCTTTACATTCTTCAGAAAATTGCAGAACAGAACATAGAAGTGCCGCAGCCACAGATATTTTTCCTAGCGTGTGTTTCTTTGCATGCAGCAGGTCGGACACCCATATTTTACACAGGCGGTGTGCGTGCCTTGCTGTTCCGAACATGGAGTTGTGAAAGATGCCAAATCGTTTGTTTAGAAGGGCTGGAAACTCATATTTACTACAACTAAAAATTTTCTGAAAAAATAAGTAGGCTTCAAAATTTTTGAAAATCCAAGGGGATCTTGTAACCAGCAGCGGAGCTAAGTATGTGCATGTGTGGGGGCCGGGCAGCTGCAGCAGAGTTAGTGAGTTAGTGTGCATGGACTTTACTACTTTAGCTATATAATATTGCTCTCGAAATACATACACTCGTATTGTTGTGTGGGGGCCGGGCAGCTGCAGCAGAGTTAGTGTGCATGGACTTTACTACTTTAGCTATATAATATTGCTCACGAAATACATACACTCGTATTGTTGTGTGGGGGCCGGGCAGCTGCAGCAGAGTTAGTGAGTTAGTGTGCATGGACTTTACTACTTTAACTATATAATATTGCTCTCGAAATACATACACTCGTATTGTTGTGTGGGGGCCGGGCAGCTGCAGCAGAGTTAGTGTGCATGGACTTTACTACTTTGGCTATATAATATTGCTCTCGAAATACATACACTCGTATTGTTGTGTGGGGGCCGGGCAGCTGCAGCAGAGTTAGTGTGCATGGACTTTACTACTTTAGCTATATAATATTGCTCTCGAAATACATACACTCGTATTGTTGTGTGGGGGTCGGGCAGCTGCAGCAGAGTTAGTGTGCATGGACTTTACTACTTTAGCTATATAATATTGCTCTCGAAATACATACACTCGTATTGTGGAAGTATATACAAAGATCACATGACCGCATTATTGCGATTAGACCTTATAAATATGCATTTAGCATATTTTATTTGATGAAACTAGTCTTTTAGACCATGTCCATAAAAATCTCAATTTTGAATCTTGAAGGTTTATGGCGAAATGACGGAATCCATCAAAATTATACTGAAAAAATTCTTCCAAGACACTGAGATACTCATATTTACTTGAAATTTGGGTTATATATATATATGTGTGTGTGTTATATCTGTGTGTGATACATTCGGAAGAATGTGATGCATCCAATAATTGAAGCATGAGTCACGACCAGTGCATGAGAGCTCCTCAATAGATGATTTTTTTTTAGTACTTAGATGCTTTTGATAAGGTACTGGTACAAGCAATTAAATAGATGGTCTTCTAAGTTCTAATTGGCTCCCCTTTTTGATTGGCTGAACGACAGCCACATGATGATTGACAAGGATGATGATGATGACAATGATCAAGCATCATCGCCACAGAATATTTGCCAACCATCGCCTCCTTGTGGACTGGACCTAGTTATTCTTGGTTGGACCCGATCCAAACAACTGCTTGACTTGGTCTGTTAACTCTGACTTTGGTCATGAGCCTCCAGATTTTGCTAGAGAAGGCTCCAAGTTGGGCTGTGGGTTGACCCATGACTGAGTCAAGTTCTTTGACACGCCATAAATTTAAGTTGGCATTGCCGCCAAGAACGGGTTACACGTCAAACACCTACCTTCAACCGGATCGATTCGGCAAGATCGATTTAGCTCGTGTTTGTTGATCAAATAGAAAGATGCATCAAAACACAATTTTTAGTAAAATAAAATTTTTTTGCATTCTTCTGAAAATTCACAATTATGCCAGGGATGCCCTATTTTACCTCAAACTTTTGGTTTGGCCAAAATGACCATTTTACCCCTTCACAATGTGATTTTTGGGCTAACTTTCTGAAGACATTTAAACGTAGGGCCGTCCACTTGAACTAGGGTCAAAACCATGTCATTTAGACACGCAACATTTAAAGCCTAGGAAATTAGAGTACACTAGGTGTCATCATCTTGCCAAATGACCATTTTGCCCCCAATTTTATATTTTAGAGTCTTAGACGCTTAACTTTAGAAAACCTTCAAAACTCTAAGACTTGTCTAAAAACTATCTCAATTAGTATCATTCTCATCCTTACAAGACTTTGGGCCACCACGTCATGGAGACCCACTGACTAGGTCCATTCTGCCAGAGTGGTACGTGAACTGGCTAGAGAAGTTCTTGCTGGTGTTTCCCCATCGCCTAGACAATTGTGGGTTGGAAACCATGGCTCTGTCACCTTGTGAGGTGGTGAACGACAACCTTATTCAAACCTTCACAGAGCAGTGGATCCCATTTACCTCCAACTTTTGGTTCCCATGGGGATAGGCGGCACTACTCATGGATGACTTCATAGACATCCTTGCTCTTCCCAAGCCGGCTTAGAGAACCCATGATTAAACGGTTTGTGATTAGCACGAGTGCATGCAACCACAAGGACATGTTGTTCCACCTGACTGACATAAGGAGTTGGTACTTGAAGAAGGAGGGAGACAGTCATCACATCCATTTGGTAAATTTTTATGTGCATTTTGAAGACACTGCAGATAAGATAAGAGTTCGACTTAGAAGGCTCAGCACATGACAAGCGAGGTGATGACAGTGTATTGTTGGACTCATGATCTTGGCCAATAAACGAGGCACACGGTCTTCGCACTTTACTGCTTTTCAAGATGTGGGGTAGCTTCAAAAATCGATGTCACTTTCTTGCAGTGGCTGGCCTAGCCTTCCTGTACAGAGGACTCATGCAGTTCACTATGCATGATTCAGTCATACTTAAAAAACTGCGCATGGTTTCTACATAAGTGGTTCTATCGACATGTTGTTCAGTAAGAATACAGTTTTCAAACCTTTAAGGGACAACATCTATCACTATGTACGTACAGGCAGATGATGGATAATATAACAAAGGAACAAGTAGTCTGGAACTACTTTTCTAGGAAAGAGCAAAAGGAGCAATACATGTTTTCCTAGAGAACTGACATCCTTCTTCTGGAACACATATATGAGAGTTTTTATTCAGACCCGGTGTTTTCTTCTTAGTCAGGTGCGAGAGATCAACGACAGAGTATGCTGAGCCTAGGACAATTGCTTGGGAGGGTGCACACTGGCATGTTCTTATCCTATAACTTGCTCTTCATGTGGCCGTTGATCCATGAAGCCAACATTGTTTCCTCAACATTGCATCAATTTTGTAACAAATGGAGCTGTGAATGAATACTCACCACTGTCCTAGCTAAAAATTTAGTTGAGAAGCCTGAGTGGTATATATTGTTCTGGTCCCCAACATCAAACAGTCAAGGGAGGTGACTTTAAGTGATAGCCTCAAGTGCTTGTGACTGGAAAAAACAGTTGAACAGGCTAACACAATAGAGTGAAAGGGCCCTACTTTCCTCAAGTTGGATAGCAGAATCAAGGAAGCAGCCATCAAGGACCACTCATTGTACCAAAGATTTTTTGAGCAACTGAAGGGCTTCTGTATGATGATCATGCTAGGCTATCAGCCACATGGAGGTTTAATGTTCAATCGAAAAGCCCTTAGAGTCCTAAAATGTTTGTTATTACCAACTTGTCTTGTTTTATTTCTCTAGTATTGTAGAGACAATAGGGTTCTTGAGTCATTTTCTCTTAAATTGATAAAGTCAAGTTTTTTTAGCCCAATTTCTCTTTTTCTCATCATTATATTCACATAATCACGATGGCATCCCAACCCGTTTACAAATTGGTGTCCAATCCCAAAATCCTACAACAACACTGGTTGTGTAGAACTTCTATTGTCAATGATGCTCTAAACAAGGAATAGAGATATGTAAGAGCCAAGCAGTCCATAAGAGAGGTAAAGCATGAAGGGCAAAAATTAAATTTAGCAGAATTCATAGAGTAAGCACAATTGTATAATCATGGCTTGCTTCAAACATATTGAACAGCCTCACCAAAGAGGTCAATTTTGGAATAACTAAAGAAC
The DNA here is from genome assembly GCF_008831285.2 of Nymphaea colorata. NCBI lineage: Eukaryota > Viridiplantae > Streptophyta > Magnoliopsida > Nymphaeales > Nymphaeaceae > Nymphaea > Nymphaea colorata. The sequence goes on from NC_045140.1 coordinate 7,089,602, forward strand.
AAAAAAATCATACAAATTGGAGCAAACTTGAGCCTACAAGAAGAAGGTAGGCTTGCATAATCATTGAATGATTATAAGGAAGTGATCGCCCTAACTTGCGAGGACATGTTAAGCCTAGACCCGAAACTTGTAGAACAAAAACTCAATTTCAAACCAATAAGTTGTCTGGTGAAGAAGAAGTAAAAACATCCAGATTCATGGGTCAAAGGAAAAGTAAAAAATGAATGAAGGACCACTTCAAGGCTAAGTTCATTAGAGCTATTGCTTATCTGAAATGACTCACAAACATAGTGTTTGTGCCAAGAATTGAAAAGTCATAATCTATGTAGATTTTAGAGATCTCAATAATGCCACACCCAAGAATAACTACCCACTGCTGAATACAGACCTACTTGTCGACAATATGGTTAGTCATGCAATGTTCACTTATATAGACAACTACTCTAAATATAATCAAATCAAGTTGACAACCAAGGATCAACTGAAGACCTCTGTTATTACCCTTGGGGAACCTTCTACTACACTATAATGTCATTTTAGTTAAAGAATGCATGAACTACCAAACAAAGAGCTATGGGCACCATCCTTCATGACCAGATGTACAAGTACATTGATGCGTACATTGATGACATCCTGGTCAATCCAAGACTCATGAATACCATATTGGGGTGTCCACACAAGTTTTTGATCGACTACTGCAATACAAGTTTAGATTAAATCTACACTAGTATGTACTTGGTGTCAAGTGATCATATTCAGATTAAATATTTGAACAAAATACTTTAAAAAATTTGGATATGAAAAAGTTTAACGTCCGATCAAAAAATGAGATCAAATTTGAATTTCAAAACTAATGGCTAATTGAATTTTGATTACAATCCATTTTAAGTAAATATTCAATCAAATTCAAATTTTGATTCAATTTCAAATTAATAACTATTAATATATCTATTAAGGCAAGAGTTGACAACACTATCGAGCTGGAGCTAATGCCTAAAGTCGATAAACTGGTTGATGGATCTACTAAAGGAGGAAATCATAAAAGCAAGCATAAAGATAGCAAAAGAAAATACAGTAGCAAATCTATTTGGTTGTAACTTCGTAAGTTAAGAAGATAAAATTGATAACAACACTAATATGATGGGATGAGACACTATAAATCATGAATGATATTAAGAACATCTTTATTTGCGTATACTCTCTAGTGGATGTTCACATTATTGTTGAACCATGTAAACGTTGGTCTTTTTTTTCTCTTTTTATTCTGGGTAGTTGCACAACATCAATTTTTTGTCTGAGTAGCATCAACATTCATGGCATCTTTCTAAGGAAACATTCATTCAACACCTAGATAGGTGTGCAATTTCCTATACTTTCTTTCCCAACGATCTTCAATATTTTTTATTATAGGATAGATATTGATCCTTCTATAGGGAGTCAATTCATCTCACTTTTGGAAGACTATAATCTAATGGGATATGTAGATGGTTCCAATAAGAGCTTTAAAGAATGGATTTCCAAGTCAAATAGTACAAAAATCCAAAGTCCAAAATATAAAAAAGCAGCAACATAATCTACTTTTATTAAGTTGCATCAAGTCCTCACTTGCAGATGTAGTTCACAACCACATAGTTGGATTAAAGTCATCAGATGAAGTATAGATTGTCATGAAGAGGAAGTATGTAGCATGATCTACGACACACATGCAACAACTAAAAGGGCAACCTCAGAATTGAAGAGGGGGTGATGAATATATGCAACAACTAAAGAGTTACTTCAAAACTAAAGAGGGGTAATAAATATATATCAAAATATTTTTGTACAACTAAAAATATCACTCAGGAACTCACTTTATCCTCAAAGTGAGTTCAGGATGAATTCATTACTTACATATTAGCTTGTCTACCAATGTATGAATATGGCTCCTTGTGAATGGCCTTGAACACCCCAAGTTTGATGCCAAAATAATATAATGTGGCTTTTGACAGCATGAGAGATGGCAACTAATACCCCAAGTTTGGGAAAACACATCATGTTACATCTAAAATGAGTAAGTTATTTATGCATGAGCCTTATCACACAGCGAGCAAGTGAAGATAGGGAATGGAGTAGGTTTGAAGATCAGAAGCATTCATAACTCTTCTTTCTCTTCAAACCTCTCTACTTTTCTTATGAAAACTTGATATCAATTCAAAAGCTTGCAAGAGATAATAGTGTTTTCTCGAGTTGGATCGTAATGATTGCTAAGTGAAGGACATCCACACCAAGAAAAGTGTTGCTCAAGGAACTAGTTCAAATAGATCATACAAATTGCAGTTCAATAGAATGCAAATAAGTGATCTTCAGTCAGCCAATGCTATGGTTGGTGAGTGTGCTTCTCTTGAGAGATAGCATGATAGAAAGGTTTATTCATCATTCAAAATAGTGCAAGCAATGATGATAGACAATGTGAAGCATGTCAATTACGGAAAGCTTATGCTCTACTTTTTGACAAAATTTCATACATGTTCAACAATCTTTAAATTTGATTTTTGTTGATGTTTGGGGACTCAGACTGGTCTCTTCTTTGCATGGACATTATCAATGTATTGCCTTTGTTGATGGATTATCTTGTTTTAGATTGACTTACATTCTGAAATATAAGTTTGAAGAATGAATATATTTAAATATTTCCAAACAATGATTGAAAATGAACTTGAACGACACATAAAGGTTGTTCAAATCAATTGGTTGTTGATTATAAGTTTCTTGTCACATATTTAAAGGAAAATAGGATAAAATACAAGATCATTTGTCCACATGCGCATGAACAGGCAGGCAAGAAAGGCCGAACACTAACGTTGAAATCGGCCTTGATTTCTCGCTCATGCATACATACGACACAAGTTTTGAGACTATTTCTTTTTGTTTTACTTAAATAAAATGCTCTTTCTTGTTACTAAGATGCAATGACCATATTTCTTACATTTTGATCCACATCTAGATTATAAATGTTAACGGCTTTTCGATATGCATGTTATCCATATCTATGTCCATATAATGCTCACGCACTGCAGTTTAGAAAGAAGAAACTTTGAACTTTTCTCACTATACACATTCCAAAAACCTCATGGTGTTGATTATTTATCCCTCACCCAAGCTAATAAATATGCTCCCTGGCAATAGGCGAGGAAAGAAAAATATTCAACTCACATGCACAATAATACTTGGACCCTCACCCCACTACATACCATCTTAATATCAACAATTGGAGGATCAAAATGAATTCAAATGGCTCTATGGAGCAATATAAAGCACAATTAGTTGTTTGAGATTTCACATAAGAAGCAGATGTTTATTTTAAGTATAATTTGTTGTCACTATCGTTATATTCTTGTCGGTACCCTATTTGCCGACTCGATGTTTACAATGTGTTTTCCTAATGGAGTGTTATCATAGGATATCTATATGCATCAGCCGCATGGATTTATCAACACTCAATTTTCTTAGTATGTCTGCAAATTATCAAAGTCTTCATATGGGCTTGCGCAGACACTATGTGTTTGGTACCAGCACTTCAATCAGTTTTTTCTTGAGCTTGGTTTTTGTCTCCTCCAAGATTGACATGTCATTATTGTTGTTTGAGGGCAAAGATATAATTCTTATGTTTATTTATATGGACAATATTCTCATTACTAAAAGTTCACACAGATATCTTGAGGAAGTTATGACTAGACTTAGCGATGAATTTGCTCTTAAAGACCTTAGATCCCCACACTACTTTCTTGAAATTGAGGTATTCTTTAGATGGTCTCCACATAAGCCAATGGTAGTATATGATCAATCTTCTTCAATGCATGGGGATGAAAAATGTCAAAGCTACTGCCATATCTCTTGCCATTGGTACTCATTTATCTAAACTAGTGGTGTCCCTTTGGCCAATCCTACCAAGAATCATCATGGAAGTCGTACAGTACCTCACAATGACTAAGTCTGACCTTGCATACATTGTTAACAAGGTCTGCCAATTTATGCACTCTTTGTTCATGGGGCTTTGACTCTCTCCTATTGATGTTCATGGTGCTACTGTCAAACACATTGTATGGTATGTTAACTCTACCATTGACTATGGGTGCACTTGAGACCCACATCTAAGTCTTATCTCATTGCATTCTTTCATGCCGACTAGGTTGGGAATCTTGATGGTAAAAAAAGCAACTGGTAGTTGTGTTGTCTTTCTTGAACATTATCTTGTCTACTATTGTGCATTCTAGTATAGAAGCATAACATTGTGCTCTTACAACTCATTTCACTCTACAATTCCTTTGTGTACATCAATGCTACATGCAGGGGCAAAGTGAAGATTTTTTATAAGGGCGGGCCAAACGGTCCAATGAACATATCTAGGTAGCCAAAGTAAATTCGAATCCAAAAAATACATTATGCAACAAAAAAAATTTCAATTAATGTAATGTATTTTGTTTTAATGAGTTGGGATGGGGCCATGACCTAGACACACCCCCCCCTGGCTGCATGTTTGTCTGTCAACCTCATTAATTATCAATGAAGTAAGTCATAATGCATGAAATGCATTAATTTTTAATATTATTTTCATGTAATTTTGATGTAATTTAATGTTTAAATCCTCATGTTTGTGTTTGGGTAAGGTTCAATGAGTTGCGGTTTGAATTTGATCGAAATCAGACCTCAAACGAAGAAATTACGTGCAAAAAAGTGAAAATTTGCCACCTAAAGGTAGAATCATTTTTGTCTATCTTAAAACTCCATATTTTTTATTGAATTTATGCCCTTGAGTCTTATTTCACACTTATTTAAGTTTAGATCTTGCATTTTGTTTTAATGAATTTAGGTTTATGTAGAAACTAGATGAATCAAGTAGAAAATAAAGGAGATAGGAGTGTTTTTATAAAAAGTGAGTTGAGAGACGCATTTTGAAAAATTAATGACAAAACGTTGGAGCTAGGGTGCAAACTCTAGCTCATATTTTACGATGGGCGCAACTGCTCCCGTTCCCTCTCGCTCTCCTCTTGGAGCTTCCTTGGTGACGTCTTAGTAGTAGCTCCATCCAACTACCTAGGTGACACCTCTTGGTGGAGAACCCTCAACTAGTCGTGACCCATTCTTCTTCCATGCCTTATTTCTCTCAAAACCTAGTAGCCAAACTCGGTGGGGTGAAGGATTGATGCCAACAAAGGATTCTAAAAGCTGGATGGTGTGCCCAATCCGGGATTCAAAGAGCTCAAAACCTGCTTTAGGTAGGTCTTCATGATTTCTTGCTTGTTGTGTCATAGATTACACATTTTTTCTTGATTTTCAGTCATAGGGCTTTAGGATTTCCTTTTTTGCAGTAAATGAATATTTGTTCTTAGTTACTTTTTTGCTAAATCAATGTTTGGGTTGTCTAGATTGATATGCATTTGGTATTTCAGTGATTGTGTATGCATTTTTGGCAAAGGGGTCGAGTAGCTTATAAGTATACATCATAGTTGTTGTTTTTCCATCATGTACTGCCCACCATTTGTGTTTTCTAGCAGGTAGGCTTTAGTTTTTAGCTATTTTTTGTTGGAGTAGATCTAACATTTATGTAGACTAGCCTCTTTAGCCAGGTGGAGCGTGTTGGTCTTGGACAATAACTTTTGTGTAGTATCTTTTAATTTTGAATTCTCAAGCGTGAATTTAGTGTGTTTTATCTTGTCTTAGGTAGCGACTGTAGTTATACCACTAGTTAACTAGTTAAAGTCGATAGAGTTTAGGTGTCAATGACATTTACTTTATGTTTAGTTGCTATAATTGTTCACTAGTCATTTTTATAGGTTTCCAATTAGTATAGAATTAATTTATAGTAATTAATTGTTATGTTTACTTCAAGATCTTTTTTTAGTTGTATAAATTCCTAGTTAGATGCAATGATGCATGTTAAATTTAGTTGTGTGCTGTTATTGCATTTTCTAATTTTATATCAGTGTGTATGCATATTAGTTTGTTGCTTATTATGTTTTGACTGCAATTTTTATTGTAGAATGGATGAATAGTTATCTTTCAATTATATTAGTTTTTATATAAAATAGTTGTTAATCCATATTTGTAGCTAATTTAATACTGTAAACTGTTGTGCTTTGTATTCTTTAGTTTGAGTGCAATGCATATGTGTCTTATGTTGTTCCTTAGCACCGTTTCCTTCAATTCCTGCTATAGGTCGGTAAATTAGATAATTATTTGTTATTTAGATTAGTTTTTAAGCAAAAACTAGTGGTTAATCATGTTTTACTGTGATTATCTTGGTTTAGGTAGGTGTTGTTTGTTTTTTGTTAATCACTTTTATTTGTTGTAGTCTAAAATTTATTATTCATACTTTAGAGTGTATGGTATAAATTGGACTTTTATTTGTTCATGTAGTAAAATTCTAGTTTTGCATTGCTCTAAGTGTTGTGCATTAGTATAAATAGGAGTGATTTCAGTAATTTTATTACTAGGACTGATCCTTTTTATTTTGTTTAGATTCCTTTTGAATTACAGCATAATTATTGACATTTTACTGATATAGCATAGATAAGTCATTTTTTGTTTGAATTTAGTCATTTCACTTTGTTTTAGGTATGTTAAAGTGGAGATCTTAGGATTGGACGTGGCCAGCACCTAGTACTTTCCCATTTCGTGCAGTTTTTTTTGTTTTTAGTTGTAGTTGTCTCAATTTATTGTTTGTTAATGGTGAATTAGTGTCATTTAATGTTTCCTAGTAAACAACATGCTAATTTCCATTGTTTTAGTTGATGTAATAATGCTTGTTATCTAGGTTAGTTGTAGATTTGATTTTTAGAAACTTGTATTCATGTTTTAGTTTAGTTTAGCTTATTATAATGCTCGCTGGTAGTTTTACTAGTGTAGATTTAATTTTAGTAGCTAAGTTGTAATTTTTTAGTTTAAATCACCTTTTTCTAGTATATTTGATTATCTTTCATTCCAATTAGTTTGTAGATAAATATTAGTTGGTAACTAGTGGATATAGTTATTTTTAGCTTGCGGATTGCTACTGGTTGATTTTCTACACTCTAGATAGAAAAAGTATCCAATTTTGTATTAGGTGTTTATTTTTATTGTAATTTCTATAGTTTATAGTGCAATTTAGCAGGAAAAATAGTTGTGTTTTGTTAAAAAATAGTTTTAGATGAAAATTAGTTTTTAATTAGTAGATGCACCTAGTTTTTAAATAATAGCTATTCTAGGGAGAGAAAGTACATGGTTTGCTTGAACATTTGTTATTTTGGTGCATTTCTCCTTCTAGTTTAGTTGTTTAGATTAGTATGCTTTCAAACTTCTAGTTCGTAGTCTTTAGTTGTTACCTTTAAGATCATTTTTGTATTCTAGAAATCTAGGTTAGTGGGTTGTGTAATTTTGAGTTCATGCATAAAATGCGATCGAACTAATCTAGACTTGGGTTAGCCGGCATTAACTAAGTCTAGATGTTTTTGACATAAAAGATACTAAAAGACGTTTGTATTCTGCATTAACAACCGGTTAGTACACATATGCATATACATGAGAAGTCTTATTTTTATGTTTTGGCAGCCTTTATTACTGCCATTTTATACTCTAACTTGTTGTGCAGTTGAAACTTGATTCATGCATTCTGCAGCCAGCTTAAAGGAAAGCAAGACGCATCAAGGAGGATGAAAAATTGTCCTTGTTGGATATTGGAGGTGCCATTGAAGATTGAGTCATCACGCATCTTCAAGAGAGCCACCATTTTAGATTTAAGATTTGAATTTCTTGTATTAGAATTTTGTTGTATTTTAAATACACATGTGTATTAGTTCAAAAGAGTCCATGCAACACCATTGAGCATTGAATCATCTTGTGGGATTTTAATTTTGTGTAATAGAAGCACTTTAATTGAGTAATTTTGTGTTTGTTCTATCTACATTCTTCTTAGATTCGCCTTGTCTTGATTATATAAGTCATGATACTCAATTGTTGTTGTCAAAGTTCGACTTGGACTCACCACTTGTGAAATCTGGTAAAAGTATAACTGGTGTGTAGTTTCACTTTGTATTGCAACAGGTTGTTTAATTTTATATATGTGAAGAGAGATTTGAATTGAACTATATTGTAAAATTGTATGTATAACCAAAACTGCACCGCACCACTAAACACTTCAAAATTGATGTGCACTTTATTCATGATCAATTCAACGATGAGATTTTACTGTTACAATCACATTCATATCAATGATCAACTTGCAGACATCATGATCGTACCTCTCTCTAGATTTTGTTTTCATCTACTCCAGCGCAAACTCAACACCCTATAAAGGCCGCTGAGTTTGTGTGGGGAGATTGTGGCAAGAGATGACAATGCTATTCAGTTAGTGCTAATGCCTAAAGACAATAATCTTGAAGATATGACTATTATGGTTGAAGCATCCACTCAAGAAAGAAATAGTGGAGATCAGTGTGGAGATTGCAATAGAAAAGGCAACACCAAATCTATGGGTTGTAACTTCAAAAATAATGTAACAGCTAAAATTGTTAACGTTCCTCATATTATGGGATGAGATCTTGTAAATCATGGATGACATTAATGGAACCTATCTCTCTCTCTCTGGTAGAGAGTACTCTCCTATGGATGGAGACATTGTTGTGGAACCACATAAACACTGATTTTTTTTTTCCTCTTTTTCTGTTCCTGTTAAGGTCATATACCAAGTATCTATTTATTTTGCACTTCAGTTCTTAACAATATCGTAATGGCATTTGGATTCTGTTGTACATTTAAAATTCATGCTCCAATTCAGATGTGAACATAAAAGCTGGATTTGGATTGTGAGTTTGAATAACAGATTTGTATATCGTATTAGGCTTTTCTTCATTTGTATAATTTGGATGCAAATCTGAATATCTAAACAACTGATAGATCGGACATGGAAACAGGTACATCTGATTTGAATCTGATCCTTTCACATCCCTAATAATAATTTCAAATAGAATTCATAGTAAGCAGCTCATTGCCCATAAAGGATCAAGCTCCACACCGTTTAGGCGTCTCTATCTCTAAGGCACGGATTGGAATTTGATTGCTCAGATAAGTCGTCTGCAAAGCTGAAATGTCAGCGTCGTGCAAGAGCTATTTGAAGACTCTTCGGAAAAATCTTGGGATAACTTATTCAGGTTTAATACATGCAGCGATTTTGCTTTGAACTTTAAGGGATTCGACTGAGAATCAAAGACTTTTGCTTCTCAACTAAACCCAGAAAGAAATATATGGGCAGTCAAACCCGTGCAGGATCGTTCCCTCATCTTGGAGTTTCAAACAAATGGAAAACACCTCATTATTGAAAGAAGTTGTGCCTTTTACGAAAACAAAATGCATTTTTTTCTATTCGTTTACCATCTGGGTGGCACATTAACTTACAACATAATAGAGAAAATTGGGAACCGCCAATGATGTAAAAAGTATATTTAGTTATCTTTCTTCTATATTAAGATTGTAAAAAGAGAGGTCTCTAGTTCGATTATGGTCGGTACTATGACTCTGTGTCTTAAATGGTGTGCGGTGCAGTAGCCAAACTGAAACATATAATGCTGCCATCATTGCCTTCAAACAAAATAGTAAAAAGAGAGGTCTCTAGTTCGAGATTTTAGATCTCTTTTATGGTGAGCCTCCCTCGTCCTTTATGCCCTTAGGTTGAAATGTCTCCGAATACCAACCCTTGGGCAATAATGATCCCCTTGTGTGCTATTTCTGTTCATCTAACCAAGCTCAACTGCTGATGTTGAGTCTCAAGCTCAGGCGTGATAATGCATGACTTCAGCTAAGCTCAAATTTGACAAGCTGATGTCTGGGGAAGACTGAATATTTGAGAGCACATCTAGTTCGATGTTGGTGGCCGAGGGGGCTTGTGTCATGAAAGAGTGGGGTCAAAACTCAATGCCGCCCACAAAGCATAGAATCCGCTAATTCTGCTCATGCCCACCCATGAATCAGGCCATCTTTCGTGGCTTGCTTACAGTTCACTGCACAAATACACGGCGAACTTTTTTCTTTTTTAACTCAAGCCAACCAACTACTGGTGTAAGATGAGTATGCGTATCTTCTTCCTATACCATAAGTGAATTAAAATTTGTGGCCTACCATATATCATGGTGGTGTCTAAAGCTACTAACCAAAGCCCATAAAAAGAAGCAATTTCTAGCAATATGGAAAGAAAGAGGTGGGGAGAGAGAGAGGAGGAGGAGAAGACTCCAAGCAGCTTTCCTTCCGACTTTCTAGCAAAGAATATGCCTGGTGTAGCTCGCACTAGGATTGAGAGGCTGGCGATTCTTTTCATGAGAGAAAAAGGCCGGGGGGCCGGCCGGCCTTGAGAAGGACGAAGGAGACGAGAAAAGAAAAGGAAAAAGAAGGAAAAGGGAGGAAGGTTAAGAGCCTGCCTCTTTGACCAACTGCCACTGTTCCCTCGCTCTGTAAAGGGGCATAATTCCTGAAGTAGGGCCTGCAACACCCCCACCAAGTTGCCAAGACGCGTTTGGTGGGCGACCAGAAGCAAATCTCGGCCACAACCGTCCACAACCAAACAAGCGCGGTGCTAGAGACTTTCTGGATCCTGATGATTCATGAGCCCCCATTAATAATTTCTGAATTCTTTTAAGAAAGCTACCCCTACCACATTCACAGTCAAATGCGGCACCCCTTCTCTCCATCTTTCCCAAGGCAATTCAGCACCCTCTCTCTCTCTCCCCACCTCCCCCCCAACCCGTCTCTCATAGTAGTTAATTAATGCCCCTGTGGAAAAGGCTAAAAACATACAGAGATGAGCCAACAGATGAAATAACGAGCCATCACATGGCATCTCTCTCTCTCTCACATGGCTCTCTCTCTCTCTCTCTCTCCTGCACAATCAACCATGAGACCATAGATTAATGCCAGTGAGAAATGGTTAAAAACTACACAGGGTACAGACAAATAAATCTGGTCATATGACCACGTTGCTTTTCAGCATCCAATCACCAAAAAAGAAGTTGTGACTTAAGGGACACTGGCCATCAAAGGCGGATCCTTGATGAGTCTTTTCCTTCTTCCGGTGCTTTAAAGGAATCACAAGCGAAAAGAGAAACAAAAAACAATCTCAAGAAAACAAAAGCAAAGGAGGGACGGAAAGACAACGTGTGAGATGACACCTCCCCACCGATTAAGGGGGTAATCTCACTAATCACATTCAAAGAAGTAAAGTCTGCTTTTTCTTTTCCTTTGGTTCGCTGTTAGAGGAAAAAAAAATTGCTTTTGAAAGATGGCCACAGGTCCGCAATAAACTCAGTCAATCTAAATGTTTTCGGGGCACAAATGGAGGGAGAGAGAGAGAGTAAACGACGGAAATTCGAGAAAAAAGCAATTAGGGGTCTATTATAATTCTGTACGCGAGCATGTTATCAATGAATGTGAATATGAAACTGAAACATGATTTGCCAAGTAACCAAGAAACGTAGAAAAGCAAGCATCAAAATTGGAAGAAAAAGGAAAGACAAAGGCAGGAGCAGAGAAGGAGAAAAGAAAGGGATAGCATTCAATTACTATCGATTGGCATCGAGAAGGAAGAAAGAAAGGATAGCATTCAATTACTATCGATTGGCATCTAATCATCTTCCACGGAACAACAAGGCAAGTTATCTGGCAGGTCGGTCCAAACCCAATAACAAACAGAAAGGAAGATCCAAGGAAGCAAACTGAACTAAAGAGGAAGCTTCGCCATTCCGAAAGACAAACTAACCATTGTTAAGAGAACAAAAAAACAGTAAAGAGCAAATAGCCAGAAAGAAATGGCGCAGAAATTAGAAAAAGGGGTTAAATTAGCCAATTATCAATTGAGGATCCGTCCTCCATACAGAAGAATCCATATGTACTTCCATTAATTAAGATGGAACGGAAAGAAAGAGACCATGAAGAATGGTACAAACAGAAGAAAAATAGCTTCAATGACTTCAGACAATAATTGCAAAACTAGATAGGTGAACAGCTATAGGCCATTGAAGTCTTTCTTTCTCCTACCCTAGAATACCGGTCCACCTTCTTTGTAGGAATTACGACCTAAAAAGAACCAACCAGTGAAGCCAACCACTCAAAGAAAGCGGGAACGAAGCAAAGAAAGGAAGGGATGAAATCAAAAAGCACAGCCATCCCTCTTTGACCAAACCCACTCATATTCACCATTCCAATACAAGGGGAAAAAGAATAAAGAGGAGAACCGTATTATGATTCCAAATACCCACCATAGTCACCATAATTCTTCTTACTTTTTTGGAATTCCTGCACTACTAAAGAAGAATCAACACCACACTGATTCACGAAGTAACTCTCGAATCCACGATTTTGTATACCATTATGATTGATTAAATTACAAAGTGAGGTGAAACAGAAACAATAAGAAAAGAAAGGCCATCCTTTTTCTGCTTCATATTATGAACAAATTAATTTTCTGATCACTCTCATCGGGGAGATTGGTCATCTTCCAAACATCCCCAAACGACTGAAGGATCTCTAAGATCAAGAACAAAACTTGACCGAACGCTTCAATCGCATTTTTTCTCTTTCTCACCTATTCTGAAAGATAAAAATTCATAGCCGCAAAGATATGCTGCAAAATTCATCATCGTCATCATCGCCATCCCCACAAGGTGGCAAATTCAAATCTAGAAAAGGCCTCCTCGCCAGGGGAGGCCTCGTCACCTCATCATCGACGACCGAAGACGATGAATCACAATCGCTGTGACACTCGTTCGGATCAACGCCACCACCACCACCACCGATGAACCCGTTCTGCATCAAACCACGGCCTGGCCAATCACATCCCCAAGCGCTCCTCCGATCCGGGGCACAGCTCCGCTTTGTGCCCTTCTGCTTCCTTGCCACGCCGCTCGCGAAGTTGCCGCCCGGTGAACCGCCCCGGTGCCGCCCTCCAGCGAGGTTCAGATCCATCTTCAGATCGACCTCACAGCTAGATGGGGCCTTAGCGTGGTGATTGCTTCTGGGGCTGCTCCATGACTCTACGGTGCTGCTCATGCTGGTGCTGCGATCCTCAACGGGGACGTAGGCGAAGTTGGTCTTCGCCTTCGGCCCCCGGAGAGCCCGGGCGGCCGCATCGTAGGCCCGCGCGGCGTCCTCCGCCGTGTCAAACGTTCCCAACCAGACGCGGCTCTTCTTCCACGGGTCCCTGATCTCTGCAGCGAATCTTCCCCATGGCCTCTTCCTGACCCCCCTGAAATGAATGTCTTTGGTGAGGGGCGCCCCACCCTCCTTAAACCCGTTCTTTGATTGAGGAATCATTGCGTCTGGATGTGTTGAAATACCAGATAAATCCAACAAAATCCTTGGAGCAAATACCGCCCAAACTCACAGATAGAGAAACACCCAGAAACAACGATTTCAATAGAGGCCACAGATGCAGACCCTCCGATCTTCCCTTCTTTAGTTCTTCAAAACGTGGGAAAACAATTTTTCTTATAATAGAAAAGAGAGGAACCAAATCTAACCCCAAAAACGGGAAGAAAGGATCATAAAAGAGCAACAAAAAATACAACCAAATCTATAGAAATCCCTTTTCTCTCAACAGCGGAAACCCCTTAAGAAGGATCAAACGCCAACGATTTCCGCAACACGGGACAAATACAGATCTAATATCAGGAAAAGGAAAAAAAGGGAAGGAAGGAAGAACCAAAAGGGCGTTGCTGGAGGGCCTAGATCGGAGAAAACTCCATGAATTCTCCTCCAAATAGGGAGGAAAAAGGAACCCACTAAGACAACCGACAGAAAGGGAAAATGCTCGCTCCACCAGAAGCCTTTATCCTTTTCCTCTCTTCTTGTCCCAAACCAGGAAAATACGTTGTGCAGAGATCGAAACAAAACTAGATCGAAAGAGAAGAGGCTGCAGGACGCTATTGGGCAGGCTTGGAGGGAGGGAAGGAGGAGGAGGAGAGGCTTGGAGAGAGAGAGGGGAGAGGGGAGGGATTTATTGGAGAGGTTTGGAGGGAAAGGGGGAGGAAATAAAGCAGAAGAAGGAGAGAAACGAGTGATGGCAGGGGGAGGAATGAGGATGGAGGAGCGCGTCCGCACATTAAATGACAAAAAAGACCCCTTTCCTCCAAATTTCTCCAAAACCCCCTACTATTTACCTTATTCTTTTTAAGACGATTTTGTTTTTCTTTTTTGCTATCTCACCTCCATTGGTGTACCATGTCAATGGATCTAATTGGGACCTGATACACCCGTTTTTATATCCAATTTGGATGTTCATTTCTTTGATTTAGAATCCAATTCGAATACGGGTGAATAAAAGTCTATGTTATATTGAATCTGATTTTTAAATTCTCAATCGAGTCCGAATTTTAATTTTACAATTGAATTTGAAACTAACTTTTCAATAGACTATTGGATCTGAACTGCATTATGCAATATTAAAAGGCCGCTATCAAAATGTATGGATATTTGATGCAGGATATTTATTTAAAACTGATTTTGTATTTATTTAAAACCTAGTTTAATATGAATCTGACCGCTTGTCATTTCTTAAATTCAAGCATGATTTGATTTTTAAAAGGAATGTGAAAATTTCCTTTCATGTCACACCTTGTTTAAGAAGTTTCATTTTAGATCTGAATCCAATCCATTGGCATCACTACCCATAATTAGTTTTTGTCTCTCTAAGTTTGATTACTTCAACTTCAAGATTCTTCAATTAGTGGAACAATAAAGTTCTCTTTTGGTCCAGTGTTGTTTTATTGCATACAAAATATCAATAGCTTTGTTAACCTTTTTTTTATATTGTTAACATACAGTACAACCATATTAACATAATGAGTTACTGATCTCCTTCATTTTAAAGATTCCAATACCAAACTATTTGGTTAAGTTATTGAAGACCCTAATAACAAGATACACAAGCTCAAATTTTATACCTGGAGTTTTTGAGTTAAAATAAACTGTCAATTGCACACTTAAAAGGGTACATTTGAAAGGATGTAGCATAGCTAGTTGGTAGGCAGGTGCATAAAAAGTACATCGTCTGTTTTATTCATATTGTTATTATACCCCTCAACAATAAAAAGTAAAATTATAATACTCTAGTTGATAGGTGTATCATACCTCACCTGGCTTCTTATAAAACCCAAGGTCAGCAAGAGATCGGGATGATGAGTTGTTAACCTTCTCTTTACTCGAAAAGGGTGTTACCTGAGAAAAAAGAAACTTAGAATTATCTCAACAAGTTCTTGGTTTCTTAAATGACCAATCAGAAGAATAATAGGATTGTCAACTGATCATATTACCATGTTGAACTTTTGATATTACCATGTTCAACTTTTCATGTGTATGCATATTAGGATTCGGCTATGAATGACGAAGGTCTATATACATATGTGAATAAAAAAATGAAACTGAGCCGCATTATGACATGTTAAGGGCTCACCTTTAGAACATATGAATATTGAATGCAAGATATTTATTTAAGACCAAATTCAAATTCAATATGATATTTTATGTAAAACTAACTGTAAATCAAAATAAATAATAGAATGTAATTTTCAAGTCCGAATCCTATCTAATTTATGGATAGATAGGATGTTAAATTTTCTCTCTATCCGACTTGTTAGAAGCAAGATATTTATCCAAATCCAAGCTATCGACATGCTTGAACACAAATAAGAAAAAACCCTCTCTCGGTTACTTTGAATGCAAGAAGTGTGTCGCCTATTGGAATTAGTTTAAAAGATGTGGACGTCTAACATATTAGTTCCAAACGAGGGATGGTGAGGGAAGGAGTGGGGCAGCACGGGCAGGCCGGGCAGAGGGGGTCGGGCAAGGGAGGAGGTGTCAAGAAAGGAAAAGATGCGTTGTATACTGCGTCGAGGGGAGGGAGAATGCGACACGGCGTGAGAGGGCAGGCAAAGGCGCAGCGAAGGTCGGCCCCTGCAGTTGACGCCGTTACGTCTCCGTTAACTGACACGCCCACCCGGTCTTCCTCCACTCCCCTTTTCCTTTTCACACGCTCTTTCCCGCGCTCCTTCCTGTCCCCCTCTCTCTCCCTGACGGCAAGGTCAGATCGCGTGGCACGAGGAATCGGGCCCCACGTCAACCGACTCGGGAAAAGGGGGGAAATGGAGTTTGGCGGGAGATGATGACCTGGCCAACTCGGCTCGACTCGGCTCGGCTTCAGTCTTATTTGCTTGGCTCGAGAGGTCGACGCACTCGTATGTTTATTTCCATTGTGGCCCTTACGGTTTCGGATCTGAATATATCATATCCAGATATCTTTAGTTTATCTGGATTCTGTTGAAGCAGTCGAATTTATCGAGATCTGATAAAAAATTAAACATTAAATTCAGATCCAATACGAAGCTTCACAACAAATTTTCCTAATTTCTAATGGAAAAAAAGTTTTTCAAAATACAAATTTAATTTGATTTTCATATATCTAACTAATTCAATGTGGCTCACTCATTCATTTCACATCTCTATGTTGGAGCCATGCGTTGTTTAAATACCTCCAAACAAGCTTAGGTGTAAGTGGGTATCCATCAAAGTCTCAAATCAGTGCCTTGCAAGAAATACTAACCCTGGAGTTTTGCAGTGTGGGGAGAGCATACAACGCACATGAGTTTGAAATACTCATCTTTTTTAAGAAAGGAGAAAGGGAATTTGAATGTGTGGAGTTCAAGTTATGGACTTTTAGTTGATGGAAGCTATAAGAGTTGGATACCTAAGGTAAGTTTCAAGACGTGAATACCATGTAAGTAATTGTTCAGCTCTTGCTTGGGTAGTCAGATACGAAAAGCCACATGGTCGCTGGTGTGGGCAGTTGCCCACACCAGCTTCATAAAATTATTTTGATATGCATGTTAATGTTTTGATATATTTGATTGTTATACATATAAGTGCCATAAACAAATTAAAGATATTGAATGAGTGCTCCTATAAAAAAAAAATTCTGCAAACGAGCCTAGGCAAGTTACGGCTTCTTCAAGCATCTCAATGGCTTCATTGCACATTTTTCTTGAATTGCAAATGATACTCAAAGTCTTTTGCTTTTGATTAACACTCAATGAAAGTAAAGTTATTTTTTAGGAAACATTTTCTCATGTAAAACTGCCAGGTCAGGTCAGGTCTGGAATATCGAGGGAAGTAAATCTAGCATGGATCCAGACAAGCAGCAATTGCAAAACCCGGGGCCCGAATCCGGTTCATCCGCACCCAGATTACATTAACACTCCATTAGCAATTAAATCCACCCTGAGTAGATCATGCATAAGTCCACTGGTTTTGACACGGAAGAAAATGAGCAAGATCCAGATCATGTTGATCTATCTTACCTACATTCTCCTAACCTGGACGCAAACAAGACTTAATCCAACCTGGAAGCAAATGAGTAAGATCCAGATCACATGGGTCCAACTCATATGCTCCTAACCTGGACTCAGCTGTAGGTCCATTCAAAGGTTGCGAGGCCAGATGGGACCCAGATATATGGTCCAGATCCGGGATGTGGGTCCAGGACTCTAGTCCACTAACACGCCGCTTTGAAAGCTCCCCTTGTGGAGAGGCGTAACCGCGGCTACAAGAGCCACGTCTTCCGGCCCTTTTCCATCTCTTTCCTTTTCTCTCGCCGTATAAATTGCAAAAAAAAAAAAAACATGAGACTTTTTTTTTATTATTTTCATGTTTATTAAAGGTACAAGAAAGAAAAGAGGTCTTGGTATAATTAACTTTTATTTTATTTTAGCCTGATATTTAAGTTTTAAAAAATGATATTTACTCTTTTTCTAACTCCACCAGTAAATTTAAATTTAAGCACAAACTATACATTAATTTAGATTTCAAAAGAACATTCAAATCCGGTTCAAATTCAAATTCAATTTGGGGTATTGCCCCAAAAGAGTTTCAAATTTAATTACAAGTAAAAAATTTGAATTTGGTTTTGACTTTTGATAATTTGACTCGGACTTGACCTGTCCAATTAAGCAAAATACCCAATCAGCCAAACAAATTAATAGCCGCATCCCACTTGAGTATGTTTGATTCTGCATCGCTTGGATGTTGTTTGGCAATGGTAACAAATTGTTATTTTCCTATTAACCTTCTTAAAAAATGAGGTACATTCATGTATCAATACAGTGTTTTATGAATATGTTTTAATTTTTTGCATAAGTTAAAACCGCAACAATTTATTACTATTACCAAATAGGCCCTTATCAACGTTCTAATTTTTTGCATAAGTTAATAAAATCACAACAATTTATTACTATTGCCAAATAGGCCCTTATCGAGCTTCGTGTCCCACTTTAACTTGATTGTCTTAAAGCACACCCACCTAACCAGGCAAACAGGAAGCCCATGCTAATGAATAGTAATTCCAACTGACCGGGTGAAATTAGAAGCAAGACCACCTTAGTCAAGAATATAGGCTGGAGTCGGTCTGCCTTTGGTTTCGAACCAATGTGCAAGGGGTAGGTTAGGTGTAGGCCGGCTCCGACCGACTTGGAGTAAACGGAGATGGGTTTTTAAAGGTGGGTGGACAAATGAATCTTTAGAGGAGGAAGCTGGCCAATTGGGTCCCAATAAAAAGCCTGCCTTCGGACCCAAGTGCATTGGAATCGGGAGCAGAAAATTAGGGCAGCGTTCCTTTCCTTGTTGTTCTTTGGCTTAATAATGAAGCAAGGTTCGATTCTTATATGCAAGGACCATCCTATCCCCTCCAATCGTATGCGTTTAAAGCCCATCTTCGGAATGCCCTTTTATATAAATATATTCTAAAGTTTATTTTTGCACAATGGTCCTTACTTTGTTACAAAAATAATCCGTATATTTTAGCATGGTTCTTACCTTTCCTAACTCGAGGGTGTGTTTGATTGCTTAGATCGATTATCTAGGATGGTTGGTGTGTCTTGAGGATATAGTGTTCATTAATCAAACGTCTATTGTCTGATCTTGGATTCCTTCTCCGGGTTCGAGGCAAGATAGTAACGCCTTTTGGGTAGGGGTCGATGAACAAAAAAAACAAGCACCATTGAATACAATTTATTTTTTTGGACAATTTATGTTTTTGGACAATCAAACACGCCTTTAGCGAAATAGTCTCCCAAATTAAAAGGCCTTGCTTCTACCCTGTGACAAATTGTGTGAGTTCCGTTTATATCTAAAATTCATATAATATTCCAATTTTCTTTTATTTTTTCCATAAAAATTGACCCTCTACATATGTGTTTTTAAAAGAATCAATAAAAAATGCTTCCTTTTCTTATTTTTCTCCCCAGATTTGAGAGCCACAAGAAGCTACCGATCGATCTATTTTACCCTTATAGGGTGTAATCATAATCCTTGCAGAGAGAGTTTGGGTCACGAGGAAACTGTCGCTCGTTCGATAGCATAAAAAATCCCGACAATAATACTGTCAAGAGCATAAAATAGAACATATTTTGCAAAATACAACTCTCCAAGTATGAGTTTTAACGAGTGAGTTTTGAATGATGTGGTCGCACACATTTTTTTCCGGAGATAAAGACTATAATACTTTCTTCTTTGAAATTTAAAATATGCCAAGATATCAATTAAATAAATATACTTTAATTTTTTAATTAAGGGTACAGCAATGGGCCCAACACCCGATGCTTGGGCTGGTTTTTTTATACTTAGGCCAAAACAATTAAAAAAATTCACCAATCAAGGGGCTCGATTCGGGCATTGAAGTTCGGCTCGACAGTTATATATATATATATATATATATATATATTCATTTGCATGACTCACTTAAATATTCTTTATGTGTCACTTTTACAAGCTCTTAGCATGTCGCTAAAAGTTTTTGAGATATTAAAATATAAAATATTAAAAATTTCAAAAGTCGCTAAAAGCTTTATATTAAAATATAAAATATTAAAGGTTTTAAATATGGGTGAAGTAGTGGATGTCAATCTTGATAAATAAATGGGCTGAGCTTAGGCCATGAGCTTAGGCCACCGACAACTACACCGCCCGACTTTATTAAACATTGGGTCGGTCTAACCCCACTAGATCCAACCTTATTTTTAACATGAAAAATATTAAAAAAAACTCGCCCAATTAAAGGGCCAACATTGAACTCCGCTCCCTTTTTGAACTCATCGAACAGGCAATCAGCTTTTCCATGAAATTCTCAAAAACGGCTCCGCATACAAAAAAAAAAACTATTAAAATAATATATTAAATTACAGAATCACCTTCATCAAATAAATTTAAAAGTTTTTGGAAAAGTTGCACTGGCTTCTGGGTTTGCACGGGCAGTTGTTCATGCCAAAAACAATTTATTTTTTATTTTTATGTAGATGTTTATAATTGTTTACTTATTTATATATATTGTGTCTCATAAAAAATTAAAATTTTAACAATACTACCTATTAGCAAAAAAAGCAAAAAAAAAACAAATCTTTGCCTCCAGTGAGGGGCCGGTTGACCGACAACAATTTTGTGCTCGACTTCACTGGATTTTTTGCTAGTAAAGTCACACGGATACATGGGTTAACACGGATACATGGGCTAAGCCCATGTATGCATATCGATACGTCGATACGAGAATTCAGACACGAATACGGCATGGATATGTTTTGGATTGGGTCTGAAAACCCGATGTTAAGTTACATCGAGCTCTTCTCCCTTTCACCTGAGGAGGTCTCTCGTTAGAGTTTATGCAGCAGAGAATCTTCAGCGATGGCAGGCGACGGTGACGACTTCGGGCAACCCAAGGCGACGTCTGGTCATGTTTGGTGGCAGCCGACAATGGACAGGTAAGTGGGTTTTATTTTTTTTTTCTTTTTGATATTATAAGTTAGGGTTCATGTTCTTCATTTGCGGGTTTTTTTTGTTTTTGTTTTTGGATTTGTCGATTTGGGGAGGTTCTCTTTGGAGGTTTTTTTCTGTTTTTCTTTTGATATGAGAAGTTATGATTTCCTGTTGCATGATTTTCACAACTGCACAACACATATCAATGAGTTCTTGTGGAATTAGGGAATACTTGCATGATTTTCCCTGTTGTTCACTTGAAGAGTAAACTCACTATTAACAGAGACCATTTATAATTTTTGAGAATATTATATCTGTTGTATCCGCGTATTCAAGAATTGTGAAAATTGCCGTGTCGGTACTCATATCCTCGTATTCGCACCCGCACCCATGTGACTTAGTTTGCTAGTTTCCTACTGGAAAAACAACATATTGTCACAAACCGACGGAAGACTGAAGAAAGCAACTTTTCTTTTTATTCGTATTAGAATATGAAATTGAATTTGAATACATGAACATTTATAAGTTAGACATTATGAAGGATACGTCAGACTAAAATCTCATCCAATAACATCCTTAAGGATAATGAAAGTAAACTCTTATGAGTTATGTATGCTCATCAAGAAACATATGAGTTACATTTTAAACTATGAGCAAAGGTAGTCGTCTGAATAAAACTTTATAAGAAATACATACTTCAGCATGTTTTTGTTAATCCTTCAAAAGTTGTGCATGATTTTGTAAAGTCATCATATATTATTTTATTATATTCAGTGGACTAGGAATGAAGTGGGAAATTTTATTATATCACAGAATTTGGTTTCTAAGAGGAAGAAGATAGGATGGCTGGACTTCTTACTCAGGGACCATTTTAATAACTCATAGATTTTGGGTCAAGGAAGATTAACTAAGGTGCAATTTTGGCTTTGGCTGATGATGTCTCAGTTTGGCTTTGCTTCCTAGAAAGATATGAAGAACTAAGACATTGATCAATGGGTGCCAAACAAGAGCATATTTGTTGCCCAACAAGTGATTTCTTCTAGGATAAAATAAATATCCAGAATTAAAGACTTATCACCCTTGTTGATATATGACATTTTTTATGTCTCTTCATTTAATCATTTGGATAAAGGAACAATTTGTTAGTGTCTAATGAATCTGCCCTTAAAAATTGAGGTAAATTAATAGAACACTAAAACCCAATGTTCGAGAATATGCCTTAATTTTTGGGCCATATCTATCAGGATCTCACAAATTGTGAGTTTGTCCAAACAACCCACAAGAGGTTATTTGGCAACAGTGACATTGTGTTACTTTTCTGTGAACATGCCTCAAAAAAATGAAATAGATTCATTAAACATTAATATAACAAAGTGTTATATGAATATGCACCACTTTTTGGAATAGATTCATGAGACAGTAACAATATGTTTCTGTTGCCAAATGGTCTCTAAAGGAACTTTTCATTGATTTTATTGTTACACTTTCATGTTTGGATGAGGGCCTCCTTTAAGCACTCAAACAATCATTTTGAGAATTTTATTTTATTCAAATTCAGAAATAGTGAACTACGCAAGTTGTAGATCACGGCCTTCCCTTTGAAAAATTAATTTGTTGAAAAATTTCTGTTCTTGGAAGAGATTTGTGAGCTGCCGCATGCCTGATTTTAAGCACATTTTTATAATCTTGGACAAGCTAATTTTTCTTTTTTTTTTTAATTAAGAAAATAGATACACACGTCTGTTAATTGCTTCAATTTAACCAATTTTATTATGCCAAAATTTGGCTCTCCGAAAAAGTATGAGGAGTATTTCATTCTATTGCCTAACTGAGAGCGAAAGCCCCTACTCTTCCCCCATCCTTATGGAATACCAAGTCTGCTTTCAGTACGTCGGAGTGATGTCTCCGCTATACTTCAACTTGCATATCAGTGTCTTCCTTTTTGTAGCATAAAGAGTTGACACCATAAGTGTTAAAAATAAAAATTGACGGCTTACAAACTCTCACTCAGTTCATTGTGCCAACTCCTTCAGGTTGCCCAAATTTGGCTCTTGCCCTTGAAGAGTTGACAACCAACATGGCAGGAGCACACCATGAATAGAACGCGGTTGAAAAGATCCCTCCCAATATTGAGGGTTTATTAGGGTTTTGCGATCTTAACATGAGTTTAATCGCAATGCATGGCAGATACTTGTTGAGTAGTTCTCAAGGGAACGGCAAATCTATACATAATTGGAGAGTATCTAGGCCTTTACTTGAGAATTAGGGAAAAAAAGTCTCCTCTAGAAAGAAAAAAAATTATAATTTTATGAGGTTGTTCTTAACTTTTGCTTGTAACGTTGTACAAAAGAAGGAACCTTATGATCAAAATAATGGAGATTGGTGCCATCACATGTACTGTGAGCATAATTTGGGGAATAACCCTTAAACTCAACCCTTAAGCTCTTCTTAAAACTGAAAAAAAAAACTTTCTAACAATGTAGGTTCAAATAAGGGCGGGCATCGGTTCATTATGGGCCGGGTTTGTGCTGGTTAATTGATACTAGGAAGACATGATAAAAGAAAAAAAAACTTGATAAAAGAAAAAAAAACTTGCCAGGCAGAGCTGGCCCGTGTTGGGAATTTTGGGCCCAATTCAGCCCCATACATATATTTACAACTCATACCCCCCCCACGCACACACATATGTGTGTGTGTGTGCGTGTGTGTGGGGCACCAGCTAGTGGCTTAATTAAAAACTCTTGGTGTGTAGCCAATATCTCTCTTTGAGACCCTTTGCATGTTACCAATGGTTCTCTTAGAAGTCTTGCCACATCGCTGAGGGTTTTTAAGATATTAAAAAAATAAAATAGTAAAGATTTCAAATAAATGTAGACATTGAACCAAGCACCCTATGGCTATGAAGTTGACGGTCGAACCTGGCCTGATAAATAAGCGGACTAGCCTTGAGCGAGCCCAGCTTTGTCGAGCCTTGGGCTAGCTCGGCTCAGCTCGACCTGCTGCCTAACCTTAGGTTCAAGATCCTTGCTTTCCAATCAAACGCTAGGGCTAAAAGAATTTCACCTTCTTTCCTTGAGTCTTGACATTTATACTCGATCCGCGATTTTTCATGAGACGTTCTCTCTCCTAGGGCAGAGGCGACCTTGATACGTTGGAGGGAGGAGCTGCCGGCCGCAGTGGGCCTCTGGCCCAGCAAACGCCCCCAAGGATGGGAGAACCAGATGTAAGCGGAGAACCCATGGATGAGGGTGGTACTGCAGATGTTATTGTTGGAGGATTGCAAGGAGCAAAGGTAAAGCTTTCGGATAAACTTTCTATGGGTGAATGGGTGATATCCTCCATAGGGGGCTCAAGGCAAAGACAGGGCAGAGGCGACCCAGAAACATTGGAAGGAGGAGTTGCTGGCTGCAGCGGGCCTCTGGCCCAGCAGATGCTCCCGAGGATGGGAGAACCAGCTGAAAGCGGAGAACCCATGATTTTGGGTGATAGTGAAGATGGTGCTGTTAGAGGTAAGGATCTGCCCTCTCCTTACAGTCCGAAAATGGGGAAATCGTGGGCGGCTATTGTGGATGGAGATAGCCTTCAGACAGAGATGAACATGCCCCCGCTGGAGAAGAAAGAGGTGGCAGGGAAGAAACGCCTGGTTATCTCTCAACAATCATATGAAGTCAAATGCCAGCCGTTTCGCTTCAGCGCCATAGCCACTCTAGCGGGAGGGGCTGGGAAAGGTCGGCTCGACTATAGCTTCATCTTTGCGAGCCTTCGCAGCTTATGGCCTGGTATCACAGACCTTAAGTTCACCTCCATTGGGAAAGGTATGTTCCTTCTCCGCACAACTTCTGAAGCTAATTTGAAATTCATTTTGTCGCCTGGCCGATGGTTTGTGGGAGGAAGACTGCTTATTGCTAACCAATGGCATCCTTGAATGCCTATGCGGATTGAGAATTCCAATCGTGTCCGAATTTGGATTCGCTTGCCTGAACTGCCAGTGGAATGGTGGAATCCTCGGGTGTTCACGGATATTGCTGATTTAATAGGTGGTACATTCGTGGAAGCTGACGAATATACTAGGCACCTCCACCGGTTTGGTTTTGCCCACGTAAAAATCGACATCCCGCTTGGGTTTAGGCCAACACCAGAAATTGAACTAGAAGTAACAGGTGGTAAAACTTTTGTTCAATCTATTGAATACAAAACTAAGGTCAAGTACTGTCATAAATGTGGATCCACAACCCACTTTGATGGCTCCTGCGTGATGACAGAGGCTCCCAAGGAAGGGGACAAGAGCACCCTTAATGCCTGGCAACAAGTTAGAACTCCCAAGAGAAGATCCCAATCCTTTAAAGGAAAACCAGACTCTCACCCGGAACACAACAAGTTTGAAGCTCTCTCAAATATGGTGGAGGGGACAGAGGGGACAGAGGTTGAGGAAAGGAATCTCCGTCGCTCTGAAAAGAGGGGAACAGCCCCTGAAGACAATCATGGGCAGGAATCAAGCAAGTTGGTTGCCGCTAACAACGAAACGGATGGTAATCGTTCAAGCACACAAGACATACAGAGTAGAAGTAAGGGCGCGACAGGTCCTCAACAAAACCCAATGCAACTGGAAAGCAAAAGCATACAGGGACCCTCTCAGGCTTTACCTGATACAAGGAGTCATTCTAAATCCATGAAATCTCCCATCAATGCCCAATTGGCTGACAAGGCCAAGAAAAGAACACTCAAGCACAAGGAAGTTGTTGGAGCCAAGAAGCGAACCAGTCCTCCCACCGTGAGTGACAATTCTGAGTCGGTCGAAAGGAGGACTAAAGAGGATGAGAACCTAACTATGGCAGGTTAGTCCAGGGCCAACAGGAGGGTCCTTCCTTAGAGGACATGGAAATGGGTTTCGAGGAAGCCCAGCGTCTCCCTGAGGGGATGGCAGGGGACAAGGCTGATGACTTCTCTACCATTACGACGGTCAGAGATCTCACAAATTGTGAGTTTGTCCAAACAACCCATAAGAGGCTATTTGTCAATAGTGACATTGTGTTACTTTTCCATGAACATGCCTAAAAAAATGAAATAGATTCATTAAACATTAATATAACAAAGTGTTCTATGAATCTGCACCCTTTTTGGAATGGATTCATGAGACAGTAAAGTAACAATATGTGCCAAATGGTCTTGGTCTCTAAAGGAACTTTTTGTTGATTTTATTGTTACGCTTTCATGTTTGATGAGGGCCTCCTTTAAGCACTCAAACAGTCATTTTGAGAATTTTATTTTATTCAAATTCAGAAATAGTGAACTACGCAAGTCGTAGATCACGGCCTTCCCTTTGAAAAATTAATTTGTTGAAAAATTTCTGTTCCTGGAAGAGATTTTGTGAGCTGCAGCATGCCTGATTTTTAGGCACATTTTTATAATCTTGGACAAGCTAATTTTTCCTTTTTTAAATTAAGAAAACAGATACATACGTTGTTAATTGCTTCAATTTAACCCAATTTTATTATGCCAAAATTTGGCTCTCTGAAGAGCATGCAGAGTATTTCATTCTATTGCCTAACTGAGAGCAGAAGCCCCTACTCTTCCCCCATCCTCCTGGAATACTAAGTCTGCTTTCAGTACGTACTT
Organism: Nymphaea colorata; assembly: GCF_008831285.2. Lineage (NCBI taxonomy): Eukaryota > Viridiplantae > Streptophyta > Magnoliopsida > Nymphaeales > Nymphaeaceae > Nymphaea > Nymphaea colorata. The sequence goes on from NC_045140.1 coordinate 7,116,008, forward strand.
CGGAGTGATGTCTTCGCTATACTTCAACCTGCATATCAGTGTTTTCCTTTTTGTAGCACGAAGAGTTGACACCCATAAGTGTTAAAAATGAAATTGACTGCTTACCAACTCCCACTAGTTCATTGTTTCAAGTCCTTCAGGTTGCCAAAATTTGGCTCTTGCCCTTGAAGAGTCGACAACCAACATTGCAGGAGCACACCATGGATATAATGCGGTTGAAAAGATCTCTCCCAACATCGAGGGCTTATTAGGGTTTTGCGATCTTAACATGAGTTTAATCACAATGCATGGCGGATCCTTGTTGAGTAGTTCTCAAGGGAACTGCAAATCTATACATAATTGGAGAGTGTCTAGGCCTTTACTTGAGAATTAGGGGAAAAAGAGCCTTCTAGAAAGAAAAAAAAATATCATAATTTTTTGGCTGGTTAATTGACATTCATGACGACCTGGTAAAAAAAAAAAACTTGCCAGGTAGGGCTGACCCGTGTTGGGTATTTTGAGCCGAGTTCGGCCCGATACATATATTTAAAACACACACACAAAGGGAACCAACTAGCGGCTTAGTTAAAAACTCTTGGTGTGTGGCCAATATCTCTCTTTGAGACCCTTTGTGTGTTACCAATGGTTCTATTAGAAAGTCTTGCCACATTGCTGAGGGTTTTTCAGATATTAAAAAATAAAATAGTAAGGGTTTATGTAGACATTGAACCAAGCACCCGACGGCTATGAAGTTGACGGTCGGACTTGGCCTGATAACTAAGCAGACTACCCTTGAGCGAGCCCAGCTTTGTCGAGCCTTGGGCTAGCTTTGGTTCAAGCACCTTGCTTTCCAATCAAACGCTAGGGCTAAAATAATTTCACCTTCTTTCCTTGAGTCTTGACATTTATACTCTTTTCCTTTGAAGGATGCTCAGTCATTTTACAAATATTAACTGCCCCACTGGGCCACTCTTAAATATGGAGATTAGGGCAAATGCAAATTACATAAAAGATCCTACAAAATTTTCACTTATAAAGCGGAAGTTAGGAAAGTCTATAAAGCATAGATCAAGTTCCACATTCCAACAAGAATTTCGGCTCTCCTGTTAGTCGGTAGAATGAAGTACTCCTCCTATTCATCCAACGCAGTTGCTTCTTAGATTTTTTTCCATATTAAAACTGTATTTGCGTGTAAGTGCTTGGGTAAAATACTCACCAATATTAAACTATTGGCTTTTGGAATCCAACTTAAAAGTCTTAAGTCGAAGACCGTAGCCAAGTGGATGAAGCTGTTGTTGACAAGGAAGTTTTAGGGCTTTTTCGTGTGCACCTATGACGGTTGAATATGTGAGATCCTGGTAAGCAATCCCTCTAGCGCGACCATTGTCAACCTTATTCTACCACTAAACTTGTTAACTTATATTTTTCTTGCTCTTAGTTCTTTCCTATATATATTAAGGAAAGAGCTGACACAAAATCCAGAAAACCTATTTCCGTTGTGCTTTTGAACCTAGAAATTATATGTAAGATTTATTGTTTTGTGTTTGAATTAATGAGTATTGTACAGTGCAGACATGTCAGGCCTTGCATATGATTTATTAGGCCAATCAAACACAGATTAACTAATTAGAGTCGTTGAGGGCTTATTCATTGCATGGATCTGAGTAAGGATTTGAAGAATTGGTTGGCTTTTTTCCCCTTCATATCTAGTACTTAGGGATGTCAATATATCCAATTTGGTCGGATATCTGACCAAATTATTTTAAAATGGGATTAAGAAATAGGATCAACTTCAGATTACAGATTTAAGAAGTGGCATCCAATCGAATTCATATTAATATATACATAAATGCCCAATTACATTCAGATCGGATTTAGTTTTAAATAAATATCATATATTCAATGCTCTTACATTTTGAAAATCAACCTGATTCAGTTCACAATTCAGATTCAAATTTGGATATGGATGTAAAAATCGGATTGGGATTGTAAAATTGGATTTGAAATTTGGATTCGGATATGTCATTTTTGTTTGTGTATTTGAATATGAATATGTGAATATCCGAAAAGGTATATGAGGTTCGAATCTGATCTCTTAACATCCCTAGTAGTACTCTTTATACAATACAAGAAGTGAATGAATTGTTTTGTCTCTGTCCTTCATTGTTTGCCTAGATTTGACTTGTTATCTATTGCACCATTAGGGAAAAAGAAGAAGAAGATACTTTTAGTGCTTAATCTCCACATGTCTTCTTCCTTAGTTATTTATATGCAGTTACTTCCTTTTGCTCGGAAAAGGAAGGTCGATCAAATCTAACATGATTTGATGGTTAAAGCATATGGCCAAAACTTACAATGGGTTTTATAGAAAGTGTATGTAACTTCTGTTGAGCCCATATCTTGTTCTCAATATTATAAAAATTAGCCCCTTATTGAAATGCATCAAACTATAATATTTTAGTTACCTACCATAAGCACAACAAAAGGATAATATAAATAATTTTAAGTTGATGCAAAATATATATCAAGTTGACCATTTTTTGGGTTCTAATTGTGTTTTTACAATAAGGAAAAATGAATGGCTCTCATAGCATCAACATTTTGGCAATAGAAAAATCAACATTTTTCATAAAAGCAACTTGATTCAAAACATGTTTTATGTCAAAATAGTTTTTAGAAATATATTACGATGTTTTTATTTTATTTAAAATAACTTTTTAGTAAAAAATTAAAGGGTCTGGTTTTGTCTCTGACCTAAGTGTGTGCGTAAGGATTCAAACCCTTCGGATGTCGGATCTTGTTGATGGCTAAAACTTAAAACTATTGCTAAAAGTCTCCTGAGTCATTACTACATCATAAACATTCACTAATGCTTCTATAACCACTATTTCTTAGTGATAGAAGTTAAAGTAATTTTTGTGTGTATATATATATATAAGCAATTGAAGCAATTGGTAAATCCCAGACCACTAGGTCCGGGATAAAACCTGACTGTTTTAAATTGATTGTTAAAGCCTTTTTTTTAAAAAATAATCTAACCATGCATCATAGGAATTTTTTGACAAGAATCATGCGCTAAGAGTCGTTTTTTGAGTTTAGCATGTTTTGGCAGTAATCCTAAACTGAATGGCTCGTGACATTAAATTTTTAATAGTACAACAATCAATGTTTGTCTTAAAAACAACTTGAACTAAAGTCCGGATTTAGTTTAAAAACCGGATTGTCTAGTTAAGTTAAAATTTTGGAGTTGGATCGATTTTGGATTGTAAATATGGATTTAAATGCAGATATAGTATGATATTTTTCTTGGTTCGGATTTAAATATGAATATTTGAACATTAAAAGTATGTCCAATCCACTGACATCCCTGAGTGGAGATCAGCGGCAAGGGCTGGCTGGTGGTGAGTTGTTCTTGAGAGATTTCGGAAGCTGGTGCCAGGCATTAGATGCCTCAAACTAACTTCTCTCTTTTCGTTCATGATGCCACCAAGAAAAGGAATGAAGAAGAGAAAGAAATCAAGAAACCACATGGCTTCAATGGTCTCTTCTTAGGAATATTTTATTAAATTTCTATGAGGAGAATAAGTTGAAACGTCGGCAGGCAGGCAGGTCAAAAGAAAAAGCCATGTGCGACCTTCTTCGCATCACAACTATATATATATATATATATATATTCTCATCATTATGAGGTGCGTTTTGAGGGTTGCAAGAGACACATGACATCGTCACACTCAAATGATTGACATTTCTAGTGACGTTAACTGACACAATCGTGTTTGATTGCCTATTCAATTTTCAATACCACACAAATTTATATTAAACTACCGTTTACATTTAAGTCTATATTTAAATTTGGTTTGCAGTTTGGCATCAGAACTCGAATTCGACTTAAATACTTAATTGAACATCAATAAGGATCTAACCCAATTGGATATAAATGTTGGACCTTATGCTGATCCAGTTTCAATTCAATCCTAAACAAATGTGAGCATGTAGGTACAATATGATAAACGATATATCATAAAAATTAAATGAAAAATGACATTATGATAAACAAGCGATACAAATAAAACATTGCATGTTATCAAACAATAACTTTAAAAATAGAATGAAAACAAAGTTAGAATCAAACTAAATAGAGTAAAATTAAATAGTTTAAATTAGTTTTAATATAAAAGGTATCCAAGTATGTCCAAGTACCTGCTTTACATTATCGGCATGACGATACCATACTATACCATTTACTTAGATCTTAAATATAAAATTTGGATTTGTTTTTGAATTCAAGAATTTGATTGAGTCCAATCCCATGGGAGGTTAGATCTGATTAATCCAATCAACATACATCACATCACTAACATCTCTCTCTTTCAAAACACACTCATTAAGCGTGGTAAATGGGAAAAGACTATATAAACATTTGAGCTGGTCTTCTCATTGATAGTTGGGCCTTTGTCCCATTCACAGTATTTCGTACCTTTTTCTCCTATTTTTAAAAGGTAAAGCTTATTGATTATCTAGCATTGCTTCATTTTCTTCTTCTTCCTTTTTCTAAACTGTTACTGTAAATATTTCCAGAGGTTATAACGTAGCATTCTTAAGGTGGCAAATCTTTTTATGGACTAGATTCATCCCAAACGGCATCACCCATTGGAAATATTAATTTAAGTGAACAGGAAAGCAGAACAGTATTTTGACCCTTAATTGCTGTTGTAAAACTTTTTAATAACAAATCCTCAATTAAATGAAATCCCTTTTGTAAATTGGGTGAACAGGAGGCTGATCCCATTGCTTAAGTGAAGGCCGAAGCTTCTCTTCTCCCATTCCCTTAGGAGCCGTTTGACATTAAGAACAAGGTACCAGTGTTTCATGAATCTGCTCCAAAATTAAAGTAAATTTATAAAGCACTTGAACAAGTGTTTCATGAATCTATCCCAATTTTAAAGTAACTTCGTGGAACACTTACATGTTATTCCCAATGTAAGCTACTTTCAATGTTTCATAGACAGTACTGAGAATATACTTGGCAATCGGTTTACCAAATAGCTCACATTGTTATGTTCAGCTCGCACACCAAAATTCTAAGAGAATGGGCTGCCTAACTGGCAAGGGACAAAAAACGAAAGAAGAGAGAGCCAGCCCTCTGTCCACCTAATTTTGGTGGATTTGTGCAAAGCAGGTTTGACCAGCTTACTCTCTCATGTTACAATCCAAGAGTAAGAATCCTGAATTTCTTCATTTTCTCGGTCTCCAAGCAAAGCATTTTTGGTTAATGGGGACCTTCACATGAAGAATACATACAGAGGGGAATGCTTGAACTCGGAGAGCTTCAACCTTTTTCTACTTCTTGTTCCAAGACTCGGTCAGTCAACGAGGTTCGGGTTTCTTTCTCCTGGTTCAGTCGGTCAACGGGAATTGGTCCAATAGCATGTGACTGCTAGGGCCTAGATCGTGTCATGTCCAGTTGCCGATCGAGGAAATAAAATATTGATTTAAATTCGAGTCAAGCATATAAAAATTAATTATATGCCGCTTTCCTCTTCTCTGGAGCTACCATCCAAATAATTAGTCATGCACCAGTAGTCCCTGAGGAGGTAAACAGTTTGGACTTGGCAGGATCCAGCCTTCAAAAAATTTCGACTTTATTTTTCGATTCTGTATGACTGTATTCATATTTGGACCCTTTAAGCTTTGAAATAATTCACATCTGATCAACACAAAACCCTATATTTGTATGTAATTGAGTCAGAACTTTATTAGATCTCAAGTTTTAGACATATAGAATCCATTCATATGCATCATCAGTTTGCAGAAGAAAAAAGAGCTTCTTTGAAATTCCAGATATCACGAAATCAAATTTTGAAGATGGCAGGAAATTAAGGACCTCCATATCACTTAAGATGGCAAGTTTCCCTACCAAAGATGAATGGAGCCTTTGCCATGGTTTTCAAAACATTGCCAAAAGCTTCTTATATCAATTCATAGATCTCTAATTTGCTGACGGTAGGTGCAGCCAAACAAGACTTTATGTTCATCTCTCGGAACAGATTATTGGATCTCTAAACAATAGAATCCCATATGGATTTGAAGATCCAACTCAGGTACATACATTAGAGTGCTTATGCACAAGGCTGCATAGGAAGTTAAACTGACCAAATTAAAATTGAATCAACGACTTGCCATCTACCAGTTACTTGTTCGATCAGCTAAACCAAATCCTTTTGAATCATACAAGGGCAGAGCCATACATTTTTCATGAGGGGGGTGAAATTAAAATTTCCAAATTTTGACTAGGGTCGAAGACGACGCATTCGTGTTGGTAATTGCTGCTCTTGTGTGGTCTTTCTTTGTTATTCTAAAGCAGTTCTTGGCACTATGGCCCATTTTATCACAAAATTGACAGATAATACGATTTTTTCCACCGTAATCAGACCTGCCTTGGCCTCGACCACGATGCCTTTGAAGTGTTGAGGGCTGTTTTCTGTCATAATTTTTCCTAAATGTTGTATATGGTTGGGCATAAATCATAATGACCAGCAGGGGCAAACATTTCATGCTCAAGGTCTTGTCCTTTAAGTTCCATCTCTTGTGTGAGAAGGAGACAGTGCAAATCACTGAGAGAAATTGGATCTACACGAGTGGATAGGGATGTTTTGAAGGCTGAGTATTCTCGAGAAAGACCTCTAAGAAAGTACATAATTAAATCGTCTTCTTCTACTGGTTTTGAAGCAACCGCGAGTTGGTGTGCCAACATCTTGGCTTTATAGAAATAGTCATCCATAGTTAAGTTCCCTTTCCGAAGGCCTTGTAGTCGTTCCTTGAGTTGGATGATTCTTGATCGAGAATGGGCAGCATATGACCGTTTAAGAGCAGTCCATACTTCATATGACGTCTTTAAGACCAACAACTTGTGCAAGAACCGTTTCAGTCAATGAAGAAATAATACAACTTAAGAGAAGTTGATCTTGTTTCATCCACATCACATATTCAAGATTAATGGACTGAGATTTCCCATCACTACTAGTAATATATTGATTTGGGCATGAACCCAAGCAAATCATAGGAATACAACAGATGCAAAAATTGGGATTCCCACAACAAAAAATTGTCCGCAGTCAATTTGACATTCAAATATTGTTGTCGAGTGGTTGGTGCATGCAGTAAAAGTAGTGCAATACCTTGCAATGACGTCCCTGTTAGATCTCTGTTTGACGTCATGATCGGATGAAGCTGAAACTGGGTCTGAGGGACTCCAAGGAACTTAGGATCAAATCCCAAATCTACTCAACGGCTGATTTTGATGTGGGATCGCATAGGAAGTGGTTGATATGCCGCCTACCATTGGAAGAATGAGTTCTCAGGCTTAAGGATCATCTGAAAACCAATGGCCCTTGTAAAATCAAGATCTTGAAATTTTGCAAGAAGAATCCTCAGATGCGGACGATTCCAAAGAGCCCTTGCTCGACCTCTGCAGTCTCTGGAGCTGACAACGCCGACAGGATTCGTTGCCGGAATCAGGCGGCTGTTACTTGTAGGTCCCTGTCTACTTTACAGGAACAAGCAACACTTCAAAAACCTACAGATTCTTCATGGAAGCTCCAAAAATTTCAAAACTTTGTTTAGATGATCTCCAACCCCTTAGGATTCCAGTCAATCCTTGATCGACAGCCCGTTCCACCGCCCGAATCAACTCCGATGGGATTAAGTGCCGCCGGTCAGCAAGGTAAGCTTCCTCTTCTTGGAAATGGCTCTGATACCATGATAAAATCAAAGTAGAGGGAATCAAAAGAATAAGTCACTCACAAGGTGACAATCCTTTCTCACCTTATCTGGCTAGGTGAGGTTCCTTTATTATATATAGAAGAAGTTACATCAGGCCACTTTAGGTTCCTTTATTATATATAGAAGAAGTTACATCAGGCCACTTTGGTCTTTCCTTTGTTTTACAAATTGATTGATTTATGAGTTGGGATATAATCTCCTTTGCTGGCTGGACGGTTTCCCTTTTCTTGTTGCTGTAGTCAAGGGACCATTGATTCCCATTCTCCTCAACTCTCTTTTCTTTTTCTTCAGCCCGTGTTTGTCCATGTGATGAGTTTCCAAGATCAGCTCCAGATTGGCCGCTGGTTGGATGTGATATGCTAAGAGTTTGCACATCATTTACGATAAATTTATTTGGATAAAATTCAAACTAACAACCATCGTCAAAGGTAAACTTGGCAACCGACATTAGATTCTTCTTGGTTTGACACGCATGAAGAACAATTTGTAATTGAAATTCATTATTATTAGCATGTCAAACAAGACCACTTGATCCGTGAATGAGGAGAGAGGATCCATTTCCGACCACCAAATTGTCTGATACTTGATAGTCTGATTGGGAAGGGAACTGCTTCACAAATACTTGGTGATAAGCACTTGTATCAGGATACCAAGAAGAATCTGATTTAGAATTTAATGCCCATGTAGCAAAAGCCTTTGGTATGTCCTAACAATTTATGATGGTGTGGTTCGTTCAAGCACAAAATTGACATATAAGTTGGGATTTATTTCTAGCCAACATAGATGATTGAAATTGATTTCCACTACAATAAACTTTGGGCTTGTCTTTTAATCGTGTTGTTGCACACAAGGGGTTGCTGATTTGGAGTTTCTTCATTATTTTGATGATGTACTCAAAGTGTTTGTTAGAATGCCTAAGGTCAATGGCTTGGAGCCATATATGCTTTATTGTCTTAGCTTGTGGAAGAATGGACTCTCGACCTCACCTATGGAAGAAATCATCTCATCTTCATGGTCTTAAAGTCTTGTGGACGTGGCCATGAGTATTTGCTTCCATTTTTTGCTTTTGGATTCTCCTTTCTTGTAAGGATTTGATATTTTCGAACAAGTTCCATTGGAGATTTAATCAAATGTTAGGTAACTTCTCCGTTTCAGTTCAAGTTTAATAATGTGATCATTTTGACCAATTCTTGCTTTCTTAAAGAGATGTCCTTACAGGAAGTCTGTCATTCAATCGGTCTTCTTTTATTCCTTTTTTTTTTTTTGGGTTTCCATCTCAATTGTGTTTAGTGAAAAAATAGTACTTGCTGAAAGCAAGAAATTGCATAAAAACCATGGTACGTCTCTATTATGCATGATATGAATTTGAACAAGTTGTGGCTGGTTTCTCTTGGCTCCAAGACTGTTGTTTGGTTTGTTTTTCTTCCTACAGTGGGTAGTTCTCACATTCTCTTCATCACAACCTTGCATGCCGATTCGTTCTCTCCATCTACCCCTTTCAGTAGGCAAAGAAAAAGTTTTTCAGCAAGGAGAACATTGTTTTATTCATGGTTTATTCTACGTTATGTATCTTTCAAATACATCAAGCAAAAGGACATTAGTTGCAGGTTTTTTTTTCCTCTTTTTTTTTTTTTTACTTATATTGACTAGCACCCACCAATCCAATCCAGAAAAGTATCATTGTAGGTTATTTGCTTAATTAAACCAGCTTGCTTGTTTGGCCCATGACAAATCTTGTCTTTATTTTGTCATCATGACAAATGAGCTTCCAACTTTCATCAAACTTATTTTGTTGAATTTCTTAATGTTATTGATCTAGCATTGATTATTCATATTTTCATGGGCATAAATGCATAATGATCGTTTGTTCTTTTTTATATTTCTTCTGCCCATGAATGTATTTGTGTTATCATTGTTGCAAAAGGAATCTATAGCCATGCTGTTTCTGAGGGACCAACTGTTTCTTTCTTTCTTGTACATAAAAAAATTATTCACATTGTGGAGAATACGTATTGAAAAAATAAAAAATATGAGTTATTCAGCTGTTCTCTAAAAGACAATCCTCCATTTCCTATTTTTGATATAAAAATAAAAAATATGATTCTTAATTTTTGAATCCTGTTTCATTTATTTTAAATTGAAAATAGGGGAAGGGCAAGCCTATTTTAGGCTGTTCTCTCCTGTCTTGCGGGAATTTCTAAAAGAGATCAAGGAAGTCGTCTAATCTTTAGACACTTCTTCGATTTTTCTTTATTTCGAAAAAACGATTAGTTCATTTCGAAAATGATGAAAAGAGTAAAGCTCGCTTGAGCAACTCTTTGCTTGATTGACCTAGATCATTGTCGATTTTAATTTTCACTAATGAGAAACTTAATCTCGATTGAAAATTTGAGCGCTTAGATCTCGATCCGGATCAATCTCAAATTTTATTTTGAAATTTGGCAAAAAATCTTAATTAGTGCAATGCATTGTAGTAAATTGATAGTGGTAGATTTAGGTGAAGAATCTTCAAACCCCCAAAAGAATGCATAACAAACGGAAATTGTGAGACAATGAGATGAGTGAAGAATGGTGCATCACCATTCATTTGGAAAGTATTTGGGCAGAGATGAGTTGCAGAACTGTTGTCAAGTTTTGACATTTATCAAAACAAAACCTAAAAAAAAAAATTGCGAGACAGAAAAGCTAGTCTTTTCGTCCACGAAAAGGACGAAGTCAGGAAGAACAGAGGGAGATGTAACTATTTTTTATAGGAAGGGTAGCACGAGTGATATTTTTCTTGCATTTTCTGCTTTTTCTTTCTTTGTTAATCAAGAAATCCACATTTAAGGTGTAACGGTATTAACTATTGGTAGCGGGAACCATCGTAAAGGACCACCTTTTAAGGCACATCTCTCTCAGCCATTACAGTTCGTTGAACATCCAAAGAGGATGTAGAGAAAACAACTTTCATTGCACGTTCATATATGGATGTATATTCTGGAGTATGCTCTCTTGATTTGATCTCCTTCATCTAGCCTTATCATTTGACAATTCAACAGTAGAGTTGCAAAAGTCTGCTTGCAATATGTGTCTTTGTCCCTTTTTCTTCACAAGCTCTATTAAAATTCAACTGGTAAATAATGTCACAAGCTCTTCCTGTTAAATCTGGTGAAGAAAAAAATGTAACCAAGTTGCTATACTTTGGTAGGCTACATTTTGGCAACGTCGCGTTTTCATCATGAGTAGTTATTTTTTTTTTTTTTTTCATGGACTTCGAGCTCCATCACATGGTGGACATTATTTCATTGATTTTAATCATTGCCTGTCACAAGCTAAACAAAAATCTTATCCATGGACATTTATCTCTTGGTAACCAATCCATGAATTCTGCTCCTTTGGAATTGGTGGTTCTGATGCTTGGGAGAATGCGCACAAAGCACCACTATTATGTTTATTTTGTGGATGTCTTTATAAAGTATATATGGATTTATTTTATTGTGCACAAGCTTGATGTTTTAACTGCTTTCAAGGACTTTAAACTAAAAGTTAAAAATATATTTTCAGAAAAAAATGAAGTTTTTTCAATTCGATGGAGGTGAAAAATATACTTGCTTGATTTTTTGTTTTATAACATTGGAATTTTGCGTCGCCTCTCATGCATGCACACTCGTGAACAAAATGGTGCTGTTAATGCACACACCGACACATAATTGATATGGATCTTTGTCTAATCAGCCAAGCTAATGTTACTCAAAAAAATTGGATTTTTTGCCATTCTTGTGGTTGTCCACATTATAAATCGAATTAAGTCATCTCAATTACAAAAGAGTCCATATGAACTAGTTTTTAAGCAGCCTCTGGTCTACTCAAGATTTATAGATAAGCATGCTACATGTACTTAAAGGAGTATAGAGAAAACAAGTTACAGTTCAAAGTTGACCAGCGTCTTTTCTTAGACTATCGTGCAAATGATAAATGAAATTATTGCCTAAACCCCATTACTCGTAAGATTGTTGTCTCTAGACATGCTGTTTTTTTTATCAACTTTCCTTTTTGTTCAAGTCCCAAAAATATTACCGAACCAGCTACGTATTGACAAATAAGCGACTCAAAATCCTAATTGGATTGTGGCCATGAAGCCAGAATGATGTCCTTATCCGAAATTTGCCCAGGCAATCATAATTCATTTGCCGCAAATGGATTTATCAGATAAAGAGATTGTTGACGGATCAGCAAAAACGCTACAAAGCGAGCTGGTTGCTCAAGGATATACTCAAAAAGCTAGAATAGACTACTTTGAAGCATTCAGTCCGTTACTGAAGCTTACGACTATCCACACTATATATTGTCCATTGCTATCTCCTTAAATTATGATCTTTGTGAGCTAGATGTGCATAATGCATTTCTTAGTGGGGTGCTACATGAATAAGTGTATATATATCAGCCACCAGGTTTTGAAGGTGATAAATCTTTAGTGTGCAAACTCAATAACAGGCACCTATGGCCTGGTACCAAAATTCTCAGCTTGGTGTTAATTTCCCTTGGTTTTCAGACTTCAAGGACTGATACGTCTCTATATATTTATAAATGTGGTCACATTCACATTTTTGTTCTAGTAAATATAAATTTGCTCTAAAAGATTTAGAACCCAACAACTATTTCTTGGGTATCGAAGCTATGTGTATGTCTTTCGGATTGATGATATCTCAATAGAAGTATGCTATCGATTTACTTCATGGAGCTAAGATGAGTGGCATGAAGCCCATGCCAACATCAATGTCATCTTAACATGCTCTTGGACAAGGGACCCAGCCGGCCTATATGGATCCAACTAAGTATTGCAGCATTGCGGGAGGACTCAATATTTGACCCTTACTAATCAGACTTACCATTCTCAGTTAATAAAATGTCAATTTGTGCATCATCCGACAATAACATTGCACTGTTGTCAAAACAATTCTACTTTACATCAAACGGACATCTTATTCCTTTGCTCTTAATACTTATTCCTACAAAGACTGCGCAGGATGCCTTGATGACAAGAGTCTACCAGAAGCTCTGCGACATTTCTTGGTCCAAAATTATTATCTTGAGCTCCAAGAAACAACGCACAGTTGATTGCTCTAGCACTAAACCCAAATACCGCTCAATTGCAAATTCAACAGCGGAACTCATTTGGATACAGTATTTACTTCAACAGCTCAAATGTTCATCCTCATTTCAACGCACTCTATGGTGCAACAAATGTTAGTGCTACATATAAGACTTTCTATGGATGAAGCAAATAGGGTGAGCTATACGTTCATTTTGTGTGATTGTATTCTAAGGAGTAGCTTCAAGTCAAACATATTGCTTTGTCACATCAACTTGCAGATACATTTATCAAACCTCTTCCTGTCACTCCATTCTAAGATGTAAGAAACAAACTCAACCTTGTTGCCACGGCATTGAGTTTGTGCCTAAACCAGCTGAGGATCCACACGAATCTAGTTCTGTCTCTTATTCCGATAGCCTTTACCACGGCACGATCTAGTCGCAAATAATGCTCACTATAGGGCAGCTAGTGCTCGTTCAAACACGGGCAAGCAACAATAGGTAAACCAGGTAATGCCAGTGACACTAGCAGCTAGGGTAAGACACAGAGGTATGTCCGTGCTATTGTCCGTCCCTATATCGACGATACAACGACAGATTAATAAAGCTACACATACATATCCCCATCAACCGTTTAGGTGATTTCTTAAAACAGGAACTACACAACAAGAAAAAGCAATATCAAGTTCGACAACTCCACGCCGTATCGGGGACGTATCGCATGGGATTATCTGATATAGGCTACACCGAGTAAGGCCCATCTTCTATCTCCTTCAACATCTTCACCACTCCCAGCATGTTGGGCCTCCTGCTGGGGTCATCAGACGTGCAAAGCCTCGCGACTCGCAACACGCAAAGCATCTGCGCCTTCCACCTATCAGACAGTACGCACTGATCCAGGACGCATGCCTCGTCGCCCTTAGCCACCATACATCTCACCCACCCGACCAGGTTCCCACCGTCAACTTCCTCCTGGCCGATCGGAGCACGGCCGGTGAGCAGCTCCAGCATCACCACCCCAAAGCTATACACGTCACCCTTGATCGTCGCCTGCATTGTCATCCCATACTCAGGCGGGATGTAGCCGAACGTCCCTGCCAGCTCCGTGCTGACATGAGTCTCATAAGCACTGATGATCCGAGCCAGGCCAAAGTCGGCCACCCTGGGCTCGAAACCGGCATCCAGCAGAATGTTACTAGACTTCATGTCCCTGTGTATGATGTGGGGAACGAAGCCGTGGTGCAGAAAAGCGAGGCCTTTTGCAGCCCCCACGCAGATCTTGAACCTCACGGGCCAGCCAAGCAACTCCACCGCATCGGCCCTGTTGCGCAGCCAAAGATCCAGGCTCCCGTTTGGCATGTATTCGTAGATCAGGAACCGCTCGTCCCCAAACACGCAGTATCCTAACAATGGGACCAAATTTTCATGCTTCACTTTGCCTATTGTCTCCATCTCTGCCATGAATTCCCGGTCACCTTCAGTGTGGCGGCCACCATGTAGCCGCTTGATCGCAACTACCTGGTCCCCTGCCAGCTCCGCTTTGTAGACGGTGCCGAACCCGCCGTCCCCCACGATGTGGGTCTTGTTGAAGTTGTTGGTTGCCGCTAAGATGTCGGAAACGGTTAGCCGCAGCAGCGGGTGCTCAAACATCGCCACGTTAATGCTGGGTGGCTCTTCTCGGCTCTTCTTTACTATGAACTGATCAGTGCTAGTCGGCTCAACTGCAGCCAGTCTAGCTTTACAGGGGCTTGCAAGTGTGGCAGCTGCGGCTGCTGCTGCTTCTTCTTGCTTGAGCATTTTCCACTTGATTATGGCGAAAAGAACGCCCATGAAGCACAATGTAGACCCAATGGTAATGCCGCAGATGGCAGCCCTGCCCAGAGATGGGTCCGGTAAGTATGTGGAAGCACGGCAGAGGTGATCACCACAGTAGACCTTGGCTACTGATAAATTGGCGCAATTGCTGAGGCTGCTCTCCTTGAAGTTGTTGCCGGAGAAGTTTATGAAAACTAAACCAGGAATGCCGCAGATATCAGAGAATGTGACTTCATCTAAGTGGTTGTTGGAAATGTCAAGGTAAGTTAGGGAAGTGAGATCAGAATGCAAGGACGGAAATTTCCCGGCAATGTCGTTGCCATGGAGGTCCAGAACGGCAAGAGAAGTAAGATTGGCAAGGGTCGAGGGAATGGGGCCACTGAAATGGTTAGCACTAACATTCAGGAAGAAGAGCGAATCAAATTCAGAGGCGCCCAAAGAAAGAGGTCCAGTGAGCAAATTGCGGCTCAGGTCGATGTGAGTTAGCCTCTTGAGGGATGAAAGAGCAGATGGGAAGCTGCCTGTGAGCTGGTTGGCAGAGAGGTTGAGCTTCACCAGGTTAGAGATGGAGCCTAGATCCTCAGGGATAGGTCCACTCAGATGGTTATGAGAAAGAATAAGGCCTTGAAGACTGCTTAGTTTCGATAACTGAGGGATTGGACCGGAAAGAAAATTGGATGAAAGGTCGACCAAGGTCAGGTTTAGCAGTCCAACTAGCTGTGATGGTATGTTTCCTGTCAGCTTGTTCCCCTGTAACAGCAGCTCAACCACCACTGCACATTGAGCAATTGATGAGGGAATTTCGCCGGACAGGTTGTTGAAAGACAGGTCTAACACACCATAGTGCTGCGTGTACTCGGAGTCTGGCAGTGGCACCTTCTGGAAAGCAGAACATATCTCGCCGGGGATCTCACCGGACAGATGGTTATGGGACAATACAAGATTATCCAGAAGCTTGAGCTGAGATATTTTTCGCGATATCTCACCTGTGAGGTTGTTTGCTCCTAGATCCAAGGCCACCAAATTGATGCAGTCAAAGAGCTCTTCAGGGATCTGGCCGTTGTGTCGGTTGCCGTGAAGAGAAAGATTTGTAAGGTTTTTCAGCTCACCAATCTCCCTAGGAATAGGTCCTTCAAGGAGATTGTTGTCGAGCATGAGCCTTTCCAGCCAAGCTACATTGGCAATCTCGGGAGAAATACCGCCTGTAAGCATATTATTGCTAAGGGTTATCTCCAGCAGTGTCTTGGAAGTCCAAAGCCCATCGGGCAGGTTGCCGTGAAACTCATTCTGTGAGAGCTCAAGCGTGACCAGGGGTAGCTCCCCGACATAAGCCGGAATCTCACCAGACAGATTATTTCCTGCCAATACCAAGTCTGTGAGACTCGAACATTGACGGAAAGTGTGGGTAATATTGCCGCTAAATCGATTCTGCGATAGAGACAGGTGGTCTAAGCCACGAATGTTGCAGATCTCCATCGGTATTTCACCGGAAAGATTGTTAGCATCAACGGACAATGTTGTCAATGAGCGCATTTCCCCCACAGCGGATGGCAGACATCCCTCCAAGCGGTTCTTCCCCAACCTCACTGCATTAGCTGCTTTCCAGTTTGAGATCCAGGATGGTATTACCCCAGAGAGATAGTTCCCTTCAACTATGAATGTCTCCAAGGTCTCCAAGCGCATCAAGTTATTAGGCAATTGACCAGAAAGAAAATTAAATGATAGATCCAATGCCTGAAGCTTCTCACAGTTACCCAATTCCTCTGGCAGGCGACCACTCAGCCCGGCGCTTGTCGCCAACAAAAAGGTCAGGTTTCTTAGGTTTCCAATGCTCGCAGGAATCTCTCCTTCGAGACTATTTTCAGATATGTCCAAGCTAGTTAAGCTCCTCAAGTTTCCAATCTCCACCGGAATCCTGCCCTTCAATCTGCAGTTTTGACAGAAGAAGACTTCTAATTTCACCAAATTTCCCAACTCCGCTGGAATGTGGCTCTCCAGGTTGTTAGCTCTAAGATACAAAACTTTAAGTTCCTTCAGTCCACCGATCGTCGGTGGTATCTCCCCGGTCAGCATGTTGTAAGAGAGGTCCAACGACAGCAGCTTGTTCAGTTGGCCGATTGGACTGAAGATCTCCCCAGAGAAACTATTCTGGCTTAAGTCCATGAACAATAAGCTTGTCAAATTGCCCAAGGTTGCTGGAATTCGACCAGTGAATGAGTTCAAGCTCACGTCAAGGTACTCGAGGGCAGGAAGGTTGCCAAGTTCAGGGGGCAGAAATCCAACGAACGCATTGGAGGTGACAGAGAACTTGGTTAGGTTCATCATTTCACCAACTGAGGAAGGTAAGCTGCCTGAAATTTGATTGAATCCAATGGAAACTTCTTTCAAAAATGCTAGCCTCGAGATAGAAGGAGATAATGTGCCAGAAAGTTCGTTCCTGCTTAGGTCTAAGTGCTCGAGCTTCTCCAAGGTCCAGAAGGTTTCAGGGATACTGCCACTAAGAGCACAGCTGCTCAGGTTAAGAAATTTGAGAGACTTGAAACGCTCGATAGCAAAAGGAATTTCACTCTGCAAAGGTATAGAAGATAGGTCTACGGACTCAACAGTTAGACCAGCGCACTTTATCCCGGTCCAATTGCAAGGTGAGGAGTTGGGATAATACCAACTTGGTATTGAATCTTTACTTCCAGCCAAGGCATCTCTAAGATCAAGGAGAGCATGAATATCCGCACTGGGCTCTACAGTGGAAGTGGAAGGATGGACAACATATAAGACGGCGATCACCATGAGAAAGAAAACATTGGTTAGCAATAGGTTAGCTAGCGTTCCTCTGAAGAACCCCTCCATCTTGAATCTCAATAATCTATCTCCCCGAAAGTTTTCTTTGACGATCAACCCGTAAAAGCAACGTACTGCAAAAAAAAAGACTACAACCAGATGAGTAAATTTTAAGCTTGCTTTTGTTTAAAAAAGGTGGACCCAAATAATCAAGTAAAAAGTATCATTTCGAGTATTTAACATAACGAAATGCACGTTGTCGACTGGAGGTACTCTACACAGGGAGGAAGTTTTACGAAGAAATCAAACAGAAATGATAGTTTTACTTAGGACTGACAAAAAATTATAAGCGTAATCATCACACAAGCAAAACTATGGGGGCCTGACTATCGAGACACTCCAGCTCCGTAAGGACAGTAAAAGACGAAAAAAGGATGAAAAAGCATACCAAAAGGCTCCGACGTCTCTCATAAAGATCGGTCAGCAGCGCAGGATTCCAAGAAGGATCACGCTCTTTAGAAGCAAGAACAGCCGCATCTTCAAAAGACTCAAAGCGTGCAAGTCTCGCGTATATTAAGTGCCCATGTCCAAAGAAGCCTCATTTATGACCTCGAGTTCCAACATGAGCCACGAAAACTTCAGTTCACAGACCTCTTCTCATCTTCTTTCAATTACGCTCGTCCTGGAAAACCGCATCAGTGATAGAGAGAGAGAGAGAGAGAGAGAGAGAGAGAGAGAGAGGCGGTTAGATACCTCGGAAATCCTAGATGAACAGTAAATGCTTCACCCTCCAATATCAAGAAAACAATGGCAACCCCAGCCCAAGAACATTGAAAACTTCACATTGATGGCTGCATTCCTCACACACGCATATCTGCACGGACGCCGAAGGGAAGCCCACCTGATTCATCAAAGCGTATCAGATTCAGATAGGAGTTGACCTACCGAGGTGAGGCCTCCGTATACATATTAAAAGCAACGAAAGAGAGACGAAGAAACAGACCGGAAATAAAACACAAGAAAGAAAAAAAAGGCGAAGGAAAGTAATGGCTGCGCTCATGGCAACTACAACAGAAGGCAAACTACCTCCGGTAGAAGAGACAACGCTTAATCCTGCACAGAGAGTTTCGCCACTTTGGAGACACGGATTAGAGGGACCACTCACGAGATACAAGCCAGAGCAGTAGACACATCGCGCTCAGAACACCTCTTTCACACTGCCTGTAGAAAAGATGAGATGAATTAGTTTATATAGGACAGTAAAGTCTGTATAAAGAAGCTAGCATAGCTATGTCCGGCGGGCGTGAAAAGATGGACAGAAAAGACCACAAGAGTGAAGTCGCGCATGGCTCTAGAATCCCGGTAAGCAAAAGAACAAAAAAAGGAACCACAAGGATTTGGATGGATGATGATAAGCACCCCTGGACGGCGCACTATCTGGGGTAAAGGGCAAAGAGGAAGAAAAGAACGCCAATTTATATGTTCTTAAATAAGAGTATCGGCCTTTTTAAACTGCAAGTTGTCACGGAGAAAAATGGCCAGAAGCCTCCCGCGTTTACAAAATGCCTCCACTACCACCGCCTTCTGAGAATCATTGCAAGACGGTCGGGCAAGGCACATACCGGTAATTACTGAAAAACCATGCATCACTTTTCTCTCAAGGCTTTTTATAGGCAACTTGCGAATTTCTGAGAACGCTATGCCCAGGCGTCCCTTATATATCCAGGAAATCTGATTAGCTGGGTTATGCGAGTTTCGCTTTCGGTTCCATTTGTTTGAAAATTAGAAAAGTTGCAGGAAAAAACACCCCTTTTTTCTTCTCTCTGTCTGAATATAATTTAGAGTTAGAAAAGTTATAATCATTGTGAAGGGTAATAATGATGCGAAATCAAATAATAGCCGGTCGAGGTAGACTCTCTCTCTCTCTCTCGCTCGATATATATATATATATATATATATATGTATATATATAAAGGAATCGCACTTGATCAAAAGTATTCATGACCTTATAGGCCATGATTATGGAAATTCTTTCACTCAAGTACATGAAATAGAAGAATACGAACCAAGTTTAAAGAAAGGACAAATTCTCCACTAGCATTTAAACAAGGAAAAGCAGAGCTTCGTCACCCGCAAACACATATTTCTATAATACTTTTGAGGAGGAAGGACTGAGGAGCAGCTCTTAGGACTTCAATAACTCAGATAACAGAAATCCCGGAAAAGAGTTCCTTTTTCCCTCACCACCCAAGAGAAAGCAACGTTAGGTTGATAAATCATAATGGTAATGTACTTTCAAATGTGCAGTTCCCCAACTTTCGATCCATGCAATGGTATGCATTCAAACAGGAAAAAACCAAAATCCGGCTGCGTCGAGATAACCAGAAAGAAAAAGAATAAACTCAGGTGGTGTGAAGTTATGGAATAAGAAACAGGAGGGCAAAGTCTAAGAAGGGAGGTCAGAAAGTTAGGACTATGAAAAATTCAAACAAATGCCCACCAAAATCCGCATTTTAGTAGAAAGCCAAGTAGAAGGCCGGGAAACCGTAGCACTTCTACGAGAGAAACATAAGAAAGGACGCAAGAATGGCAAGGAAGGATTTACCGCTCCCCATGAGACGTAAGAAATGTATTATACACACTGATCAGGAATCAAGATGAAGATTTCCAGTAGCGAAGGCTTGGAGATCAAAATTACAAGGATCTTGTTTTCACAAGAAAAAAATGGCAAAGGAAAAAAGATTGTTCTACATCTGAACCAAATATGAGTAGAAATAATGCCCTTTCAGCAGCTTGAGTAACGTATTCGCTAAGACTGAGCAGGAACAGGTAGCAAGCAACAAACAGCTAAAGAGAATTAATGCCGGTACAAGATGTGGGAAAAGAAACGTAAAAGAGAAACGTAAAAGGATGTACATAATATTTTATTGCTCTTCAAGCCTTGCTTCTGCAAATCCAGAGTTTTGCTCAAATAATTTCCAGAAAAGAGCAGCATATCTGATGTTGCGGTACACTAAGAAAATAAAATCGTCTAATATCAAAAGTGAAACTCAACAAAACGAGATATTTTTGGTAAAAGAAGAAACTGCAAGCCAACCAACAAAAGCAAGACAATATTCTCAAGAAATCACGATGGAATATCGTATCGGTGTCGTTTTAGACGGTCTTTGCCCACAGAAATATAGCGAAAAGGTTAAGGTGAAGCCGAAAACGACTGAAACACTGTAAGAGAAAGAACAAAAACTCCGAATTGAGCTCATTTCGCGATTGGCCGGGCACAACTCTCTGAAACTTCCGGAACAAACTCTCATACACGGGGAAAAAAAGAAAACCCTACGTTACTTCACGAACTGCCCTAGCTCACTGGAACAGTACAAGCTTCGCTCAGTAGAACACAATCAACGATAAACAAGAGTGCAGACATCAGAAAGGCAGATTGCTTGAGCGCATTAAAAAAGGCTCCATTTACAGGAAGTACATCTCCTCAAAAGAATAGGCTCGATAATACTCCATAAATGGCTCGTTAGCAGGAGGAGAGGGAGACAAGATGAAGATAAAAGAAAAGAAGCAACTTAGCTTCTTCTCGCCAGGGAGACAAGATGAAGATAAAAGAAAAGAAGCAACTTAGCTTCTTCTCGCCATGAAGAAGAAAGAAGAGAAAAACCAGCTTATACGTCGTTGACGAGAGAGACAGAGTTGCTCTTCCACTCTGGGAACACTCTAGGAGGATGAAAGAGCAGATGAACTACCTCACCTTACGTAAAGAAATTTCAGAGAGGAAGAGAAAGGCCAACCTTCTTTTCCGCCATTAACGGTTCCTCGAAGCTCTGAGCGATCATTGAACGCACCGATGGCATGAGAGAGAGGGACGGAGGAGGCAGCGCTTCGCACGTGCGGTGGGGAGAGAGGGAGGAGCGTCGGCTAGCCCGACTGCCTGAGTTTGTTACTACTCTCTTCTTTTTATAAAACCACGACCCACGCCCCCTCTCTCTCCGCCGTACCAACAAACCCTCACCCCTGTTTCTACTGTATATTTCCGTTGTGCCACAACCGCGAATCGGATTTCAAACCAAGTCAATAAATCGAGTAAGCTCGACCAAAGGCCAACTTACCAGCTCCTAGGTCCCAGCACTCTTTCGGGCTGGCACCTACTAAACTAGAGTCAGCACCTTGCTGGATACAGTGGCTAATTCGACCAGTGCTCCAAGCTCTCATAAAGTGTGTTAAGTGTGTTGGGTGAAGAAAGAATTATGACGACCCTTCCATTTATCTTTGTCTTTGAAGTCATGAGATGGGTTGATGTTAGTAGGTTTGGTGTGGACACCACATATGGCTAGGTGCTAGGCTTAAGTTTAGTGTCATTATAATAAAAATCTTACAAGAATTTGTACCATGTTGCATATCCCAAACTCAACACTATCTTATATGTTTTTGAAAAAAAAATAGCATTTTCAATTTTATCGGTCAAATAGATAATTGCCGTTTTTATTTTAACAAATTTTTTGCATCGACGAAACAATTGATATCTGCCATCTTTTGCCTCATGATAGAGCACACAATTATTTTTTGACCAAAAACACTAATGCCATTCAATTATGAGATTTAAGTCATGTTCGTATTTAATTTCTATCAGTTATGGAATTCATTTTATTTCAAACATTTGGCCCTTTAGTATCACAAGTTACACTTACATCTTGGGGTCTATATGTATATAAAAGCTCTTATCAGATCCAGAATGTGGAATCCAAGGTGACGCGGCCCCGTGTTCATACCATTACTTGAATATCGGTAAATATGTTCGCTAGAAGCTTATTACTTATGTTCAAAGGAGCAAATAAAAGTTAACGAGAAGTGATTGCAAGAATGAGCTTTTTTGCTTTCAAAGTAGTTCATTTTAATCAAAACATGAAAAATAAATAGTGATCTTTGCAGCTGAAACCCGGTTCCATATTGGATTCATCCGATACATCATGCACGACCCGGTACGTAGCGATACGTCCACCCCGGAATTCAAACGAAAACAGCTGGTTTTTCGGTAATTGTGGTCCTCGCTGATCAAAGCGTGAACGCGGACATGGGAACCCGTGAATCGTGTGACCGCTGACGGCCACTCGCCGGGCACCGGAGCGGCCGGATGACCTGCCCCAGAACACCTGCTCCCCGGCGCGGCGACCGAGAACCTCCGGGTATACTGCTTCCCGGTCAGGCTTGCCCGCTGCCCGTAGCACCTGAAACCCTGACCCCCCATCGCACGTGGTTTCCCTGGAAGGGACGGTCTCCCCTCCGGGCAGCCGGCTCGCCAGTTCACCGGAAACGGAAACCCAATAATTACGGCCAGAGCCCACCGCCACGCGTCCTCGGTCCGGTGCAATAATTCCGTCTGCACCGTACGATGGGAAAGGGTCAGTGCAAATCAACGGTGGGGTGTATCGCGATCTCCGTTCACTTTAATTGAGGTCCTCTCCGTCCTTGACCTGAAAAGAGGAGGGCGTTTCGGTCATCCGGAGGAGATGATTGTCTCATCATCACTTTCCCGATCTTTTTTTCTTTTCTTTTTTCTCAGAGAGGAATGAAAAGCGTCAATCGACGTTCGGGTCAACACGAGAGAGAGAGAGAGAAACGGATCGGCAGGGGAATATTTGGTCTGGTGATACGGTGCCACGTCGCATTCAGCTGTCTGAGCAAGGGTCGCGACATGGGAGGTCGATGACCCGGTTCGAGGTCCACTCACGTATCGGTTTCGATGACATACTTTGGTGGAGCGCCGACTATCGGGTCTGGATCCTCTTTAACAAAATTATGGGCTCTGCATTATACTAACGTATACATGCAGCATAAAATATAAGCGACAATTGTTGTGTGGGCAACTGCCCCCACCAGCCCCACGAAAACACTTTATTTATATATTGATGCTTTAAAATACGTGCTCATTAGTATTTGCAATGTGGGACTTGCAGAGAATTTTGTGTATCCATATCCATTTAACCTGCCAACTCCAAGATCCAAACTTCACATTTCAAAAAGTTGAAAACGGTACATGCTCTACCGTATCGGGGGAACCGAGCCTTGATCGAGAGAGAAAGAGAAAGAGAGCGTATTTTGCTTTCGATGAGGTGCATGGGAGAATTGATAGCTTCTGATACGGATCACATGATTCTGCTTCCAAGGCCAATTCTTCCATGTCCTTGTCACCTGAATTCCAGATAAGGGCATAAAGTTTCAACAATAGACAGCCAAGAGAGATTTGGATCTTGAAATGAATCCGAGATCCAGATCGAGTAGAGCCTACTCGGTTGACAGCTTATATGATTTGAAATTGAAAAATATATTGAGAGGACCGATTTAATATATATGCACCAAGGAATCTCTTGACAATATTCAAATCAAATATCAATACATTATACCATTTTTCTTTTTGAATTGAAAAATAAAATGTTAAATAATAAAAATAAATAAAAATACAGCGCTGCTTCATGGATGAAAAAAATGACGGGAAGAGATTTGGTTTGCTGAATGATGACCGAGCACAGGAAAGGCTTTAATGGGAAAGCTCGCAATTTCCATTAAACTTCACAAAGAAATTTAAACAAAGTTGTTATTGAAAAAGCAAGTAACTTCATTATAGAAATATGAAAAGGTTTCGAGGGTAACATATATTTGAATTTTATCATAGAAGTTGAGGGGTGTGCAGAATAATTTTCATAAATTGAGAAAAATAAAGAAAATGTGAATTAAAAAAACCAAATGCAACGTTTATATATTTATAACTTCGTTCACAAAATATGTTTATTTTTATATTTTTATTTTAAAATATTTGGTTGTTTATATATACAAGTGCCCCAAAAAGATTGAAGTTATTTAAAAAGCAAGTAACTTCATTATATATATATATATATATATATATATATATATATAAAAGTTGGTTTATTATATAATGGTACTCCAAAATATTCTAAATTGTCTCCGAATAGAAAGTAGAAATAACGTTCCATTGAGATCATTGAACCGGTTTAACAGGATGGTGTTATTTTTACTGTGAGTTTTTCATAATTCCTGTTTTTTTTGGAAAATATACAAATTCCTTACTGTTCTTTTAAATCATTTTTTCCCTGATATTAGGAGCCAGCAGAAGATTTTGAGTTGAAAACAAGCTTCGTATGTTTAATCTTCGAGTTCAAAGCTTGACCTAAACAAAATTAAATTAGAGGAGGGAAATGTTGCGAGCAGCAACGTTCCTCGAACGCAACGCCGGCTGTGCTGCCCAGTAAGTAAATCCTCCGCTGGTTTGGCGCCATGATGGACGACCAAGTTCCCGAACTTGTACGCACTGTTCGTCCGGCCCAAACGTGGCCGCGGGCGGAGATGGTACCGACGCGATCCCGATGCACGTAACCTCAAATAAAAAGAAATGCAAAGGAAATTCGGGTTCGGATTCCGAAGCGCCTGGAAGACATGCCAGGCACTCCACCTTTCTTCTTCCTTTTCACTCGTCAGTTCCAAGACAACCAATAGAGAGAGAGAAGTTAACTATTCACGAAGAAAGGCCAGCACAGACGGAGAGACAGCACCACACTCACCATTGACAACCAAAAACGGAAATCCAGCTTCGAACTGAGAGAGAGAGAGAGAGAGAGTTGTCAATATTTTTTAATCTCAGGTGCCCTGAAATTAATTAATTGATAGATGGTACTTTTTTGACTCTGGAGAGAAGAGCAGATCCTCAGAAGAGAGAGAAAGAGGTGAGGGGCTCCTATTCCCGGAAAGCGTCGGCTCCTTTACCTTCCACCCTCGCATCTTCCACTGTGGCGTCTGCTCAGGAAGACAGAGAGTGAAGAGATTCTGGTTTTGAATTGCGAGCAAGGCAAGGTAAGGTCCGATCAAGCGGCTTAATGGCTCGCTCCTTTATTTCACCATGAACTGATGGCAAGAATGATTCAGCAAGTTTAAAGCTTTCGGTCACTCAACCACACAACTACCAGTGGAAGATTATGAAAGGGCTGGACCTAATTGCAAGAGAGGTTAAAGTGCTTGAATGATGTAAATACTTTTATAAGAAGGAAAGATGAAAAAGAAAATTTGGTGTCCTACCATAATCAACAATGTTTCAGGTTGAACTGATGAGAGATTTGTTCAAGTCTCTGAGAGCATTGAATTTAATTTAAACCTTGTCTGAGGAAGTCACCGAAGAGGCTATTTGATGTACACATGGATCAACTAGACGCGTTTTGGGATTTTCATAGAGACTCAAACAAGAAGTAAAAAAACTCAAAGGAACAGATTGGACGATGGAATAGGGAAGCTTAGAACTTTACGATGCTCCGCTCCCCCCAACAACTTCTCGCTGCTCGCCCTCCCCCTCTGCCACTGCTTCCCTCTCACTCCCTTTGCTTTCTCTTCTCCTACCTCCCTCTTCTTCTCTCCTTGCCCTTTTGGTCTCTTCTAGCCACTGTTTCCTATTTTTCCTTCTCCATCTCTCATGGCCCTCTTTTTCTGCCATTAATTTAAAAGGATTCAATCGAGACTGCAAGATTGGATTTGGTTCTCCTCCAGTCACGCATTGGAGTTGCAGGTGAGTTTCTTTCTTCTTCCTCTCTCTCTCTCTCTCTCTCTCTCTCTCTCTCTCTCTCATGTCTTTCTCATCCAATATCTAGCGTTTCAATTGGTGCTTTTTTTTTTCTTGAAACAAGCATAGTTGAGTTCGCTCATTGACAATCTACTGTTTGACACCTCAATGAGCTTCTCTTTTCGTCTCCATGCTTCCTCTCTCTCTCTCTCTCTCTCATGTCTTTCTCATCCAATATCTAGCGTTTCAATTGGTGCTTTTTTTTTTTCTTGAAACAAGCATAGTTGAGTTCGCTCATTGACAATCTACTGTTTGACACCTCAATGAGCTTCTCTTTTTCGTCTCCATGCTTCTCTCTCTCTCTCTCTCTCTCTCTCTCTCTCTCTCTCTCTCTCTCTCTCTCTATATATATATATATATATATATATATATATATATATATATATATATATATATATATATATATATATATATATATATATATATATACTTCAGTTGTTTGGGTATAGCATGTAAGTATTTATGAATTTGATTAAATGAGTGAGCATAATAAAATCAAAATCAATAAAAAAAGATTAACTTACCAGTAAAATGTCAACAACAATAATGTGATGGCAAAAGTGGATGCCAATGCCTAATGAAAAATGGTAAAGTGGACCCATTGATTCAATAAAAATAGCTTGAAGCAAGTGTGAAGTGAAGTAGAAAATTTAAGGTCATGATGAAAAACTTGTACCCACAATGATGGTTGAAATGTATGATGATGGTAGTACAAAGATGCATTTTGCCAACACCTCTTTTGATTTTGTATTCTCAATTTTATTGAATTAATCACCAACTAGTATCTTCCTTGTACTTGAGATCGATGATAGATTCTTAATTTCATGCCAAAGCTTCCAAATTCTGAAACTTTTCTCTATTCTGATTAAGTGCCCTCCCTTGCCAGTGGCTTAGCCATTTCTTCTTCTGCAGTTTTATTATACATTGTTATTGATTTTTCTTGCAAAAACCAGGAGCTTCACTCTCTTGTCATTAATTTGGTTTGAGAACATGATAACATGAAAAAATCTCATGTTCTTAAATTGATTTATAGTCATGTGAATCTTTTTTTCTTTAATTGTTCACTCAAATATGAGTAGCAATGGAAATATGAGGTACTTCCGTTGCATTAAGTGACAATATGAGTATAGCAGATGATACACCATTGACTTATGATTAGACAAGAGTAGATGTAGAAAATAAAAATGATTTCATGTTCATTCTTAGCACACCTATAGATCGTTCTGCACAACTAGAGTCCTCTAACACGTAAAGGGCAAACAAGAGATCTAGAAACCAGTCAGCAACAAGTAATAAAACTATAGAAACAATGAATTAATTTATACAACTTGTGCTTACCCAACCATATTCTATCATGCAAAGGAGTGAGACATTTTATGAGAGAACTTTACGCAAGAGAGAAGATAGATTATTAATTGTTTTATATAACAACTGAGCTACTTGGTTATTTTGATAAGGCAAACAACTTTCTCATACTCCCCATAAATTGTAGGATGGTTAGCTATGTAGGTGGATTGACTGATGACAAATAATGTTAATGTAAAACATTTGGCAAGACTTGTTAATGTCAATGCTATTGTTGAGTTGTTGGGCACTTGATAATGTTAAAATGTTAATTGTGAATATGCATGTTCATCTTTTTAGTTATCAAATATTGTAGTTACGTTTATACTATACTAATGTTAATGTTATATGTTGAATCTACATGTTTTATTCATGTATTTATGAATTTATTTTTAGGATGGACAAAATATTTACAATTATTTTTATGCTTATTTTATGGATGCACAACGAATACTTGAAGGGTCAAGAAAAGCTACTAGAGATTTGCTACACACCCATAAACTAACAGATGTCCAATTTTTATATGACTGCATGCATGATCCCCCCAAAGAATTGTCTAGATTTATTAAGACTTGATTGTAAAACATGAGCATTATTATGCAATATGTTGAAAAGTAGAACGATGTTGCATGATGCATAGTAAGTTACAGTTGAAGAGCAGGTGGCAATGTTTCTTGTATTGTTGGGACATGACCATCTTAATCGATATATCCAATATGATTTTCAGCATTTGAGACAAACAATTAGTAAATGAGTGAAGTTAAATCTAAAAGGAATTCTTCATATTACACATGAGTATCGTGGACGTAAAGATGACAACACACTAACTTGAATTATAGGATAATCTATAATTTTCTCAATATTTAAAGGCAAAGAACCACAATTCAATAAACTCTATAAATCAAATTTAATAGTATATTACATAGAAAATATTTCAATGCATATTATTATTGTATTGATAACATGGTTTAGGAACAATAGATGGTATACCAGTGTATGTCCCAAGAGATGGCTAAAACAGTTGGTGAAATAGAAATAACTTTTTATCCTAGAATTCCCTAGTTATGGTGGGATTTGATATGTTGTTTCACTATGTACTAGCTGGAAGGCAGTACACCTAATGTAAGGATGTTACACAATGCATTAGAATATGACATTCATCTATTATAGGTTCGACTAGGTAGGAAACTAAACATTGATAGTTTAATTTATTATGATCAATCAAATTGCTTGACTAACAAAATGAGAATTGCTGTTTATGAAATAGGTAAATATTGTCTCACAAATATTAGATATTCAAACATCATTGACATTTTCACTCCATATCAAAAATATAAATACATGTTTGGTTTTAAAGTTATTAGATGAAAACAAATCAAGAGGAGAGAAGAATTGTATAACTATATAAACACTCATTTTTACTACCACTACAAAACAATTATTTGGTTTGCTTAAGGCAATATTCCTCTATACACTTAAGTTCAAATTGTACAAGCAAGATGCATTCTCCCCTAGCAACTTAAGTTCAAATTGTACAAGCAACAATACAAATGCCAAACAATTTTCCCCAAATGAGATGTAATGACCCAATCCAACCCACATTTGTTCGAGCCCTTGGCCCCTAGGTCGAAGGGTCCCAACCTCTCCTTTAGCAACTTCATTTTTGACCCAAAAGGGCTAACAAATAGGACAACCAATCACTTACAACTTCATTTATAAGTTCCCTAAGTTTCCATGCAATTTTAAATGTATGACTAAACTTTTAGGGTGTTATACAAGATGACCAATGATGGAGCAAATGACATTATAAATGATGACAACAAAAGTATTCAACAAACACAAACACATAAACTTTGATATAATGACATTTTGATGTTTTTTAGTTTTATTTGATAGTGTTGACTTTGATGTAATGACATTTAACACTGATGATGTTTTTGTTAGACAAATCAATGTGTGTGAGCTGATTTTGTTATATGGATGTTTTGGCACATTGATCTTACTTTAACAAAATCTTGTTATATTTTTTTTTATTTCGATATAAAATGTTTTGTTATAAATCTGTAATAGTATTGATATAAAGTTGCTTGTGTTATACACTAACTTAAATGACATATTCGATTCTTGAGATGTGTTTTATACGATACACATAAAAATAAGTCTAATTTGTAACAACATTTCCAAACAAATAACATTGCTGAATAGAGTATCCATGTTATCAAACATTAAACAAAACATATATGGTGAACAGAATGAACCACAAAGAATATAAAACACTAGATGAAACAAATAGAACATTCAGAATGAAAAACAAACAACTGGACAAAATGATCAAAACAAACAGTAGAAGGCACAAACATTGAACAAAGTAGACAACAAACACCAGTTAGAATAGATATGAACGTTAGGTAGGACAGACATCGTGTTCTCTTTCTAAAACCATCAAACAATGGACAAAGAACACTACAATAGGATAAAGTTATGGTGGACAGGACGCTCTATCTAGTCTGTCTTGTAGGATAGTTATCAAACAACCTCTCAGAGATTGTTTGATTGCTGTCTTATACGGTAGAACATACAAGATATCATGACTGCCACACCACTGCCTTGTCCTCATAGACAGTAGTATTCTTTGTGCATAGTTTGATGGTTTTAGAAACAAAATGCCACATTCATTTTATTTGATATTTGTTTAGCTTCTGTCTGTTTAGTCTGACATTTGTTTCTGCTTTTCCTATTCTCTTTGTATTGTACAATGTTTGTATCATCTATGGTCAGTTCCATCTATTTTATCTATTGCTTGATAACAAGAAGAATTTGTTTTGTGAATTTGTTTATTCTGCCCATTGTTTTTAGCAATATCATACAAATTTTGTTAACATGCAAAACTTATTTTCATATGAAACATGTAAAACTCCTGCCAAAAAGTTACACTATTATTATGAACATGATATATCAATACCATTATAAAATTTATAACAAAAACTTGTTATATCCACATCAATACATTTGATAACAAGATCCACAATACATGAATTGCCAATTTAGCAAGATCAACTCTTTTGAATTATATTTATATAATAAAAACATTTATATAGAAAACAATAAATTGTTTAAATTGTTCAATAGTTGAGGGGCTATATGTTGGAATACATTGGCACAAAAATGGATACAAAAGTTTAGAAAGAGTGGACCTATTATAAACACAAAAAATAACTGCCACAACTTGCTAGAGACCGATTTGACATACTGTGTTTGGCTATAATCTTCTCCTCAAAAACCACATAATACTTGGGACGAAACATCACCACCTAGTTCTTAAATTTAATAAACTAAAAGTAGGGTTGGGCATCAGGCCAGGCGAGCCCCATTGAGATGCTCAAATCCAATCTCGATAGCTTAATCGGGCTGTCCTGAGGCTCGATCCTTTTGTAATTGGGCTGGGCCAGTGAAATATCGGGCCTCAGGCCAGATTGTTTGTTTGAGAACCAGCCAGCCCTGATTACTAATAGGCCAAGCTGAGTAGGGTGGGCCGGCTCATATATGGGCCTGACATATTGCGTATGTATGTAATTCAGTTAAAGAACCTTATATAACAATTATGAAAACTAAAAAGATTATTGCAAGCAAATAATAACACGAAATGCAACATAAAAGTTTTTTCAATACGGTCACATTGTTTGACTTACTCCAATGATATGTTCAAAATCATACAATATGTAAATACAAAAAATAGGAACATGAACAATCCCATCTCCTCGGTGCCATCAAATGATTCTTTATCTCGGAGAAACCTGTGACTCAAAGGAAACCATTTATGATGTCCCATGTAACATTTTCTTTCTTTAAAAAAATAAAGTGTTGAACAAGACACAAAGGACATGCCATTTTTCTTTATGTACTTCATCCTGATAAAATTGCATATGCAAAAAACTCATTTAGAGTCCATGGTGATGATGCATATATTTGAAAATATTCATTATTCGATGCATTAAAAGTTTGCATGTCGCCATTCCATGGTGTCTTCAATTCATCAATGAGAGGTTGGAAGAAAACATCAAATGCTTTTGTCCCAAGAGAGTTTACCCTAGAAATCAATAGTGAAAGTGTAATATAAGGTTGTTTTAAACACATCGAAGAGGCAAGTTATACATAATTACAACAACCAGCCCAACACTATAAGCAACACTCAAGGTTCTAATAGATTAAACTTCATTACTAGCCAATCTAAGCTTATATTATGAATATCTGCTACAAAAGAAGAATGTATTTTATTGAAAGGCTTCCAAGCTTCTGTTGGATGCTTTAAATGACCATATCAAACACATATTTAATCATGCCATCTCATATTTGAAGCAATCTCACATGACATAAATGTTCTCTTTAATCTTGATATCAAGGGAAAATGACACAAAACACTCACGGGTGTCTTGTAACATTTACTCTTCTTAGTTTCAATCTACTCGAGGGTTGTTATATTGCTCACTAGAGGTTTCTTTAAGGGCACAACACATAGAGGAACTTGAAGCTACCCGACTAAACCTCTCTCCACCTTTAATGTTTGAGCAACTAATGTTGCTATCATGTGCTTTAATTTTGTTGTAGGCTGACAAAACCTTCAGCTCCATGTCCCTAGCACACACCTAGAAAGAGAAGCCAAGAAGGAATGTCTCCTCCACGCTCGATTTGCCTGTGACCCTTGTAAAGGTTCCTAGGTTGGTCCTGCCTTTACTGGAGGCAGCTTTCACTTTATCCACACTGCGTTGGTTCCTTTCTAAGGACAATGTTGGACGAGCATCCATGATCCCTCACCACCATGCACAGGTGTCATATCATTCAGTGTAGCTGAACTAGCACCAATTCAAGATTCATCAAGAAAATATGTTGTTCCTAGCACCTCAAATCAGTTGAATACCATTGATTGATGAAGAACAAATTGAGGGGTTTTGGGGAGGCTCCACCTTCCCTATTTAACACTTTTGAGGGAGTTTTCTTATAGGTTTTCCCGAATACTACCCTCCATCAGAAGATCCCAACACCTCTAACCTTGTGTCAGATGAACGCCATGGCATTGAATGTTAGAGGGCTGATGTGGGACTCAGTGCACCATGAGGTTTGCTCCCTCCTTGCAGTGGAACATTTATCTTTGAACATTTACAGTAAGAATTTTTGGATTCCAAATAATGATAATTCTCACTATACCATTAGCATAGGTACTATTTGATTCGAAGGTAAGGTGGCTAAGTCCCCCCCCAACCCAACCCATAACGATTGAGAAGCTTTGGTGGGATGGCAATGGCATTACCAGGCTACCACCTATCTGCCACTTGAGCATATGCTCCTAAGCCTCCGCCCAAAGGGGGAAATGCCCAGTGGTATTCAATGTCCATCAACCCTTCCTTGGAGCTCTTGTCTGACCTTAGTGAAGCACCATCTCCCCTCACCTCCCCCATCGGGGAGGCTCAAACAATCTCCCTGGCATGAGACAATCTCCAAACAGAAATGCAGTGCAAGATAATCTTCAAGCCTAGCATTTGGTGCAATGAATGAGCACTCTATTGTTATCGGCAGCAATAACTATCAAACTCCTTTGGTAGCTATGCAGTCCGTGGGAAAACTAGTGGAGCCACCTGAAGTATAGAGTTGCAAATGTGACTAGGGGATAGAACTATGGGAGCAATTTATGAAGTTTAAGATGTACACCACATACATAATCTATGAACATATTATACATATGCATACTAGACTACGTGAAATTGTGGATGGATTTGGGATCCATGTTAGAATTGCTGAAGGAGGTAGAGCAGTACTTTGCTCCCTCCCAGATGATAAGTGAGGCCTATTCAGAGAAGAATGTCTGGAGAGACATGACATTGCCTTTAACTTTTGAACAAGTAGTTTTTGATATTGAACTCGAGGAGGAGTATCGAATAAAACATGAGTACTGGTAAGCATGTACTCAAGAGGATATCTCCATCCCTAGGAATGAAAAGTTTTGATACCTATGTTCAAGGAATGATAGGATAACACAGTTGGCACACTAGAGAGAACAACTTCAAGGCCTTCTTTAACAGATGGGTGTTTTTAACTGTACATTGGAATTTCCTGAGATAGTGTGTATGCACTTAACTCTAACTCTATACTCAGTCTTTACATTTGGTTTTGTGGATTGATTTTTTTTTTTTTGTGACGGGCAGCATTTGAACATAATCTTAGTAGGTCAATTTACATTTATATTTTTTAATAGACTATGTGCTTGAAAACATGAATGAATATTATTCATGGACATGGGAAGTAGTGCATTTTCTTCTATTTCATAGTTTATTTTATAAAAAATTTATCCTTTAATTATGCATGAGATGCTTTGTTTTATGTGCATGGTTTTTTGCATCCACACCAATAGAAAATTGGAGTTTAGAAGAACAACTGAGTTGTACAGTTAGAGATCACTAGCATGAGAATATGTGTAAGTTTACCACAATAGGCAACCAAAATTAATACATATTCCACAAGATCTAAGGTGTATAGAAACAGATCATGGAAAACACATGCCAATCATGCAAAACCGATATGAAATTTTCATAATGGTCCAATCTTGAGTCAATGGATCACAAATAAGTGATAATGTATTTAAAGTTCATTTAACATTCAAATTGGACTCCTAATTTGATCCATAATAACAAATAGTGAACCCAAAAAGAATAATACATGAGCATGATACATTAAAGATATATGTATTCATTTTAACTAAATAGTTATGATTCAAAGCATAGACATAGAAAAACCTAATGAATTAAAAAAATAACATGGAATCCAATGCATTGAAAACATGAACATCAAAGAATAAAAATGAGGGAATGAGTAAACACATTGTAGGCTTATGCCTGCGGCCTCTCCATGGAACTGCATTGTGTAATAAGTTAGGATTTGATGTCTAATAACATCAATGAACTAGAAAAAAGAGAAAAATTGTTAAACAATACCAACACATGGTCTACTCATGCTGCAGTCTTTTTCTATAAACTGCTTTTTATAAAATGTTGAGATCTAGTACCTAGAAACATAGATCAACCATGGAATTTAAAATTAAAAATAAAACATAGCCTCATGTTGTGCTCTCTCTGCAGTCAAAAAAAGAAAAAACATGGCAGGTTAGCCCAGGTATTGTAAAAGGGGCAATACAGGTTCATGGACTTGTATCTGGTTCATGCAGAGGTGCCGATTCAACCAGCCCTCTTCTTCACATTTACTAAATGAAGTTCCTCCCTACCAAGGTTGTCTCCTACTCTTTTCTGCAAGAAGCAATCACAAAATAAGTATGACAACAGCTTCTTCACTGTGTGTTTTGTTACTTGCTGAGGTTGGAGAAATCCATTGGTTGCCCTCTGGCTAGAAAGAATAGGTCCAGTCGACTACTTGGTGGAAGGCATGCCAGTTGAAGCAATGGTAGTCATGCTGCCTCTAGAGAGTTTGTGCATTTGACTAAAACACAATAGCACTCCAACCTAAAGCAAGATGATGCATAGAAAAACTAGTCATGCGGATCAAAAAGCTGATTTGTAACTTTTGCTTTAATAATACTGACAAACATTTAGATTTACTATTCATCCAAAAAGTCAATTTAGTTTGTTACCTTGGATTTTCAATGGAAGGAAGATAAAACGATGATAGGCTCCATGGACTCCATAGAGACAATGCTCTCACAATTCAGAGAATGCTTTGCTTCATAATGCTTACGTAGTTAGACATGCAATCAACCAACAATTGCATCATCTCTTCTAGCAATAATATGTTTCCTGCTTGCATCAGTTGGCATACCTATCATTTGCTTTTCCATTATTGCATTGTGTGTTAACTTTTCATTTTTCAATGAAATTCAATTGGACAACTTCCATTACTACAAACAATGTGTGTTACTGAACCAATCACATTGTTCTAGATCCTCCCCATCATAGGTGGATTTAAACCCGATGGTCTAATAATTTTTATTGAGAAAATACATTATTATTGAGGGCCACAACAACTAATGAGATTTGTGATGTTTTTTATGCTAATGACAATAGCACTCCTGGCTCTGATGGATTCCCCTACATGTTTTCTCACTTTTATTGGGATATTGTAAGACATGATGTTTTCAAAGCTATTAAAGATTTCTCCAAAAATAGCAAAATGTTTCTTAAAAAGGGAAGAAATCAGTTGTGGTGAACCCCAAAGACTTATTCAAGGCATACTTTTGCATTCAATATCATAATCTATAGAAATGGTGTCCCCTATGAAAGTCATTCTCAACTGAATCATATCTATCCAGCAAGGTGCCTTTTCCTTGGGTGTAGTACTTATGATTTTACCTTTTAGCTGATAAAATGGTGTACTCTCTATTCTTATGAATTTTTGAGTCTTTGTTCTAATATTGACAAGTCTAGGGCATATGATAAGGTTAATTGAGAATTTTTGACCTCTTCTCTTCATATTTGGGATTTGATCTAATTCAAATAGAATGAATAATGAGTTACCTTCACCACACTTTATATCTCATGGTTGTTAATGGTAAAAACTGTTAGTTCTTTCCTAGTGAGAGGGGGCTTTGTCAAGGTGATCTTCTTTTTACATCTCTTTGTTGGTCGTAATGGGAGTTTTTGTAAGATGATTTTAGTGGGATGTGTTAAATAATCGGATCTTTGTTTCAAAGTTTGGCAGTCTGAAAGGGGTGGGGCTTGTTTCCTATGTTGATGATACATTACTGCTTGTCAATGCCAATTATAGTTTCGCGGGAATATTGTGGACTGGTTCACATAATTTTAACTATTCTCTAATATAAAAATGAACTCTGCTAAGTCTCTTTTTCCTATTTAATTTGTCTATAGATGGAAGAAAAGAAATCTAATCAAAACTAGTTGGGTTAAGAGCAGCTTCCAAACAAAATTCTTGGGTCAGCCTCTAAGAAGAAGCCTCTTGGTGTGTTTGCCTAGGATCCTATCTTCCCTAAAGTTTAGGGTAAAATGAACCAGTGGAGAAATTGTTAGGCCATGCAGATAAGTAATTGGACTTTGTCATTCCTAATATTTAGAATAAATTGAACATCTGGAAAGAAAAACTATTGTGCTATGCAGGTGAGCTTAATTTGATCAAAGTTGTTCTATTGTTTGTTCCTAATTACTAGCTTTTAGTGTTAAATTGTCCATTACTCTTTGTGCTAAATTTATGAGGACTCATGCTGACTTAGATCATAAGTCTCATCTTATTTCTTGAAGTTCTTTGTCTCTCCCTACGGATGAAGGGATGTGGGTATCCAAAAGGTTACTAAAATGAATTCAGCATACCTAGCCTATTTATGGGAATGGATTTACAAGCTAGGATGTCGCCTCTATGGAAAGGTATGATGAGGAGTTGGAAGGGTATTATGCAAAGATGTTGCATGGATGGTGAAATCTGGTTAATTAACAAAATTCAGTTTGATCCCTAGGGAGGCAGTCCATTGATTAGTGCTATTTTAGGTGGAAATTTGTTATATATTTAGA
This sequence comes from Nymphaea colorata, assembly GCF_008831285.2. Taxonomy (NCBI): domain Eukaryota; kingdom Viridiplantae; phylum Streptophyta; class Magnoliopsida; order Nymphaeales; family Nymphaeaceae; genus Nymphaea; species Nymphaea colorata. The sequence goes on from NC_045140.1 coordinate 7,152,923, forward strand.
AGATTCATCATTGAGAGTAAGAATGTCATTCACTTTTGTCATCTAACCATGACATGTGGAAAAGAATGGCCAGAGTGTGGCAAAGTTTTTGGGTACCTCTTGCAGTGGGAGATGAATGTTTAATATGGTATAATAGTATACGAGTTATCTCTTCTAGAAAAAAAATTGGCAATATATCATGATTAAACCAGTAATGGTTTACATATAAGTCGACATGGATCTCTAATTCCATTTCTAGAGGCTACTGGTTTACATATGTGGAAATTTTTTGCTGGTTGTGAAAGGAAGCAATAGCTCAACATTTTGGCTCCTCTTTAATGTCAAGGGGTTTATTAATTGGAAAGTAGTGAAAGACCAACATAATCTATTATTTGCTTATCAATATGCAAAAGCTATATTGTGGAAGATTTATCATGGTTTGGCATGACTAGGATTCCTTTCAAGGATGTAAATTTTGAATGGTGGTTTAGAAAGAAAAATTATTGTATGGAGATTCAAAAATGATGGTTATTATGTTTTAATGTTGCTATGAACCTTGCAATTCACAAAGTTATACTGAATTCGCTTGAAATTGTTATAGTTGATGTTTTGGCATGCATAGTCTAAATTTCTCTTAAACAAGAATGGTCTACTTCAACTCGATTGTCATTAAACTATGGTTGGCAACTAAAGTGTTCTCCCCCTTTTGGAAAGTAGAATGTGCCATAGTTGGATGATTGAAATTCCATCATCAATGTCATCATGAAATAAGTTGAAAGATGACGCAATTCTATGGATGGATGGTCAGATAATTGCAACTCAGTTGATTCCTTCGGGGCAAATCAGATAGCATGTGAATCTATGTTACTTTATGATATGTTGAAGAATATTATTGATAGACATGTGGAAATAGTTGTTAGATATAATAATACCATACAAAAAAAATGAATTAAGGTTGTGTTAAAGAAGTTTCATATTTTCAATGACACACACACGCACACACACAAAAACAGAGAGAGAGAGAGAGAGAGAGAGAGATGAACTTCGATGCCTAAATCATTGTAATAGTCTCTCCAAACCATCTAATCCTTGTACAAGTCTACCTCTACCAAGGCTGTAAGATCCTAAACTGATGAGCTCATCAAAACTGCAGCAGGAATCCCCCCTCCCCTCAACACAACCCCTCCCTCTCTCTCTCTCTTGTGTTGGACATCATCTCTTGTTCGAGCACAACTCTAGTTGTTACCAAGTTTCGGCAGTTGAGATTGATGATTTGATATTACTTGATGGAATTTAGGCAATTCCTTTGATGACAATCTATAGTTTTACCAATGCCGAATAATGGCCTCTTTCTTTGCCTTAAATTATGTTTATATTTTTTGAATGACAAGCTTTCTTTGTCACTTTGGTAATGAATCTTCATTGTTTAGGATAGCTACTTGCAAACTTTGAGCATATTTGCGAGAATACCTTATGTTATGGATTTTAAGGATTTTGATTTTCCTCCCTCAATTCTTGTTTCCTATGTTACAATCAATTGTAAATTTTTGCTTCGTTATGTGAAACAACACATCTTTGAGGAGCTTTTTCTTTAATTTTTTTGATGCACCGTGATCTTGAGGAGACTTGTGCTGTTTTTAAACTTGGGCACCAGCATCTCTCCTGACAGCCTAGGGACATTTGATGAGGTCACATAAATCTTTTGCAATTGAACGAACTTTCATTTCAACATTCTCATTTTTATGCCCTTTGGAAAGGTAGTGGAGGCATTAGGTTTCTAGTTGAGTCAAGAAAATGGGATTTTGACTTCATTCTAATTCTATTTGTAGTTATTCTTTTTATTTTGTCCTTTTCCTCTATGAGTTTCTATTTATTTATTTATGTATTTTTATATATATATTTTTTTGCAAATTAAGCTTGGGAAGCTATGACAGTAGTTCTAGTGAATGATTTTTTTGTTGTTAGAGTGTAATATTTCATTGCTGCTTTTAGGTTTAAAATATTAAAGCTTTTTGTTAGGTTGTCATGTGATATTAGAATAATCCAATTTTTTCCCTCTGTCTTCATTTTCCCTTTTTCTATGTGTTTAGAGTTTTAGTTCTTTAAGATGATAATTTTTCTACTACTCACTCATTTTTTTGCTTTGATTTATTGTTCAAAAAATTACAAATAAAAAAGAATTTAGGATTTTATCTTCTCCATTTCATTCATGAACTTGTTCTCCTTTTTGAGTTTTTTTAATCATTTTCTTCACACTACTTGGAAGAATATAGACTGTCATCTACTGATGATTTTTTTTCATTAAGTTGCTTTTTTTCTCATGATTTGAAAGGGTGGATAGTTTTCAACATTTCCTTTTTTTTGTGCAAGGACGCCTATTTACCCTTTAAGTTATGTGTCTAAGCCATATTCTAAAATTGGTGGTTATTCTTGAATGCAGTTATTTTCTTATGTCTTTTTTAACATAAAATTATAAGTGGTTTCCTATCTTAGTTTCATCTATAAAATTATTGCACTTTAAGTGCTTTTCTTTCATGTCTATTGCATCTGTTTTACTTCATGCAGGAGGTGGTAGACTTGAGATTCACTCTTTTGTTGTTTGTTTTAGTATTGATACCATCCCTCTACTAATATATCATTATCTTCATTGTCTAAATGGTCAATTACATAGGTTACTAATTACTTTACTAGGCTTGTACTTGCTCATCCAACAACTGTCATCAAACTGCAGGACCAAATGAGAAACACAAAGAAATGTTTTACAAATAAGTGATATGAAGGATCCCATGCTATAATGTTTGATCCTTCCTTTTAAATTCTATAATTTTGATGCCTTGTGGGAGAAACAGCCATGTGTGAGCTTAACATTTTTTAAAGCAAAATCCAAGTTATGAGATTCAGTGTGTACCACTAAAGTATGTGACTTTTCATGTAGTTTCCTAGAGATAGACATTGTTCCTATTATGGTCCAAATTGACTTCCACGAGTACTTTGTGGACAAGAAAGCTGCAAGTGCTATGAACTTAGAATTATTGACACTTGAGGGATGTTTATCTGGCCATGCAATAATTTGGAATTCAATGAGAATGGACCTCATTGGAACTGCATTCTTGTTATATGTTCTTCTAATATTAGTATAAAAAAGACGCATGCCTCCTTTTGTTTGCTACACATGTTTCCAAAGTCCAAGTTAATTTGTCTATGATATGGAATCATATTTACTAAAGTTCCTTGAGTAACCAGAGGAGCACAGCCCTTTGAGATTTATAATGAGGTGTCACTACATCTTTATGAATATAGTAGAACTTTTACACGAATAATGATCTAGAAAGCGAGGGTATCAATTATGAACATCGCCAGTGTAATAATAGATCTATCGTCTAATTGTTCGCATCTGTTTTCTTGCTTTCATATCATGATTGTGAAATATCCATACGTTGTCTGTGACACTGAGAAATTCTAATTCTAAGCTGAAAGAGTCCTACTTATTTAAGTTTTTTTGCTGGTGGTAATATTTTAGCAATTCAACGTAAGTTAGTGAAAGAGGTAACATGGAAATATATTTCGGCATAATTTTTTTTTGGTGAGGTTAATCAAATTACCTTCAGGCCCTTATTTGGTATTTTCTTCTAAAAATGTGTTCCATATTAGAAAAATCACAAACAACCATTTATTTATAAAATCATAATGAAGAATAATGGTATACTCGATGAGCGAGAAAGCCATTAAAATTGGAAGCTAACGATTTTGATAGCAAGAATCTTGTTTTGGGCACCTAAATGCTTTTTGAGAAACAATTAGTTGTCTAAGTGCTTATGTTTCTAGGCTGTGTTATATCTCTGCAGCTGAATATGGGAGAGGGAAAACATCTGGTAGTGTTGTAATGATATTACCGAGTGATATACAAGACGTCAAACATTTTGTAGTTGTACTTTTATGCAAATGATATGCATTTAGGCATATGTGTTGGGAAAAAGATACTAATAATCTAAAGGTGGTTAATATTTATGTTTTTATTAAGTAGATCGCTTCTTATGTGCAGGTTGCCTTTTTGCCATCATTATCTGATAGTCTTGACAATGGTTTGGTTAAGAAAGGTGATGAAAAACGAACGCATGAAATAGAAAGAAAATCCCAATCCCAATGGGAATTACGTAAAAGAACTAAATTCAAGTATATTTCACTGTCATGTATGTATATAACTATAAGTCACTCCCAACTGCATATTATGAACATTATAGGAAAAGCAATGGCTGATTTTCTCCCTAAAAGCAAATGCATGCTTTTACACTCTCTATGCACTTTCTTTATCTTCAGTCTATCCATCTTATTGATGAGATTTTGTGATTTTTTTTTATAGGCAAAGACTAATGGAGAAAGTGGAAGAAGAAAAAAACACTATGTCTACTTGAAGCAAGCTGGAGGCAAATCACATTATCGTGTATCATTTCTGATTTTGGTTTCGTGTACCATGGCAAAGTGTCAATAGCCACAAGAGCTGTTACCACGTTTACTTTACCTAACAGCCATGAGCAAGACCGTGGCTGAGGTCTATTGGCCGTGTGATTATTGATTATTACGTATCAACTGTTGAGACGTTCAACCTTCCTATCCAGGGATACTCGAATGCATTGATAATCTATGTGTAGCATATATAGAAAGTATTGGCAATATAACTTGGCACTTCGGATTCCCCTGCTACCCAGAAAACTCTGTAGTTTGGACTGGGGATGCAAATTCCCATTCCACTGATCCCAGGATTGAAATCCTGGTATTTCCATCCCAGTATTTTCAATCCTGATGCTGCCAAACACTACCTAATGGATTTAACTGTTAGCCACTTAATAAGAAAAAAGGCATGCAAACTCATTGTCTTATATATATCAACCAGTCTTATTTTAAGGTTGGCTTTTTTTGTTTTTTCATTTTCCCTCTCCCTTTCTCACCTCGTTTTTCTCTTTTTTACTTTTTCTATGCAATCATTGAAGTGGACGCTATAGATGAAAACTTGAAGAAAGTTAGAAACCCATAGAACATGAACTTGACCTCACTTCTTACACCACCCTACTATTTGTTTGAATCAAAGGTAGGTCCTCTACTACAGTTCGCTTACTAATAAAGTGACCCCCATCTCCGTTCTCCTCTTCTTTTTAACAAGTCCGAGTCCTAGTTTGCCTTGGTCGGACCATGCCATGAAGTTCGATGTATAAATAGCCAACCATCCAATTATGTACTATTATTGTTATGTTTGTACAGCAAATTTTCATTAACTATAATGACTTACCTTTGTTAACTATTGCTGGGAATGTTATGTTGCAGATTGATGGGAAGCATTTGGGTGGAGCTAGGGATGTATAACAAGTTGAGTAACTCGAACTCACCTGTGTAATCTCAAATCGAGCTCGACTCATTAGTTCTAGTTACATGAGCTTGACTCTATTAAACTTGATTGGGCTTGTGTCTTCCTTGTTTTTTTTTTTTTTAATCTTTAGGGGCATGTCAGTATATTGTTGTAAATTTTATCACTTTTTTTGTGGCCTTTATTTTTATTTAATGAAAAAAATATCAATGAATCAAGTGACATGTGCTAAAATAGAACTCAAACTTGGTTTACAGAGTTGATCTTGAGCTCCCCTTATAAAGCTAGACTCGAGGTCAAGCTGAGCAATATGTGACTCTAGCCGACCTCGAGCTCACTCGTTGTACATTCTTAGGTGGAGCTGCTAGGGGAGGGAGAAAGGAGAAGTAACAAGCACCTGTGGCTGCTTGTAAAACATCTAAAAATTATTATTGTTGTTGTTACTGTTACTATTATTATTGTCAATGTTGTTTTATTAATTCCTAATTCAATAACAAATAACTGAAATTTGCAATTTAGCTTTAAAAAGATTCAAAGGAAAAAATTTGACACTACTTTCTCCATGGACATAGTGCTACTGAAATGCCTCCTTCCAAATGCATGCGACAACAAATTTCCTTTGCCTCCCATGCGAATTATGCCTCCCTTTCTTCCCTTGTAATGTTAATCCTATCCTCTTGGGGTTGTAGTGTGGTAGTAGTTGCATGGGGATGTGCCCATAACGTCTATCTTCCAACTTCACTCAAACTTCTATTTAAAAAAAATTCATTTTCACGCAACAAAGTGCCCTTTCCTCTTCATTTTCATTTTTTGGCTCTTCCCCTTTTCTCTGTTTCACAAATTTCTTGAGCTCAAATGTAAACTGAAGGTGGCATTGGCTGTCTACTAAAAAATGTGTAAGAAAGATAAAGGAAGTTTGAACCTATACCATATGAAACATGAAAAATGTTTAGACAGGGAAAAAAAGAAGTTTGAATGCTTTACCCAGCAGGCAAACATGAAGAAGGTCTACCAAGCACCAATATTGACTCTGTATGAAGCATTTGTACCAAAATGGCGTGATGGGTTCACATGGGAATGTGAATCCGCTGTCCATTTGACAATTAAAAAGGGAAAGAGCATTCTGTTTCAGCTTCCTTTTACTGGCTGTGAAAATGATTGACATTGTTTCCGTTTCACACGTGACCGTGGCAGGGTCAGAAGAAATGCAATTCCTCCCTCACTTACTAGGAGTGTATGATTTTCTTGGATCCCTGACCCAACATCATGCTTTTTCAGATCCAACTCTGGAAAGTAAAAAATAAGTTCACATATTCACCACCTATGGTGTCAGTTTGAACCGCAAGGGTCACATTCAATGATGTTTGGCAGCTAGAATGTACTCATGATTCATGAATCTGCCTCAAAATTTGTGACACCAGAATCATGAATCTGCCCCAATGAAACATCATATTGACTGACGACCTCCAGGCTGTGTCAGTAAGTTTCTAAATCATTATCAATAACCAATGAACTTATATGTTGAGATCTAAGTTTCTAAGCTCTTATATCACCTCGGATCTTGGATTTGAGGCAATCAAACACACACTCCAAAGCAAACTGCCATTGATGAGACTTTTGATTACCATGTGAAATTTGTAAGATGCGCAGACAAGAATATGATCAGGTTCTCTGGCCGCATGCACTGAGCTGGAAATGGAAGATTTTCATACCATTAATTAGCAGCCAAATGCCAGGAAACCGTCCGTAATGCTGGAGATTCCTAGATCTGATCAGGTTAAGACCTATTGGACACTAATTTCACCAAAAGGACCGATTGGAAATCTAATTCCCCAAAGACACATAAGACATCCTTCTGGCTGGCATTGCATCTAAACTTAACCCTTTTTTTTGCATATTCATTGCCTTAATTTGCAATGTCTACCCACAATAACATCATTGATTTAATTTGCAATGTCTACCCACAATAACATCATTGATAGCCCATTCTAGCACTGTGGAGCCCAAAGAAGCTGGGAATCAAAAGCAAAATCTGTACTCCTTATTAATTGTGAAGGAACATCAAGGTTGTGCTCAAACGAAATTGAAAACTCGAGCAGTAAAATTTTATTCTTATCAAGATCTGGAGTAGATTCAATTTATTAAAATCTGGGATCAAAATTTTCGTTCATGGTCCAGGATTTTTAGTTGCAAACACCCAATTTCACGATTAGAAACACAAACAGAGTTGGCTTTCTCGACCTAAATGCCATATGAACACTCGAAAAATATTTCTGTGGCCGATTCAAGATCCATATCCAGGACTTGTCCATCATCATCTTAACCATTATTACTGACCCATTTTTCTCAAGATGATAACTGAAGCATAGGCATTCTGTTGGATCCGCATTCCAGATTCAACTCTAACATGCTGGGTCTGGATCTGCAGTGAAATTCGGTGAATGAACTCCACTTGAATAACTTATCTCCGTTTTGAGGGTGAAAACAATCCAGCTTAATTTCCTCACGGGTCTAAGCTTTTCAGGGAGGAAGTGTCACCAACTGGCTGGCTGGTGGCTGGTAGGCAAAAAATTTTATGTCGATGAAAACAATTCTTCTTTTCTACACTCCGAAGAATCCGTTGGGGGCTGTTTGGCAGTAGAGATACTCCGTGAGTGTCCCATGAATCTGTCTCAATTTATAACTTGCGTTTGTTTCAAACATGAGACATGTTATGGTAGCATGTCAATTCAATTGTACGCTTATATGGCTAGCGGACAACCTGGATCTTAGTGTGGACACACTTTCTTTTCCTATCCTTTTCTAGGCCACATATTTCAGCAAAAGGAGCCATTATTGGTGTAAGCTGCCCTCCAATTGTGGATCTGGTAAACTTTTTTTCACATTTTAATCAATTTATCAAGTGCAATGGGAAAGGCTCTATCCACTGCTTAATGGGCAGCAATCCTATTATTTTATGGATCTGCCCATATCTTTCGGGCCCCATAGGATCAAAGAGACAATTGGGTGCTGAGAAAAGAGGCCTCCGTCACCATATGTGGAGCCTATGTCCAATTTTGCCGCTATCCCACATGGTTGGCTGCTCGTAGACCTAACTGTTTCTTTCTTGGTCTCATTGCTAGTAATTAGGTTAATTCAATAAATGAAATAAATACTGTCATATGGGCAGGTAAATAGCTGTTTTGGATCGGAAAGTACAGAACTGGAGTGACTGATAGAGAACGAAGTAAGGCTGCCCGAACCGGAGCCTAATCGGATATATTTGTGTTCATCATTGTTGTTTAGGTTCTTTTTATAACTTCTACTTTATCTTAGTTATGGGGTGTTCCCGAGGGGACTAGCACAGCGATTAGGGTGGGGGCTGGTGGGCAGTCGGTTCCTGCTTCGAACTCTCACGACATCAGATTTTTGTGGTGCAAAAAGAGAACACTGACATGCAAGCTGAGGGTCACTATGCCAAGGCACTAAAGGCAGCCCTAAACCCTAAGCAATGGGAGGAAGGGGCAAGGGCTTCGGCCTTCACTAGGGCAGTGGGATCCCTCCCACTCACCTGAAAACCTAGTTATGCGGTGCCGTGTCTGGTTTTCCAATGCATATTAAATGTAGAGATACTTATTTGGTGCCAACAAGAAGTGTAGTTTCCGATTAGCTGAGGAGTTCAATTTGAAGTCCTTCTTGAGGCTAAGAAAGATCAAGAATGCGGTTCCCCAGGTGGAGCTTGACTCTGCCTTATAACCCCAGCTTGAAATTAAAAGAAAGAGAAAGAAAAACGAATTCTTATTTAGATCTGAGAAATCTAGCAACATTATATATGTATGGTGTTCTTAATTTAATATTTGCTTGTGAAAATTTCTTTTGAGATTTCTTTTGACAAATCTTAAGTAGATTATTGTATATACTGCACGATAACACATTGATTAACAATTAAATCTTCAACGTTCATTGTGGGATCTGGCCTGCAAGTCAGAAAGAGAGGGAGGACTTCTTCAAAAATTTTGCACGTGAAAGCTTACTCAGTTACTTGAGTGGAAGCAAGTTGGCTACTTCTTCAAATATGTATTGTGCAAAAGACAAAGTAAACTTTATAACATTCAAAGAATCCAAGCCAGTTGATCCATGTCATGACCCATGGGGACATGTCATTTTAGATCCAATGATGAGAAGGCAAAACGCGGCATTCGGCCTCCTGCAATCCAATAGACTTGATGAAGGTTAGGCACTGGATCCAACTCTCAACTTGTTATATTTGGTATCCGGATAACACACAGGTTTGGTTTAACTATGCAAGTTGATTCATGATCTCCATCAAATTCACTTTCACATTGGGGCAGAGTTAGGATTTTTTTGTTACAAAAGCTGAACTATAATTTCAAAATTTTAATGGAGGTCATATATAATTTTTTAAAATTTTTATGTCCATTAAACTAAAATTTTTAAATTTACAAGCAAAGTTTTATTTTTCTAAATTTCAGAAGGGGCCTGGCCTTGATATCCGATATTTTATCGCTGCTACCAGATCCGACGAATCGGTTATTACCTCACTGGACTTGATATCCGATACGGGTTTGTTGACTTGGAATATTTACATGTAACTGGAACAGGATGGCTGTTAAAACAACATTCTCTTGCGATTTGGTAAGGAAGGCCCTACTTCCGGCAATTAAAATCCAATTGCTGATCATGCTCAATAAATCTAGCATAATTCAGATTCAGATATGTCCCACCAACTTGGCTACATTGAAACCACTAAAAGTTTTGGGCACTCCAGTTGCATCTAACTATCATATTGGTCTGCACGTTCTCCCAAAATTTAGGATCAAGTATATCCAATGTGGACCTCCAATATATATATATATATTTGTGTGTGTGTAGTAGTAGTAGTAGTGAGTGAATGATGACTTTTCCTATCTAGAGTCACCCAATAATCTAAACAAAGTCGTTCATATGATAAAAAAAAATGGATGGTTGAAAGAAAAAATTGAGAAAAAAAATACTAGATGATGAACATACCCATCACATTTTTCTCTTTGTTTTTTTTGTTAACCATCCATCATTATGGATTATATGATTAGATGACTCAGTAACTCTAAAAAACTAGAGTCACCATTCAATATATATATATATATTGGAATAGTGTAAATGGTTCAGACCCCGCTTACGCCAACCTTTATTGGGTGAATTTGATTAAATTCAGCACAAATCTGATCTAGTTTCTGACCTGGCTTGTATCGGATCTTAGGAAACAAAACTTGGATCAAGTGAGCTTAAGACAGGACGTTCACATGTAACAAGGTCAATGTTGATCAAATTTTAGACATGGATTTGCACTTAGAATAAGAAAATTTTCAAATTAATACCTGAATCCACTTCTCAATACTGGATTTGTCTAGGGATATCAACATATTGGGTTGGAATTTGATATACCTTTAACCGTGATTTTTAGGCTATTCACATATTTGGGTTTGAATTGGATTCTAATATGAACAAAGAAAAGTCATATATGAATCTAAATCTGAAATCTGATTTCACAATTTGAATCCGATCTGAGTCAGATTTTTACATGTATATCCAAATTTGAGTTCGAGTGAATGTCATTTCTTAGTTGAATATTAAATTGCATAGGCATTTTATCCAATTCTTTTGGAATGGTTCAATCGGATATTCGATCCAAATTGGATATGAGATCCCTAGCTGAAAAATTAGTAAAGCTGAGCCCACGCTCCCTAAGACTAGAGAAGGTATAGTCACAAATTAATGATAAACAACTATCATATAGGGGCAAAAATATAAAAATAATTCTTTTTATTGGAAGAGTGGCAAAGATGTTTGCACGTGAATACTCGACTCCAATGTTAGATTAATGGAAGCAACATATAAAATAATAATATTTTATATGGATATGGTAACAAATGATAAAAGCGGAAGGTTTAGCTTGAATTATGCGTTTATCCGTTATTACCACGACCATATGAGTAAACCACGACAAGAATTGTCATTCAATTATATATATATATATATATAAAGCTACTTTTAAGGTGCAGCAACAGCTTATGGTGATTTTAACGATAGTTTTGTGATACTTTTAGCCATAAATTTTAACTTTTTTGCCGTCTATCAATGTATATATAATTGTCTTTCTTTTGGGTAATGAATAATGTTGAATATTAAATAGGAAGCGAGACAAAAAGTGTTACCTGCGTTGTAATAATTGTTGATTGTAAGATTTTTCGAACTGAACCTCAGATTCAGATTCGGACTCAAACGTACAAATTCTGAACCGAATTTGAAGTTTTATGTCATCAGAGAATTAGGATATCCCAAAAGCCACTGGACTTACTCAGAACATCCCATATCGTATTTGAATCCGATGACTAACTGGATTCGAATTCCTTTCCTTGTCGAATCGAGTTAAACGGATTTGGATTCGAGACGGATAGCTTCCTTGTTAACTGGCATCCCTAACCACATTATTGTGCCCTTTCTTAAAAAAGGTTCATGTCATTTGGAAAATATTTGGTATATTATTCAGAAAATACTTGCATGTCGGTGCCCAGTGTAACTCTCTTGTGACATTCGAAGAAAAAACTGTCTGAATATAGATCTAACATGAAGCCTTCACAATGCCTGTAAGGGATGAACAGACTATATACTTGAAGGATGATCTGGGGAGAAATCCAAATTAAAACGTGAAAAATTATTTTCATTCTTAAGTGGAACCCAAAACATAACTAAACTACGCCGGATGTGTTTCAAATCAGTTCAAGTCCAAATGGATCATGGTTCTTCTAAGGACACAAAGTGCCCCTTTCTAGGAATGAACTATGAACCTAAAAAAGTGAAGGTTTGCAGATCTTCTCATTGTGAACGCTAGACTCGTTAGGATGTGGCACATTCAATGGTAAGGTCTGAAAGCACATTCCCTTTTGCAATTTTTCAAAGCTTTTTGTGCAGTTTTTGTTATTTGTTCTTCGAGTTACTCAATTATGTGCCAGAAGATTAACATGTTTCTCATAAATTCGATATCCTTAAGGTTGCGTTTGATAGCCATGGATCTTAGATCCGAAGCTGCATAAAAAAGTGTGCCAGAAGATTAATACGTTAAAAACCTGGCATAGGTCAGATTTTTTTTCTTTCGGGGGGTGGGGAGTTGGGGTTGACCTTAAATTCATGGAAATCAGAATGGATCTCAGAGTTATGATCTGAGATCCACGGTGAAACAAACATAACCTAAAAGGGAGAGGGAGGGAGGGAGGGAGAGAGTCGAATGGGGAATGTGGATGATCTGCTCTCAAGTATGATGAATTTCAAATCGGGTTGGATCTGAAGTTATTACATGCCGTTGTAGTTGATCCAGACCTGCTTCTTAATTTTCCGATCTTGCTGCGGAGACACGGTGAAATGGGAAACGGGAATGGTCGGATCTCAAATATGATGAATTTTTGGACGGATCGGATCTGAAGTTTTTGTATGCCCTCCTACATGTATCAGATCTGCTTCTTTTCCAACCTTAGATTACGGTTATTGGATCTTCATCATTGATTGCATTGAAATTGTTTCATGGTATGTGCATTCACCCGCACCAAGTTTTTCCACAGAATTTTTCTAGCACATATTGCTTAATGGATAAATTTATCCCATGTTTATTCTAAAGAGGTGTTTGATTGCAGCAGATCTAAAGTCTGAGAATTTGTAATCTAAGGTTGGGTGTCAATATATAAGAGATTCAAAGACAACTTAAAGGACATAGGCCAATTAAGTGGTTTAGTTCTCATGCTGTGTGTTACAAAAATAAATAACCACGGTTTAACTAAATATTGTAAATATTGGTGTATGTTTGATACACCATATCATTCGATATAAGGTAGTTTAAAAATGAAGAATACAATAGTTATTATTACGATCATTGTTACTATTATTATATTCAAGTATCAGATGATGCTGATATGGTCCGAATAATCCTATCAAATCACTTGTATTTCTGCATATTAGATTTCCAATTTTCCATCTGAACTGGACTTTCTGTAAAGGTCAGGACTCATTATGGAAAAGTCAGGATCCAAATTTTGTTTAAACTTTAAACATCGAGACATGGAATAAAATAGTGCTTAGCTACTTGCTATATTTGACTTTGTTGTTGGGTTGGTCGTTGAGCTGATTTATGCCTGCACGATTTTGACTTGGTTATTATCTTGCTTCGTCTTATTGCTTTTGTAACTTGGTCGTGCATTTTAGTTTGCATTTATAAACTCACTTTTCATCTGTTGTGTTGCATCTTACGTAAGTCAAATCTCACGGTTGCTACATTGTGTCTGTGTCTGCATGTGTGGCTCAATGGTCTTTTTTTTTTTTTTTAATAGGAGTTGGAAGTTTTATAATCGGCATTTTCTTTTGTTTGTCATTTTATCTGTGGGTTCCTCCACTAATAATCTGAAATCTTGGTATCGCTTTCATCAGATTCTAATGATACTGGTACAGTGATACTTTTGCAAATCTTTTTGTTGGGTCGGTCCCAAGAACAGCCCGAGAGGAAGAAGTAAGTTCATACCACATAGTCCTCGTGTTGCACCCCTTTTTTTGTCTTGCTCCGCTTTGCCCTTTCCCTCAACCTGCCCATCTTTTGCCTCTTCTGTGCACTAAACAGCAACCGTCCGGCTGCCGTCTCATGGTACTCCTCGGTTTGGCAACCACGTTATATCTGAAAACATCATTCCTACCGTGTTGATCTCTGGTTTCCATTTGAAAATAATATACTATTTGGTTTGATTTGGTTGTGCAATATCATCTTGATTTCAATTTGAGGAATTGATTGGGTGACCTTTTCTAAAAGTAGATGATGAGGATAACAAAATGAATGTGTCACATGGTAAGGATCATTAAAAGAATTTTAGCAAATTTTTTTGCAGAAAGGATATATTTTGAAGTGTAATCTGGTGATTTCTATAGATGTTTAACATACTAAAATTTTCTCAAATCTCCATAATCTGTTAATAGATTGGGAGACTGCTGTTTGTGTTGTGGCTGATAGCTACTTTTTTACTGTTCTTTACTGGCTGGTAGCTATTGGTTCACGTTTTCTCAGCATACTTGTAAGTGCACTGCACCTTGTTTAGCTTGAAATGGAGAGCAATTGTGCAACTACTAGCTTTATTTGATTTTAATACATTCATTGATCTTGCTGGCGTGTGCTTTAGCCTTTTGTGGTTATTTCTCATATTCTTTTAGTGGGATGTCCTGATGTTTCTACTTTATGGCAGATTCATTTTGTTTGAAGAGCATAACATTGTGGTCAAGGTTGCTTTGATCAAAGACAAGAGAACGGTCCAACAAAAAGGAATGTAATATATTTTCTATCTAGCTGCAGACATGATTTTGTGCTTTTTCATCTTTCAAGTTTGAATGAATTGAAGAAAGCCATAACCTCATGGTCAACCCCAGTTAGGATTGGAAACCATTTCCAGTATTTGTTCGGTTTTATTGGCAAAATTCTTGTCTATGTTCTTCATGTCCATTTGAAAGGGAAGATCTGCAAGACATTAGCTAATATTTGCTTATGTGTTGTAGATGGAACACCACTAGTCTCATTTCATATTCTCTTCTAACTGTGGCATGTTGCCAATGATCAAGCATTTCTATTAGTTGGAGGATTCATGGCATAACTGTATTTTCATGTATATTCCAGTAACAAACTTTGTCTACATGTGGGTAAATTTTGTTTGTTCAATAATAATCCATATATTGAAGTCGTAAATTATGAGATCATCTCTGTTTTGACATCATTCCTTGTTTTGAGATCATCCTTTGTTGCATTTCTTTTCTTAAGGTTTTTTGGGAGCCTCACCATTCTTATTAAAGAAGCCATGGAATGGTTCTTTTGTAAGTATCTAATATTTAAAGCTGCTTAGCAGATAACATCAAATATTATATTTTTCTTATTACTCGTAATATTGACTTTAACCAGATCAATGAACTTTCTCGGCTATCTATTCCACCACTCGATTGTCATGTACCTTTCATTTGTCATCACTTATCATTGTCATATGCTAATTAAATAGATCAAACTTGGGGTGGGTTGTATTTTCAGTTTCTTGCTTAAGATATCATGTTTACTATTCATCTATGTATCTACTATGAAATTTTTAATTTCTCGAACAATGTAGATTAACATAACACACAATGTATAATAACATATCATATCTTTCTTTGAATATTAAAATTGATCATCTCAATTCTTAATGTTTTTTTGGAATTCAGGATGTTTTTAATTATATTGACATAGTCAGTTATGTCTTATAATTCTACTAATAAAGAATATTGTTCAACTCTTATTATAGAGGAAATTGAATCATATTCATCTATTGAAAAAGAAGTTGTCTTCAAGAAAAAAAAAAAAAACCTTCAAAGGTATGGACTAACTTTACATTGGTTACGTATAAGGGAATGGAGTATATCAAATGTAAACATTGTGGAGAATGACTGAAAGAATGTAGTACTAATGAGACTAGTTATTTAAATCAACATCTAAATTCATGTTTTAAAAGACAAATTAAAAAAAAAAAAAGCTTTGTCACTTGTAGTTGATGACTTTGTTGCAACTTCTCTATTACTATCGATAATTGTTTGAAGAATGATAGTGCAATAACTACACTAAAAAGAAACTTACGAATAAGAAACCTTATTCTATTGAGAGGGAAACACTTGTATATTTGATGTGGTGCACATATTCTAAATCTCATGGTTCAAGCTGGTATGCAGTATATGCATGATACAATTTTAAAAATTTGTGAAAATGTTAAATATGTAAATGATCACCAAAAGGATTACATACTTTTAAGGATTTTAGAAGAACAATGGGCTTGAATGGTACAAAAAATTAACTTGGTAATGTTGCTACTCAATGGAACTTTACATTTGTCATGTTAAGAGATATATTGTTTGACAAAGATGTCTTTCAACATTTGGCTTATGTTGATCCTAATTATATAAAATTTTCGTTTTGATAATGAGTAGTCTTATGCATTTTCTTTGTACCGGCTTTTGAAGTTATTCTATAATGCAACAAATATCTTCTTTTCTACTAGACATGTAACAACTAATGTAGTTTTTGAATAAATACAAAAGGTACACAAACATTTGCATAGGCATTGTATGACAACTAATGATTATATAAGGGCATTGACATGTAAAATATGAGAAAAATTTGACAAATATTGGAAATACTACAATGTCTTCTCAGCAATTGTATTTGTTTTAGATATAGGTCCAAATTGTGCTATTTGAAATATGTGCTTGAGAGTTTGAATGAACTTGGTGCAATGGTATAATAAAATAAGAGAATTAAAGAGCAACCTTCATAAATTGTATGCTGGGTACAAAAGTGTGCACGATACAAATGATAAAGAAAATGAAAATGTGAACAACGTCATAGTATAACCGAAGAAGATAGAGATTTGTCGAGAGATGTCTTCTTCAAATATTACTTGAGTTCTATATCTCCTTAAGTACATCACATAGATCTGAAAACATATTTAACTGATCCAATAAAATGAGTTCGACCTAATGAAGACCTCAATATATTGTCTTGGTGGAAGACAAATGAAAGTAAATATAGAGTCTCATCCTCAAGATATATTAATGATGCTAATATCTACAATTGCTTATGAGTCTACATTCACTACAACTAGAAAAATCATTAATGACCATCGATGTTCAACAACTATTGAAATGTTAAAATAGTAGTTTGCATACATAGCTGGATCTGTGATGAAGACAATTCATGCAAAATGTAAGATGTTCATTGTTCAATGCTATATTTTAATCATTTCATTTGTGTTTCAGGATATACTTACATTGTAGTATGCATGTGATGATATTGTTGTAGTTTTGAAAACATGGAATAATCTTCTAGTGATGAATGATGGTATGATGCATGATTCATGTTTCAGTGTGGTAAACCTTTTGCATTTTGTGTGTTTTAGTTTACTATTTCATATTCATTATTTGTATGTAATTTATAGGCTAGCCATTGCAAGTATTTTATAGGTCAAATGGAGAAATAGAGTTATATAAAAGCCTTGGTGAATTCAAAGTTTGAAGGTGTTTTGTTAAATTATGATCTAATTATATTGCTGGTTGACGAATAGTAGGTCATTGACACGCTATTGTTAGACTTAAATATACTTTCAATTTATGCATATAAAACCATATGTGTTAATTGATGTAAGACTCATGAAATGCATGTGGGCAACAATTTGGATGTTATTTTCACTTTGGAGATGTTGATTAAAAGTTTGTCTGTTTCTTCTTTCCTTTTCTTTTTTAATAGTTTTTACATATTTTTTATGCAACATAATTGAAAAAGAAGTGCATCTTTTTTAATTCATTTTATACCAAGGACAACTTATTACGCCACAATTTGGATGTTATGTACATTGCGAAGAATGCGTTGTGACAATCTTATTAGTACCTTATTGAATTTTGAAGGAAAATTAAAAGACCATCTAAATGCTCATTTAGATTTGCAAATGATGAACATAAGATATGCACTTCAGCCACTACCATGCAATGAAGTTGGAAGGATAATTCTACCGGCTGCTTGTTCTTCTTTGAGCAAGAAAAAGAAAAATGGTATTTAGCAAAGTTTTAAAAAGTTTAAAAGTTCCAAAAGGATATTAACAAACATATCGCGTTATGTGTAGGTGAAATAACGTAAGATATCAAGATTAAAAGGCATCATTGTCACATGTCAATGCACCAGTTTCTTCTCTTAGCTTTAAGAAAATCTTTACCCATAAAGCTAAATACAGTGTTGATTAAATTATGTGGTCTTTTTAAAACTTATGCTCCAAGGTTGTGAAGGAGGACAAACTCAATCAGCTGAAAGGACACATTGCACTTGTATTACGTCATTTGGAAAGAACTTTTCTACCTTCATTTTTTGATGTAATGATTCAACTAATTATTCACCTAGCATATGAAATTAAGTTAGGTGGATCAATGCAATACTGGTGGATATACCCTATCGAAAGGCATATTATAAACATCTTGTTTACATATACAATGTTTCACTTTAGTGATTTGAGTAATTAAAGAAATGTTTTATCCAGGTACTTGATGAGGCTTAAGGTAGATGTACGCAACAAAAGTCAACCAAAATGTTCTATAGATGAAGGAAATTTAGCTGAAGATTGTAGGACATTTTGTTTTAGATATTTGTGTCGCATTAAGACACATTTCAATAGATCCGTGAGAAATGTTGATGAGTTTGATGTGACACTATTTTTATCACTCTAAATTTTTCAAAAAAAGATTGTATTTCATTTTCACTCAAACAAAAATCTCAATTATTTATTTGGATTTAATTCTAGGGCCTTAAGCCTCACCCTAGACCGAAAACAAACTTTCATATCTTTGCCTAAGTTCAAGCCACGACTATTTGATCCAAAACAAATCTCTAGACCCATGTCCGAGTCCAAACACAAGATTCAAATCCAAAATCCAACTGGAGAATCCGAATTAGATCCAAAATCCAACTATTGGATCTGAATTAGATACAAAATCCAAGTTGACATTCAAATCAAGAATTTGAAACTCAAATTCCAAAGCAGAGATCAAAAACGACAAAATTTGATGCTCTTAAGTGTCGCGCGCACTTGCAGACCTTCCCTTTGCTTTATGTTTTGTTCTGTGTCGAAACATATTTTTGAAGCTTAAATCACTCACTAGAATGCATCAACGACCAATCAAACCCAATCCGAATTTAAAACGAGCCCAAAGTCACTCAAAACGGTTGGCCCTATTTGTAACAAAAAATCATTTTTATACACATTTAAAAAATTGGTTTTATGTTGCTTTTTTTATTATTAATGCCCCCTCATTTATTTATTTATTCTATTCTATTCTATTATTATTTAAAAAAATAGATTATGCATCGTGCAACCTCGCGTCGCACGACGACTGCGCGATCGCGGCATCGTGCATGCATCAAGCGCGACCATGCGATCACTGCTAGCTGACACGCTAGGTGTTTGTGCCCGGTGCATTGCTGGCTCACTGAACAGGAGCCTGCATGTGCGTAGGCCCCCATTTTCATGTTAAAACCGCCCCTTGGGTGATAGTTTGGGCGTTGATGGGTGGGCATTGGCATTGCCCAGCCTCCAAAGGGGTGTTTGTAGGGCTAATGGCCAATCCCACTTAGTCAAAGCCTATTTAAAAAAAATTAAAATATTTCAAAAATGTTCAAAATTCGCATGAACATCTTGTTAAATTCAAAAAGTTTCAAATTTTGAATTTTGACTCCAAGACTCCCTATAAATACTCTTATAACCTTTCCTTTTCGGCATGATCTAACCATGGAGGAACCTCTAATGCTTCATCACTTGAAATTTTTTATTTTTCCTTAGCTATTTCTTTCCATTTCTTTCTTCTTCTCCAACATTGGAAGCAAGATCCTCCAAATTCCAACTCTTCAAGAGAGCATGAGAAGATATTAGAGGTACGTAGTCCTCATTTTATTTTCATTTTTCGTTTTCCCTTTCTACCTCCCCATGGCCATGCAAGGAAGCCCTAATGATGTCCTATTTGGAGTCGAGAGCTACATCTTGAGTACACTGGGAGTATGAGCAAGATGAACCAAGTTTCATTTCGTTATTTATTTTCAAAAATATGCTTGTTATATTGTTCTACTCATCGTTTATACTTGAGATGATGTTTATGCATGATATATTAATTTTCCTTAATCAATGAGCAAATGCAAGGCAAGAATGAGTGCTTGGGTTGGGGTCTTTTCATTATTATGTTGATTTTGGAGGTTGGGATTTGTCTAATCTGGGAAACCATTCACGAATATGTATATGTTAAAATGCATTTTCATGTCATTCTCACGTTTAGTTTCTTTCTTAATCACCCTATTAGAAATCCTAATGAGTGCTTTATCACGTTGCTTGATTTTCTTTTATACTCAATGGTGGAAGAAATATATCCTCTTGTAACAAACAATCGTGTTTTTTATGTTTACATAAAAAACACGATTGTTTGTTACAAAAAATATTTAAAATCAAATTTTCCAAAAGATTTTCAAAAGCAAATACTCTCTCTAATGAGGCCTTAGAGACTTAGCCTAGGCTGCTGTATGAATCCAAATTCCTCTCCGGCCTACATAGAAAAATTAATGTTGGAAATTTAAAAGTCACTTCTTGATTTTAACTCTCATGAAGACATATACGTATAAGAAAAATTAATGTTGGATATTTCGAAGTCACTTCTTGATTTTAACTCTTATGAAGACATATGTATACATGTTATATGCATATACAGCATGACTATATCTCTTTGTCATTCCCTTTTATGATTTATCACATTCTTTTACAAATTCTTATATATGTACATATGAATATATATACTTTTCCTCTCTCTCCCTCTTTCTAAAATCTTTTTCTCCATCTCCATTTGATCTAAACTTCATCTTCGCAAACTTTCATATATATATATATATATCTTTTAAATCCATTGTTTTTGTGATTTTCAAAATTTTTTTATCTTTCTCTTTCTCTATATTCTTCTTGCATTCAAGTCTTTCTTTTTTTTTTCATTCTTTTGAATATCTTTCTCTCAAGATCTTTTTGTTTGCCGACTTTATCAAAACCAAAACTCAAGTAATGACCCAATATTGGAATCATGCTTGATGGTCTACTACTTCATTCCATTTTCAAAAACTTTTCTTTTTTCATAAAAAATGTTTATGGTAATTATTTAAATAAAAATAGGAAGCTTAAATGTATGTGATGGTAGGAATGCTTTTAGTTGAATGTTGTAGTAGAAATGAATGATTAGCTTTTAATCATGTGGGGCTAATGCATTTATACATTCTCTTTCACTTAAAATCACAAATGATCAAAAGCACATCTCTAAAAGAACTTAAGCAAGATGAAATGAAGCTCGAGCTAGGTAGCAACCGAATTAGAGTAAAATGTCAAACCTACTTAAAGTTTTAATGGAATAGCAAAGCTCTAGTTAGGTAGCAACCGAATTAGAGTAAAACGTCAAGCCTACTTAAAGTCTTAAGGGAATACCAAAGTGATTTCTAAAAGTGATCTTCAAATGTTTCTAGACAATATTTGTAAAGATTTTTCAATTCAAGATTTTCTCAAATCAAAATGTTTTACACTCTCAAATGACTCTTCAAAAACTTTATAAAAAATTTGAAATATCAAGGTTTCAATATTTTCTCAAACACTACACTACATTTAGAATGAAAAAGATGTTTAAAAAAAAATGAAATGCATAAAAAATAAGCACAACCCTTGAATTGGTTACCCCCAATAAAAGCACCGAGAATGGTCGATCCTCGTACCGACATGCAAGTTCTTTCTCTCTCATTTCAAAACACAACCTCATTTTTTTGAAGCACTCCAAAAACCAAAAAATTTTTTAAGGATGCGAACAACTATCAAACAGCTCTACTATCTCACAAAATGACTGATCTTGGACAGTTAAGACTTCAACAATTGCATACTTATTTGCTATTTAACCATGCTTTTGTGGCACCATAAGTTCAATAATTTTTTTGTTGTTATGTTATTAGTTTTTATAATTTTATTTTATTAATTTAACTTATTATATTAATTTAACTTTATTAAATATTAATACAGGAGACATTTAGAACTAGTCAAAGGACAAAGTTATAAAAGAGTTCGTGATATTGAACGGTCCTACAAAACCAAGTTGATGATTGGTTTCAAGATCATGTAAGATAAGTTGTTTACAATTATATTTACTAGATTTAATGTCATTTTTTGTGATTATGACATAATCATACTTGGTATTGCCTTTGCACTATTTAGAACATGTATCGTTAGGCTGCCTAAGTTCATTTCTTATGGATGAGAACCATAACAAAACTTATCTGTGTTAGTGTGCCCCAACGTCATCCTTTCGAAAGTTTTGGTCACATCACATAAGCTGAAATAACAACACAAGTGATTGAATTTTTTCAGAAATGATCCCAGCTAAGATATTCTAATGATACCCAAATTGTCTTTTCAGGTCTGTACACATTTATGGTTTTGTCCACAAGCTAGTAACCCCTCTTATTTGAACAGATCATAGTGCATAATGAGCAAATATTCTTTCTAAATAGAAGCATCTTTGAGAGTATTGTTCTTGACCATGGATCACAAATTCCATGTACACTAAAAAGAAACAAGTTATGATGAAGATTAACTTTGCGAAGGCTTGGATATGGGTGGAATGAAACTTTTTGTTGATTAATGATAATGATGGATTTTTTATGACAAATGGGTCACTAGAATCATAAAATGTCTCTCCACCTTTAGTTTTGAGGTCCTTCTCAATGGTGAATTGAGCAGAAGATTTTCCAACCAGAGAGGCCTACAAACTCACTGATATGCCTATGATTTAGGCGGGCTCATTCCTTTCTGCTGATGGTACTCAAAATTCTTTTAATACCAAAAGGACTCGGTTGATTTTCTGCCTATAGTTCTGAACTTTAAACTAAGGACTGAGGATGGTTGTGAGCAAAGAAAAGTTCTGCTTATTGCATGTTCCAACAGTAGACAAGAATGGATGAGAAGCTTATTGCATTTTCCAACAGTAGACAAGAATGGATGAGAATAATTAGTTGTTGGATTTTGGGGAAGGACCATGAATGTAATAGGTTTATCATGTTTTTTTTTTGTCAAGTTGTCAAAATTTTGTGGCTTTTGTGCATTTACGAGTGCCAGATATGACAGCAAAATCTGTTTCTGGCTCAGTGGAGCTCATCTACTTATCTACTGTAATGAGCAAGATGGAGGGTGGTTGGCCTTTTGCATTTGCAACTTCTTTTCTATTGTCCTCTTTCAAAGCGGATGAATGTTCTGATCATTCAGAGTCATCTCTCAATGAACAAGAGGCAAATTTTCTGAAGTCATCAGGTATGTCGTTGCACTATTAGAACATGTATTGTTAGGCTGCTTGATTTCTTTACTTGTGGAGGAGAACCATATAATGTTGATCTCCATGTGTGAGTGCGGACACACACATTTCATTTTGTTCATTGTTTGTTAAGTTGTTCCGATTCTGAGTAACTGTTCAATCAGATTTCTCCTAGGCCCATAAGTTTGGAAATGAATCATGTAGAAAAAAAATCGTTCAACTATCTATCAGCAGCACCCAGAGAATAGATGCTTAGAAAACCGCAGATAAGATAATGCAACAGAAATCTATTAGATGCAATGCAAAAAAATCATGCTAGCACATTATTAGAAGACAAGGGAGAGGAGAGATCTGATCAGCTAGTTGGATTTGTTGGGGCACAAGGAATTGGAATAATGACACAACTTTCAGCGTTCACATATTGATTACTAATAGGAGAGGCCGGAATGGTAAGACTCAAGGAAGGTCATTACATATATAGAGTGGTAGGGTGGGAGGCCGCACGGTGTGGGAATATGGAGGAAACCATCTTTTGCAGGTGTTTGAAGGTAATCAAATGATTAAGAAGCTGCAACAGTCAGACAAGAAAGATTTAGGTACAAACAAATGACAGGAGACTGGGGCGAGAATTGGAAAGTATCCTCCAAGGCAAGTCTTTACAATCTAATTTCCATATGACGCTCAGCAGGTGGAGAAGCAGCCTTCAAATCGATAGAAGGGCACCAGCTGTTGAAGGCTCTTTGTGCTTAATGCTGCTAGTAAAGCTAACATCATCAGGGAATCGCACGCGCCACAAAAGGGGATTGGAATTCTTTTGGTGTAATTTTGTAAATGTGTATAGATGTATGCCTTCAAATATCAAACAAAGAAAGATTTGTAAAAGAAAGAAAAGTTTGTCCCCATTATATCATTGTTTTCATCGTATATACACTTTATACGTTTCAAAATTTTATTTTAATAACATTAATTTTTATGTTGCTAGGAAAAAACTCCCTTTTAATGTATTTACTGTCACTTTCTATGCAATATGAACTAAAGATCTTCATTCATGTCTTCAGTAAGGATTTAGTGGTGTTAGCAAATGCGACATACATCTACGCACATTTAACCATGTTTAGCAGGAATTTGTAATGCCACTAAGAATCTTTTGTGGCGCGAGACATTAGCCATAAATAGTTAACAATGACATTTTATAACCGCCATTTATCAATGTCTTTCAATGGCGTTTTCAGTGTGCCACAGTAGTCTACCATCAATGGCACTGCCCTCATGTAAAAAGTTCTACTATGACATAAATCAAGCATTACTGAAAACTCTTGAGTGGCACAAATAAAGTGCTATAGACCACATCCATGCATGGCTTTCCATTACCATGCCACAAAATGGTAATAGTGTCATGACATTCATTTGTGTTTTTGGTGGCATTTGTAATTATGCCCCATAACAGATGTTTAGTAGGACTTTTTGAATGCCATTGAAAGTCTATCCTGTGGAATGTAGTTTTACATATTTGATCATAACACCAGTTGTTGGTGCCCCTATTTATACGTGATCCTCACAACTATAGGTCCAAGTTATAAAAGTCATTTTAATATCCTCTCATGGGCACAATACCATACCAGATGTCCAATTCATGTTGTTATGTGACACATATAAGTGGGGACCTGCTCTCAATTTTCTGTATTAGAGCTAAAAGCATGCAATTGGTCGTCCGATCTTGACACGCGATATGGTCAATGTCCTTGTTTTATGTGGAAAAAGATATCCGCGTTTGTGTTTTCTGCAATCTGTCAAATCACTTCGTTAAATGCGCTGCTCCCAACTAACTCCTGGAAGAGGAAGTGGTACTTGTAGGATTAAAAATACAGGGAATGGCCGCATTGCTGCTAGTGCTCACGATGGTGATAGTGGATTTTCGTCCAGAAAAATTGTACGAATAACACGCAACTTTTAGTGGTATATTACAACAGGATGTCTAACTTTTCTCCTTCTTTCGATTAGTTTGATTGTCTGATTTGCACAGAAAAGAAGAAAGAAAGTAAGACTGAAGTGTGTCATTTCGAGCACTTTTTGTAGATTCAGAATCACCTTGGGAAGGGATCGTATATCCTCACTGTCAATTTGTTGATCTTAACCGCCTTCGACGCAGATGTGCGGCCCACAAAATTAGGTGCATTATTAATGCTCATTAATATTGCGGCCATTTTCTGAAAAATGCGCGACTTTTCTTATACTAATTCATTTGCTTGAAATATGGTTTGCTTACTATTCAGCAAGGTGGATGAATCAATTCAAAACCCTAAAAGAAGGCGCTATGTAATTCACAATGTGGGAGATGAAGACGGCAAGCAAACTAAGCTCCAGTATCTTGTGATTTCGTTTGATTGAATAGATGAGTCAACCTGAGCTAAAGCTCATCTGGAACTCGAGCTCAACTGGCTAGGCTCGAGCTGACTGTTTTACAAAAGGTATATTGTTTGTGATGCCAGTAACCAATCGGTTTAGAATAGTAGCGAAGCCATAAAAACTCGTTGGAGGGGCACTTGTTTAAAAATACTCAAATTTGGAGGAGCACTTATAGATATATAAGAATAAATATTTAAGATTCTCATTCAAAACCTAGTCGAGGTATATGATGCAACTGTTGGGTTGGGAGTTGGTAGACAGTAACTTATTCAGTGTCCATGGCATCAACCCCTGCATTACGAAAGGACATGTCACCAATGCACAAGTTGGAACACACTATTAATGACATCTTTAGTAATCAAAAATAGGTTTGGTACCGTTGGGGATTGGCTAACCAAGTGTCGCGATTGTCTTCCAATAGATCATAGGAACAAATACTCTTTTTCTTCTTTCATCATTTTTAAAAATGAGAATCTATATATTAATCTTATAAGTTCGACCGTGATGAAAGTATATTCGTGAAATAACACCTCTCCAGGGCCCAACGAGCTAGCCTACTTAAAGTTTAAGTTACTTGATAATACCTCCATTTTTCTTTGACTTAGGTATTTTTAATTTTATTGTCGTTTTCACGTTTTAATCGGATGATGATGATGACGACGACAGTGATAATAGTGAAGCTGCTGATTTCATGACATGATTGCTTGACGACGGAAGCATGACGAATGAGCACAGTGCATGCCTTGCAATAATTGCAATGGGACCATTACCAAGGAGCCAGGTGTTCGGACGTAAAAAAACGACGACTTCTTAACGTTACATTGCCTTCCAAATAAGTTCAGAAGTAAGGGTAATGTAAGCTAAGGTGAAAGAGTTATGAACAGTAAATATCTTTCGGATTAAAATATCATAAAGCTTAAAGTCCTTTTGTCGGTTTTATTCAGGATAAAATTACTGTTGTAAATAACAGCTAGCTTGAGGTGGAAAATTGATTCGGTAAATTGTCTGGTATACAGTGTAAAATATTAAACAATGTCTAAGGTTATATTTTTATATTCACCGAATGGCCGGTAGCTTGGCGAGCCGTTCAGTACTTTTCGACTTTTATGGTAATGGTACCACAAGCTGGCACGAATAGTTACTGAATTTTATTACATAACACAGCTACTTGGAGTTGTCTCAATTACTGGGATTTATGTATGATGGTTGTAATGTTTCTCAAAGAAAGTGATTTCTTTATGATACAAGAGATCGTAATTTAGCATTTCATTTCCAATTTCCTGGCATTCGTCAAGTGAACATGTATGCCTGTCTCACATATAAAAACCCCTCTCTCTCTCTCCCCCCCCCAACACCCCCAACTATAGGGATCTAGAGAGAGAAAGAGAGAAATCTTACACCACACAAAAACCTGACTTCTTAAATTCTTGTTAAAAAATATCTTCAACAAAATATAAACATGATAATATTTTTATAGTACTAATTTAACATAAAACATGTTCTAATTCAAGTTGTGTTTAGAAAAAAAAATTGATTTGTATATTATTAGAATTTTAATATAAGAGCTGTTCATTTTTTATTGTTACAGAAACATTATTAAACTAAAAAATGAGTTTGTCCTTGTCGCAGGCCTGCAATGCTTGGTCCGGCGAAGCAAGTGGTTGGTATGAAACACTTGTGCAGTGAGATTCAATCGAATGCTAAGTCAATTAAAAAGCAATGCACTTGAAAGGTGTACGGTGGTCCAAAAACAAAAAGTTTCAGTGCAACATAATTGACAGTCCTTTTGGGGATGGAGTTTCCATTCATAGTGATAGGCACATATGTTGCGCACGTAGGTTTAGGGTTAATTCCCCTAGGTTGTGTCCAAACCATGTATGGTAGCACAGGGACAAGCGGATGAATGCTCAGTACCCATTAAGGAGATGATCAGCTGCCTTAGTTAATGACATTTAGGCAACTGGCTTGGATTGGAAACTTCCTCTTAAGAAAGTTTCTCCCTTACCTAGATTTTGTATGAAAATAAATGAAGGTTCTGGGAGGAAAGACGTACTCTTAGAGGGCCTCACTGCTATGGCTTGGTGAATCTTGTATGATGGTTTGTTGAGTGCCTAGCATTCTTAAGCTAGTTTATCATCTGAAAGAATTAAGCATGTTTCCACTACCTTAAGGGAAAGAAGGACTGGCAAAAGGCTTGTGGCAACCTTTGGCATCGCATAGGCTGAAAATGCCTTGAAATCTTGGCCTGTGACAATTGAAGTGTATGTTTTTTTGTCCTTGAGTAGTGGCTTGGGATCCACAAATTGAAGCCTGATGGGTTTACTATATATATATATATATATATAGAGAGAGAGAGAGAGAGAGAAAGAGAAACTAGTTGGTCTGAGGAATCCCGATGCCTTTCACAGCATGCATTTTGATGCATGCACACATAAAAGGATTCCACACAACGAAAGGCATGGGGTGACCTTGAGGAAAGGGGATCCCTCCACCTTCTCTATCTATCTCCATGAAACAAAAAACAAGCAAACCGTATAAAAACCAAAAAAACAAAATTGAAAGAAAAATAAACAAAATAAATTATCTATATATATATATATATATATATATATATATATATATATATATATATATATATATATAGAGAGAGAGAGAGAGAGAGAGAGAGAGAGAGAGAGAGAGAGAGAGAGAGTCAGTTGCTGGGCCTAAACTCTACCCAATATGGGAAGGGAAGGGAGATAAGTATCTGCCTAGACCAAGGGCGGAGGGAGGGGGAGGGCCACCTAGGCCATGGCCCCCACCCAACAATTGAAAAAACAAATTATATTGAAAAAATTAAAAAATTTTAGTTGCGCCATGTTTTGTTTGGATTTGAATTCAGTTTGACCCTGCCCGGATCTAGCGGTTGGACTGTTCACCCTGCTCCTAAAAAAAATCCTGGCTCCGCTCCTGGTAAACCAAACCCATAGAATCAACAGCAGCAGCTATGTTTTCGAAGACCATGTTGTTACATTCTTCCCACATCCGCCAGTAGAAATTGACAAGTGAAGTCCACTTGGTGAACTGCCAAGGGGCAAGAAACTCAAGGAAAGGGATGAAAAGAAGGAGCAGACAATACAAAGGTGGGTCTGAGAGAAGATGAGGTAGGGAAGGCTATGCACTGAAAAGCATGTTACCAAAAAATGGACAGATGGTAAAACGGTGATGGCGAGACTTGGTGGCAGAGAAACACTAATTTGCTAAATGAAGGCCCAAATGTTGAAGGTAGTCAAAAACGTTAAGGTGACCGGCGACAAAAAGCCAAGAAAAGACTGTAGCTCGAGGCGAAGAACCACAAAACCAGAGAGCCATCTGAGGAAGCCAGGAAGGAGCGGGTTGAAGGCAGCAAAGTAACAGTAAGCGACGGTAAAGAATGCGGCCAAGGGCTAACGGTGGGTGTAAGTGGGCAACGTTGGAAAAGGAGGATGGAGGATGCTATGTAGGACCACAATGGAATACTGATATAAGAGACATCTGATGGACCGATGGCCAAAGAAATCTCTCTCTCTCTCTCTCTCTCTATATATATATATATATATATAGCAGATCGCTAGAAAACATCACAAAAAATGCAATGGGATTGACCAAGCAATTGTCATTGTCAATATACCTTTTGTATTTGTTCAAAATTTTATATAAAAATATGAATTTTTCAAAATTTACGAGGGGTGGGGTGGTTCCTACCTAGACAGTTATGCCACGAATTAACATGGGGTAAAACATGTATAATATGGTCAAGATGAACTTTTAAAACTTTAGTTAGGGTTCAGAAAAATATGTTTGTTGAAAATTTTATTTGGATAATATGATTTTTTCAAAACTTAGGAAGGGGCCTGTACCACCTTGGTGTCTTTCCTAGACACATATGCCACAAATTAAGGCATGTCTGATTGCACATGCAGCAAGTTTTCTACCTGATGAGATTTAGATTTTGGTGAAATATAAGAGAAATTTGGACTTTAAATTTTGTGAGAAAATTAATAAATTCTTGATTTCTTTTCTTATAAAAATTATTAAGCATGGATGTGTCTTTTTCAAAGATAGAAGAACTAGGCTTGAAGCCACAAACTCGCTCTGTTGATCTTCGTCCAATTTCTTGTATTTATTATTGCCTTCCCCAACATTATATAATATTTTACAAATGGAAGCTTAATTTTGGGGTGTGTTTGATAGCCTTAAATCTGAAGTCCATCCTTGACTTGAAATCTATAGTTTGTGGAACACATTATTTAATCAAACAATAAATTCAAGCATTGTGCATTTCAAATCCACGTTGACTAGCAAAAATCTCAGGGAACGAACGAGAATTTGAAATCATCATTGATCATATGTCACCTTGGATCTCATATCCAAGGTAGATGAACGTAACCTCAATGGCAAGAACAATCGTTTTCTAAGACATTATAGTGAGATTGAAATATTATAATCACAAAATTTTTGAAAATTGAATATGCATGTCTCATTGCACTTTAAATTGCCGTATTTCTTATTTTTGGTTCTCAACCTAAAAGTGGTAGTTAGTTAGACCAGACAAATGTGATGACGATGCATGCATGATTTGGCTCTTTCACATGCAAGTTTTGTAGCCATATATTATTTACCATGTGACAACTTATTTAACACTGTTTTGGAAGGGCAGGATAAAACGGGCAGTGGCCTATGGTTCTGTCTTGTAGCTCATTTCAGCGGTTCATTGTGGACTGCAATTTATGGTCATTGCCGGATCCTTCCAAGAGATTTACCTGGTCCAACCGCATCGCCATAGGGAGGGACTGGTTCAATGCAGGCTCGATTAGAGTTATACGTACCAATCAGACTTCGCATGCATGATAACTGGAGAGCTGTGTAGGAGAAGACATTTGCAGTGCTGTCCAGAATTTTTTTCATGATGGGCAAGTTTGTTAGGATGATTAAAAGAGCATAGATTGTTCTGATGAAGTCAGAAGTGTGCAGGACTATAGGTTGCAATGTGGTCTGTAAGATCATTATACAAGTGAGGCGAAACAAAATGAAAGGCATTTTTGTAGGACTATAGGGGGGCTAATCAATTGACATTCCAAGTTGATTGTATGCTTCAAAACAATGTCATCATGTTGCACAAAGTCATAAATGCGCTAAAGGACTACAACAAGGTGGCATGCTGTTTAAAATTAAACTTGCAAAGGCGTACAATAATGTTACTTGGTGTTTCTTGGGAAATTTCCTCATGTATACGGGCTCCAATAAACGTTGGGTTAATTGTGTGATGCTCTGTGCAGGGGCGAAGCCAAGGTTGGGCCCTAGCTCCACCTCAATTTTTTTTAAAAAAAAATTACATGTAAATTTTAGAAAATTTTACTTGTTTTATATAAAAATTTTGAAAAATGATATTTCGGCCCCTCTCATGAAAAATTTTTGGTTCTGCCTCTGGCTTTGTGCCAATATAACATTCTTCTCTATTATAATCAATGGCATTCTGGGCAAGTATTATGAAATGAAATGAGGGCTAATGCAGGGGGATCCTATTTCCCCCTACTTGTTGTTTTTTGTGGTCATAGAGGTTATCTATCTCACAACATTGGAGGAAAGTTAGAGGACAGACAATTTTGGCCCCTCAGTTTCATCATTAGGACAATGTCCTACCCTCCTTAGTTTTTCTGACTCCTCCTTGTTGTTTAGCAAGATTGAAGACATACCACTTCAATGTATTAAGTAGCTGCTGCTTTCAGACCTGACATAGAAATCTATGCTCAAAATGAATAATGTTAAGTTCGCCATCATTCCCACTAAAGATGAGAGATCTCATGAGCACATTCTCCAACAAGTTGTGAGATAGAATATTATGGAGTTTCTAATCACCTGTTTGGGGTCTACCTCTTTTTTTGGGCTGTTTGAAAGATGAGGGTGTTCTAATCTAGTGCTTTGAGTGGACAAAAAAATTAGTGTCATGGAAGATTGGTATGGTTCCATGTGTGGGCTGTTTCTGTTTAATCAACCATATGATTTGTAGCATTATCAGATTTTGGCAAGTTTAATTTCTTGATGGCAAAATCCTTATGGGGTTTCAAGGTAACAACTCATACAAAAATCTTTTATATTGGAAAATCATATGTTGGCCTAAATTGGAAAGTGGAGCGGAGTTAAAACAAGATTTTACTCTTGCTGTCATGATAATTTGGCATTGGAAATTTGTGAAGGTGATTTGCATTGGACACCCTTTGTAAGGAAAAGATACTTGTGGTAATAGCTTGTGGACTTTGGGGAGGATGAAACGAAAATCTTGGTTTTTTTAAGGAAATTCTCAAGGCATGGAAACTCATTGAACAACATGTATCTTGGGTGATTGAAGAGGGAATAATAAGCTTCTTAAATGATGTGTGGGGTAGGTTATATCTGAGAACTTTTCTGTCGAGAGAAAAGCAAAGTTTATTTATGAGATGCGTATTTTGGTCTGTTAAAGAAGTTATTGAGTTTGATTTCATCCTCCAGCCTGAATTCAAAATTGTTTTGCAGCGAGCTGGTGTGGATAGGCCAACCATTAGTGAATAGTTGGATCATCTTCTTGTTCAAGGCAAAGACTATGTCTTTTTAGTCTTTGTGATGTATGGTAGTTAATTCATTGTAAATTTGAGGGAAACACATGGTGTAAATGGGCTTGGTATGGAAAGGCTTATGAGAGAAGCCACTGGTTCATCATTATTGCCTATTGGGAGAGACTTCCCACAGTTGATTGACTGCAGAAGGGAGGTGTTTCTTTAGCTAACTGATGTTGTTTCTGATGCTGTCAGGAGGAATAATGTGAACATCTATTCTTAACTGGCAACATTTCTTTAAGGTTTTGGTGCATAATTATGTGTTTCTTTCATGTTAAGAAGACTCCTTATATCGACATGATTATTGAGCTCAAGTGATGGTTCATCCACAACTTCAGGAAAGGGTGGCTCATGATATGTTGAAGGGTTTGCATCCATACTATGATTTGGAGTATTTGGTAAATGAGAAACAAAAGCCTATATGGTAGACAAAGTTGTCACAATCCATATCAATTGGCATGAGAAGTATTGGAAAGGTGTGTTGAAGCCTTTTCAGTGATGCTTTGAGATTCAACAAGAGATAAGGAAGTTTTCCTTTCGTGGTTAAGCCAGAGTAAAAGCTAGAGGGAAATTTCTTGCTCTGAATAATTTTTCCTATCAATGGGCCACAAGTGATTTGGGTCTCTCTTTCTAGGTCCTCTTTGTTTCTTTTATGTTGTCACACTCTATTATTTTGACTCCATTCCATTTTGGCTATTCTTTTGTTGTCATTTTTTCTAATTGTATTCTTTCATAAAGATTGCCTAATAAAATCAAGGGGTGAACTCCCGCTAGGGTTGTTGTGGAGTTAGGTGAATGTGAAGAATATTGTTGTAGGAAAATAAATGTGGCATTAGATGACCACTTGTCTTATATTTGGAAAGGAGAAACATGTGACTCATAACCAACGAATAGAACCTTGTCATCTGACCAGTCGGGGAAACATAGTAGTAAGTTTTCTTAAATAGTAAAAAAAATTTGATCATCAAAATGTACAAAAGTTGTCCATGACTTATTTAATGGAAAGGTTAGTGCCTTAGTGTAAAATCCAATGTACTACATTAGTCACTCTCTCCCTCTCTCTCACACATTGTGTGTGTGTGTGTATATGTGTATATATATTAAACAAACTGAATTTCCATTGCAGATGTGTGCCTCAAGAAAAAGAGTGGGCAAAATTGAGAAGGCAGGATTTAGATATAGCTTACACATAATTAGTTAATGGTCCAAACCTTATAGTACAAAAAAAGGTTCTGATGTTAAAGGGTCATCATTTTAGTGTTCTATACTACATGAAAGTAGTTATAAAAGTATGACCATGTTTCTTACTCTCAGGGGTCATTTGGCAAGGGGAACCGAAAATATTGTTCTATATATCTGCCTCAAAGAATGGGCAAATTCATAAAACATTATGTTAGAATACTATATCATGAATTTGCCCCAGTATTTGGGGCATGTATATATAATAATATGTTACTGTTCTTGTTGCCAAATGATCAATAAAATGTCATGTAAGTAATTTTGATAATTGATTTTTTTCATATTGGTGGTTCAAAGCTAAAAGAAAATGAATTAACCTTGGATAACTAAAATGCTCTTTTTGCTTTTCCTACCAAGTGTCTCATAAGGACTAGATCAATGTTCAAGATTACTCATGGTGAATCTAACACTTATGGGTTTAGTGTATATATTGTGTGTGTATGTGTCTATATATATATATATCGAGAAAAATGTGTAAATTAATACTAGATTACCAAAATAATCATTACCTTTCCATCACCTTTTTCTCCTTATTTCTCTTAATTGTCCATCATGTTAGATTGGACAAACCCTGTTTGGATGGCTAGGTGACTCTAAAAAGCTAGAGTCGCCATCCAATTATATTTATTTATATATATAGTCTGCGTATGTGTGTGTAGGTATACATTTGTTTGAATGTAGACCTTTAGGTAAGGCAACTTGGCTGAGCTTTTGTTGGCCCCATTTTCTTTTTGTTGATTGTCATGGCATCAAAGTGTTGAAAATGGGTTGATCCATTTAATAGGATGTTGATTCAACAAAAAAAAAAAAGAACAATATAAAATAGTATTGTACAACATATAGAAGTAAACATTAAATGCTAGAGTTTGAAGTCATGGTAGGTGAACCACATAGTTCTATAAAAAACTTTACCTCGTCTTTTGAATAATTTTTACCATGACTCCTGTTACTTTATTTTCTTTAAATATTAAACAAACAAAAAGTTCTTCAAACTGTATTTTTTTTCTTTTCCTATAAAAGAAATGCAACAAAACTTATTTTATAGATGGTAACATGTGGAAACTTAAAAAGCAAAAAAAAGAGAGATAAGTTCTCCATCAACACGCCATACTAGAAATTAGTAGTATGAATGCTTTAATTTTGCAGCATTTACCATTTGTATGTGTTGGTAAACAAGCATTGGGTGAACAACAAAACATTTACAAGGCTGAAACCTTCCCCTTCCTTTGCCTCTACGATTGGGGCTCTGACAGAAAAACATGGGACCTTCAGCTCAATGTTGGTGCTTCACATGATTTGCAACTGGAGAGTGGCTTTGATATGAATTGAACTGATGATGCGTTGTTAGCACACCTGCCATATATATATATATATTTCATTTTATGAATTCTATGGCTGATCTGCAGGAGTTGAGATTATCACTGCATATATTCCAATATCTCTAGTCAAAACATGTCTTACACCTAAGAGTTCAAAATCACCTTTTCTCATACTGTAAATTGGCTGATACTGTACATTTCATGTTACAAGCATGTCTTAATGCCAAAAAAATTAGTATTAATTTATACAATTAAAAAAAAAACATGTCTCATTGGGCTTGAATGTGTTATACATCATTTTCATGCCACCAACCTTACCAACTATGCTATGCCTCTTAGCGGTTGTTTGGCTAATGTGATGGTAACATACCATTCCATGAACCTACCCCAAAACTTGGGGTAGATTTAAGAAATTAAAACTAATGTTCCATGAACATGCCTCAAAACTTGGGTCAGGTTCATGGAATGTTACATTACACTTACATTAGCATACCCTTTGGATCTCCTTAAGAGTTTATTTTCGAGCTTTTATTCAATTTATTTGAAGCAAAAAAAAGAAACTCCAACATCTTCAAAAATGTGCCAAGAGCTCTCTTTCAGGCAGCAGCAATAAGCTACTTCAGATTCTGTAAGTTCATATAGCCTAGTTTCATTATAATCTCACAAGTTACAAAATTTTACTATGCTATACATGTGAAAGAATTGAAGAAATCTAATGAACAATTTACCCTAAATTCTTGCTTAGAATATTAAAATGAAACTATTACTTGCCTCAAACAGGATTCATCCAAGGTTTCCTCTCCCAAAATCAATCAACCACGGTCTACATTTTCAACTTGGTCCGTAATTTGGAAAAGTAAACCATCATTAGCTTAATTTAAAACATGAAAATAACATTGATTGCATTGGAAGAAATTCTATTAATTACTTGGTCAATAGTCTTTCACTTCGAGAGGTTACAAAGAAGAATTTTGTTTTGTTTTGCAATAAAAATTTTACAATTTTTGGTTAATTTAAGTGTGGTTTAAATTAAGTAACATTAACAAATGATTGCTTAAGTTCAAAAGAATGTGACAATTGGTTGGGTTAGTGGTTGGTTGGCAGCCAATGGTTGGTTGCTCTTTGGGAAAGCAAACACATGCCAAGGCCTTGAGGGTGATGTGAATGGCCTTGGGAGGTTTAAATCAGATAAAAAAAAGTGTTAAAAAAATGAAATTTTTTAAAATAAGTTAAAGTTTGACTATTTTTTGAAAACAAGAAACATTTCAAAATTAAGGGCAAAAAATGGCTCTTAAGGATCATTTGGAAATGGGATCAATAGCATACTATTTCATGTACTTATCTCAAAGATTGATACAGATTTATTGAACACTACAACATAGCACTTCGTGAATCTGCCCAAATCTTCACGACACATAAATTTGAATATATGTCATTGTTTTTATTACCAAACAATCTCTCCGGTTTCCTTGGTGCAAGAGTTACTGTAATATACTCAGTGTTGCAAACGATTGGATCAACAACAACTAAAACACAATCACAATTAGATTTCACACAATGGAAAACAACAAAATCTTCGCTATATGACCAAGTGTCCATGAAGCAGAGCTTTCACTATGCTCCTAATTTGCTAATACTATTTGTTTTGGCTTAAAAAAAAAGAGAAAAAAATGAAAAGAAAAGAGAAACCTGTTTTCCCCAGAAGTTGGTGGAAACTATGCAAGAAATTTGTTACATAAAACATTCCAACATTTGGTTTTTCAGTAATCAGTTGAAAGGGATAGTTGGTCCCCATTTTCCTTTAAAACAGCAATAGCATCTCTTCATTGTGTAGCTCAAGCAACCAACTTCTCTTTTTTATATATATATATTTCAAATTGCTGATGGCTAAAAATAAAAAAAACTGGTCACTAAGTAACAAATGCTATAGGCACATTAATAATGGTTTATAACTTTATAGTATAGTGACAGTTTAAGGTAGTTTTACAAATGGTTTTTGCTTTTTAGTGCTTTTAGGAACAATATTGTGTGTCATTTAGCAACATCTGACACACTAGATTTCTTACATATATGTGTATATATATTAGTAAATACCTGACCTTTAGCTCTTAGAACCATAACAAATCATCACAGTCGCTGATTTTTTCAATATAGATAATTATGGACCATTGAAAGGAAAAGCAAGTAACAAAAAGTTGTTAATTCATACTAGATTATTATAATACCCATTCATCTTATAATTCTATATTAAAAAGAACAAAGATGAAGATGATTCCCTACGGATTTGGCACTTAAGAGCCTGGTATCTCTCTTTCTATATATATATTATCAACTAGTCATTTTGAGATCGGTTTTCGTGACTCTTTTTTTCACCCTCTCTTGTTTTTCACTCTTATTCTTTCTCGTTTTTTTCTTCTTATAACCAGCATATCAATCCTGGAACTGATGAACTTCTGAAGAGACAAAATTTGACGATTAGTCCCATTTGATATTACTTTTCCTCAATATTATTATTATATATACGTTGTCAGTGAGTTTTGCCATCCTTTTGCTGATTCTTACAATTTCAACAGTAAGCATGGCATGATCTTAACGGAAACTTGAAACATTTTTCGTCTAAATTCAGATTTTGTAGAAAATCTAAACATAGACTACCTTGGCTACATTGACTGATAAACTTTGATTTTTAACAATTACATTTTCATGATTCCTTCAAAATCTTATGCTTTTCAACGTGCGCCCAACGTACAGTCAAAAGTTTTGAAAAAATGCCAAGAAAAAACAACGCAGATGCTTGACTTCTCCAAACCGCGCGCTCGTCAAAGTTGGTGAAGCTTGTGAGAGTGAGATGCACATACGAAAACATTTCAGGAAAGAGCTCTCCTTGGGATGAAACCAGATATGAACTTTCCACGCTTCCTACTCGATTTTCCCATTAGGTTTTGCCCCAAACTTTAGGAAAACAGTTTCCAAAGAAAATCAAGGGATCTCGTGATGGCTCTCTGTTAGAAGCAGACAAAGAACACTCCAGCGCTCAGACATGGGAAAAAAAGTTCACGGGAGAGCAAGATGCAGAGAAAGCCAAGGAAGTGGGAAAAAGGAAAAGTTTAGAAAAAGGAAAACCATTTAAAAAGGAAAAGGCAAAAAGAGGGGAAGGGGGGAGACTGACACCCAGTATCGTATCATCCACGTGGCGAGACGTAGGCCGTCGGTTTTCTTAAAGAGAAAATTTGAGGAAAAAAGAAGGTGCCCAATTGGGTAGAGAGAGAAAATGTGGTAGAGAGGGTTGCCGAGAATATGGGTCGCTGAGTAAAGGACAGAGGAAGGAGAGAAAATGGAGTTAAAAGAGAAAACGGGGATTCGAGAAGGGATGGGGAGTACAGGGGATCGAAAGAACCAGTAGGTTTAGAGAGAGGAGAGAGAATGGGGGATTCAGGGAAAATGGGCATGGGCCGAGGAGGGAAGAACTGGTGAGCATTTTAGAGGGAGAAATGCGATTTAGAGGGAGAAATGCTATTTAGAGGAAGAAGGGTTTAGAGAGAGAAAGGGTGACGGTGGACGACCATACCGCTGCATGCGTGGTTTCGGCGCCTTAAATGCAGCATAAAACCAGGGAAACCAAAAGGAAGGAAGAGAGAGAGAGAGAGAGAGAGAGATCGATCTTCAAAATCTGCCCCCCACGAATCCCACGCCACCGCTGCGATCGACCGACCGATCGCCGAGTACTCTCCGCTCCATTCTCTCTCTACCTCTCTCTCTCTATCTAAAAGCCACAGAAGGCAAGTATAGAGAGAGAGAGAGAGAGAGAGCGGTTTCCGCGGGGGACTGCCGAATCGACGACCCCAGAAGGTGACAAACTCCCTCCCTCCCTCTGGTGGGCCGGCCAAAAGCAAACGGTTGGTTAGCGTTGAATTGAGGGGCGCTATGCCTCTGCCCTCCTCCGCCTCCTCCTCCCTTTGTTCTCTCCGTCCCTAACACCCTCTCTCTCTCTCTCTCTCTCTCTCTCTCTCCCGTGCTCATCTCTCTCAGCCCCTTACGTGATCAGACCCCCTGGCGATAGAGACCATCTCTGTCCCACCCTTCCTTCATTGTTTCGGGATGCGATCCTCGGCGAATTGCCTGTCGGTGGGTGGCGGTCCGTGAGCTTCTCGCGCCATGGAGTACAATGCGGCGATTCAGATGTCCAGGCCCGGCTACCCCTCTCCCGTGGCCATCGCCGACAGCTCACAGTTCCCACGAACGAGGCCTCAGGACGATCGCGCCGGCGGCATCGAAAGTAATTCCGGACTTGCTCTGTCCTCTTGGTTGCCTCCTTGGTTGGGGTTTCCTTTTTTTGATGGCGGTGGTTGCTTTCCTCGTTGGCAGGTGCAATGTGGCAGATGAGTCTGAGATCGAGCGAGATCGCGGAGGCGGGGCCATACCCCGAGCGCCCCGGCGAGCAGGATTGCGCCTACTACATGCGGACCGGGCTATGTAGGTTCGGGATGACCTGCCGGTTCAATCATCCTCCCAATCGAAAGTTGGTAATGACCTGATTTCTGCCGGAATTCTTTGATCTCGTCTTCTGCTTCACGAAATAGGGGTCTCCGGTTGCCAATCGGCTTCTTCAGCCAAGGGATTAGGATTTGTCCTTGTCGGGAACTGTTGGCAGGAATTGCAATTTCGCATTTTGGTTCAGATGGATGAACTTTGCTGCATTTGTTGGCCTTTTCATTTGATGGTGGAAGGTTCCTCCTTGGTTGCAATCACTAGTGCACAATCCGCGGTAGGCCGTTAACCCGGAAAAGCGGGGTTCTCTTCTTTTGTGAGTAAACCTGTGCGGTCGTACTCACTGGATAGCTTGGGATTAATTGCGGTTTTTTTTTTCGACTACCGCCTCTAAAATAGGAGTAGCTACGAGTTACGTAGTGCCAGTCGGTGAAGTGAATGTCTCCCAATCAGCGAAGGAAGCAAGAAAGCGGTCTTATTTGGAGCGAAACCATATGAATGATGAATGTGGTGCCACGCTGATCTCTTGTTTCATGAGAGATTTGTTGTTAATAAGCTGTCATTTAGAATCGTCAGCTAGATGGTTGCCTTATCGTGTTCCGTTCCTAGATGAGATGTTTGTTTCGTCTTTTAAGTAAATAGTAATTGTGTTATCTTGCAGGCTGTTGCCGCTGCAAGAATGAAAGGAGGGTACCCTGAGAGGATTGGACAGCCAGAATGCCAGGTATCTTCCAACTTGTGATATGATAGCACAACTGCATGCTCGGAGTTTCTGGATGAAATTGGTGCTTGTAGTTTCCTCTTTGGGTTGCTGAGTTTATTGTAATTCCTCTGAACTACCAATCCTGCATGGGTTTCTGAGTTAACAGTCGCTGAATTGTTATGAATATTTGGTATATTTCTTGTTGTAATCTGTAAAGATCTGGAGACCTTCACCTGATGGTTGCAGTGGATAGTGTGCTGATTGGTGCATTTATGTTGGCATTATGTCTTATTTATTTCACTTACTTGTATGCACCTTATTTTTGTTAATGCAATGACTTATAAGAGTTTAGAGTGGAATCATGTTTGAAATATTTTGATAGCTTCTGATATAGAGAGAAAATCTGGATAAGTTGTTATCCAATAATGATGGAGGCGTTATGCAAGGTGTGGCTGATAGTCAGACCCGACTGCAGCCATTAACAATGACCAAGCAATCTTGGCTACCGCATTATGTCTCCGTCTCTTTTAGGGTGAAAAGTGAAACTTTATCATGGTCCTCGACCCATGAAGCTTCTGGTCTTGTAAATCATGAAAAAGGTGTAAGCTTCTGTAGCTCTGCTACCATGTGTTGCTTTGATGTTATAATGTCCATGTTCATTTGCTTGCAGGTTTTCTTTTGTGACTTCCGTCTGATTACTTTTTAATACGTTTCTGTGGGTACCTTTTAGTAAATTTCTTCAAAAAGTTCGATTACCTTGAATGCATAAGTAAATGAATTCAAATATACAGTTTTGTTATGGATTCCTTAGCATACATGTTCATGCTTTCTCTGTTACTCTTGAGGAAGTTAGGCTCTCTTTTCAAATTGAATTTCAAGGTACCTAGGTTTCTTTTAATTGTTTTTCAGTATTACTTGAAGACGGGGACATGCAAATTTGGAGCAACATGCAAGTTCCATCACCCTCGGGATAAAGCTGGGGTTGCTGGAAGAGTATTACTAAATGTTTTGGGTTATCCACTCCGACCGGTATGTTGTGTCAAGTTGAGATTGTGTGCTTATCCTTTACTGGAACTATGCAAGGCTCAGTTCGTTTTCTTTACTGTAGAACGAGAAGGAGTGTGCTTACTACCTAAGAACTGGACAGTGTAAGTATGGCGGCACTTGTAAATTCCACCATCCACAACCAATCTCATTGCGTGGATCAGCTATTTATTCTCCCATACATTCTCCAACAACTCCTGGTCAGCAGTCTTATCCCAGTGGACTGACAAACTGGCCATTGTCGCGGGCGCCTTTTGTTGCAAGTCCCCGTTGGCAAGGTCCTGCAAGTTATGCACAACTTATTCTTCCTCAAGGAGTTGTTCCAGTTCCTGGCTGGAACACATATACTGTAAGCTTTATTCTTTATAATAGTAGTAAATAGTAATATTATTATTATTGTTATATTGTGTCATTATATTATTATTCTATTGTTGTTGGTGTCAATGTTTGTTGTTCTGTCTTGTCTTACGGTCATAATGGAGATCTAGCTTGAGGATTACCTCCATCTGCTTTGAAATTCAGGTTGCATGTTGCTTATCTGGCAAATCCACCATTCAATCTCCTGTAAGTGGAGCAGATGCATTCCAAGTTTCCAACCATGGCGTTTTCTTGCCTTTTGAATCTGGTCTAACCAATCCATCCTATCATCCTATTGACTTGAATGTCTATCTCAACAAATAAAAACTGCTCTGGAACTGGATATTTCTGGGGTACTATTGTTTTAAGAGTTTCTTTTTCTTTACTTCAAAATCAACTTCCTCATTATGAAAGGCTGGGTTTGTCACTGGAGAGGAATGCTGGAACTTCAGTGGGTAGATGACTCCAGCTGTTTGTTATTCAGTTTCTGACTATCTGTTGTCATCGCTCTTGGCTATACATTTGCCATTGGCTAAGCACTCTGAATTGGCTGTTTGCGTCTGTGCATTGCTTTCTTTAATGACATAAAATGTGTTCTCATATCATAGTCACCTATACTGGTGATATAATTACATCTTTATCATCAAGATAGCTCCATAAACATTACTATGAAAGTTTAGTATCATTGTCAATATATTAATGAATATTCAGAATGTTTTCCTTTCTTGGAAAAAATAACTTGCTTGCAAAGCAAATATTCTCCATCTTTGTTTCTTCTATTTCTAAAATGTTTGTCAACATCTTTTTAAGAAACAATAGAAGACTTATAATTCCATATTTCTTTGTCACTCTATTTATATAAGTTTGTTGTATTACAAAATTTTCATGAGTTTTTCCTAGTAAAGAAAGGTCTTCCAAAAAAATGGAACTTCTCAAGAACAAGTGACTGTTTTATATATGGGGAAGTTTGTCCGGCTGATATTTTCTTGCATAAATGCTTTTTCTCAGCTTATTATGCAGACTCCTCTTGTTCCTTAGATCTATTATGGGGTTATAACTTAGAACTGTCCATGGTTATCATTTTTGCAACAGGACGGGTAAAGTTAATTTGAGGATTCTACATTTCTTTTTGCTTAATTTGTCGCCTAACACACTTATCTGGATCTTTATTGAACGCTTAATTCATTTTGTGTATGAGGTGTGCAAAGAATGATAATTGAACTTTGACACCTTACTGTCTACATTACATTTTTAGGGAAAACACTTACTCCAATCTAAGTTTGTTTTTTCTAACCAGGAATTGAAGTTGATGTAGGTTTGGTCCATGACACTATTTTTTGACATTCTTCATATGGTCATTTACAGTTTCGAGATCTCTTTCAGCTGGTTTCACTATAAAACTATTCTATTTCATCTTTTTATTCTTGTAGGGCCAGTTGAGTTCAATGTCATCTTCAGATGGTCAACAACAAAATTTAGGGACTGGTCAATATTATGGGACTTCTCGTCAGAATGACACAACCAATGCAGGAGGTCAAGGAACCTTTTCTCCTTATCGTTCTAGCTCCGTCCCAATGGGGCTCTTTGCATTGCAGAGGGAGAACATATTTCCTGAAAGACCTGACCAACCTGAATGTCAATTTTATATGAAGACTGGAGACTGCAAGTTCGGTGCTGTATGTCGTTTTCATCATCCCAGGGAGAGGTTGATACCTGCTCCCAACTGTGTCTTGAGTCCAATGGGGCTTCCCTTACGTCCGGTAAGTTGTATATGTGCTTCAAGTATATTGTTGCACGAGAATCTTCTGTTTGAATATGTCAATGGATTCAGTTTACGGGCAGAACACATCATGGTTATGCTTTCCTGTTCCTTCATTTTTTCTTTTTTCACTTGTCCTTTTCTCTGCTGTTTGCTTATCTCTTGAATGAGTTTATTTTACCACTGAATAGTGGAGTTTGTTTAAAATTTAAAATCTTTGGCTCATCATTCATGCCATATCGGATATCCAGTCTTCTTCTGGTGAGGTCCGTGTATATTTCTTTAATTGGAACCTTTTGTGCTGTCCAAATTAGAGTCAGGTTTCATTTTTGTAAACCTTTTAAACAATACTGGTGTCCTTATGATGGTGATCTCAAGGTCCGATTTATCAATTTGATTTATGTTGGAGGACACGCCTGGAAGGGTGCTGACCTGTGTCGTCATG
Organism: Nymphaea colorata; assembly: GCF_008831285.2. NCBI lineage: Eukaryota > Viridiplantae > Streptophyta > Magnoliopsida > Nymphaeales > Nymphaeaceae > Nymphaea > Nymphaea colorata. The sequence goes on from NC_045140.1 coordinate 7,196,563, forward strand.
GCTGGACATGGGTGGGCGTGGAACACGGCAAAAATCATATCTTTCTATTTTATTGGTTTAGTTTGGTATTTTTGCTTAATAATTTACATTTTGGGGATATAAACAATGAATGTGTTTGTTTGCTTAAAATGTTGTTTTATGCTATATATATATATACCCAACCTTTATCAAAATGCTCCATGCTGATGTCCACTCTCGCTTCTACACCCATGTGACTTAGATTGTTTGATTAAGTTTGTGGACATATTTTGGGCTCCATAGAGGTAGAAGATGATAATGATATAGTTGAAATTCTATGCTAAGGCACAGTCCTTGCCAGTACCCTATGGAATCACCATTAAGTTTATAACCTATTGGCTGCTAGAAAGGGGAAATGACCTGGAGTGCATCTGAAACTGTTCTGTGGATTAGAATATATATATGTAGAGAGAGAGAGAGAGAGAAATTGGTTGGTATGAGACCCTTAGGTGCAAGCCCGGTAAGAAATCACCTTGGCCCTGTTCTTTTTAAGATGAATATTTGAGAAAAAATCGAGTAGAAAAGGGAGATACTGTATTTTAGTCATATAGCATTAATTAACAACTTTTTCTCATTGATCTTCCCTCAAATCCATCTTGGAAAATGCAATGGCCAAGATAATTTCTTACTGGTCTTCTTGCAAGGGTCTTGTACCTACCAATTTCTCTCTCTCTCTCTCTTTCTCTTTCGATATATATATATATATATATATAAAATTTTTGTGTTTGATCTTACTGTTAACTATGTTGATTAACAAATTGTCTTTTTCTTTTCCAGGGGGAACCCTTATGTACATTCTATTCTCATTATGGCATCTGTAAATTTGGCCCCACTTGCAAATTTGACCATCCCATGAGTGCTGTTGCTTTCAGTCTGCCGACATCATCTTCTGATGTTCCAGTTGTTCGTCGGTTATTAGGAACATCATCGGGGACTCCAGTGTTGCCGTTGACATCAGAAGTTTCTGGAGAAGTCAGTTCTGGAAAATCTAGGCGGCTTCCACTGTCGGACACAAGGCAGATGTCCTCTGGGGATGAGAGCATTGAAAATGAGGGGACACACACTGCTTGAAGCATTTGGTTTCCTTGATCACCTGATGACAAAGTTCTTCCACAAATGGTTCAACCTTTTCAGTGAGCGATTCATTTTTTCCTTGGCCGAACTTCAGATAATCCTGAGGTTCACAACTGCACCCTGTAGACTTTCTCATGTTACTTCATTGATCTGTTCTGGGTTACTCCAAACTTATGGAGTACAATGTTTTCTTGATTCAAGATGCTTGGGAATTTTCCTTTCTAAGTCTACCTCTGTACTTCCATTTCCACCTCTCGCATGGTTGGTCTAGCATTTCCATGGTAAACTTCATTCCATTATTGAGTTTCTATCTTTTTGGCTCTCCTGAAAATCAAACCTCATAGGAAACTTCTTTTCATCCTCTCTATCCACTCTCCACCAACCAACAAACACCTCTCTCTCTCTCTGTCTCTCTCTCTCTCTCTCCATCTATCTATATATATTCTTGTCTGTAATTTATATTACTTGTAGATAGCTGCTCCATCCTCAAATTCTATTGTTAAGTTGTTCCCATCAGATTGGAGGGTCCAGCTCATTTCTTCAGTTATATTGGAGCTCTACCACATGATCTTTATATTTTGTCTTCTCTATAAGAAACTTTGCTGTTGCAATTAACCCCCAGTAAGAATACAATAATTTGCTCTGAACATGGAAATGGGCCTACGAGAAGAATTAGTCTGATGGTGTATGCGAAGGTTTTGAAGACAAAATTTTCTTTGGCCGGCCCTCACCAAAATGGAAGAGTGGGAGAGTCGGTTTAAAGGCTGATAAAGACACTAAGTGCAGTTATACCATTGGTCAATGATTTATATTGTGGAAGTTCGGTGTACCAGGTATCATGATGACTGTCTGAAGAACTGTTGTTTGAATTTGCTGTCACAGAAATAATGATAAAAAATTGTTCTATTCCAGCATTCTGAAATCCTTTTACTTCACCTTATTTGCTGTGTGTGTGTGTGTGTGTGTGTCTGTGTGTGTGTGTGTGTGTGTGTCTGTGAGAGAGAGAGAGAGAGAGAGAGAGAGAGAGAAAGAGGATGAAGATGGTACTATTAGTTCAGAAAATTGTTGGATGAGAGCTTATATATTCTAGCTTGTGCATATTCTTTTCAAGGTCCGACTCCTCCAGGTAATTAATTTAAATGTCTGTCATATCATTTTCTCCTGCTCACACTCACAGTACTTACCATTTTAAATCGGGCATATGTATCTTCTGAAGGTTTTTTGTATTGTATGGTGCATGGTCGCTCAGTCTGTTATACAGCAAAGCATAGGACTTGTGGTGTCATTTTTGTCAAAATTTACACACATGCGGACATTCTCTCCGCACGTTTTGTGTGTGGCCCCAATGGGTCACTCTGTTGGGGAGATTATTTGGGCATCCAGGGGTCTTTAGATGCCATTGTTGGATTCCCCTTAGGATCAAACAAGCAGCAGGAATGGAAGTGCATATTGGGATCTGCCCACTTCCTTGGCAACTTGGCCTTTCACTATGGCGTGGGCCCAGAGAGGACTCTGACTTTGGGTGGGATCCTCGAGGAATGAAAATTGTGGGCGCATGGAACTTTGCTTAAAGGTGACATTTCCATTATGTTCTGTGATCATGCCTGGTTTTTTATTTATTAATTTTGATGGTCAGGGGTCGATAATTATGTTAGCTCTTGAAGGACAGTACACAATGTTGCAATGCATCGAAGGGGTTAGGTGTTTGAGAGGTTCATACCAGCAACTATTTTGCTCTGCAAATTGGCAAAATCCCGATCTACTCCTTTTTCAGGTCCACACTCTTCTTTGGAATAGTATGTGCATGGTTGAGTTGCCTTCAAGTCACTGCGCAACTTTATTGGAAGAATACGTCGATCCTTTATACTTGCAATTGGTGATTTGACTATTTAAATTTTTAACTATCATCCCATTTGCATCCATCACAACACTTCACTTGTAAACAGGAGAGCTCAAAGTTAAGCTTTTAATCTACTTCTCATCTACGTCTCTTTATCTAGTGGCACTTTTTCCGGTCTATGCTCTCCAGTAGATGGCTGTTGTTGATTGCCTCCGTGGGAGAGGTCTGAGAGTGTCAGTTTTCCAGGTCGTCGTCAGTGTGCCCAAAAGTTCTGGACTTTTCCATGCTAAGGGGGGACAAATGAACCAGTTTTCCCAGTCACATACTGCCATTTTTTCTTGGACTTCTTCTGCAATCAATTCCCATTATATGTGATTGTTGGATTGCTAGACAAACACGCTTATCTTTGGTTGAGAGGTTCTGATTTCAAGTTCATCTGTAGAACTGAAATATTGAAAATGATCCATCAGGCATTTAACTTCTTGGCTGAGTTCTGTCTTCACCACCTTTGGTCAAAAGGATTCTGCCCACAAATCCAAGTTGAGATCTATCAATCCATACACTCAAGTCAGTTTTGGTTCAGGATGGTACACGCAGTCTCTAACCTCCAGCGAATAAGAAACTGGGAATTTGATTAATGTAAAGTCCTTCTGGCCCAAGGCGGTGAATGACAATGGATTCAATCAAGGGATGGAAAATGAAGTTGGACACCTGATGGATCATTTTTAGTACTTCAAACTCTATAGATGACTTAAAATCAAAACCATTCTCAATCAAAGACGAGTGTATTTTTTACATCACTTTGAGAGTAATGTGACCATTTGTATAATTAATCATTTAATTCTATGAGCTAATCAAGAAATCTTTCTCCTCTTTCTTAGTTCTTGTGATTGCCAAACTGGGAGAGGTTTAGGCTGTTCGCCAAAAGGTGGGACTTGTGCGTTGGTTCTCCATAGAATGCCAAGGGATCATATTTGAATGAGATGTATCCTTTATCATATCCTATTTACTGGAAGTTTACATATTCAGATTCAAATTCAAATGATCAAAATAGTACCATATCCGAATCTACATTTTAAATTCAGAATATGAATAGGACTTTTATTTTCACATCCGAACTAAGGTTTAGATACTCCACTGAATCCGAGCCAGATTACAATAGGTTAAGAACTGACTTTGAAAATGTTGGATGTTGGATATTGGAAGTCCCATAAGTTGGTCCGAGTTCTAGTCAGATTCCAGGCCTCCACTCTTGGAATTAACTGCAAAGAGTCAAAGACCCACCTGATCCAAGGAAGATCAATCAAGCCAAGTACTCAGAAACCCAAAGCTTACTCTGTCCGAGGTCTAGCTAGGTTTGAACTGCAATTCTCAAACCCTTCTTCAACTACAATTCACAGCAGTTTGCCAATACTAAAGGAAACGAAGGCATGGGCTTGGCATAGTTCTTTTATATTGGCCACAGAACTTTGTGATGTTACTTTGTTCATGGGTCAATATCAGGGCATGAAGACAAATGGATCCAGGCTTTCCCTTTTGTCAGTTCAGAGAACTTCATACGGAATTGTTGCAGATCAGATGAGGTTACGGTCGAAACGAGCCTGCGGGAATAAGATGAGGTTACGGATTTCTTGATTGTGATGAACACCAACCAGGGAACGAAAGTAGATCAGATTGGGATTGGATATACTTTGTTATCATGTCCAGACCAAACCTGACCTCAGCTTATTCGTCATGCCAAAATTTGGATTTATCAGGATGTAGAATATTGCAATACCAAATCTGAATATCCCAATGGCTAGCAGCCTTCAAGTACCAGACGACTCAATGAGCTTGTTCTGCCCCTCCCACGCATGCCCAAGTGAAAACACACACAGGCGCAGCACAAAGGAACATGTTAACCAAAGAGAATGAATCTCGAACCCAACACCATATAATCTGGTAAGCATTTGAACCCTATTCATCCACTGAACAAGCATATAAATATATACAGTTCTTAGGTCATTCAGGTCGAATCAGATACCCAAACAAAACATTGTCCTATACTGGCTACGGTATGGATGAGAAGAGAGAGAACCAGAATTTTGCCATTTCTGATAGCTCTAGCAATTAAGTGCTTGGCATACACATAGACATGTATGTTTCTCGCCATCCAGATGCTCTGGCTTCTTATTTAAAGTTTAACCAATATATATATATATGGTGACTCCAACTTTCAGGAGTCACCCAGCCATCTAACATAAACCGTCCAATCCATTATATGAACGGTTAAGAGAAAAACAAAGACGAAAAGGTGATTGATATTTTCATCATCCAATATCAGTTCCCACTTTTTTTTCATTGTTCTCTAAACCATCCATCTATTGTTAGATGGACAGCCCTGGTTAGATGGCTGGGCGACTTTGGATAACTAAAATCATTTATTCACCCACTGATAAATAAATATATATGACAAAATATTTGAAAACTGTCGCTAAAAGTACCTTGCAACAGAAGCACTAGCCATGGTTTATAATATAACGATGATTTATTGTAGTTTTTAGCAACGGCTTATGGAGTATTTAGCTACAATTTCTAAATATCTAGCCATACAGTAATGTTTGGCAGCCGACAGATTTCAATTTATATATACAATTTGAAGCTGCAATCTAGTTTGAAGGTTTGGGACCATTTCTTGGTGGAATGGAGAAGTGACAATACTGCTGCTGGGAGATCACACACGAGTCCTCAATGGCCATTTGGTTGAAAGTTGAAACGGTCAATGAGTTGAAAAACTCTGAGCTTAAGAGGCTGGCACGAGTTTGACTCATGGAGTAAATGGTCGAGTTCAAGCCGAAAGTTGAACTCCGTTAATTTTAAGAGTCGAGCTCGAGGTCTGTTGCCACTTGCCAGTAAGCTCATTGAATGAATTAAATATAAACTGCTTCAGACATTTACTACAAAGAATGCCTTTAGTAGATGACTTGAATTATGAACACAATGAGTTCTCTGGTGCAAATCTCATCAACATTTTTCTGTAGCGTGCATCATACAACAGAAAAGGAAATAAAAAATTTAAAGAAAATAACAAAAATGGTTTGGCATGAAATTAGCTGAACCAAGTCTAAACTTTGTTTTAAGCTCATTCAAGCCGCCTCACAATCCACCCAAGTTCGAGCTGACCTCGAACCAAGCCCATCAAGTGTTAAGCCAAGTTCATCTCAGCGAGTGCTTGGTTCATCAATCATGAGGAAATCATTGGGGGCGTTCGATCACCGGAACCAAAAAAACGCATTGTTATCAACCGTCCCTATTGGGTACTAACTTTTCCTTATTTAATGCGATTAATTGTCTAAACAGTCTCATATCCAATCCCAAACTTCATGGTTGTGGGGTTGCAAATCAGGCAACAAATGAGTTGGATACATCAAAAAGGTCATTTTTTTGTTGTTCAGTATCACAATTTAACTCAGTTTATTTTGATTCTTTTTTTTAATAATTTGCAACTGTAAGTGAATCGCAAATGCAAAGTTTTGGATCCACATAATCTAGTTGCATAGGAAATTAAATGTGGTTGAAGTTGGTATTACAAGAAAAAAGTAAAATCCAAAATCATATCCTAACTACTTAAGTCCTCATTAAGGCATTATTTATATGTATATGAGAGTTTGTTGGCAAATAAGGGGGCAGGTGCCCCCGACTTACATGTTCCCCTAACCCTGATTAACTAAATCAGACCAATAACGTAAGAAGCCACATAATAGGTTCCCACTGTACAGTGTTGTGATATTTAGGGGCAATTTGACAATGACGACAAGAACAAGCTATTCTATGAATCTGTCCCAGTTCGTGGAACAATATGTTATAATGTTTTATGAATATGCTCCAATATTTAGGGCATATTTATGAAACAGTAACAAATTATTGTTGTTATCAAATACTCCCTCAAGTCTCTTAGGTTGCCTTTGGTTTCTCACACATCTCAGATAGGAGGAGATCTGAAATCCACCCAAACATAGATCTAAAAACATGGACTTGAGTCCACAGCATAGTGTAAAAATCATGGACTTGATTCCAATTTTTGGGGGGTGGGGTCTAAAAACCGCAGATCTCAGATCTGCCGTAATCAAACACAATCTTAAGAACATAATTGCTCCCAACAACTTGCTTTAAGTCATACCCAAATTGGTGCTTAGGTGGGAGGAGATACCTGGAAGAGGCCGAAGCCCTTTCCTTTTTTTTTCTTGCCTGTGAGTCCAAGACTAATTTGGAACCTAAGTGGAGAGCAGTACACCCGTCAATTAGAGTGTCGCACATCTACCATTTGTAGTCCAAAAGAATAACATCCATGAGCATCGAACTGACGACCAGACTTTTACTGGCCTACCAGTCCAATCAACAATTTTGTGCCCCTTGAGGCCCATATTGGTGCTTAGGTATTTTAGACATGAGTTATCGTACTATATTTTTCTACTTATCCATTATTTGACTTAGAGGTTTCAATTTGGTGATTCATGATGTGCTTCCTTATTTCTTTTTTTTTTTTGAAAGAAAAATGATACATAACTTATCATTTTCATTTAAAATTGTGGAATGAAGTTGGCTTTAGGTCAAATTATCAACTAAAGCCATAAATTATATTTACTAACAAGAAGGCAGACCATTAAGTTACTTTGTAGTTGCATAATTAAAATATAGGGGAGTATCAAGTATCAAAGAATCAATACAGAACAATCCAGCAAAAGCAAGCATTAGAGTCAAGACAACAATTTGAGCTACTCAAACTAGATGTGGATAAGTCAAACTAAATTTAGGTGAGCCAGATGAGTGTTGAGTGAGTCTTTTGAGTTTTGGATAAAACCAAGTTCCTTTATCAAGCAGGCTTGCCACCACCATTGGCAGCACTAATTATCTAAATGTCAAATTTATTTCAATCCGTGTAATTAAATTTCTTATTTTCTAGGCAATAAGCAACCAGTGCTTGAGATCAAAAACCATCTAACATTTGTTCTATATTTTAGCGATCGTTTCGTCATGTTTTTTTGAACATTATTGGTTATAATTTGCGCATTGTAACCATATGCGAACGTTACGATTTGTTGTGATAGATTTGCATGATACAAATGCGTAATGCACTTTGTACTTGATTTTATAGCTATGTGAGAGCTTCAAGTAGTGGAAATTCAATTGCCAACTTAAGTGAAAGAAAAAAAAAATCATACATATACATCTGGTTGTGTCTCTAAACATTTGGGATTTTTTCCATCTTTTTCTGACAACCATCAATCCGTAAAAAATCACAGTCTAACATGGTTCATAGTGAGCCTAAAACTAAGGGATCTGGCACCTACCTACATCTCTCTCTCTCTCTCTCTCTCTCTCTATATATATATATATATATATATATATATATATATATATATATATATATATATATATATATATATATATATATATATATATATATATATATATATATATATATATATATATATATATATATATAACTTATCTATCCAAGCCTGAACTGAGAATCATATATATATATATATATATATATATAGATATAGTCTTTGCAACACGTGTACGCATAATTTCCCAGTACCCATGTTGGGACGTGGGTACGGCAACAGGGTACGTGGTACGGCTGGGTATGGCTGCACTTTAAAACATTTAAATTCTATTTTCAAATTTTCTTTAATTTTGATATTTACCTTCTTTTGTATTTCTCCTTCACTAATATTCTATATTTTCCTCTCATTTTTCTTTACTTTTGAGAATTTTGTGGATTGTTATATATAATATACATATTTACAAATACACTCTGCCATTACCGCATACCCAAATTTTTCCTTACCTATGTGACATAGTATATAGTGGATAAGGATGTGCATCTGTTAAAGGCTTGCTTGTATATTTCAGTTCTTCTCTATTACAAACCAAAACTGTCGTGAGTCATCATCTCTGTTTGTGTAGCTCAATCATTTGTTTTATGTAAGATTTTCCCAAAATAGGTAGTAAGAGTTCTTTGTTCACAAATTATTACTTATGGAAGAACAACATGAATGTTCTCTTGTTTCTGAAGGCTATGCATCTTACAGTATTTGCTACTCAAAAGCCCAAAACTAATTAAAATGTCTATAGTCATATTCAACATAAGACTCGCACAATGACAATGTAATCAAGCTTGAAAATTTGTATGTCTCAAAGACTGGCAACAACACATTGTATTTGTTTAGACGGATGACATAACTTAAGTGAAAAAAAAAAAGAAAATTCTATAACCGATCACTTTAATGAGTTTCAAAGGCTTATTAATTAAGTGTTTGTTATAAATATTAAATTTGTGTATGAAGTTGTAGAGCTATGGATGCTTGCCACTCTATCAAATTCATGGGAGACATTTAAATTCTTACTTACCAACCAACTCCAAATGGTGTTGTCCCTATTTAAATGAAAAGATAAGAACAAAGTCTCAACATTGTTCTCCACAATTAGATGTGTTTGTTATTGAGAATAAGGTAGAAGCAAATTCAATAGTGAGAAATGTAGTGACAAAAGCTGAAGCAAATCGAGGTCAAGATACAAGAATGCCATCATTGTAGTAAGAAAGGGCATATCAAAAAGTATTTATTTCGATCGAATAGGAAAAATAAAAGTAATGAAACACAAGAAAAGAAGAATTAAGATAATGATGATCATGACGTCGTGGCTGCACATAATGACCTAGTTGTTGTTCATGATGAAGATGTCATGAACTTGTTATGTCATGATATGAGTTGGTTGATTGATAGCAGTACCTCTTTCGTGTTAATGCAACTAAAGAGTTCATTGTTATTTATACTTTTGGTGATTATAGATTGTTGAGAATATGTAATGATGGTTTGTCACAAGTTATTGGTATGTAAAATTGCAAACCAACATTGGAGCAACGTTCAAGGATGTCAGACATGTGCCAGACATACATTGGAATTTGGTTTAAGCTAGAAGCTTGATTATGATGGCTTATGTAGTACCTTCAGTAATGATAGTGAAAGCCCCCTCATTTGCTATCTCTCAAGGTAAAAAGTATAATAACTTATATGTTATGCATGTCACAATTTCTAAAGATGTATTGCATGTAACAGAAGGAGAAACCTACTAAGTTGTGTGACAAGAGGTTAGGAAGTGAACAAGGTCTTGATTGTTTGATTAAAAAGTAATAGTTCTTAAGGTGAAGAAAGAAAAACTATAAAGATATATTACTTGGAGAAAGAAAAATTATAAAGATATATTACTTGGTTGGGAAAGAAATGAGTGCATTATTTAACAATCACATATCTTCAAGAAAGAAGAAATTGTTAGAGCTTCTTCACTCAGAGGTTTGTGGTCCACTGAAGGTTGGCACACATGTTAGTACACTTTATTTTGTCACTTTCATTTATGATTATTCAAAACAGGTGTAGGTCTATACTTATAAGATGAAAGACCAAATGCTTGCTACATTCAAGCAATTTCATGTTCTTGCTGAAAGAGTGGTAGAAAGAAAGTTGAAGTATGTACACAGTGATAATGGAGGTAAGCATTTGAGTCCATTTGATGAATACTGTAGGATGCATAGTGTAAGACATCAAAAGGCTCATCCTAAAACTTCTCAATTAAATGGTGTAGTTGAGAGGATGACATATAACTCTTACTGAGAGAGTTGGAAGTTTATTGTCTAAAGGCATAGTTGCCTAATTCTTTGTGAGATGAAGCTTTACATATTGTTATACATGTAGTTAATTTGTCTCCTCTTGTTTCTTTGAATAGTGCTGTTACAAATAGAATTTAGTTTGCTAATAAGGTGTCATATGATCATCTACATGTTTTGGATGCAAAAAAATTGTATATGTTCCAAAAGATGAAAGTTAAAAATTGAAAGCAAAGACTTGGTTTTTTGGGGGTGATATTTGAAAAGTTGATAGACTAGAACCAATCTCTAGATTTGACTTTCACTTTTGAATACCAAATAATTCTATTAGGAGTCAATACACAAAGATTTAGGGTCATGGTGAGTTTGGGTACAGATTTTAGAATCCTATTGAGAAGAAGCTTGTTAGAAGTGGAAATGTAGCTTTCGTTGAGAATTAGACTATTGAAGATATTCATAAAGTAGTTGATAAAACATTTTAGTATTAAGGCAAGGTAATTGATGTGGATCATGTTTCTTTATCTTCTTTCCACAAGTTTTGTTGAAAATTACACACATGAGAATGTTAAAATTTGCAACAAAATGTTGGCCAGTTAGATATGTCTAATGTTGATGACAGTAGATAGTTTGAAGTTTGTTCTTCAAATGCAGAGTCACATTGTAAATCCACTAAAGAGAGAATACAATCGATAAGGTATTCTACAAGTGAATATGTTTTGTTGACAGATGGTAGAGAACTTGAGAGCTATAAAGAAGTTATGCAAGATGTGTAGAAAAAAGAGTGGATTGAAGTCATGAAAATGAGATGCAATCTTTATATGACAAGTATATCTTGGAGCTTGTACTATTACCTAAATGTAAAATGACTTTAGGTAGTGTTTGATGGCTAAGAATTTTAGAATTGGAAATATATTTCTGGAAATATATTTCCTGGAATAAAGGAATGAGAAAAATCTTTCCGATTCCCATTTTGATGTGTGTGTGATGACTGAGAAATATATTTCTAGAAATATATTTCTGTGTTTGATGATAAAGAAATATATTTCCAAAATTATATTTCTGTGTTTGATAATAAGGAAACATATTTCCAGATTTACATAAGCTTATGGACAAGTCAGGACAGGATTTCATTACTTTCTTGGGGGCATACTGATGTATTGGACCTGCTAGGTCAGTTGATTTTGGATCAGGCTGACAGAAAAGCCAAGCCAGTCACAGCTAGGATAAGATACAATATCCTGGTCATGGCTTAAAAACTGCCATATTATTAAACTTTATTAATTTATGAACTAAGACAGTTGATCGAGTAACAGTTGAGTACCAATTGGATCCGAAGAATCAACAATGATTACATCATAAGTTCCACTTGGTGCATCCCTTAAAAATTCTGTTGCTGCAGAAAATAAATAAAAACTAGTCAGTATAAATAGATTTCCTGCATAACATATCGCATTTAATAAGCAAAAAACCCAACTAGTAATTTCAAAAACACAAATTTCAGACACCGTAAAAAATGATGCTTTAAAGAACAGTAAATTTGCTCATCTTGAACTTACAAGACTTGCATAACCAACATTCATAAAAAAAAGAAGGATCTATGCATACCATCACCAACATGTAGATGAACACGAGGATCCTCAAACCCTATGTACAAATCTGGGAAAAATTGCTTGGATACCTATAAAAGAAGAAGATTTCTTTGCATTATGTTGGGCTTCCAGAAAATACAAGCATCTTTCAAACTGTTACTATTGATATAGGCACTTCCATGTAAGAGATGACTTACATTAATGACCATTTCATCGATTTCACATATATCAATGCGTTCAACAGACGGATGCCTAGAGATTTCCCTAAGAACACCACCATCACCACCTCCAACAACCAAAAGCTGCATATAAAATCAATTATTAAGCATATATAACCGGAAAATCCTTAACATTATTTACCCAGTTTTCAGAAGGGAAAATCTCCACAAACAAGTTGAACTAGCATGAAAATTTTATATAAGCTGGTGAATTCACATATAGATGGAGATCTCTTTTATCTACTGAAGGAACTCTGGGATCGCACATTTATTAGTGTTTACAGCCAAGATCTTGCCGATGTATGGAAAGATGACCATTATTTATATGTTGCAATCTCTACCTGAACATTACATGCAACAATCGCCTGCATATACACACGCACATATGTGCGGAGACACAGATGCACACAAACACACACAGGTACACAAGTATAACCAAAATGGGAAACTTATGGAGGTGCAACTCCAAGTTTCCAACATAGCTTTCCAAGTTTTACATTCATGCATCTACACATTGGAATATCTTCCAGAATTATGTATTTGTCTAAGGATAATGGCTTCAATGCCAGAAGGCTCAATGGTGTTGCCCATGGCATCAAAGAGACAAAGCCAGAAGGTTCAATGGTGTTGTCTAAGGATAAAAATTAACTGACTCAAAAGAATAGATAGAAAACAAATGAAGAATGCATCATGTGAAGTATGCAAAATCAACTAAAAGTGCCCAAACGCTACCCGGAAAAGTAGAGCAAATTAAGAGCTATTACATCACAAGAACATAGATCATAACAAAGTCAACAAAAAAGCATTCTCAACTCCATAGTTCATACCTGGCCATGATACAAAAATGGCCCAAACGCCACCAAAAACATAGAGACCACCACCGTCCCCATAAGAATCAGCCTCCTCAAGAACCCTCCAAAGCGCCATTTACCCAACCAACAGTAATGCCTCAACAAATACACAAAATAAACATGGCCCACAACCATGAAGAGATGCTTGAAACAGATTAACACAGCAAAAAAGAATTCCCCCAGTAAATCCCAATTACCGTCCTCGAGGAACGACAGGGAAATCATCAGAATCCCCAAGAGGAACCCATTATACCGGAAATGCACATGGTCCACAATCAATAGAGCAGGCGACCACAACACGGCGACTAGGATCAAGGCACATCTCGTCGAGGGGAAGACATTCAGGGCGATCCGTGAAATGCCCAAGAAGAGGATGAGATCGGCGATGATGACGGTAAGTCTTTGGAAGTACACGACGGAAGAGGCGGAATAGTTGAGGCCAAGGTAAGATGAAAAACCGTTGTGTCAACAGTAAGAAGAAGACCAAGAATGTTGAAACCCTCACCTTGTTAAGGAGCTTCACGAGGGAATCCTTACAGTGGGGTCGCGGCAGTAGGAAGAAGGCTATAACAGTGAGGAACTTGAGGCAGCAGGACCTGCGGCTGCGTGAGGATGAAGAGGGCTGCAGCTGCAAGAGGCGAGTGGTGTGAGGAGCTGCGGCTGCATGAGGGAAGAGCGAGGGAAGAGGCAGGAATTCTCGACCGTGCCCTAACCGTCCAAAAAAAAGTTTCGAAAATATATTTCCACCCCTCCAGGTGGAAATATGTTTTCGGAAACATTATTCCGGAATCGACCTGAACGGTCGAAAAAATAATTCCGCGTTTGATACACAGGAATTTTATTAAAATTTTGAATAATCTTTCCTGAGCTACAGTAGAATCCCTGCGTATCAAACACTACCTTAATGAATTGTTGGGTTTTTAGAGTAAAGCATTGTGAAAAACTCTTCATACCCAAAGTATAGAGCTAAGTTGTGAAAGACTCTACTCATAAGAAAAGACTTGACTTTGAAGAAATATTTTTATCCATTGTCAAAATGTCTTTCACTAAAGTTGTCTTGAGTTTGACGGCAATCCACGTTTAAAAGTTGAGTAGATGGATGTAAAGACAATATTTTTCCATGATGAAATTAAAAAATATATATATGTGATGCAACCTGAAGTGTTTGAAAAGAAAAGAAAAAGGATTGCATTTGTAGGCGGTGGAAGAAATGCTTGTTAAGAAATTTTCAAATGATGATTTTGTTATCTTATTGCATTATGTTGACAACATGCTCATTGTTAGTAAGAATACTTTAAGAAATGTTAACTTGAAGAAAGAGTTTGACAAAGCATTTGCCTTGAAAGACTTGGGACATGAAAATCAGATTTTGGGCATGAAGTAAATTTGTGATAAAAAAGCAAATAAGTTATTGTTATCACAAAAGTACATTGAAAAGGTATTTTCAAGATTCAACATAGACAAGATTAAAGTAGTGAGTACCTCACTTGGAGCACAGATTGAACTGAGTATGAAACAAAGTCCTTTTATAGATGAAGGAAAAGAGGACATGGAGAAGATTCTATATGCTTTAGCAATTGGTAGGTTGATTTATGCTATGGTGTGTACTAGGCCAGATATTATTCATGCAGCTAGGTTTGTCAGTCATTTTCTCTCAAATCCTGGTAAAGAGCAATGGAATGGTAAATAGATTTTAACATATCTTCTAGACACTAGCAGTTTGTATATTTGTTTTGGTGAGCATAAACCTATTTTGGTAGGTTATACCTGATGTGGCAAGTGATGTTGATAAAAATTCATATCTAGTTATTTAAACACTTTAGCAAGTGGTGCAGTACCATTGTACTTTAGACTTCAAAAGTGTGGGATACTTCCTACTACAAAGGCAACATTTATTGCAATGACAAAGGTTAGTAAAGAGTAGTTGTGGATGAAGAAATTTATGCATGAACTTAGTCTCATTCAAGAAAAGTATGTTTTATCTTGTAAATGTTAGAATATGATTCATCTTGGCAAAAATTCCACTTTTTATGCAAGATTGAAGCACATTGATGAAAAGTATCATAGGATACCTCATGTTTTAGACACAAAACAACTTGAACATGAGAATATTCACATGGGTGATAATGGCGCTGACATGATGACCAAAGAGTTACCCCATTCAAATCTTCAAGTGTGTTACTTCGTCGATGGTTTAGCAAGATCATTTGCACAATCACTGAAGGGGAGATGTGTTGGGTTTGGTCCCTTCTATGTGACATATTCAAAACCAAGTCAAAAAGAAAAGAAAAATAAAGAATCAACCATACTTGTTTTGAGAGCTTGAAAAAAGTAATCTCAAGAAATGTTGTGAGATGTTTCTAAAAAGTTTCGAAAAATGGCTTCATAAGTAAATGAGAGCCCATTTTTTTATGCATTCTCATCTTTGAGGGCTTTCTTCTTCTTTCTGGGAGCTCTTCTTTAAAGAAAAAGAAAGAAAGAGGGAAGAGCTTTTGTTCTCTACTCATTTGAGGCCATTAGAGATATTAAAAGAGAGAAAAAGTGAGAGATTGAGAAGGGGAAGCATCCATTGTTGCTTAGGATTTTTCTTTCATTCTTTTCTTTTGTTTGGTGAATATTAGGGCTATAAAATGATGACTTATGTTGTGGTAGGTCACCAATATCGATTAGGTGATATTTTTTTACTTCATCTTCTTTATTTGCGTTGTTGTTTCTTTATTTTAGTGGTTTGTGGGATTTTGAGTGTAGGCACTGTGTATTGTCTATTTGTAGCCATTTCCACATTACATAGCATCATATTACATACTATATTATTGTTGGTTTTCTCTCAACTCCATGGTTTTTACCTCTTATTTTGAGAGGTTTTTTTCACATTAAAATTGTGTCTCCCTTATCCTTCTTGAGTTTATTATTTCATTCTTGTTACTTTCTTGTGCATCAAAATGTATATATGTGTGTGTGTGTGTGTGTGTAGAGTGAGATCTAGTGGATGATCAAGGTTTTATTTTTGTAGCTTGGGTGGAAGAAATATATTGTCTTATTTGTGTATAGGATAGAAGTGCTTATTTATAGGTTATTGTAAGCCATCATTTGATTTGTGCCATTTTTTCCCATGTTTGTTTGTCATTATAACAATTACAAAATTTATTAGTGGCTTGCTTATTTGTTCTTCTTGACATGCACTAGGAGGTCTTGCTCTCTTAGTGATAGAATCCATTTAATTTAATCACTTTTAATATCCCTCCATCAAATCAATGGCCTTGGGAGGTGTTGGGTTTGATTCTAAGTGTCACAAACTGGCTATTGGAGAGGGGCTTGGTCATTATGTCAACTAACTGGTTTGCCAATGATACATGGTGAACTTCGAGTTGAACCTTGCAAAAATAGTCTCAAACAAAATGAATGTCAATTTCAATATGTTTGCCTTTTTATGTAAAACTGAAGTGGTGGAAGGGGATGTGGCACTAGGATTGTCACATAGTAGTTGTGCTGGTATTCTAAGAGAAATATCTAATTCTTTCAAAAAGTGATGTAGGGAGATGACTTTAGGGCGGTAGGACTTGTTATACTACTATACACAAGCATGCCACTGTTGGTTACTTCTGAGCAAACCATGAAACAAGAGAGTCACCAAAGAAAATAATAAGCCCACCAGTAGATTTTCTATAATCAAAGTTCCCCTCCCAATAGACATTTGAAAATGCTATGATAGAGAATTGTGGTGAAGTCCAAAAAAGTAATCCATGATCCAAGGTGTGCTTTACATACTGCAAAATGTGGTATTATACATGAATTGACATACTTTATTGATAGCATAGACCAGGTTTGGCCAAGTCAGTGTCATATATTGTAATGCCCAACAACTTGACTATACTTTGTAGGGTTAGACAGTGGCATGCCTTCATATTTAGATAGCTTGATGTCAAATGCAAGAGAAGTAGATATAGGCTTAGCATTCATCATGTCAACTTTATGCAATCAATTTTCAATGCATCTACATTGAGTAAGATGAAGTCCTTCAGCTTTGTGGTATCCCTAGGAAAAACTGTAGCCAACCAAGATCCTTAATAAAAAATTCATCACCAAGCTGGAGAATGATATTGCATATATGAGATAAAGAACTCTCTGAAATAATGATGGAAGTGACGTAAATGAGTACAAAGATAATTTATCTATTTCCAAACTTCATAAACAATGACATATCATTTTTAGATGCCATGAAGTTAAGCTGAACCAAGAAAATACTTAGATGTTGGTACCAAGCTCATGGATTTTGATTTAAATCACATAGGGCCTTCATCAACTTGTACACATGACTAAGGAAGCGAGCATGAATGAACCCTTGAGGCTGTGACACATAAGGGTTTTTTGATATATGTTCATTGATACATGCATTATGGATGTCCAACTTTCAGATCTCCCATTTCTTTGAGAAAGCTATAGTCAAAATGAGATGAGCAGTAGCAGCTCTACTACATGACTAAAGGTATCAACATAATTCATGCCTTCTGTTTAAGTGAACCCCATTTTGTCCTTCATCACCCCATTTTGTCCAATTTAACTTTAATTTTCTAAGAACAGTCATGATAATCTTGAGAATTGTCTTACCCAATACCAATCAGGGTTATTTTCATATGCACAAATCTGCAAGAACTCTCAGTACAAGTTTACCAGCTTACATTTGGTTAGAAATGATCTATGAATAAGCTAGTTCTTTAGTTTTTTTTGCCATTTCTCATCATCAGAACACTTGCAAACCAGATCAAAGCTATGATAGTTCTCCCTACTGTCACCAGAGTATTTCTAGCTCCATTTCCAGTTTTCAAACTCAAATTTTAGTGTTAGAACAACCATTTCTAAGAAACAACATTTCCCTATTTTTGCATGTCAGATCACCATTTTTGCTTGATTCATGCAAGTCAGCCTGAATTGAGCTAGCTCAGTGTTGGATTTGACTATTCTTAATTTTATTTTAGTCAATTCTATTTCAGATCGAGCACAATTGAGGTTTTTCATTCACTCTTGGTGTGTCCATGTCTGCACATTATCACTAGTAACTTTTGAACTAATTTTTAAGAAGGTTGGGTGTCAGTTTTCAATCCGTGTACATCGATGGATTCAACATCACTTGAAGAGCGTATTTATGCATTCATTTCCCACAGGCAATGAAACATCTAGCTTCTTATTGTCGAAGTGGATTATAAATTACAATTTTAGCCTTAAAAGTTTATGTGAGTATTGCTAAGACATTATTGAAATTGAGAAGTGATAATGCCCATAAAAATATTTGACTTAATCTTATTCGTACTTTGAAACAAATGGAGAAATCGTTGTCCGATGGTCATGAAACTCGTAGCCAAATTGAGAGATTGTAACAGTCCAAGGCCTAGTGAGACTTAGGCATTCTGGTCATTGGTTAGTGGCAAACATGTGATTTCTAACCATGATTAGGGGTAGACTAGTAATTAAATAATTTGAGGTTAAATTATGCTAATCTTGATTAAGCTTAGTTAATGTCAGTTTAGGAGTTTAAATAGCCAATTAATGAAGGATTGGAACTCTTAAGCGATGATTAAGCACTAAGCTCACCAAAATCAAAATTAATCACTTAAATCTAATTAACTGCACTAATATCCTAATACTATTTAAATAATTTTTGTAGCCCCTTTAACAAAATATATTAAAATATTATATTAAATAATATTTTACCATAAAAAGGGCTGCCACACCATTTTCAGCAGCAATTTGAGGAGAAGAGAGAGAGAGAGAGAGAGAGAGAGAGAGAGAGAGAAGAAGAGAGAAAGAGAGACAAAGAGGGGAGAAGAGAAAAAAAAGAAAGGTGAGAGAAAATATTTTTTCAAGGTGAACCATTGCTGAATCTCTCTAAACGTGCACGGTAATCATTTGGAGCAAAAAAATTTGTAGAAATCCAATGTATAGTGGGAATTATGACATCTTCTTTTATTAAACATAAAATTTTAAATTTTTGATCGTAGGAATACTGATTTGTTTTCTTAGGCTGCGCTCTATATCTAATCTCTACAATTCGTAAGGATTGAAATCGTGAGAAACGGACCGGTAGATGAGATTATTTTGAATTTTCATTTGAAACTTTGAAGCACCTCGGATTCTTTGGGCTCCTAAAAAGAATTTTTTTATTTTTCCTTCAAAACTTGAAGCATTTCAGTCGTCGGTTTTGAATTAAGTCTTGATTCACATAGAATACCAGCAATGTAAAAGTTGATCTCCACTAAACTAGCTGTACAGACAACATCTGTAAGGCCCTAGGGCTGAATTTTCAATGAAGAAAAGATGAAAGAAATAAAAAATGCAACTAGATTATAGGTGGAGATGGTTATACCAAATGTATAGCCGTTAAGAGATCATAGGTTAATCAAAGGCAGCATTTTTTATTCCAGCATTGTGGATCAATTCTGGAATGGAAATGCTGGAATCAAAATTCGGTCGACCGTGCTTTGCTCCCTCGTGCCCGACCTTTTACCAACCCTCACCCACGATGCCCTAACATGCCTTTTTCCTCCATCCTTGCTTTTAGCTATCTTCTCTCTGTCTCCTTCATCCCTGCCAGCAGTGGAGTGCAGCTGATCAGGGGTCTTCAACTCTTCAACAGCAGGTTACTTCAGGTATGTGAAGATCTTTCCTGCCCTTGCTCTCTCTCTCTCACTCGCTCTGTCAAGGGATTGATGGGGATGGTGTTTTCTCCACACACAGAGGCCAGCTCCACCCAATACAACGTATGGAAGACGGAGGAAGCGACCAAAGAGGCCAGCTCCACCCAATGCGACGTATGGAAGACTGAGGAAGAAGAAGAAGGGACGAGAGTCGAAGAGGGATGAAGGTCGAAGAAGAGGGGAGAAGAAGGGATGGGCGAGCAGGCAAGATCGATGAAGTTTGTTAAAAAATTCAAAATAAAAAAACCTTAAAGATTGGACCAAAGTAGTCCAGTGCACATTTGACCGCACCCGACTCACAGTCAAACGCGAGTCGGGTGTGAGTCAAAAAATGACGATTTTAACCAGGTGCGGCTGACCGCACCCAACTCTTGTTTGACTAATTTGGGTGTGCACAGGAGGCGCACCAGAACCCACACCGGCATCGCATCGACGCGGGTGCGAGGCGAAAAATGGCGCACCCTGGTATCATAGGTGGTCGGTCTTGATGTTTGTTGTTCTTCTTCACTTGTTTTCTAAATCGAGTAATCCTAAGCAAGAATCCAAACTTGGATTCAAGATTAGCAAAGTTAGAATAAGAATAGCTTAGTTATTGGAATTTAGAGTGGAAAAGAGAGCTTCTCACCACAAAAATCCTAAGTAAGGGTTCACTTAAGCACCCTAACTTAGCAAAATCAATGGAGAGAATAGAGGAAAATGAAAAAGAAAATGAGAGAAAGGGAAAAGGAAGCTTGGACAATTCTTCTTCTCCTCCTTGGCTTCTCCTTCTTGGCTCCTTAGCTGCAGCAACTTGATACCACTTCAAAATTTTTGTCCTCCTCCTTGGTGGCCAAGGGGACAATCAAGGAGGTGGGTTCAACTACCTTCTTAACTCACCTTGAGAACTTGCTTCAGACCTTGGGGACTTGTAAAATGGGTTAAATATGGTTTAATGACTTTAATTGACCATTCCTAGCCCATTTACACGAGCTAGGTGGGCTGGGCTAGGTTTTGTCAACATTGGTTCATAGTTGACCAACTTTGACCAAAATGTCAGATGAAAATGCCCTTGCATAGGGTTTTTCCTTATTTTGTGCTATTTGTTTTTTTCTTTGTTTGAAATTGAGCTTGTTAGGTTAAAACCTAGTTACAAAGCTTCAAATTTTATTGAATTATGATAATTCAATTTAAATTTGAATAAAATTTAAAAATTCTATCAAATTTGGTTCGACAAGGGTATTTTCATCCATAATTTGATTAAGATGGATTTCAACTGAATCAAACTTTGGTTTGAAATATTGAATTTTAATTTGGTATTTGATTTATATATTTGACAAATTCAAATGTACATGTGCCTTTTATAAACCAATTTAGGCTCTGTAATCTCAATTTGATCATAGAAGGGTAAAATTGTTCAGTTTAGTCAATTTCGACCAATTGACCAAAGTCAAAGCTCATTTGAGAGTAGTTTGACTTTGTTCGAGGTAATTTGATAAATTTGAGCTAAGAAGACTCTTAACTGAGCTGAATTGTACTTCGACAGAGTCTAGTTAAAGTGGGTTCAATTCAGTCAAAGTCTATTTTCATCCACTGATTGGGTTGCGGGATAGACTTTGTAGCTCAAGTTGACCGAACCTAGCTGAAATTGGCACCACATTTGGGTGCACCCAGGTCAAACCTACTTGGATTAAGTAGGTTAGGTAAGTTTGACGAGCCTAGTTATTGCTTTTTGGAAATTGACTCCTCTTTAAAGAGAACCTGGTTAAAGAAGAGAGAAAGACATAAATGTCTCTCTTTTCCTAGGTTTCTCATTCTTTTCTCATTGAAAATGACTTTTTTTTAATTTAATTGAGAGAAAATATATATTTTTTTAAATGGGGGGTGCGACCCCTGGGGGGCTCTTGACCACATGGGCTTGGTGGGTCCCACACGTGGGTCCCACGTAGCATTCTAGACTGAATTAGATCCAATTCTTGGATTTAAGTCAAAACTTGAATATTGCAATTGGATTTGGATTTCAAATGACATTTGCAATTAGTTTGGACTCGTAATCCTGCATTGGGATTTGTGTTGCGGGTTAAATTGAATCTAATTTTTTTTAGATTCGAAATTAGCTTTGAAATTACCATTTTTGACAATTCTTTTGTAAAATTTTCACATTGCTTCAATTTTGATGTGAAAAAATTTGGGGTGTTAACAGATGTTCCTCTTTGTTGTTAAGCAAATTGAAGAATTTGCTTAATAGCAAAGATTTACACACCAAATTTTTGCAAATTGAAATTGAAAAATCCATTTTTCAAATGTTGTTGAACCATCCTCACTCGAGGGAAAATGCTAGGCATAGACCTGAAATAAGAAGATTTTCCTCCATCTCACTGGAGACTTTGTAGAGGAATTAATGTTGGTTGAAAAATTTTGCAATTGTGAAAGTTTTTGTGTTTGATGCTTGGAGAACTTAGCCCTTGACGCCTTCTAGACTATCAGCAAGTGCTTTTTCTTTCCTTTTTACTTAGTTTTTCACTTACTGGCTTGAGCTTTTGAATTTTGTTTTTCTTTTTCAGCTACCCTTCACCCCTGGGGGAAATTCCTCATCACCCCAAAAGCTAATATGGAGTTCCACCGCTTTGGTGGTTTTGTGTAGTTTGTTTTGTGCAATATGAAGTCTATCGGGCTTTTATTCTAAACCCTTGCAGCGAGATTTGGGCCGGTAACACCCAGACCAGTTGGCCTTAGGATACCAAGTGTAAAACACTCATCAGACTTACTTGAATTTATAAGGCTTTAGGAGACTTAATATAAACAAAATGTTCATGAATTGCTTTTTAGCTTCACGGCATAAGCATTAGCTTCACGGCATAAGCATAAGTCATATGCTCACCCGCGCCTACAGAGCTTTGAACCAGAGGAACAACTACACTCACCCCGAGCTCATCACGCAACTCATTTTGCTTGATAGCTTTTTCTTGCATCTTGCCAAGGTCTTTTAGGTCACAAGGGCTTTTTCTTATGGCGTTTCATGTTAGACCTTTACAAGTGCCAATTGTCGGGACCAACATTAATTGCTATACATTAATCCCTCCATTTCATTGGGAATGTCTTGCATATTTCAAGCCAATGCCCTTGCTGTTTTTCTCAAGACATGGGCTGAGTTTGAAAATTTTGATGCATTTTTGAAACTTTCTCTAAAGGATACTATGTCCCTTGGTTTGAAAATTGTCAACAATGTGCTTATCAAAGCACAATTGTTTTGAAATTTTTGAATTACAAATTTGAGTACAGAATTTTTTGAGATGCAAAGCATTAATTGGATCAGGGATTTCGACCCCATCGGCGTCAATCAGCCGATAAAAATTGTGAGGTAGAACCTCTTTGATGACATATGGGCCTTCCCAGTTCGGTGCCCATTTTCCTTTGGGTTTACTCTTGAGTGGAACTATAGATCTTAGTACAAGATCATTTACCTGGAATTTTCTTTCAATGACCCATTTAGCATAATGTCGGGTGGCTCTCTTACAATAGACTTCAGCATGCTCTGCCGCTTGTAGCCTTTTCTCGTCTAAGAGGTCTAATTGAAAAAGTCTCTTTTTTTTATACTTGTTAATTGGGAGTTCAATGAGAACAGCAAATTTCATTGCTGGTTTTTGGACATGTAATGGAAGGACAATTTCCGTTCCATATACTAATTCTGCTGGTGTAGCATTGGTGGGCATTTAAATTGTGGTTTGATATGCCCAAAGTGCATTGTGCTTTTTCTCGTGCCAATCTCGGCATGTTTCAACAGTCCTTTCTAAGACACGAATCAAAATCTTGTTGGTTGCTTCTGTCAGACCATTACCTTAAGGGTAATACGGGGCGAAAAAGCGATGTTGTATTTTGTGTTTGTGACAGAGATTGAGCACGTTCTCATTTTTAACATGAGTACCGTTGTCAGAAACGATATCGTGCAGGATGTCAAATCTACACAAAAGGTTTTTATGAATGAAGGACACTACATGTCATCCTTCAACTGTTTTTAAGGTGATTGTTTCGACCCATTTGGTGAAATAATCTGTAGTTACAAGAAAATACTTGTGTCCATTTGAGGCAAGTGGATTGATTGGACAGACCATGTCGAAGGCCCACATAGAGAACGGCCAGGGTGAGCTGACCGAATGAAGGTATGCTGCTGGAGCATGAAGTGGTAGTGCATGCAACTGACATTTGATGCATTTCTTGACAAATTGGTGACAATCTCTCTGCATTGTTGGTCAATAGTACCCTGCTCTGACTATCTGCTTGACGAGGGTTTGATACCGTACATGAATCCCGTAGATTCCTTCATGGGCTTCTGAATGACTTCTAATGTCTCATTTGTATCGAAACATCTAGCATATTCTATGCTGAATCCTCTTCTGTATAGGACGTCCACTAAAATGAAATATCTTGAAGACATGTGTCTCAGAGCTCTTTGCTCTTTTCGAGACGTTTCAGGTGGAAGTGTTCCCGTTCAAAAAAAAATTTTGATGTTCTGATACCATGGTGTTTCTATGTTTTCTGCTTGTAACACCTATTCTGGTATGATAAAGGATGGTTGTTTGAGTCTTCTGACTTCAAAAGATCTGATAGATTCTCCAGGTTTGAAGCTGATGGTAGAGTCTAAACTGGCCAAACCGTCTACAATCGGGTTAAATTCTCTTTTGACATGCAAGAGCTGATACTCTTCGAATTGTTTTAAGAGAAAAGTTGCTAACTCTTGATATGAGATCAATTTCTGAACTTTGACTTGCCAATCCCCATTGACTTGACTAACAACTAACAGAAAATCTCCAAAATACGAACTCTTTGCACTTTAAATTTGAGAAGCGTTTTGATTCCTTGGATTAAGGCATCGTATTCTGCCATATTATGTGTGTAGGAGTCAATTTGAAGGAGTACGGAATAATTTCCTTTTTTGGTGTAATGAAAAGTATCCCAATGTCTTCCCCTACTGTGCTTTTAGATCCAACAAATTGCATTTCCCAAATCGGCTCTTGTTCGGTCGTTAGGATTTGTTCATCTGAAAAATCATCGTTTGTTTTAATTTCTTAAGATAGAGGAAAATCTGCCAATTGATCTGCTATAGCTTGACCCTTGATTGATTTCTGTGACACATATTCCAAATCATATTGCATCAACAAAACCTGCCACTTTGCTACCATTCCATTTAGAAATGGCTGCTCAATGATATATTTAAGTGGATTGAGTTTGGATAAAATTTTAACATCACAAGACAAAAGATAGTGCCTCAATTTTTGACACATCCATACCAAGGCTAAACAACTTTTTTTCATGTGAGAGTATTTTTTTTTCATACTGTATAAATGTCTTGTTGATGTAATAAATGACATGTTCTATTTGATATCCTTCTTCGTAATCCACCACAGGCTGAATTGTTAACTGTGATGTAAAGAAGTAGAGGTTTCTCCAGAATTGAGGGTTTTAAAATTGGTGTGAAAAGAAGATACTTCTTGATCTTTCAAAATGAGGTTTGACATTTATGTCCTCATTCAAACTTGACTCCTTTCCGCATTAAATGGTTGAAGGGTTCACATCTCATGACAAGATGAAATATAAACATTCTAATTGACTGAATTTTGCCTTGCAAGCTGCGTAGCTCCTTAAGATTTGTTGGCAGTAACATCTCAACGATCGCATTTGCTTTAGAGGGATCCATTTCGATTCTCTTTTTGTTAACCATAAATCCTAAAAAGTTACCAGATTCCACACCAAATACACATTTTTGTAGATTCAACCTAAACTTATATTGCAGGAGTCTATCAAAAACTTGTGAGAGAATACTGATATGATTCTCCCTCGTTTTTTTACTTAATTAGTAGATCATCCACATATGCATCCATGATTTGAAGCATTTGATCATGAAAGATAGCTGGCATAACCCTTTGATATGTTGCCCCAGCGTTCTTCAGACCAAACGGCATTACGGTATAGCAAAAGGTGCCCCATGGGGTTGTAAATGATGTTTTGGCTTGATCTTAAGCTGCCAACTTAATTTGGTTATAGCCAGAATATCCATCTATAAAGGAGAACATAGCGTGGCCCACTGTACTGTCTACCAATAAGTCGATGTTTGGAAGTGGAAAGTCATCATTTGGTGTGGCTTTATTCAAATCTCTGAAATCGATGCAGAATCGAATTTTGCCATTTTTCTTTGGAACTACCACAATGTTTGCTAACCATTTAGGATAGTCGATTGTTCGGATGAACCCTGCCTTTAGTAGGTCTTCTAAGCCATCCTTAACTTGGCCATGAAGACGAGAATCTTGTTTCCTCAATTTTTGTTTGATTGACTTGCATTTTGGTTTTAGTGGTAGTCGATGCTCGACTAATTTTGTATCAAGTCCTGGCATGTCCTCATAAGTCCATGCAAAGGCTTCTTGATGCACTTTGAGGAAGTCTATCAACTATTTTCTTTCTTCTGCTGAAAGACTTCTTCCAATTTGCAAAATCTTTGGATTCTTTTTCGTGTCAATGTTAATTTCCTCAATCGGATCATTAATCAAAGGTGACGGTTGATCTTGCTTTCTTATTTGGAGGAACTCTGGGTCTACCTCGGTGAGTTCTGGATTTACCTCCTTAAAGGCTTTTGATGTTTGATCCTTAGATGTCATCCTAAAGATTATAAAGAGGTTAAATGGGAAAATGCTTTATGAGACCATCTGGACAAGAGAAAGTATTATACGTTGATATGAATTGGCCCAATAGAGACTCGAGAAGAGCTTTGACATTGGGTTTAGACATGGTTTGGAGACAAGGTAAAACATCACATCTCATGCATCCAAACAAGCAATTGATGAAAAATTGATAATGCAATCCCTATGACTCTTGCCTATACGCATTGTCTTGAAAATTGATCTTGGAATCTATGGAGAATAAATGGGTAAATCGTTCTTGATTTATCCAAAATTTAAGGTATGCCTATATATCAAATTTATGGTATTGGCATAGACTCCTCCAAGGGTTTTCTAGATTTGGGTTCTTCAATTATCCTTGTTCACCCATCGATATACCGAGACTATTGTTCGTTTCGGTACTAATCGGGGGACTTCTCAGTCCAATTGGGTGGTCCAGTTGTAAGGCTATATTTTGGACTAATGTCTCAGACATAGCCCGGCAACGTGATGACCGGGATAAGATATAGGTAAGGATTTGTTTCAAAACTCATGAGAAGATGTGAAATAGATGACTCTATTACATACATTCCTAAGAGATCAATTTGAAAAGTTAAGAGCATACATGGGCTGCATACAATCCCTAAATTGAGGAGAGGTAGGATAAATTGAAATGAAAGAGGTTCATGGAATCTCCTCAATGTACACTACATGATGCCGGTATGCATGTTTATGAAATTTTTTTTGTGTAATTTATATCCGACATTGTGAAATAACTTCTATATGATCCAAATAGGTCCTTAGACGGACGATGACGGGTCCCACCGGGCATGCCATCTGTTCGCACCCCTCCCCTTTCTTAAAAGGAGTCGAAATGCGAATCAACAAATTTCTTTTAAAATTGAGGTTTTGAGAAAAAATTTTAAGAGAAAGGGGATCCATCTGTCGGTACGAGGTCCAACTATTCCTACCGCCTTTAGGTAATTAGACCAAAGACTAAGGATAATTTGGATCATGTACGAGTTATTGATGTAAGTTCTATATGCTTGTGCATTAAGGTTTTAGATTCAAAAACTAAAGTGATTTGCTAGATTCAAAACCCAAAGTTTATAAGTGATTTTAACTTGTTTTTAAAATGGATTCATTTGATTTGAAGATTGGAGGGTTTTTAAATTGATTTAAAAACCTTTGTTTTGGTGTCATTTGAAATCCATAGTTCTTAGAAATTTTGAAATTGAGTTCTTTGTTGTGAACTCAATTTGATTCATGAGTTGAAATGATTATCATCTTGTGATCAAAATTGATTTTGAACTCTTTTTTTGCCAAATCGTGTGATTTGGTCTAAAATATTTAAAAACTTGTGTAGAGTTCATTCTTTTGATGGGACATAGGTCCAAATTGTTAGAAAATGTATTATTTTCTAAACATATTTTGCCCAAAATTATGAATGAATTGCTTACGTTTTCTTTGGAAATTAAGTGAAGTTTACAAATTCTTGTTGCAATATGACTTGGTCACTTTTTACAACTCAAAGTTGAATCACTTAACTTCTTGAGAATGTGCACATGGTGCTATTGATTTTAAGTGAAAGTGAATGCATGAAATAAGAAGAGAAACTATATGAAACATTCATTCTTCTTTCTCTCATAATCTCTTAAGATTTATTCATTGCAATCACACGTCATACAATCTATGCATGAAGATTGATTTTAATTAAAATGCAAGACTTTCTTTAAATGTGCTTATTATATTGTTAAGCACACGAGTTAGAGAAGTAGTCCATAAGCTTGAGTCATGGATGAGAAACTCAAAACAATTAAGAATTAGATAAATGAGGATGAAATCAAACTTTAAAATGTAGAAGAAATGTGGATATCATCATTTTTCCTCAAAATTGTCATAAAAATCATATTTTATTCTGATTTAAATGGATTAAAATTAAAATATTGATTCTACGAATGTTTGACTCTTGAAAAATGATGATATTCAGTTTTACTCCATATGAACTAAGCATTAATTTGGAAAAAATCATGTGTCGCATGTTCTCGTTCATGTCATGGAGTTCTAAGAACCTTTTTTTCGCTCTAAAATCAAACAAAATTTCATATTCTTATCCTAGAAGATCCGTTCATTTCTTGGACTATTAAACACTTTTCATTTGTTTTTTAAAGGATACAAAGATTAGAATTTTTGAAGCATTTTTGACACTCAATTAATCAAATGTAAGTCTGAAAATTGGTGAATGCAATTAGAAATTTCTAACTAGACTTTTAGAGAGCTGATTAGGTAGGGCTAGAACCTTTTTATTGTCCTTCAAAATATAGTCACTTTGTAACTGAAAATTGACATCTCAAATATATAAAATTTGACATTCTTAAGCTAATTCCCATAAAGCGTGGTCTAATTTCAACAACTTGCATACATTTTACGTATGGATTGCTGAAATTAAGTAAAAATGAAATGAAAATGATTTCACGGCCTTGCACTATGAAAATCAACAAAATGATCACCCTTCTTAAAAACCAGTTTGGAAACTTATTCCAACCTGATTTTAAAAGAAAAAAATGTTTTTTAACAAGAGATTGCACTAGTATATATATAACAATATATATACATACGTATCTTACTTTTCAAAATAGAATTTAATCAAGGGACCACATAACTTACGAATCATGATGATTCATGGCTGAGTTCTTTTACGTAAAAAGATTGAAAACTTGTTTCTAATCTCCTCTACCACCCTTGATCAATTAAATTGAAAGACATGAATCCAAATGACTTCAAATAAGAAGGAAAACAAAACAATGCTCAAGCTGATTCATCCATAATTTTGTCATGCAATGGTGGATTACATTCACAAGAATGTATCCATCCCTAATAGACATTTTCATCACATATGTTGCAGCAAAATCACTCTCTCATCATGGGATTCTCTCATGGTGAGAATAGAGGAAAATGAAAAATAAAATGAGAGAAAGGGAAAATGAAGCTTGGATGAATTCTTCTTCTCCTCCTTGGCTTCTCCTTCTTGGGTCCTTAGCTACAACAACTTGATACCACTTCAAAATTTTCGTCCTCCTCCTTGGCGGCCAAGGGGAGGTTTATATAGAAGAGGAAGTGGATTCATCCACCTTCTTAACTAACCCTGAGAACTTGCTTCAAACCTTAGAGACTTATAAAATGAGTTAAATAGGGTTTAATGGCTCTAATTGACCATTCTTAGCCCATTTACACGAGTTAGGTGGGTTGGGCTAGGTTTGGTGAACATTGGTTCAAACCTAGCTGACCAACTTTGACCAAAATTTCGAACAAAAATGCCCTTGCACAGGGGTTTTTCTTATTTTGTGCTATTTATTTTTTTCTTTGTTTGAAATCGAGCTTGTTAGGTTAAAACCTAGTTAATATGCTCCAAATGTCATTGAATTATGATAATTCAATTTAAATTTAAATAAAATTTGAAAATTCTATCAAATTTGGTTCGAAAAGGGTGTTTTCGTTCATAACTTGAATAAAGTTGGATTTCAACTTAATCAAACTTTGGTCTGAAATATTGAATTTTAATTTATTATTTGATTTATATATTTGACAAATTCAAATGTATATGTACATTTCATAAACCAATTTAGGCTCTGTAATCTCAATTTGATCATAGAAAGGTAAAATTGTTCAGATTGGTCAATTTCGACCAATTGACCAAAGTCAAAGCTCATTTGCAAGTAGTTTGACTTTATTTGAGGTAATTTTCATAAATTTGAGCTAAGAAAGCTCTTAATTGAACTGAATTGTACATCGACAGAGTCTAGTCAAAGTGGGTTTGATTTGGTCAAAGTCTATTTTCGCCCACTGATTGGGTCGCAGAATAGACCTACCCTTTGACTGTGCTGAGCTCAAGTTGGCCGAACCTAACTGAAATTGGCACTACATTTGGGTGCATCCGGGTCAAACCTACTTGGATTAAGTAGGTTAGATGAGTTTGACGAGCCTAGTTATTGCTTTTTAGAAATTGACTCATCTTTAAAGATGACCTGGTTAAAGAAGAGATAGAGACATAAATGTCTCTCTTTTCCTAGGTTTCTCATTCATTTCTCATTGAAAATGACTTTTTTCTCATTTAATTGAGAGAAAATATATTTTTTTTAATTGGGGGGCATGACCCTAAGGGGCCTTGACCACACGAGCTTGGTGCGGCCCACACGTGGGTCTCACGTAGCATTCTAGACTGAATTAGATCCAATTCTTGGATTTAAGTCAAAATTTGAATTTTGCAGTTGGATTTAGATTTCAAATGACATTTGCAATTGGATTTGGATTTCAAATGACATTTGCAATTAGTTTGGACTCGTAAGCCTGCATTGGGATTTGTGTTGCTGGTTAAATTGAATCTAAATTGTTTTTTAGATTCGAAATGAGCTTTGAAATTGCAATTTTTCATAATTCTTTTGTAGAATTTTCACGTTGCTTCAATTTTGATGTGAAAAAATTTGGGGTGTTAACACATACCTCCCGAACCCTTTGTGCCACAACCCAAGTATTATCCTCGATGCTTGAGTGGACCTGCATCTGGTGATGACACTCGCTCATTATCTTTCTTATCCATCAAGGAACCTACTTTTTTCTCAAGGATATCCACCCAAAGATATCATTGATTGACGAATGAAAATAATTCAAAACACTGGAAGATGGAAATAGAACAATGACAAATACCTTATCGAAGCACGAATTGAAATTTGTGTTGTTGGACCAACGATGGAATTGATCTAAAAAAACTAATATACGCCTATTGCACTTTTGACAATTCAATTTATCAATATGGGAACCAGCTTGAAAAGTCAATAGGATCTAGAAGAAAAGATGTATAAATATAGTAAGAAAGAATGGGTGAATTATTAGAGAAAAGGAAAAAAGAAAAAACACTGAAGCTATGTCAACCTACAGTTTCAATTTGGGTTTTTCATGTATTTGCAATGTGCATGTAACTTCCAATACATTGTACATACACCCTTATGTAATGAAATATCTATAATTTTGTCATGATTTTTATTGTACTCAGTAGTTGTACTGATGCTATGATTATCTATCTTCTTTAGCTTCTAATTATGTAGTATATGATGCTCACTAATAAAGTGGCGAGAAGGATAAGAAAAGGAGAGAAAGGGGAAAACAAAAGGGAATGAGAGAAGAAGGAGGGTTTGAGGCTGAAATTGGGTAATCCAATTTTCTCTTCATACATTCTCAATTTTTATTAGATTTTTTTAATTAATCAGCATATCAGAATACATAACACGTAGATTTTGATAAAGATTTCCATTTTTGTTTGGCATGAGTAGAGATTTTAGGATCCATTATTGTTGTTATCCTCTTTGATTATAAAAAAACTTGAATACTTAGAAAACTTGATAGGTGATTTGATAAATTGATGTGGGTTATTGGAATGTTGCGTTAGCCTTTTAAGAATATTATTTGAGCTGAATTGCTTGAAGGGTGTAAAATAAGTTAATTATACGGGAAAACTATTATATTAGCTTGTTAGAATGAACCAATTTCTTATGCCTCATTAATGGGATACTAGTGTGTATGCTACACGTTTAGAAAGCATACAGTACCATCAATTTTTCCTTAATCATGGTGAATTATATTTGGTAGAATAGTATTTTATACAAAAATCTGGTTTAGCGTGAGGATGAAGTGAATAAAGGTATTATTTAGTCATAATTTAGTCTTTTGAAAATTTAGAAAGTTAATATGTTTCCTGTGGATTAGAAGAATTGAAAAGAAATACACTTGTAGTATAGATTTGTAGACTTGAGAGAGAGGTCCATACGTAAATTTGGCATTTAAGTTTACATTTTTCACATGTCTAGATGCATCCGAATGCATGGGTGCATGCAAAGATGTGCCCAGATGCCCTACCAAGTAGGAAAGCTCTTTCTTTTTCTATGGTGAGCAAATTCTTACTAAGTTGCATACATACTCTATTATGTTTGAACTTATAGGTCTATTGAGTGTGTGTGTATATATATATATACATACATACATACGCACATTCTTTCATGTGCATCATGATGTTTGGTAACTTCTCTTAGATTGTCAAATTGAATTATATTGATTCATAATTATATTGTAATATTATATATATGTGAACTCATTGCATGTTATTGACATAATTTTATTGTATAGAGTTGATAATGGTTTAAGATATAAAATAAAAATCTAGCGTTGAAAATGGAGGGCTAAAGAGTTGCGCGAAAATGAGAATTCAATGAGACTACCTTCATGATTCTTCATCACATTCTATAGTTTCTAGCTCAGGTGATGGCATGTGGCTGTGATTATTAAGTATTTCTTGCTCCTTTTAACACTCTTTCAAAATCTAAAAGTTAGAGGCAAGCAAATGAATCACTTCCTAACACTTCACTTGAGTTTAAAAATTGGAGGTGGATTCATATTAAACTTCCTAACACACTTATGGAGTTTAGAAAATATACGTGAATACATATTGAACTTTTTGACACTCCTTTAAAGTTTGAAAATTAGTAGTAAATATATATTAAACCTCTAAGCACTCCTTGGAGTCTAAAAATTAGAGGTGAAATTGTCACTACATTATTATCAAATAAATGAATATCTCAAGAATAGAAATTTCATTGTTGTGAATAAAATATATGAAGGAATGAATACAAGAAAACTAAGTACTAGTTAAGAAATGAATGAGGGCTAAGCTGAAAGTGAGATGGTTGTCGAACCTTGTTTATTTGTTGTTTTGTTGTATGACTTATGTCTACTTTACTATTGCACTGTATTTTTTGTATGTAAGACTATTTGTTCTATTATGGACTGCTCACTGGGTTTATGAACTCATGTCTCATGTGTTTCTCTATTTTAGTGGAACAAAATAGGATCTTGAGTTCGCAACGGAGCAATACATGTAGATCAACCATCAAAGTTTCACAATATATAGTAGTTAGATGCCAATTTTGCTCATTTTTGTTCCGTTCATACATTGCATTAAAGCTACCATAGATACAACACTTTTTTTTTGCTTCCCAAATTCACAAACCTAAAGACAGGTGGGACACATACATCACCGAAAATCAGCCATTAGATTCACCCATTCTGGCTTTTTGGAATCCAGTGAAGGAGGTACAATTAAAGTTAGGGTGGAG
The DNA here is from genome assembly GCF_008831285.2 of Nymphaea colorata. Lineage (NCBI taxonomy): Eukaryota > Viridiplantae > Streptophyta > Magnoliopsida > Nymphaeales > Nymphaeaceae > Nymphaea > Nymphaea colorata. The sequence continues at coordinate 7,230,285 of NC_045140.1, forward strand.
CCAGTGGCGGAGCCAGAAATTTTTGGCTGAGGGGCGCTCTAAGCTTAAATGTCAAATTTGAAGGGGCACTCATACATAAAAAAAACTAAAAATTAATGAACTTTGTATATGTAAATTTAGTGGGCTAGTGTGGGCAATTGCCCACACCAGCTTGGCTCCATGTTGGCATTGTCTGCCCACGATCGGGCATTAACAGGAGAAGACGGCACATTGGTAGCAGATGAAGGGGGATTTTCAATGATGGGGTAAAAAAGACATTGGGGAAGAAGGGAGGAGGGCATGCAGGTGGGGGATCCCTAGGATCTGCATGTTGCAGATTAGTGTTTTCTTGCAAAGTCGAGGTGTCAACCTCCATCCCTCAAGTGATACGCATAAGAGAGACCGAGAATATGGATTTGATTTGAATCAGATGTACCTTTTATCTTATTCAATTTATTGAAAGTTTACATATTTGAATTTTAAATTGGACTTAAATACAATTGAAAAAAAAGTCCACCCCATATCCGAATCTGATTTTTATATTCATAGTTCGAATTTGATCTGCATCATATCACCTTTTGTTTTTACATCTCAATTCAAATCTGACTTTTAAATATGTAAATGAATCAAAACCACATTATGATATTGTTAGAACCGATTTTCAAAATGTATGAACATTAGATATAAAATAGTTATTTGTTGCCAAATCTCAATCCAATTAGATGTTTACTTGAAACTGAATCCAAACTACAACCCAATATCACGTCATTTCTTCCATGTGAATTCCATCCAATTTCTCAATTGGATATAAATTTCCTTTTTCTATACCCGACTTTCTTAGAGCATTTTGATCAGATATCCAATCAGAATCAGATTTGCTCTTAATGTTTATGATAATTTATTTTCAATAAAAACAAAAGCAAAAAGTCATTTCTTTTCATATATATTTTACTGCTACATAAAAGCACAAAAAAAGTATAGACTTTCCAATCCAAAGCTGCCCACAAAGAGTATATTTTCTTTCCAGACAGCAAGAAAGTTGCTTTAACTTTGACGTCTCGACTAAACATTTTTCCACTGGATTTTCTCCTTGAAAAATTACACTACATTGAAGCAGTGTTATTAAAATCGGTTTCTGAACTGGATCGGAGGGTCTGCTGATTCGGTGAACCCGATTCAAATTGTCCGATTCTCCGATTCTGATGAGACCGTTGTTAAAGCTTGCCCTAGGACTACGCGGACCGATGCACAACCATGCATATCGGCTGACAGGCAACAATGCGTGTCGACGTATCGACTGATACGCGATATCAGTGATCAAACCGAAACGTCACCGATATGGATATTCACAACATTATTGGGTGTCTGATCTGCCGCTTCGTTTTTCGGCCATAATTTTGATAATACCGATTCGATCCGATGGGATTCCGATCCGTTACGTGGCTCAGCTGTGAAGAGATTATCGGGGCCATTTCGGATCTGGACACCGTTCAGAAGATTCAGAATCCAATGGTGGCGTGGGACCCACGAACCACCGACGTGGGTCAACCATGGAAAAGGCGAGGCCGTGAAGCGAAGCGCGTGAGGTCGATGGCTTTATTGTGATTTTCTTCAAAAACGTGCCGTACAGGACGAAAGAAATGGATCGATGTGCCGACCATCGCCCTGGTTCCCGCTTAAGACGCAGTATCGCTGAAGCCTATTTGAAATTTCCGCCCATAGATCTGTACATATTTTCCTTTTTGCCATCGTGCGTGGGTTTTCTCCTCTGCTTCCCAAATGAGTTCTTCCATTTCGTCGATCGGAGTCTCCTAACTCCCACTAGATCTGATGGGGTTTCCGTAGACATTCTTCCTTTACCTGCCCGAGAACTCCGGTTATTGTGTTGCAAGAAGGCATTGGATTCGGGTTTATGTTTTTTCATTGGATTGAGTTCTCGTAAAATTCCGTTTTTCAAGCGGAGATTTTGGTTTTGAAGGCAGCGTAGAGGTTGCGACCATGGGTGCGTCGAGGAACCCTAGAAGTAGGCGTTCCTTTTCCTTTGTTCTGCCCCTCCTTCTTCTGCTTCTGTCTGAGACCTCCATTTTCTCTTGCGTCTCTGCTCAGGTAGTTTCCCCCTTTCCTTCGTTTTTTTTTTTTTTTGCACTGATCCCTGACTTTTTATGTTTGATATTGCATCTTTTGTTTTTCTTTAATTTCTCTCGGTTTTCGTTTTGTAGGAATCAGGGGTCGATTCTGAGGACAATCCGTCCAATGAGTCCGTCAAGGTGCTCGATCGCCGGTCAAAGGTAGGCAGAGATTTCGCTTTTCTTGCTTTTTCTTCTAGAATCTGTTTTACCTGGTTGGTTCTTTCATTTTATTTGAACACTTTTTGCAAATGTTTGGATCTGCTTCGATTAGGAGTCGTGATTTTGTTTCTCGCGAATAGAAACTGCTCGAATCTTCAGATTTGTGTCATATCGACGTAGAATTTTGTTTATGCTAACGTCTTTCATTTTTCCGCTTGCACCATTCGTTTGTTTTTTCTTATTTGATTCAAACACCGGACATTTGTTCTCCTACATGTTTTAAGCATGCTGTACTTACACCGTTGGTCGTGATTTTCAAAGTCCTAGTGAGGTGGAGTTTCCGATCATTCTTTTAAGGAAATGTGTCCTTTTTCGGCTCATGAAAGAGGGACAATAAAGATGATGAGCCTACTTCTGGTAGTTAATTGTCCAAGGTAAGTTAAGTGTCTACTTGTCCTAGGCGTTCGCAAAGCCAGCCGTTGTCCCACTAACTTACCTGTAGCAACTCCTCCTCTGCCCGAACGTTAATGGATTTTTCGGGTTCTCACCAAGTGTGAATTCCTTTTCACTGCTTTTCGTCTGATAAGGTACTTTTATCTTCTTGATCTGATTTTATATTGTGCTGGCTTAAGAGAGATATCATGGCTACGACTTCTATATTTGCATATTTATTTTTCCGTATCTTTGACTTAGAAATGTTTCTAATACTTTTTTTGCACAGATCATCATGCGAACTTCACGAAACGTGGACACAGATGTAGATGATGTGGATTCGAAGACCAAACTTACTGATATGACTGGATACTCAGAATTTGGCCTTGGATTATTGGATGCCTTTTTTGCTAGTTTGTCGATGATCATTGTTAGCGAGGTTTGATCCAAAATTCCATGTTTAGGGTTCCTCATAATTATAGACATTCTTTTAGCTGATTTATGTTGCTTTATTCATTCTGCTGATAGATTGGAGATGAAACATTTATAATAGCGGCTCTTATGGCTATGCGTCATCCAAAATCAATTGTACTTTCGGGTGCCCTTACTGCTCTTTTTGTGATGACAGTAAGTAATTTGGTGTATGTTATTTCTTTTTAAGCACAAGAATTTTGTTTTTCTTTTGCAGTGATGTTCTAAAAATGCCTTGGCTTCATGGTGTTATGTTGCTCATTTTTGAATCAATTCATTATGGCGTGTTGCTTCTTTCCTTTGTCTTTTCCCATTTCATTGGCATCTTCTCTTTTTGTCCTTGATATCTGAAGTACTCATGAAGTGTTTCACTTCCATTGTAGGTTCTGTCAACTGCACTTGGTAGAATTGTCCCCAACTTGATATCAAGGAAGCACACAAATAATGCAGCTACAGGTTCATTTTTACCTCTCCATGATGTATTATTATTTCTCACATATTCTTTCTTTAAGCTCTGCAGCTTGGTGTGGTGGGTAATGGTTCAAACTTCATGACAACTACATCCAGGGGCAGCTTTAATACATTCATACAATTGCCTTAATTTAATACGAACACCTTAATTGATCACAAGTTTAGTTCTTAACTTCTTTTTAATAACGTTGTTGGCTACATTCGAGTTGATAAATTAATTTCATGTTCTTTATTCTCTTTCTCTCAATGTTAGCTAACTGTTTCATTGTCAAACTTCCTTTTCTACCCATCAACCCACCAAAATGGACCTTATTCTTTTGCAAGTTCGCTTGTTTTCTCATCATAAGTTTTTCTTGTTCAGCAATGTCAGCTTCTCCGTTTATCATGATCGAGCATTGCCCTTTTTTCTTTTTCATTGTCAGGATCTAAAGACAAAAATGTTGAGCTATGGCAGCACATTGGTTCTGAATTTCATGTTTGGTTCTAAAATAAAGGATGAAATTGTAAATCTCATGGTTACATTATTCCATTTTTGTGGTTTTGCTGGACATAAGATGGCCATGTTCTGTTTGAACCTCAGGCCAAGTGTAGCTCATCCAGGCATCCAGAACATCCTAATTGAGAACTAATTTTGTGACCTCATTGTCACAATTATAATGATTGAAGAATATATGAAAGATCAAGCCTATCTAGCAAACATAGATCAAGCAGAAGCAAACCATGGCCGCCAACTTGGAAGAACACCAAGCAGGCAGATAACTTTACTATTTCTTGTGACCACTTGAAGCAGTACTTTGATCCACGGCCTTCCATCGTTGACTTTCCTGGATTTCTTTGGATATTGTGTGATAACGTATCTGAAGGTAGGAGAAACTAGAAAGTACCATTAGGAGTTGAATCCACAGGTTTATACCAGGCTAACTAATGATCCAATGAATCAGGCAGAATATGATTCACAAGTGCAATGCAGAGAGCAGAGAAAATGATATGCACTACCAGATATTTCTCATGCATGTTGTGATGGATGAAGAAAGCAGCGAAAAGTTATGGTGGCTTATGGAAGCAGATTACCTGAGAGGAGTTTGTTGTGTCAGGTTCCTGACACCTCAGTTGCAATGCAGGCCAAGAACATGAAGGGAAAAAGTGAGTAGTAATGCTGGTAGTGCACACATCCTTAATCTCTAAAAGCAGAGTCCTTTCATCCTACAAAATTTGTGGAGACTTCAATTGGTGATAAGCAAAATTGGTGATGAGCAAATTTGTCAAGCCTTCACGGGTTAAAAATAACAGGTATGCTTTTAGCATGTATGACTTTCAAAATTTGGAGTATGAACGACAATAACCAAAGGATGTTTCAATCATATTCGGTTGAAAGAACTCTGAAGTTAGGTATGGAAAAGGAAGGATCCTTATGTCCAGAGGTAGGTGAAAGATAACGAGTGAGCTATATAGTCTAACATGTCAAACAGTTAGTTGTAGATGCTGAAGGATGATCAATTCTTTGACTTGGTTGTGCTTAGATCTAATAGTGACAATGGAATGCTTAGCAAATGACATGTATTGGCACATTTTGGTTTTCTATTTAGTATGTATTTTGAATTCATGAACTTCAACCTGATTATTCTTCACTAAAGAATGGAAATATCAATCTCACTGTGTAACACTTGAATATTTTCCTCCACTGTCAAATTGCGGATTTCCAATGCATTGGAAATCGACCCCATGGATCACTTTTCTTGTTGTCATCACATTTCAATATTGCAGTGATCTGTTTGAACCATCATCCATCCACTACCTATACTTCTCACAGATCCAAAAATCAGTTGGAAGCATTTAAGAACTATAAAGGCAAAGGTAGACCACCTTGACAGACATCAGAACTGCAACTTGCTGTGGAGCACCATATCATTCATTGCTTTAGTTGGCATAATCTTATTCTCCCTTCTTTTGCTATCACATGCTATTTTCTCCTTTTTTTTCTTGTCTCAATTACTAGCATTAACAAAGACAAATTAATGAAAGGCAATATTCAAATCAATGTAACATTTTATAGTCTAAGATGCTGATTACTTGGGCATGCCTTTGATCAATCTCTGTAAACATGAAGCAAGCATGTCTAAAATGCTTATGTTATCATTCTGCATACATGTATTTCCATTTCAACTAGGTGAGTTTGTGGCCTTGGTGGCTTGCCTTCTACAAGAATTGGTATCCTGGATAAGCCTATTCTAGCAAGCTTAAGAGAGCATTTATTCCCCTTTAATGGTCATTGCCTGATGTTGTACTCTTTCAATTGTGAAGCTGAAAATGTTCAGTTGCAATCCTTGGATATCCTTATTCAGGGAGCCATGTTAAAATATGTATCAAAGTGCACTAAATTTCCCATTTCCTATTCTTATGTGCTTTATAGTGATTTTTGTGTGTAGTTTGTCCCCTTCAAATATTTTTTAACTAGTTTCCTGAATTCCGTTTAGTTCCTTGGCATGAACTGATGCCCTGAAGAATGCTAATTTTCTTGTACTTCTTTTGTAGTCCTTTATGCATTCTTTGGCTTGCGTCTGCTTTATATTGCTTGGAGATCAAGCTCGAAGACATCACAGAAGAAAGAAATGGAAGAGGTGTGCTGTCTTTTCCATCTAAACTTTTTTCTGGAAACTATTGTCTCTGATAATAAAATTGGCATGTTGTATGTGAAGAACAAAAAAGAATCCTTTTTGTCCCTATTTTTGTAGAGAAAATGTTATGCTGGTGTTAAATAGGCTTTACTTATTGTTAGGCTGGTATTTTGCGAGTAAACACACAAAAATGGATATAATTTCTGCAGGACATCTGTGTAGGTGAAAGTAATAATGATAAGACAATGCAGCCATACATATGATTTATGGATGACTACTTACTTGAATCTCACAGCCTCTAGAATTCACATACATTAAACGGATTATGAATAAATTTAAAGTGTGACCTACAAAATCCAATTAGATGTGGTTCTTACTGCAATATCTTTTTTTTTCGTAAAATCATTTACAGGTAGAGATTGTAACAAAAAGATTTAAAATTCCAAATAATGTAATTGGAGATCTACCACAGACCTTTGGCATAAGAAGTATAGACATTTATTTTTCTCTTACACATGAATTTCTCAGATTACCACTGGTTTTTATTGATGAAACAATATGCAGGTGGAGGAAAAACTTGAAGGTGGGCAAGGAAAAACAGCTTTTCGCCGCTTCTTTTCTAGATTTTGCACACCAATTTTTTTGGAGGTATTTAAGACCCTTTTCTGACAGTGTAATGATTATGTTGTTGGGATTGATCGTGCTATGCATAAATCTGCTCATGTTTATAGGTTACCTTTTTTTTTTTATTTCTGAGACTTTCTGTTTCTTTTCTCATTTATTTGATGGTATGTATATGCATGCAGTCATTTATACTGACTTTCTTAGCTGAATGGGGAGACCGTAGCCAGATAGCAACAATTGCGGTAAGATGGTCATCTATCATTTTCTTGTCATCTAACTTTTTTTTGTCTGATTTACCCGTTAAGATTAATGCTGTGTAGTATCCCGTTCCATTTGGTGATGCCATCTCTGGGTGGTCCTTTTGCACCCTCCTATCAAGTCCTGCATATGTTTTTCTTGTGTCTGCAGTTTATATTTTATAGCTTCATGCATTTTACTACTTCTTTAGATCCTGTTCCTTCAACCATGACTTAATTTCCACCTGCCTGATCAATTTGATACCCATAACTTCTTTAGTAGTTCTGGTTTTGATTTGTGATGCATCTAGTGTGCCAAGTATGAAGGGGCTACCCGGCAAAGGAAAAACAAAGTTAAAAGTTTGCCCCATGACGGCAAGCATGGCAACATAATCTAGCAAGTTCATGCTAATACCCGTAATGTTTCTGTGACATTCTTCCTGTTGTAGGAATTACACTGATGAACACAAGGCACGTTAATGCATTTGTTAATGCATTTTCCCAAGTATTTGATTTGAATTTTTTTCTTCTTGCTTGCTTAACCACATATTTGTGGCATAAGGCCATTACATCATTTCCTTATTTTAAATTTCCTTTTCTCTTTCTTTTTTTTTTTTTTTGACAATCAGCTGGCAACCCACAAAAATGCACTTGGAGTTGCTGTGGGAGCAACCTTGGGTCACACAATCTGCACATCGCTTGCGGTTGTTGGAGGAAGTATTTTGGCCTCTAAGATCTCTCAGGGTACTGTTGCAACCATTGGAGGACTGCTGTTCCTTGGCTTCTCCTTGTCTTCATACTTCTACCCCCCGTTGTGATTATAATTCTTTAGATTCTTGTAAGCATCATCTATGTAACCAGCTCCCCATTACTTGGTTCTTCAGAATATAGGAACATGCACATGGTTTTTAGAAAACGATGGTGTTCCACACCAGACCATGAGAAGAATCTGATGTATCACACATCTATCTGTTACTGATCCACTGGCTGGGCATTATGTTTTCTGTTCTAATCTATAGGTGGCCGGATGTCGCAAGGCCATTTTGCATGAGTTGTAGAACTACATCAATTGCCATCATGATTTTTTGTAAACTTGCTCCAGACAAGGAGTTATGCTTGTGCTCTATAATATGTTACTAAAAAATTGTTCAATCATTTTTTAATCAATATGTTTTGTTCCTTTCTTTTACGATTAGGAATTTATCAAATTCAGCAAATGAGTGGCCATCATATCACCAGAACATTGAATAGGTGACACCATATTGCTGCATATTAGCCCATTTTGAAACTCTCTCTCTCTCTCTCTCTCTCTCTCTCTCTCCGGGACAAGGCTTGCCGATCTGAGACTTGATTCCTTAAAATTTAATAATCTAGTAGTTTATTTTGCTGTTTGAGAATTTAAATGTACTGATTTATTCTAACCATAACCTCGGCAACATAGACGACGTTTCTTTAAGGTTCAATTGTTTCTCTCAAGCCAAATCATTGTTTGCCTTTTCCAAACGACTGCCACCGCACCACATAAAATCTTTCTCAGGGCCAGGATAACTTGAATGATGGCGACAGTTCAACCATAAGAACGTGTTTCTATCCTTTTCCCCGTCCTCACTACTTGGTAACTCACTCTTCTCTTCCCCTTCCTCAAAACTCTGTAACTCACTGCTGCATATAATCTTGGTGTTTTGTAAAGGAGAACATGTGGACTGCCCAAGATGTTTTACTTTGTTGAATTCCTCACGGTTTCTTTGAATTCTCCTTAATAGTGAAGGGCTGAGTAATCCTTTGCGTGATCTTCACTGCTAAGGTCGGTTTTTTGGTGACTTTCCCCTTGTACAGTTCACTAGTCTTAATAAAGGTAGGGGGCCTGTTCCCCAGCAACCTTTTTCTTCATTGCTCCAAATTAAGGAGCAGAGCTGATGGAACCGACGACCCGCACGGTCCAAATTCTATTTAACGATCTGAACCTTACAAATTTGTGGACATATCTAATAAATTCATCCTTGATCTCTGGTCCTGAATTGACCTTGGAGAACTTTGTCCACATAAAATGATAAAACGGCATGCTTTTTTTTAACGGAACGGCAAACATCACCTACAAAAGCTTGAAACATCAGTATTATGGGTGATGTATCAGAAGCCAATAAAGCCCGTAAAATTTGTAGTAGTTCCAAAATATTTCCCACTGCTAGGCGACCAGTGTTATTAATGTTGGTGCCTACCTGCCCGTATAAGCCTACAGTACAGATCGTACCGACAAGTTGCGCATTTTTAGGGCCAAGCCAATATGATCCCCTTTAAAAACCAGCTGACATATGGTCGAGAACAAATTCATTTAAATTTAATTTGAAATTTAACTTTGTTTTTAAAACCGATAACAACAGATACAGGTCAATGTTGATACACATTGATTTCTTTGGTTTCCAATACGAGACGATTAAACTGACATTAACAACATTGATCGAAAGAGGCCAAAGTTCGATACGGGGTGCCCATATTTTCTCACAAAGATCATAACAAAGGAAAAACTTTTCCCAGTGGAAACATGTTATAAAAATTCGGTAGCTTCTCTCATCGCCAGAATAGAACGAGAACTGAGACAAGAGCAAGAGATGATACAATAGATGTTGGACAATTGACAGAGAAAAAGGACGATCTTTCCACCTTCCTAGGGGTTTAAGGTTTAAACTCATAACCTTCAATTTGAAGGAGCAAGAGTTTAATTCCTGAAGTATGCAGCTTCTACTGTGATTATCTAGTGGAGTTCTGCCAAATGAAAATGAAAGAAAAAGGACCAACCTCTTCTCTAATGATCTCCACCATTTCTTTGTCCGTTCTTTTGGGGTTTGTGTTGTTGAGTGCGAGGGGTCCGGCCACAACGTAGAAGCCCAATTTAATATCAGTTCTTATGATCTCCTAATTTGACATTCCAAATGATCTTCAATCTCCCGCGTTTAATGTTCATGGTAAAGGGTCGCCATTACGTGCATTAATTAAGCATTTTTGTGGGTTTTCCTCCATTTGAGAATGTTGGATGAGGAGAGGATGCAAGATGACTGGAGAATGTTTTGTCACTAGTCAGATGCTCAGAACAGTTTAAGCAGAACTCTTCAATGGAAAGATACTGATCGTCTTTATCCTTCAAGACCATTTGACGCGACTCTTCACCGCAGAATAGACGAGGCATCCACTCTTCCTCACCTGTCCCACACATCAAACATCCTTTTAAACCAATACGCATGCATTCCACACTTTACTGCAAAGCCAGAAGGCGAACTTTAGTAGAGGAAACAGGTTTCGTGACAGCTGTATTGCTAAGTTTGCTTTGTATAGAGTTGCTGAAACAGAGAAGAGGGTCTCAGGTAACATCAGTTGAAGCGTCACCTTTAGAAACTTTTTAGATGTTCATATACGAAGGCTATACTGAACTTGAAGCCGAGTCGAAGTCCATAATGTCTTCCAGGGTCCAAGCCTTTGCATATCTTTCAATTCACTCCGGGTAGAGTCAAAACCAAGAAAAAATAAAAGGTTTGGCAGCACTTTCATGGCTTCGTACAAAAGTATGAAGATGGACCAGAAGCCCCAGTTAATCAAGTAGTGAACAAAAAACTAATAGATGAATAAACAAGTAAACAAAGGAACCGGTTTGTGGAAAGTGGGACAACTCTATGAATATAATTAGGCTGGAAAATTAGGTTAAGAGGTACAGTTTAACCCACTGAGGAGACCAACCAACTCCATGAAATGCCCTCTGCAAGAGAGTTTGGTGGATCTCTTGCTTTCTAACCTTTAAAATCATCCTCTCTTGCAGTCGAAGCAAGATTCTTCTGTATAAACAATCAGTGCTGCTGATTGGAGCTGCATTCGAGTAAGAATCATGAGAGATAGAATGGAGAGATTGGCAGTGATGCCTTTTCCATTTGGCTGCGCCTCTCACTCCAGTATTTCAGTCAAGCTCCAGAACCCAAAAATGGCAAAATCAGAACTCTGCAACAATCTGAGAGGTAGCCCTTGTCAGTAGATTTCTTTGTTCCGTTCTTGAATTTTGTCCTCCTGGCTGCTAATGGTTGGTTGTACTTTCCTTTTCCTGACAGGAGAAGAAAATATAAGGATCGAGCAAATGAAGAACTCAATTAGCCTTCTGCCACTTCCAAAGGCCACACTTTCTGCTGGACTACAGCGATTGATTAGGAGTCTCAAGAGCTTATCTCAACTCTTTGGTATGATCATACTGTCTGATGTTGGCTTTCAACATTTTTGCATTTCTAACTAGTGATTGCAGCAAGTAAGAAATATATCACTTGCCAACCCTGCCATTTTTCGGCGAAAGGCGCAAACAAATCACAACTTTATTGCTCTGTAACTGTGATCTGCATTCAAACCAATTCAGGTTTTTTGCTTGTCCTAATAAGGTGACTGTTCTTTATTGCAGTGGACAAGGAAGAGTTTGTAGAGATGGAGATAGGACTTCCAACAGATGTCAAGCACGTAGCTCACATAGGTCTGGATGGTTCCACAACACCCATGAAAAGCTGGGAAGTGCTTCAAGGACCAGAACTACTCCCCCTGCCTTCTATCTCCCTGCAAGACTTTGAGCTTGCCATGGCTGCTCAAGGGTTTGCAGGTCGCCAGATGGACATTAATTAACAAAAGAGAGAGAGCGGGAGGAAGGAAGGAAGGGAGGGAGGGAGATGTTTGCACGTGTATAGAATGTGAGAGCCGCTATCAAATGGGACCTTTTCATTAGCTTATGAGCAACTTTCTTGTTGGCTTTTTCTTTACTCATAAGATTATCTGTCTTGCTAACCAACTTCTGATAATTCCCTTTACTTTTATGTCATTTTCTTTTGCTTTTTTCTTTTCTTGAATCTCTTCTTTGCCGTCCATCTGGGAAATGGAAGGTCTAGATAATTAATTAGACGGTAACGTTAACAGCGGCCCCCCACGAAAGCCTTTGAAACCCACTTCGCTTTCGACCTGACCCACTTGCTGGGTTCGGTAATGCTACCAGTTTGATATAAAAAGGAAGCAGGAGAAAACAAAAGCTCCACTTTCTACGTCATCTATTCATTATATTACATGAATAAAACTCCATGAATTTATAGCGGTAAATCATTTAAATAACGTTAGAATTAGTGACGTGAAACTCGAACGACCAGTGGTTATGAACGACGAAATCATCTTATGGGAGCCTGTTCAACTATATTGAATTAAAAGGCCGGCAAAAGCTTTCGTTAGTTTCAAATTGCTAAGAGCCACTTGTCAGTTGATGGGATGTCACGAGCTCTAACTCATTGATAGCATCTCTTGCTCTAAAATGGAAGTTCTAACCAGCTTAAAGATCGGGGGGATGGCAAAGGTTTTACCAAAGTGAGGACGCGTTTGAGACGTCGTGTCAACGGCTGGTTATAAATCAAGAGAAAATCAGGGCATATGAACTAGTAGCCCCACATTTTCCATCACTTGTGTTCGTTGAAAGACACAAGTCAGACAAATTGTCCTCAAAATTATATGCGACGAACACTCTATCGACACGAACAAGCACATTGTTTTTCTGTGGAAAAGTAAACAAAATCATAAAATTGGTGGTATTGCTTTGATTAGGTGCGACACTTCCCTTGAGCTGCTGAGCATGCTGATGGGTAGGCAGTTGCAAAGTCACACCTTCATCGGATGTAACTACAAACTCAATCTATTTTAGCAGTAGCATCTCGAACTCCTCATTCTTTTGATGTCATTTGAATAGTTAAGTATTCCCAGTTCTCATTTTTATAGCACCAAAATCATTGGCTGTCGTGTCGCATCAAACCTGCTGGAGGATCCCTCTGAAATTTTATTAAGACAACACCCATAAAACATATATACAAGATCAAGCCAAAAAATAATTACCACACGACAGAAGAGCCACCCAACATGGACTTAAGACAACAATAGCATGCATATAATATGTAAATTTGGGTTCTCATCAATGATGCAGGAAAGAAAGGCATACTGCCCCAAAATATGAGGGAAGCTCTAGCCCTCCCCTCTGCCTTCCAAACTGTTGCGCAACCAGTGTGTCCACTTTCTATTGTTTGAACCTGTTTTGATCAGTGAACAGCTATTGTCTACCAGCTTTTCAATCACCAAGGAAAGAATCTCAGTCTCAAGAAAGGGGGAAATCGGTAGCCTAAAAAACAGTTTTCCTCACTCATTGGATTACCTATCTGATCCACTTTCACAGCAACCTAGCAAGCCCCACGAATGAGCTTTGAGGCTATTTCAATGCAAACCTAGTTTTCTTCGATTTTTCTACCAATTACCCAGAACAATACCAGACACCAGCCAGCACTTCATGTCCTTGAGATCGCCTTGTCTATTACGTAGGAGAGCCTCAAAGTTGTTAATACATTCCTTCCAAATTTGCCTAGACATAGTCTCCACAAATCCGGGGAAGCCACTATGAATTCGTTTGTTCCACCATTAGCAGCACATGACCGAGCCTCGCTTGAAACTGAAGCAGTACCACCGCTTCAATTTGTTGACTGTGGAGCTACATGTGCCCATAGTCTTGCTGCATCTTCCAGAGACCAGCTTCCAAACTTTACAGGCCAATCTGCAATCCCTAAACAAATAGTGATTAGATTCTTTTTTTTTTGGTACAAAGGAGCGGTTTAGAACCGCATTAACTAACTATAGCACGAGGTCGAGCTACACCAATCAGATCTTCCTCAATCAATCGATACAAATGACCAGGTGGATTTGTAAGAATGGTCACTCCAAAAGATCCTTGAAAAGCCCATAAGGCAAGAAAATCCGCACACATATTAGCTTCTCTGTACGTATGACATAAGAAACACTCCCAATTACGTTTCAGCAATTCTTGACACTGCTTCACTATCTGAAATAAACGATCACGAGGCTGCAAGTCTTTAAGAACCTTATTCACAGCTAACAAGGAATCTGATTCAACAATAACTTTACGAAAGCCACGTTCCCAGGCCAATTTCAAACCATGAAGAATAGCAAGAAGTTCAGCCTTAGTTATATGACCATAACCCGCACGACAAGTGAAGCCAAATAACCATTCTCCATTATCATTGCGAAATAAACCACAAGCCGCTAAGTCTCCAGGATTTGTTCTAGCAGCCGCATCAACATTCAACTTAATAAAACCCAAGGGAGGTGACATCCATGCAATGAAGGTTTGAACTTTTCGTTGGGATAAACGAAGTTGGGCCATATGGTTTCTGAACTCACCAATAGAAGCAACTATGTGAAATAAAACATCATCAGGCCAAGAAAAACCTTCTTCAAATACAACTCAATTTCGCCATTGCCAAATATGCCAACAAGCGAAGTAAAAGAAAATAGACCAAGGAATCATGTTGTTAACCAAAAAACGATGCCTAGAAATATTATTCCTCAGCCAAACCTCCAAAGTAGCCGTATTAAACTCCAACAATTTAGCCCATGAAGATAGCCAGCCCATATAACTTGAGAAGAACTACAATCTCGGAAGACATGCAGAGTATTTTCCTCAAGAGCACCACACCGAGGACAAACTGCAGTAGTCAAAATATTTCGATGTACACAAGCAGATCTAGTAAGAAGACGATTATGAAATAATAACCAAATAAAGAATTTAACCCGAGAGGGAATATCAATTTTCCACAGTTTAGTCCAAATGCCATGTGTGTGAACACCACCCGTAAGCAATTTATAAGCAGAAAAAACAAAGAAGTTGCCATCAGTTGAAGCTTGCCAAAAATTCCTATCTTGCTCATCCTGCTGAAGCTGCACAAAAAAATGTTGTTCCCTAATATCAGTCGGCAAAAGCGCTAACAACTGCTCACTCCAATTGTTGTTACAAACATAGTCCTTAACATGTTTAGTATGTTCCTCCTCAAACAAATTAACATTACAGCAAATGAACTCTTCTTTTCTCTGTCGTTGATCCCCAAAGAAAATCTCTATTCAAGCTATCAATTTCTTTAGTAACAGAAACTGGCAATTTAGTAGTTTGCATAGTATAAACTGTAATGAAACTAGTCACAGATTGTAATAAAGTGTCACGACCAGCTAAAGAGAGTTGGGAAGCCTTCCAAGAAGACAAACGCTTGCGAACCTTGTGTTCGCACCCCACTCCCTTTTCAAGAAGGTCGAAATGCGAGTCAGCAAAATTCTTTTAAAATTGGGGTTTTGAGAAAATTTTCAAGAGAAAGGGATCCGCTCGTCGGTACGAGGTCCAACCGTTCCTGCCGCCTTTAACAGGGGTAATTAGACCAAGGACTAAAGATCATTTGGATCATATACGAGTTATTGATGTAAGTCCTATATGCTTATGCATTGAGGTTTTGGATTCAAGAACCGAAATTCATTTTTTTGAATAAATGAATTTGAATATTGGGGGTTTTCAAGTTGGTTTAAAATCCTTTGTTTTGGTGTTATTTGAAACACATAATTCTTGAGGATTTTTGAAGATTTGGAATTGAGTTCTTTGTTGTGAACTCTAGATGATGATGATCATCTTATGATAAAAATTGATTTTGAACTCTTCTTTTGTCAAATCATGTGATTTGTAGAATTCATTCTTTTGAAAGAACATAGGTTCCAAATTGTTAGAAAACATGTTGTTTTTCAAATGCACTTTGGCCAAAAGATTATGAATGCATTGCTTGTGTTTTCTTTTGAAGTTAAGTGAAGTTTACAAATTCTCATTGCAATATGACTTGGTCACTTTTTGCAACTTAAATTTGAATCACTTAATTTCTTGAGAATGTGCATGTGGTGCCATTGATTTTGAGTGAAAGTGAATGCATGAAACGAGAATTGAAACTATATGGAACATTCATTCTTCTCTCTCTCATAATCCATCAAGATTCATTCATATGAAACATACATTCTTCACTCCCTCATAATCTCTCAAAGTCCGTATTGCACGTCATACAATCTATACATGAAGATTGATTAAAATGTAGGACTTTCTCTATATGTGCTCATTATATGATTAAGCACATGAATTAGAGATGTAGTCCATAAGCTTGAGGCTTGACATAAAATTATCAAAATGATGAAAATATATAAATGATGTCAAGTTCAATCTTTGAAACGGATGGGAGACATGGATGACGTCCACTTTTGTCTCAAAATAGCTAAAAATCAGACCTTGTGTTGATTTAAATAGCTGAAAATTGTGGACATTGATTCCAATAAGGACTTGTTTCTTAGATAGAAACAATGAGTTTTTCAAATCTATTCAAATTCCAGATTTCGTAGTAATGAAATCACCAACTCCTTTGGATGATTCTAGGATGGTTGGTATTTCAAATACGTAAATTTTGATATTCTTAAACCAATTCCTATAAAACATGGTCTGATTTCAACAACATACATACATCTTACGTATGGGTTTGCTGAAATTAAGTAAAAATGAAATGAAAGTAATTTATAATCTTGCACTAGAAAAATCAATAAAAATGGCCAATTTCCTTAAAGACCGGTTTGGAAACATGTTCCAACCTGATTTTAAGGGAGGAATGTAATTTTTGACAAGAAATCGGATGCATATATGTACATATATAACAATGTATACATATACGTACCTTACTTTTCAAAATGAAATTTTATCAAGGGACCGCATGACTCATGAATCATGATGATTCATGGCTGGGTTCTTTTATGTAGGAAGATTGAGAACTTGTTTCAAATCTTCCCTACTACCCTTGATTAATTAAATTGAAAGACATGAATCAAAATGACTGTGAATAAGAAAGAAAATAAAACAATACTCAAGCTTATTCGTCCATCATTTCGCCATGCAAGGGTGGATCACATTCATAAAAACGTATCCATCCCTTATAGGCATTTTCATCATACGTGATGTAGCAAAATCACTTTCTCACCGTGGGATTCTCTCATGGTAGGGAGTTCAAAATGGTATTAAGTTGGTTCCTTTGAAAGGGACGTGGCCTTGGGGCCCATTTCGAAATTTGATACTTGGGTTCATATTTAAGAAAAACCGACATATGCATGCATTATGCATTAACATGTACATTGAAGCGTAGGTTTCCCTTAGCTGGACATCATTCCCAGCCGTAAGCAAATGAAAATAAACCCTCCCACGAATTGTTGGAATTAAAATAAATCAACAATAAGCTAAAGTAGAAGAGAAGTGAGTTAAGATCACCTACCTTGCGGTCGGTCTTGATGTTTGTCTTTCGTCTTCACTTGTTTTCTAACCCAAGCAATCCTAAGCAAGAATCCAACCGTGGATTCAAGCTTAGCAAAGCTAGAATAAGAAATAGCTTGCTTGCTGGAATTTGGAGTGGTAAAGAGGGCTTCTCACCACGAAAATCCTAAGTAAGGGTTCACTTAAGCACCCTAACTTAGCAAAATCAATGGGGAGAATAGAAGAAAGTGAAGAAGAGAATGGGAGAAAAAGGGGAAGGGGGCTTGGACGAACCTCTTCTCTCTTCCTTGGCTTCTCCCTCCTAGCTCCTTGGCTGCAGCAATTTGATAGAATGCTCCAAAATTTCGTCCTCCCCCTTAGTGGCCAAGGGGAGGTTTATATAGAGGAGGAGGTGGGTTCAACCACCTTCTTAACTCACCTTGGGAACTTACTTAAGACCTTGGGGACTTGTAAAATGAGTTAAATAGACTTTAAAGGCTCTAATTGACCATTTCTCAGCCCATTTCCACGAGCTAGGTGGGCTGGGCTAGGTTTGGTCAACTTGGGTTCAGACCTAGGTGACCATTTTGACCAAAATTTTGGACGAAAATGCCCTTACACAGGGTTTTGCCCTTATTTTATACTATTTATTTTTTTTTGTTTGAAATCGAGCTTATAAGGTTAAAACCTAGTTACTAAGCTCCAAATTCCATTGAATTATGATAATTAAATTTAAATTTTAATAAAATTTAAAAATTTTATCAAATTTGGTTCGAAAAGGGTATTTTCGTCCAAAACTTGATTGAAAATGGATTTCAACTGAATCAAACTTTCACTTGAGAAATTCAATTTAAATTTGGTATTTGATTCAAGCATTTGACAAATTCAAATGTTTATTTGCCTTTCATAAACCATTTTAGGCTTTTTAATCTTAAGTTGACCGCAGAAGGGCAAAATTGTCCAAATTGATCAATTTCGACCAATTGACCAAAGTCAAAGCTCATTTGCAAGTAGTTTGACTTTATTTGAGGTAATTTGATAAATTTGGGTCAAGAAAGCTCTTAATTGAGCTAAATTGTACTTTGACTGAGTTTAGTCAAAGTGGGTTTGGTTCGGTCAAAGTCTATTTTCGTCCATTAATTGGATCATGAGACAGACTTACGTTTTGACTATGTTGAGCCCATTGTGACCGAACCTAGCTGGAATTGGCACCACATTTGAGTGCACCCGGGTCAAACCTACTTGGATTAAGTAGGTTAGGTGAGTTTGACCAGTCTAGTAATTGCTTCCTTGGAAATGATTTTTTTCTTTAAGGAGGATCTGGTTAAAGAAGAGAGAGAGACATAAATGTCTCTCTTTTCCTAGGTTTCTCCTTTATTTCTTCTTGAAAATGACTTTTCTTCAATTAATTTGAGAGAAAATATTTATTTATTATTTTTTTTTTGACATGGAGGGGGGCATGGCCCTGGGGAGGGCTCTTGACCACACGGGCTAGGTGGGGCCCACACGTGGGTCCCACGTAGCATTTTAGACTGAATTAGATCCAATTCTTGGATCTAAGTCAAAATTTGCATTTTGCAATTGGATTTGGATTTCAAATGACATTTGCAATTGAATTTGGACTCGTAATCCTGCATTGGGATTCGTGTATCGGGTTAAATTCACGATTTGAATCTAATTGTTCTTTAGATTCGAAATTGGCTTTGAAATTGCAAATTTTCACAATTCTTTTGTGAAATTTTCACATTGCTTCAATTTTGATGTGGAAAAATTTGGGGTGTTAACAGATGCCCCTCTTTGTTGTTAAGCAAATTGAATAATTTGCTTAATAGCAAAGATTCACGCACCAAATTTTTGCAAATCGTTTGGAAAATCCATTTTTCAAATGATGTTGAACCATCCTCGCTCGAGGGGAAATGCTAGGCATAGACCTGAAATAAGAAGATCTTTCTCCATCTCATTGGAGACTTTGTAGAGGAATTAATGTTGGTTGAAAAATTTTGTAATTGTGAAAGTTTTTGCATTTGATGCTTTGAGAAATTTGCCTTCGATGCCTTCTAAACCATTGGCAAGTGCTTTTTCTCTTCTTTTACTTAATTTTTCACATACTCTCTTTTGCTTTTGAATTTTGATTTTCTTTTTGAGCCACCCTTCACTCTTGGGAGAAATTCCTCACCACCCCAAAAGCTACTACGGAGTTCCACCGCTTTGGCGGTTTTGTGTAGTTTGCTTTGTGTAATATCAAGTCTATCGGGCTTTCTTCTGAACCCTTGTAACAAGCTTTGGGCCGGTAACTCCTAGACCAGTTGGCCTCAGGGTACCAAATGTAAAACACTCCCCGGGCTTACTTGCTCGAATTCAGAAGGCTTTAGGAGACTTAATATAAGCAAAATGTTCATGGATTGCTTTTTAGCTTCACGGCGTAAGCATAGGTCATATGCCCACCCGCGCCTGCTGAGCTTTGAACCAGAGGAACAACTACACTCACCCCGAGCTCATTGCTCAACTCATTTCGCTTGATAGCTTTTTCTAGCATCTTGCCAAGGTCTTTTAGGTGACAAGACTTTTTCTTATGGCATCTCATGCTAGACCTTTACAAATGCCGATTGTCGGGACCAACATTAATTACTATACATAAGTCCCTCAATGTCTGTGAAATTTCTTGCCTATTTCAAGACGATGCCCTTGCAATTGTCTTCAAGACATGGGTTGAGTTTGAAAATTTTGATGCATTTTTGAAACTTTTCCCTAAGGGATACCATGCCCCTTAGTTGGTTTGAAAATTGTTACAAACGTGCTTATCAAAGCACAACTATTTTGAATTTTTTTTTTTTTTTTTTTGAATTGCAAATTCAAGTATAGAATTTTTTGAGATGCAAAGCATTAATTGGATCGGGGATTTCAACCCCATCGGCATCAATCAGTCGATAAGAATTGTGAGGTAGAACCTCTTTGACAACATATGGTCCTTCCCAGTTCGGCGCCCATTTTCCTTTGGGTCTACTCCTGAGTGGAACTATGGATCTTAAAACAAGATCATTTACCTGAAATTTTCTTTCAATGACTGATTTGGCATAATGTCGGGCGACTCTCTTACGATAGACTTCGGCATGCTCTGCCGCTTGTAGTCTTTTCTCGTCTAAGAGGTCTAATTGAGTAAGTCTCTTTTTTTGGTATTTGTTAATTGGGAGTTCAATGAGAGCAGCAAATTTCATTGCTGGTTTTTGGACATGTAATGGAAGGACAATTTCCGTTCCATATACTAATTCTGCTGGTGTAGCATTGGTGGGTGTCCGAATTGTGGTTCGATACGCCCAAAGTGCATTGTGCATTTTCTCGTGCCAATCTCGGTCTGTTTCAACTGTCCTTTCTAAGACACGAATCAAAATCTTGTTGGTTGCTTCTGCCTGACCATTACCTTGAGGGTAATATGGGGCAGAAAAGTGATGTTGTATTTTGTGTTTATGACAAAGATTGCGCATTTTCTCATTTTTGAAATGAGTACCGTTATCAGAAACGATATCATGCGGGATGCCAAATCTACACAAAAGATTTTTATGAATGAAGGACACTACGTGTTGTCCTTCGACTGTTTTTAAAGTGATCGCTTCCACCCATTTGGTGAAGTAATCTATAGCTGCAAGAAATACCTGTGTCCATTTGAGGCAGGTGGATTGATTGGACCGACTACGTCGAAGGCCCACATGGAGAATGGCCATGGTGAGCTGACCGAATGAAGGTACGCTGCTGGAGCATGAATTGATGGTGCATGCAACTGACATTTGATGCATTTCTTGACAAATTGGTGACAGTCTCTTTGCATTGTGGGCCAATAGTACCCTGCTCTGACTATCTGCTTGACGAGGGTCTGATACCCTACATGTCCCCCACAAATTCCTTCATGGGCTTCTTGAATGACTTCTAGTGCCTCATTTGCATCGAGACATCTAGCATATTCTGTGTTGAATCCTCTTCTGTATAGGATGTCGGCTAGAATGAAATATCTTGAAGACATGTGTCTCAAAACTCTTTGCTCTTTTCGAGACATTTCTGGTGGAAGTGTTTCAGTTTGGAGAAAATCCTTGATGTTCTGATACCATGGTGTTTCTCTACTTTCTGCTTGCAACACCTGTTCTGGTATGACAAAAGATGGTTGTTCGAGTCTTCCAACTTCAAAAGATCTGATAGATTCTCCAGGTTTGAAGGCAATGGTAGAGCTAAACTGGCTAAACCGTCTGCTATTGGGTTAAATTCTCTTTTGACATGTAAGAGTTGACATTCATCGAACTGTCTTAAGAGGGAAGCTGCTAACTCTTGATATGGGATCAATTTTTTATCTTTGACTTGCCAATCTCCATTGACCTGACTGACAGCCAAGAGAGAATCTCCAAAAATGCGAACTCTCTGCACTTTAAATTTGAGCAACATTTTGAGTCCTTGGATTAGGGCCTCGTACTCTGCCATATTATGCGTGCAGGAAAAATTCAATTTGAGAGAGTAAGGAATCATTTCCCTTTCTGGTGTAATGAAAAGTATCCCAATGCCTGCCCCAGCTGTGCTCTTAGATCCATCAAAGTACATCTCCCAAATCGGCTCTGGTTCAGTTGTCAGGATTTGCTCATCTGGAAAATCATCATTTGTTCTAATTTCTTCATATAGAGGAAAATCTGCCAATTGGTCTGCAATGGCTTGCCCTTGATTGATTTTTGTGACACATATTCCAAATCATATTGCATCAGCAAAACCTGCCACTTTGCTATCCTTCCATTCAGAAATGGCTGTTCGAGGATATATTTGAGTGGATTAAGTTTGGATAAAATTTTAACTTCACAAGCCAATAGATAATGCCTTAATTTTTGACACATCCACACCAAGGCTAAGCAAGTTTTTTCCATGTGCGAGTAGTTCTTTCATACTGCACAAATGTCTTACTGATGTAATAAATGGCATGTTCTATTCGGCATCCTTCTTCATATTGAGCCAGAAATCCACCACAGGCTGAATCGTTAACTGTGATGTAAAGGAGTAGAGGTTCCCCTAAAATTGGAGGTTTTAAAATTGGTGGGCAAAGAAGATACTTCTTGATCTTTTCGAATGAGGCTTGACATTCATGCCCCATTCAAATTTGACTCCTTTCCGCAGTAAATGGTTGAAGGGTTCGCATCTCATGGCGAGATTAGATATAAACCTTCTGATTGATTGAATTCTGCCTTGCAAGCTGCGTAGCTCCTTAAGATTTGTTGGGGGTGACATTTCGATGATCGCATTTGCTTTGGAAGGATCCATCTCGATTCCCTTTTGGCTGACCATAATCCCAAAGCTTACCGGATTCCACACCAAATACACATTTTTGTGGATTCAATCTAAGTTTGTATTGTAAGAGTCTATCAAAACTTGAGAGAGAATGTTGATGTGATTCTCCCTTGTTTTTGACTTAATTAGTAGATCATCTACATATGCATCCATGATTTGATGCATTTGGTCATGAAAAATAGCTGCCATAGCCCTTGATATGTTGCCCCAGCGTTCTTCAAACCAAATGGCATTACTGTATAGCAGAAGGTACCCCATGGGT